>NW_027526445.1:134636149-135326149 GCF_048455015.1 Haemaphysalis longicornis
ACCATTACCCATGCGGCCTCAGTTAAATATACACACGTGGCATCCGACCACTGGTACCACTTATCACGCTCTTCGCCACCCAGTCTCAATCGTCTCTTGATGAATTTCACGGAGGTGTATAGAGTGCAATTCAAATTTGCCGCTGTCGCAGTTCCGGCACGCCCCTGCCTGAACAACGCGAGCGGGAGTTCTGTTCTTTTTTTGCTTGCTTTCTTGACGCAAGCGCCGGCGCCTTCCTGCGCAGTTTGGAAAGCACCGTTTCTGGCGGCCACTTTTAGCCTGTTTGAAAGTTGAGGAGGAGGGCGACGTGGGCGTCTTTGGCGTAAACTCTCTCCCTGCTTCCACCTCATTCTTGTTTAATGCGTCGCCTCCTAAGTTGCGCCGTACCCCTCCCGAAACGCTGAATACAAATCACCGTCTTCCTGCTCGGTCTCCACAAGGGGGCGTAGCTTAGCCGGAAAGACGGCAGGCTCTCGCTCCCCTTCTCTATGCAGGCCCAAGCTCGATCCCAGGCGGTGCCAGCCATTTGTTTATGCAGCCAGGATTGTAGACAAAAGGCAGTGATGGCATGGGATGTTTGTTTGTGTAGCCAGTAGTAGCGTGGGAGTCTTCTGTAGACGCGGACACGAAAATTTCCTTGGCTGGTTACAGGTATACAGTGTAATCTATTTGATACGATTCGGCATATTACGTTTTTCGGCCTGATGTATTTTTTTTTCGTTCCCAGCCAACGTCCCTTAGAAATAAGGCAGTTTAGTGCATTTATTTCGATCACATTTGTGTCGAAAATTGGATAAAAGGGTCGCGAAAGCGGATCTCGGCCGACATTTCTAGTAATGTTGCGTTTATGCTTCGGTATCCTCGCTCAAACCGTATTCCAACAAGCCACAACCTGTACATTGTCGAGACACCCAAGGGGCGGAAGCGTCAGTTCTGCAGTAAAAACGGTACTGCAATGCGTGGCCGTTCCGTGCAAGGCTGACGATAAGTCAGGCGATGCACCCCGCCATGTAGCAAATCGTATCGTAATCAAGGACAAAGGCGCGCAATGCTAGCTGCAGGCGCGACTTCCCTTCCCTAATTCTACCATAGACTGCGCTTCCCGCGCAGTGCTTTGTTCTCGCTTTGCCTCGTTGCCATGCGCGGCTGTGTTTCCAGGCTTGTGAAAACGTCAAACAGAATGCGAGGTGCAAGTGCAAATTGTATGCCAATTCGAGAAAGAGAACCCGAAGGGGAAGTGCGTGGAATTGGCACGCAAGCTCGCTTTGCCAGTGTCAACGCCCAACACTATTGTCGGTCAGCAAGAGTAACTTCAACAGATGATGCAAGTGTTTGGACCTGGTGTAGAAGAAACTCCAGGTGCGAAGCATGGGAAAAAAGAAATATCCTGCGTACATAGTTCAAGGAAGTTTGAGCGACAGGAGTGAACTTCGACGGGTCAGTCGTTAACGCAAAAGAGTTAACAACGTGGCGCTATCCTTGGGAATACAAAACTT
The DNA here is from genome assembly GCF_048455015.1 of Haemaphysalis longicornis. NCBI lineage: Eukaryota > Metazoa > Arthropoda > Arachnida > Ixodida > Ixodidae > Haemaphysalis > Haemaphysalis longicornis. Next base: position 134,637,646 of record NW_027526445.1, read on the forward strand.
TCAAGCATCCGGAGGCTGACTTGACCGATTTACGGCACGACAAGGATTGTCGTCGTACAAGGCAGTGTCTGACTAAGCAAAAGGCTACTTCTTTTTGAACGTTTTTGAAGAATTTACTCTTGGACACTTACAAGGAGAAAGTGTAGCACAAATAGAGCGTTTACTTCAATGTCGCTCCATAACAGTGAGTTGCTGACCGAGAATTCATATTTTCCTTCTTTCTTTAACCTATTTGGATAATACAATTTTTGGATAATACGTTTTATTTTCCGGTTCTCGTGGAAAAGGTATCGAAAAGATGTCACTGTAGTGCTTAGTCGTAAAAATAAGTCCTAGAGGATGAGATATCACTTAAACACATTGCAAACCAATATGAATTAATGACATAGAGAGCGCAGCAGCCGCGAATTGCACGTGGGCGTTTGTTTTCTGCCGCCCATTCTGGCTAGCATGGGCTGCACCCATCTTTTTTTTTTCATCCTCCTACCACCGTGTTTCTCTTTCTATATCAATTTCCCTATTTCTCTCGTTTTTTTCATCCATCCATCCATCCATCCATCCATCCATCCATCCATCCATCCATCCATCCATCCATTCATCTGTAGCAGCATTGCAGAAGACGACTTAGCACCACTCTAGGCTCGCTGCGGGGCGCCGTGGCGCGTACAGTCAGTGCTCCTAGGAACTCCAAGCATTCGGCCAGGGATAGCTGCCGCCGGCCCGTTAGCTGCTGCTTTCGGTTCTAACCATTTTAGTTGTTCTGTGGCTCGGCGTTCTCATTGCCTCGTGCTGCCACAGAATTGGTGACCACGGACATCGAACCTGGCTGATGACAGTCACAACGATTTGTATGCCCAGCTCGGAGCCACCGCTGCAGACGACAGCCATCGAACACCCTCCGCTTCGCAGGGTGACGTGGCAGCACTTTCGCTGCAGTTTCCCCATTATTGGCCCGAGGACCCACAGCTCTGGCTCACCCAGGTAAACAGCCGGTTCTAGTTAACGCGCATCACGTCACAGAGTCAAAAATTCAATCACATCGTGTCTGCCCTGCCTCCCGAGATCGCAACCGATCTTCGCGACCTGATCGTTTCAACACCGGCGACCGCCCCGTTTGACATCCTTACGAGTGAACTCACCAAGCGGACGACAATGTCGGAACAGTTACGGTTGCAGCTTCTTACAATCCAAAGTGCTCGGTGATGCAAGCCCGCAAAGCTACTGCGTCGCGTTCAGCAGCTGCTTGGGGAAAAAAAGCCACGTTTGCTGAAGCTTTGCTTCCAGAGCATTTTCTTCGACCCTTGCCCACCTCCGTCCTGATGGTGCTAGCGACCGCGAGCAGATTCTCCATTTCCCAAGTTGGCCCAACTTACCGACTCCGTCATGAACGTATCAACTCCTTTCGAACATTCCATGGTCAACTTATCACTCCCACAACGTTCCGGGCCCACTAAAGCAGCACTCATGACGCCGTCTTCAATTGAACTGCAGAGCCTGCGTGAGGAATTCAATGGTGAGATCACCAAGCTACCACGTCAAATCGCCGCTCCCTCGCGCGGCCGCAGCTTTTCGCACCGCCGTTCGCCGTCGCATTCAAGGCAAGGCGTATGCCGGTATCACCGTAACTTTGAAAAAACTGCGCGGAAGTGTGCGGCACCTGCACTTTCCAGAGAAAGAACCCCAGCGCACCACTAGAGGTGGCGAGTGGTGTCAGTTGCGAAGTAAGCCGCTTGTTTTTTGGGACGGGGAAAACCACGGAACTGCGTTTCCTTGTCGACACTAGCGCTGAAGTAAGCCTCATACCGTCTTCAGCCGTGTTTCGCAAGCGCAGGTGTGCCACAAGCAGCTTACAAGCCGCCAAGAAGACTTCCTTCGCCACCTACGGGGAGAAATTGTTGTCCCTCAACATTGGCATCCGAAGAACATTTCGACGGATTTTTCTTATCACTGATGTGGGATGCCCCATTCTGGACTTTCTGCGTCACTACAACTTGTTAGTTGACATGCACCGCAAGCGCCTCATCGATGCTACAATGCACCTCTCTGTGCTCGGTATAGCATCGAAGGAACCGGTTTTGGCGTTCGCAAGCACCTCATCAAAGTCGGTCTATGACAAGTTGTTTAGGAATTCCCGTCATTTCTGCCACCTGCCAACTTCCTCCTCCCCGTCTGGCATGACGTCCCTCACCACATTGTCACTACCTGTCAATCCATTCACGCTCGAGCTCGTCGCTTACCGCCTTATCGCTACAGGATCCCACGTGCCGAGTTCGTACACATGCTTGAGCTCGGAATCGTTCGACCCTCGTCCATCATTTACGCATCCTTGCTGCACATTGTACCAAAGCCGTCACCTGGAGACTGACGTCCCTGCGGAGACTACCGGTAGCTTAGCAACGCCCCTGTTGCCGATCGTTACTCCCTTCCGCATATCGCAGACTTCTCAGCAGCACTGCATGGGGCGACGGGTTCCTCAAAGACCGACCTTGTTAAGGCCTACCATCAGATTCCTGTGAAACCCGCGGATACTCCGAAGACGGCTATCATCACACTGTTCGCCCTTTTGAAGTGCGTCCGCATGCCTTTCGGCCTTCGAAACGTGACACAAACTTTCCGACGGTTCATTGACACCGTTACCCGAGGATTACCTTTATTCTTCGCTTACATCGAAGACATGCTTCTGTTCACTAGCGACGAAGAAGAACACATACAGCACATTCACCAATTCTTCAGTCGCCTTGCCAAATACAGCCTTATCGTCAATAGAGTCAAGTGCGAGTAGGTGCTCACGAGATGGACTTCATCGGCCACCGTCGGCCTTCGCCCCTTGCCTTCAAAAGTACAAGCCACCCAAGACATTCCGCAGCCATCTTTCATACGCAAGCTCCACGATTTTCTTGGCCTACTAAATTTTTACCGCCATTTCATCCCCAACTGCGCCGCCCTCCGTTTGACGCTGAAAGACAAGCTCAAGGGAAAGAAACCAAAGCATCTCCACTCACTTGGTCTCCAGAAGCAGTAACCGCTTTCGAGAATGTCAAGACCAAGCTGTCCCAAGCAACCCTTCTCGTCCATCTGAGACCGGGAGCTCCACTGTGACTAATGACTGATGCATCGCGCTGCAGTCGGAGCTGTGCCGCAACATTTTGTGGACAATGCCTGGCAACCGCTTGTGTTCTCTACCCGGAAGTTGACACCCGCGGAGTCACGCTACAGCCATTTCGGAAAGGAACACTTTGCATTGTACGTGGCTGTACATAACTTCCGCCATTTCTTGGAATGTCGAGAGATAGAGACGGACCACAAACCTCTGACGTTCACTATCCATCCATCCATCCATCCATCCATCCATCCATCCATCCATCCATCCATCCATCCATCCATCCATCCGTCCGTCCGTCCGTCCGTCCGTCCGTCCGTCCATCCATCCACCCACCCACCCACCCACCATCCATCCATCCATCCATCCATCCATCCATCCATCCATCCATCCATCCATCCACCCACCCACCCACCCATCCATCCATCCATCCATCCATCCATCCATCCATCCATCCATCCATCCATCCATCCATCCATCCATCCATCCATCCATCCATCCATCCTTATCTCGTTCCCCATTCTCTTCCGCCAACGCTCTTCCATTCTTAGGATCTCTTGTCATTGCACCGTTCATTAAATACCGAATGCCCTTCGGAGAGGCGCTGCGATCGCCGAAGAGACAGGACGTGCTCACATCGGCTCCTGCTTTTATGCGAACTATCGTAACGCTAATCAACAGTTACCGAGGTACAATTGGTACCAATGTGTCCGTGAACGTACGAGGCATCTACCGGTACCAGATTCGACCAAGTGGTACGTTGTTTTTATGATTTACGAGGACTTTATTCCCGCGACAGCGCCGACCCGCTGCTAAGCCTAATCGGCCGGTCGCGAAGTGCGGCACCTAGGCCTAGCCCGGCTAGGCCTAACGCCGGCGTGGCGATGGAGCAAGACGAGGTAGCCATCGAGATGGAGATGACTACATCACCACCACAAATGCTACCGCCCATCGGCCCCAGCAACAACAGCAGCGGCCGGATGTGCATCGAGGTACAAGGAGAGGAGGTTCCCTCGGAACAAATCAACGAGAGCCACGGTTGGACCCACGTGGGACGACGCATAAAAGCACCGACCGACCAAGACGGCGCTCCAGTCGAGGCGCGCCAGTCAAGACCTAAAACGAGGGAAGACGCAGCCAGAAAGGCAAGGTCAGCGACAATAAAAGCAGCGAGGATGCCCGAGATACTCCGTAAGGAGGAAATCAAGGTGATCGTGAGGCCGAGAGGGGGCCTAAACATCGCTAAAACGCAGTTTTCGATCGTTGCCTCGGCAATTATGGCGGCGGCGGACACCTTCTGCCCCAACGTGCGGCAGAACATCATGGTGGTGAGCACCCCTGACGAGGGGAGAGCTCTGTCCTACGCCAAGATCCAGGCCATCCACATCGGAGGCAAGTCGCACGAGGTAGGAGCGTACCAGACCACGCCGGACGGCACGGTCAAAGGCGTGATCAGAGGCATACCGGTAGAGGACACCCCGGCGGAAATCGACCGGAACATCGTGAACTCAAGAAATCCGCTGGCGAGAGGAGCGCAGAGAATCGGCAGCTCGGCAACCGTCATCGTGGTATTCGAAGGCGAAAAGGTACCCAACTACGTATTCTACGGCCCGGTGGTCACGAAGTGCACGCTCTACCGCAAGCACTTCGACGTGTGTAAGCAGTGCGGCAAGGTAGGCCACAGAAGAGACGTTTGCCCGACGCCGAACGCGAGGGTGTGCTTCGACTGTGGCGCCGACAACCCGGCGGAGGGCCACGAGCAGATGTGTAAACCCAAGTGCAAACTCTGCGGAGGGCAGCACCCGACCGGCAGCAGAAGCTGCAAGAACAGGTACAAGACCCCGTACGTGGTAACCAAACGGAAATGGGAGCGCAAGATGGCGGAGCAGCAGGCGCAGCACCAGCTGGCGCCCGGCGAGTTTCCGCCACTTGACGGCGCAGCCGGCGGCAGCCGCCTCCACGAGTCGCGCCCGCGAAGCCAGAGCAGGAACCGAAGCCAGAGCGCGAGCCGCCAACGCCGTGCCCGCTCGCAATCCAGAGACCGAGTCAGCTGGGCCGACGCTACGAAGTCGGGAGCCGCCAAGAAAGGGCAGCCGCAGCCGCAGCAGCAGCCCCAACGACGACAGCAACAGCAGCAAGTGGTGCCGCCAAAGCAAAGCGGCGGGAAAACCCAGGAAGAAAGCGATTCGATGAAGGCGCTAAGAGGGGTGGCCGAGCAACTCGGGCGGAGAAACACCGAACTGGAGGCGACGGTCGACAGAATCATCAGGGAAGTGGAAGAAATCAAGAAGACGACAGCGGCCATAATGCAGCGGATACAAACGCAGCCACAACAACAGCAAACACCACAACCGGCACAACAAGTAGAGATCGAACTGGAAGCAGAAACGATGCCGAGGGCGGCGGCAGCGGGCCCTGCGCCCAAGAAAAGGGCAATCGAGAACCTAAAAGAGCGTAAACTCAGCGAGAGGATGGACAACCTCGAAGACAGGCTCGACCGGATGGAGAAGAGGCTCGACAACTTCGAAGAGTACGTTCGAACGACGTTCACCACGTCGATAGACGACCGGTTCACCTCGCTCGAGAGAACGTGCCAGCAGCTGGCTACGACAGTGCAAAATCTGGTGACGCAGATGGCCAACCTCCAACAAGCATGGACGGGTCACCCACCGCAACAGCAACCACAGCAGTAACGACGAGGTGCCTCCTGGTCTGGCACTGGAATTGCAACGGCTTCGCCGCAAAGAAGGCGGTACTACAGCAGCACCTACAACAAGTACCGAGAAAGCCAGACGTAATCATGCTGCAAGAGACCCGCACCGAAGAGGCCAGACTCCCGGGATACCGGACCCACGCCAGCCCGCCCAGCTCGCAAACTGCGGCCGGTAGGCCAGGCCGGGGGGTTTGCACTCTGGTCCGAAGGGGCATTACATACGTTGAGCATGAACTACTAAGCAAGAGCACGATAGAGCACACCATGGTAGAGGTAATCACGGGGAAGAAAAAGAAGAGGGAGAGCACATTCCTGACGAACGTCTACAGCAGCCCGTCGCACGGCAGACAGAAATTCAAGGCGCTGCTACACAAGGCGAGCAAAACGGCGGGGCCCGGTAATAGGTTGGTAATCTGCGGGGACTTCAACGCGCAGAACCGGGCCTGGGGCTACCCCAGAACGCTGGCAAAGGGCAGAGACCTAATGCAAGACGCCACGGACTTGGGGCTCAGCCTGATCACCGACCCCGCGTTCCCCACGAGAACGGGCAACTCGGTCGCCCGGGACACCACGCCAGATCTCACGTTCGCCAGGGGCAGGAGCGGAGACACGGCGGAGTTCGGGTGGCGGAATACAGGACACGAGCTGGGCAGCGACCACTTTATCGTGGAGCTCACCGTACCGCTTGGGGCCAACGAAGAGATCGGCAAAAGTCCGCTGAAACACCAGTTCACGGACTGGGACGCCTTCCGACGACTGCTGCCTGAAGATCAAGGCGAAATAACGGACATCGAGGAGTGGGCCAACGAGATCGTGCAGAAGACGAGGGAGGCCACCAGGGAAATCGAAACGGACGCGCGCGTCGACAGAGTGGACAGCCGCTTGGCCCACCTAATCGAGGCCAAGCAGTCGATCACGGCGAGATGGAAGACGCAGCGGACGAACAGAAAACTGCGCAAGAAGATCGCGGAACTTAACCGCGTGATCGAGTCGCACAGCAGGGCCCTATGCGCGCAGCAGTGGAACGAAGCCTGCAGCGCGGCGGATGGACAAATGCACTGTGGCAAGACGTGGAACTTGCTAAGACGCCTACTGGACGAGACCAAGACCAAGTCTCACCAGCACGACAACCTGGCCAAGACACTCCACAGGGCGCTGGCCGAGCACGGAGAGGCCGAGGTGAAGAAGCGCCTCGACGACAAGTACCTGCCGGCCAGCCCCGCGGAGACACACTCGGACTACCAGGGCGAGACCAACGAGCGGCTAGACAGGGACATAGAAGTGTGGGAGGTGAGAGCGGCCCTACACGACCTGAACACCAAGTCCACCGCAGGACCCGACCGTGTGACAAACAGAGCGCTGAAGAATCTGAACGAGAGAGCAATCGAGAACCTCACGGCGTACTACAACAGGTGCTGGCGAGCCGGGAAGCTGCCGAAGCAGTGGAAGGCGGCCAAGACGATCCTGATCCCCAAGCCAGGCAAACCACCGAACATCGAGAACCTCCGGCCAATCTCGCTCACGTCTTGCGTGGGCAAGGCGCTAGAGCACGTTCTAATGAACAGATGGCAAAGGTACCTGGAGGAAGCGGAGGTGTACCCGAACACCGTGATAGGGTTTCGGAACAAGCTCGGGACGCAGGATGCCATGATACAGCTGAAGAATGAGATCCTGGACGACGACGCTAACACGAGAGACAACCGGGCGATCCTGGGCCTGGACTTGCAAAGCGCCTTCGACAAAGTGAGGCACTCGGCAATCCTGGCCCAGGTGTCACGACTGAACATGGGGAAGAGAACGTACGAATATATCAGGGACTTCCTGACGGGGCGGACCACCGAGGTCAACGCCGGTGACCTGAAGCTCCCGGAGAAGAAGCTCGGCAGCGTCGGGACCCCCCAAGGCTCGGTCATCTCACCGCTGCTCTTTAACCTAGTGATGATCGGGGTGGCCGAACGACTCTCGCGAGTGGCCGGGGTCCGACACACCATCTACGCCGACGACATAACGCTGTGGGTCCCGGGAGGAAGCGACGGACAAATAGAGAGCACGCTGCAAGAAGCAGTGGATGCCATCGAGGACTGCACCCGACTGGTGCAGTCTTTCGCCATAAGCCACATCACGTACGTCGCAGCGTTCCACAACTGGAGGCAGTGCGAGCGAAACAAGATCAACGCGCTCATACGCAAGGCGTACAAGGCGGCACTCGGACTCCTCGACTGCACGAGCACCGAGAAGTTTCTGGCTCTGGGGGTGAACAACACCCTGGAGGAGATCGCGGAGGCGCAGAGGACCGCCCAGATCTCGAGGCTCTCGGAAACGAGAACGAGAAGACAGATACTGCTCGACCTGCGTCTGACACCGATGGAGGAGGGAGCCGAAAACGAACAGGTACCTGTGCCAGAAGCTACAGGCAGACAGTTAAAGGTATGCCCGTTACCGAAGAACATGAACCCCGAGTTCAACAAGGAGCGAAGGATGGCGAGGGCCAAGGCGCTCGTGGACCTCCACACCAGAGACGAAGGGGCCATGTACGTGGACGCGGCGGAGTACCAGGAGAGCGAGAGGGCCTACGCCGCGGCGGTCGTCAGGGCGTCGACTGGCGAAACGATAACGGCAGCGAGCGTGAGAACCCAGAAGGCGCACCGGGCAGAGGAGGTGGCCATCGCCCTGGCCATCGCCGACCCTGCGTGCACGACGGTGCTGTGCGACGCAAGAACGGCGGTGCGTAACTACGCCAGAGGGAGAGTGTGCAGGGAGACCGCACGAGTACTACGCACGGTCGACCTCGCCGGTGAGAGGAGGTGCGTGGCCATCAAGTGGTTCCCGGCACACGTGGGCATCGATGCGTCGGACCGGGGCAACACCAACCATAACGAGACGGCAAACGCGGTGGCGCAAGGACTAACCAACCGCGCCGCTGCGGCAGAAGCCGACCAGTCGTGGTGGTGGAGGGAGACCAAGGACAGCATGACCACCTACACCGAGATCGTGAAGTGGTACAGACTGAGCAGACGAAAGGTACCGCCACCACACCCGGGCTTGACTCGAGAGGAAGCGGTGATATACCGGCAACTGCAGACGGGGTCCCTCCCCACCCCGGTGCTGATGAGGCACGTGTGTCCGAGCGTGTACGAGAGTGACTTGTGCAGAGTGTGCCAGAAGGAGAGAGCCACAGCGGCTCACATCCTCTGGGACTGTGCCAAAAACCCGCGCGAAGCGTCGACAGAGACTATGATCCCGCCGCATCTCGAAGCCGCAGCGGGAAGCTACGACCAGGAACAACAGACCAAGGCCGTCCAGCAGATCTCGGCGGCCCTTGAAAGGCAACGACCAAGCGAAACCGACGGAAGGTTACCGCCCCAACAAAGGGGCAGGCGAAGCCAGCCGAAGGGAGTAGCGAGGCCGGAGCCAAAGTAGAGGGACAAGAAGTCGAGAAGACGTCACGGCCGCGTCGCGGAAAGACCCCCGCGCGAGGGGATCTAACCGAGCTGCAGGCACTTTAATAAAGTTGCTCTCTCTCTCTCTCTCTCTAATGCCCTTCGTTCTTAAGTATTGATGCGCACACAACAGACGAATCCCCAGCAGCCACAAAAGGTTTGCCGTCGCAGCCTTCTTAACCTCACCGCATGACCATTCTGAAAGGCTTTCAGGCTCTGGGCGTGCGTGTACGCTGTAAAACTCTGTCATCACCACCGTCGTTCCGGTTTTGAGCTCTGCTTTTTTCAGCTGCCCTGACCCTTGTTTCTCCTGGGATCAGCCTATATCCTATTCGCACACATGCATACTTTTACTTTTTCCGGCTTTCAAAAACTTTTTCGGGGGAAATCCCGATCACCAGAGGCGGTTGCCTCAAAAAGCCACGCCGCCTAGGACGCCTTAAAAGCATCGATCCAACCCCACGACCGCACCATACCTAAAGGTTTTTCACTAAGTGGTGACCCGTCAGTCGTCTGACGCTCGTGTTTTTTTCTGCTTTTTAATGAATGTTTTTCTAGTATTGTTGTTTTAGTTCTTGTGCTTACCATATTTATATTCCTGGAAAGAGCATCATGAAAAAACGAAACTAGAAAGATGGGTCTCTATAATCCGCTTCCGGTGAATAAACATACATCGAAACGCTTAATGTTTGATGTCAGAACTCGTGATGGAATCTAAATCCCTCCTTAACACAGCCCCATCTAACCACATACCTTTTAATACTCCGAACACCGCACGAATACGCGGGAAGCAGAGGTTTGTGAAACTTCGAAGAAGCATACATTGGATTTACCGCGCCGAAGCCGCACCTGGGCTATTGCGAGCACCGTATGCGAGGTCTGTAAATTGAGCGAAGCCCACTAAACCGCTTTATTTTCGAGTACGTTTGCCGCGTTTGTCAAAGAATCGTTTGAACAGCTCGAGTAATAAATTGCAATCTGAGTGCAGCCTGGCTAAATTTTTGGAATATATTTTTTTTCATAGTGCGACATACATGCACATACCCCTAAACATTGCGAAGCTACTTTTATCATTCCAACATTCTTCAATGTCTTCACTAACTTAGTTCACCGTCAGCGGCAGCATTTTAGATTAACGAACGTTAGACATTGCCTACTGCGTACCAAGCGCCGACTCCTCCCGTCTTTTTTAGCTAAAAGAGCAGCCTTGTACCCACGTGTCAACAAGCGGACCAAACGTATTAAAATGATATATGTTGCCAACGTGGTCTCACACGACTCGCTTCCCCGCAAGCTGCCCACGTACAGCGTTTCTCCGACTAAAATCCGGAGCCTAAGAAGGCCTTAGGGAAGGAAACCATATATTTTATTGTAGCTCATGAGTACTTGAAAATAGCCGACTGTAGGGCGTGCTGCCTCATGATGTAGACAAATGCCATTCGCTGAGCGGTAGGCTCTGCAGACAAAGCCGTGCATAATGAATGCGAGGGCAAAGCTGGCCAAGTTGGCCGGGGTACATGAATGAAACAGCGCAAAGTACCGGACACAGCGTTGTCCCCCACGACGCCACCGCTCAGTGGTTTCTCGGGTGATGCTACTGACTAGCAATCTCATTCCCATCATGTGGTCTTGCTTTCTTGTTTCTTGATGAGTTCTCTTGTATTTTTCATATATATTTCGCGGTTTCTTTAAATAAAAATTCAGTCTCAGTAAGCCCCCGTCCTGTCTGTATTTTTCACATATATTTCGCGGTTTCTTTAAATAAAAATTCAGTCGTCAGTCAGCCCCCGTCCTTTCTGTTTTCATTCGTGTTCTGTCCCTTGCGCAGTTTAATTCACGGATCCATATATGATGTCCCGTGGCGGGGCTGGTGCTGGACGTGGTGCGTAATGACCGTAGCCACACAAAATTAGTTGATGATGTGGATAAGACTGATCTGTCAACATACAGATGGGTTTATGTTTCGTATGTGTGGGAGAAGCACTCAAGCGGAAAAAGCCGTACGGTGGGAGGTACAATATGCTCTCCGAACGTAATGCCGTGCACTATGGTCGCCGTTTTGTTTGGTCGGAAACATGCATGGTGGGTGCATAGGATCCGCTGGCTGGGGTTATTGCCGGTGTAATAAGTCACACTCTTCGGTGGCGTAGTTCGGCCTCAGAGCATGACCTCGTTGCCGCACCACAATCCCAAGTCCCGCTCGAAGGATTTTTTGCGTGCCGAGAGCATACCTACGTAAAGTTGGCGCGGCTTACTCAAACTCACCCACAATTTTTTTTTTCGAATCACCACTCCCTCAAACTCAGACTCATTGCTTAGCAGCACATCTGCGCTCGCTCAAACTCACAGTCAGCGCAAAACTCAGAACGCACTCGGACTCAAAACCCAAAATGTACTCAGAATTCAGACTGACCTAAACTCAAAAAGTACTAAAAACTCAAAAGGTACCAAAAACTCAAAACGTACTAAAAACTCAAAATGTACTCAAAACTCAAAATGTGCTCAAATTCAAAATGTACTCAAACTCAAAATGTACTCAGAACTCAAAATGTACTCAAACTCAAAATAAAAACCTGCTGTAGCCTGAAAACCTGCTGTAGCCTCAAAAATCAGACACCAGCCCCGCTACCTCCCCACCAACCGATTATGCGCATAGCGAATGCTGCCGTGCCCGCTGCTAACCTGAATTGCGAGCCCAAAGCCACACATGAAACTTAACGACCAACCATACCTGCCTCCTAGGCTACTCATATGTACTCAGAACTCAAAATATACTCAGAACTCAAAATGTGCTCAAACTCAAAATGTACTCAGTACTCAAAATGTACTAAAATGTACTAAAAACTCAAAATGTACTCAACACTCAAAATGCACCCAGAACTCACTCGGTCTCTGGCATACTCAAACTCAGTCGGGCTCAAACTTACTCGAGGTCAAACTCACCATGCCACACTAGCCTCCCGCTTACTCAAACTCAAACTCACGAGTGAGTTTGAGTCCAAATGAGCCTGAGTGAGTGGACTCATCAGTGATTCCGCCGACCTCTTGCCGAGAGTAGGGGTGACAACCGTCTGCATTCTGTCCGCATTCCAAGATTAGGGGTTCTTTCAGAGCGCTGAGCTTAGGCCGCTCCTATGGTTTCACTGCGTTCCTCGCCGTAGTCCCTGGATGTAACCGCGAGAGTGAGGAGGTAAGCGGGGTTAGGGGAGTACGGCTTGAAAACAAAAGCGCGGCTCCGCGATTGCAGTCGGAGGCGTGCTCCGCGGCAGCAACCCGCTACGAGATGTCGCCAGAGAAGCGCGTGCCGTCACGTGTTCGCCGATGACGCGACCACTAAGGCATTCTGTGAGCGCGCCCACCAAAATAAATGAAGACCAATTCTTGCATGAGACCCGGGATGCTGAATCTCGATCACAGTGAAGGGAGCGTTCGCGGTCACTCAGACAAAAAGGAGTAGAAAGTGCACTGCTTGGCGAGCGTTCGTGCCTGGGCAAAATAACAAACAAGGTGTTTCGAATGGTAGCACACGGGTCATCCGTTCTCTCGTGAATATTTGAAGGAGTAATATGTCAAGAATAAAGATGTTGTGTAAACATAGGTATATGACTGTCCGAAATTCTTTATCTCAACATATTTTGCATACTGTGAACAGCTGCGCACGCAACGCATATGTGAACAGCTGCGCACGCAACGCACGCCTCACGTCTTAGATAAGACAGCTCGGCGCAGCCAGACGCTGGAAACAAACAAACAAACCTAGTGTATAGTTCGTGGCAATATGAACGCAGGGAACACCAGCCCGAACTGACCTGCTCCTTCATGCTTAAGTGAAGGGTACAAGCTTCTCTCCGCACCTAAACCGCAGACGTCGCTCAAAAACCGCACACATATTCATCCACCATCTGGAACCAGCGTCTTCGACTGTGGCTTCGTCTACCAGGCGAAGAAGCAAACAAACAAGTACCGCGCAGACACGTCGGCCGCAGTGAATGCAGATGAAGCCTACACCCCAGATGTCTCGCGCCCCACAGCCATATAATAGGGGCCACCGGCTTGCTGCCGCTCGCCCTGTCAAAGGCGCTCCGATATCGCCCACGACAAAAGGCAGTGGTGAAGGTGGCGAACCACTGACACGGCTCACTCCCTGCCACCACCGCGGCGGCTGTTCGGCGCGCCTTATGTAAGGTGGAGGGGAGGCATGTCTTTTATCCCCTTCCTGCCTTCATTTCCGGCGCCTCACGCGTCGAACGCCTTTGTCCCGCTTTTTGTATCGGGAGGTCGGGCGTGCCTGGTTATTGAGAAAACTTGTTCTCCCAAATGAAGAAAAAAAGAGGGGAGGAACGCTTAAAGCTAGGATGGTTCGAGTTCATGGAAGAGGTACGCGTGCAGAATCACCCTGGCCCCTTTTTTCCCGTTTGTAAAGAAACGTTTGTGCGATCGTGGCGCAAGCACGCGTAAGGGCGACAACCTGGCTGCGTTAATAAAGCCCCGCGACTCGGAATCATTTGTCGCTGGAAGGGAACTGCTCAGCAAAGAAGGGCGTCGCATTTTGTTTAACGATTTGTGGAGAAACCTTGCCTTCCTTCCCATCTTCGTCTAGACCCTGCTTGTCCCCTTTGTTCCCTTCGTCTTCTATCCGTCACCGAGAGTTCAAACCTAACGCCAACAAGTCTTTGTCGTCCAAAAGCCTTGGAGTAACACGCGACACCTGGGCCGATCTATCCGCGGCAGCTTGTGCGAACAAGTACTTGTGGTAATGGAATCCGGCACTTATCTTTATAGAGTCCAAAAGAATGGCTTTTTCCTGTGGCTTCGAAGGGTTTGTTCACCATTTTTTAGGTGTGTCTGGTGTTCAGGGAGAGCCAACTTAGCAACAGCCTGAAAAAATACCCGGACAAAGGAATCAGACAACACGAGGGCCTACACACATCTAGTTCAATCGTTGAATGTGCCCAAAATAAAAACGCTGGCATCGAGAGAACACAAGATATAGAAGACAACATTTCACTCGAACACACACTCTGTCCCCGCACCCTGTCTTCTTCTGCGCTGTTGCTTAGATGACACCATATATACCAACCCGTCCAGCTCACCCACTCATAGATGGACAGCCAAGTCCAGCTTTTAATGTGGTTCCAGTTTTTTGGCAATAACTCTTTCTGGTAAACAAATGCTTTCTCTTGCTTCTGTGAGACGCGACAGAAAGCCTCACACCTGAGATTACATTTAAAGAACATGCCAATACTTCAAGCTGTTTGACCTAAATTTGTCGGTCATACGCTCGAATACAGCCTATGTTAATAAACTTCTGAGCTGGCCCAAAAGGCTTTTATCTCTTTTTCCTATCTACTTTTTCTATACCCTATCCTATTCACCCCCTTCTATAATTCAAACAACCCGAACTGGGTTGTATGCAGGTGAGCCCCAGATGGGCTCAAAATTATCCCCAATCCATTTCTTTTCCATTTCCAAACAAAACCACCACCACCACTACTACTACTACTACTACTACTACTACTACCGCTACTACTACTACTACTACTACTACTACTACTACTACTACTACTACACTACTACTACTACTACTACTACTACTGCTGCTACTGCTACTGCTACTACTACTACTACTACTAATGCTACTACTACTGCCACGAATAGGCTTATAGCCCCCTGCGTCATTTCCCTTCGTGGCCCCATTATTCCCTAAAAAGTGACTACGAATCCGCCCCTGTACCGATTGAAAGGAAAATTTCAAACAAATAATCTAGATATTAAAGAAAGCACGTCAACAGGTGGTGACGCCCTAGCCACTTGACGTGTTTTACATGCTGTCTGAAATTCTGACATGCAGTTAGCACGCGTATAACTATATTTTAGTGCTACTTGCCATTGGGTCCTTCCTGGCCATACTGTGTCATTGTAGCGCGAAATTTGAAAGTTTTTGTGAATATATTTCTTTTGTTCTCTGTTAAAAAACGACTTTCCCGGTTGAAACAGAACTGAGTCCCTTACAAACGGCTACTTGTTTAAATATAAAAAAAGTTGTAATATATTTTTACACCACTTCAAAAGTGAGCTCCACGAAGCTCTCTTTCAAAACAATTTGATAGGCTACTTGGACTTTTGACTAATTGGAAAACAATCCGCAAAACAAGGACGCAACGAATAGAAGTAAGACACCACCTCCGTGGTGTGGTGTTTTCCTTCTATTCTTTGCGTCCTCGTGTTGCGGATTTTATGCCATTAAGTCAGATGTTATCTAACCTAAATCTCCCGGCCGCAAATCCTTATCGCCCCAAAACATCACATGACAACCGCTGACACCACTGAGCATCTTGCCCACCCCGAAGCCCTGCACAAAACCCTTCAAACAGCTTGCGTCTTCAGACACCCATCCAATCGCAATATCTACGTTAGCAATCAGAACAATCCCCGTTACCGAAGCCACTTGTGCGGCTTGAAGTGTCTCGTTGAAGTCTGTCAACCAACCCGGCAGGCGGGGCCAACGGTTGATATCAGTCTCGAGCCATGGACGGAGCTCGATCGTGTTCGTTATGGCATGTTAAATGGCGGCGAAGGAGTAACAACATCTTGAGGCTGATTGGGATAACGTAACAGGTCGCCCAGGTACCTCGGTGTCATCGAGACCCTCCAGCTAGCCGACCAACAAACTGTTGTGTCCTTCCGCGAGTGGCTGCAAGCGGAGGGGTCGAGGATGGGGGCATACCGCCGCCAGCAAGGCTCTGTGCGAAGGCCTCGAAAATACGCGTGTGTGTGCTTCTGTTTGCTCATCGCCGGAAAGGGCTGTTCTCATCGACCAGAGAGCGCCGAGAGGCCGAGGACGCCGAGAAGAACGGGAAGACTAACTCACCTTTTTTTCGCCGACTACGAGGAATAATGTGCGCTCGCCTTTCTGCATAGGTGTCGCGTCACGAATTAATGCCTGGCTACTCGTCGTGGACGTTTTTAACGAAGACGCTGAACTAGCAATGGATAATGTAAAAAACTATATAATCATCAGCGAGCTCAATGAAAAGATAGGCGCACCACAGGGGCACGGGAGCATGCGATGCGAAAATTTGGCTTTGTCTATATGCCGTTTGGCTTCACGGAAAGCACTCACCATCAAGTTATGAATGATATTTTCCACAAAAAAAAGGAAATGGACTTATAACGGCCCAAATTGTAAAAAAATATTTTTATTTACCAACCTCTCCATGTATGGTATGTAGGGTACTGTAGTAATATTTGTAGTGCAGACTTTTTATTTCGGAGACAAATGGTAACTGGAAGGGTCAAAACTTGTTATTTGAAGATTGTTAAAAGCCTCATATGTGAAGGTTTAACAATGTAGCGAACGAAGGTAGCGGAGGAAGTATAGCGTTCTGTGTATAAGACTCAAGGCGGAATAATTCAAGGTGCTACTTCAAAACGAACTCTCGGTGTTTTCTAATCAAGGCAAGAATCATTTTGCGAATGCAGTCATTCATTCAGCACTACCCGCAGGAGACAATTAGCTCCAAGGTGAATTGACGTTATCACAAAACATGGCGTACGTTTAACCCTTCGAAAGCAAGTTAGCACGAGTGAAAGGAAACAATGCGCAGAGCGTTTCCGGAAAGTTTGTTGTTACATGAGATTTCCCAGTCTGCAGTCTCGCTATGTCTACTGGATGAGGGACTTCATGCTTTCGCTTGCGCTCAAGGTGCCGTGCATACGGCCCGCCCCGCGGTCCATCAGCGTCGAGACCGGAACCAGTGGCCTGAAAAGCAGCGCTTTCAGGTACGTGCATCATGTTTTATTAGTCTTCATCCTCGTGAACTCAGTCGGCGCAGTGTTCTCATTTAGCAGTCGTTAAACCCTGTAAGATAGAACAAGAACACCACATGCCAGGAGGCATCCAAACCAGCGCCTTTGCCCTCCCAACTGGAGCCCACATTCTTGCCCCCACCCTGTGCTCCTCGCAGCCACTTCAGCGAGGCTCACGCCACCCTCCACCATATCATCTGAGCCTGTAATAAGACCCCCACCTACTCCTCCGGCCCTTCCTCTCCCTTGTGCATTGGGAGACAGCACTCTGCATCTCATGCCCTGTCGACCAGCTTTGTCTGGTGAAGAGAGCCCAAGGAGCCGGATGGTCTCAAGGAGTCTTAGAATAAGGACTCTTCCCTAAGGTTAACTGCTCCACACAGACATTTGTTCCTTCCTTCCTTGCCTAGTCACATGGTTCGCTTGCGCTGAACTGCATGCACGGACGAAACAGCTGCCGCTGGGCGATAAGCACAGCCGAAGCAGCCATTTACCTCGCTTAGTTCCGTGGTACCTAAGCAGAGAAGATCGGAGCAAGCGATGCGATAAGAAAGGAGGAGCCTGCGCGTCGGCGGCTGAAGGTCATTGCGACGCGATCTATGACCTTGAGAGATGTGAAATATATTATGCTTTTGCTCCAAAATTGAATACCTTGATGAAAAGCACAGAACAATAACAATCCGACAGTGAAATGGACGAGTTGTCCAAATTGATCAACAAAAACAAGACTGCCGGCAGTCATGGATACAACGTTGCAGCATTCGAAGCAGCATTGAAACACTGAGCAAATTTGAAAAGGAGTCGAAGAAACTCGATAATGGCAAAAATAGAATGCATGCACTCAGGGAAGGCCGCCTACAACACCGACTTCTGCATGCGTGATCAACAGTTCGGTGAATACTTGTCTGGTGAGAGGTCATATTGGGGAGTGTGTGTGGGAGGGAAAGAGGTTCCCAGCCTGCACCACATATGTACCGCATGGATATTTGGGAGTATAAAATCGCAGTCACTGAGCAAGTCAAAATAGAATATATACGTTTCGGAACCCCTATGGCTGCCTTGTTCACAACCAGCTTCCACCCCATTAAATTTGTATGAAAACTACTAGAACACTCAAGGACGAAATGGCAACTTAAATCAACATGGATGATATATTGAAATTTTTGGAAGAATTTTATGCTAAATTGTCGAAAAGGTTTGTCATTAACGATGTCTGGCACGTTCCGCCTGTCACAACATAACAAGTGGTAACGGCGGCCAAAGCAATGAAGGGTAAAGGTGCAGCAGGTGAGACAATTACAGCCGATATATTGTGCCTCAATGGGGATATTGTGCCGACACAGTTTGCCGACCTTTTATAGAAGCGCATGATGAGTTTAAGTGTGCGAGATGATCGCAAAAACGTCAAAAACGTTTCCCTTTATAAACTAGAGGATCTGTCTCAGCCTCTTGTTTCCCAGGGTAGTGGTTCTACCCCGACTCTTCACTTTCTTTTTTTCGTCTTTAAATTGATTTACTTTTCATGGGTTCGGATAGTTCTTGGTGATTTAAGTGATTGCACAGTGTTCGTAAGGTCATGTTGTGTTCGTGTCGGTTTGGTTACTTTGCGTTACGTTTACTATAGCGATGTAATGCCAGAGAAAGCAATTTTTTAACAAAGCATCGGTAGACGTCGATACAGTGGAATGCTTATAGTACCGTCGCAGGGCCCTCTACACACACTTTTATTTTTAGGTGATTGGCGCCATAGAGTTTCATACCAATATATACTAGAGGGAAATCTGGCGCCACTCTCTAGGGGATCCCCGCTTCAGCGAGCGTTTCGTCATTTACCCGGCAGGTAGGTTCCACTTGTCCTTGGCATGGCTCATGAACTGGCTGAAACGTTGGCTATGCCTGCAAAAAAGCAACAATATTACAGCAGAAGGTTCATGAAATTCGTTTTCTTGTTAAAAAATTGAACCTACAAAAAGTCAGTAGTTTTTTAGAAGCCTAATGTACGATGAACAAAAAAAATGTTTCTTTTTTGTGTTGATTTTGGCTTCGAGACAAAAAAGAAGCCGTATGGTTAGCTAAGGCAAGCAGGCGAGAAACCTCGCTAGCAGCAATGGCGCCGCCCACGGCGGCCCGCGACTGCAGCGACAGATTTCCCTCTCGTATATATTAGTATGAAACTCTATGGGTTGGCGCTACACAGACGACGACGTATTTTCTCCTACAGGGCGCGCTGTAGGCACGGCATGGCGTGCTTTGGAAGTTTAAGCCCATGTTCAAGCCGCTTCTGCGACAGCGAATAACCAGGTAGTATTAGAAACTATCTTCAAATACATAAAGAATCGTTACGATAAGAAATTATTTCATGTAAACAGCCAGTCCCCGAAGCGTTGGGGACACATTTACGTTGACTGTTGTCAAAGCCCCCTAAGGCGAACTATTCCACTAAAGGATCAAAACAGCATGCGCACCTGTGTATTAAGTGTAATGTTTTTATTAAGAAATACCCAGTCAAGAACGGCGAAAGTGCTGAGGTATATACGAAGAAGTTTCATCAGCAGTTTGGATCGGTGCGTCCATGCGATAAGACAAGCTAGAGCTTCTGCTTCAAAAGGTATTTCGCTTATTACAGGTCCATTATTATTGCGACCTAATTTCTTCGACGTAACATGACTATTGGTACGTGTTATATAAAATAAAAATATGTTACTGTGTATAAACCAATACTTCGAACTTGCCAAACCAACAAAAAAGTAATAACAAGGCTGCAAAGCTTTTCACTTTCCTCAGTATTCGAAGAAGCACTTGCAGAACCTCTCACATTTTCTTTAGATTACCAGTTAAATGTGCTGTGTTTTCTAGCTAATTTTGTAAAAAAACAACAACAAAATATACGTTTATGATAACGCGAACAAGTGGATTCTATTATAATAAACGTGGTCAAAAGCACGCCGTTGCGTTCAATCGCTCATGAGAAATGCCACAGCGCCAACTGGTGGATTCCTGAGGAGTTATTACACTAAAAGATTGGCCACATGGCAGTTAGATAGTAAAGGCTATGGTTTTGGTGGTCGTTTGTTGCCGATAAAAAGCTTGTTTCGCGCGTTACGTGAAAGTATTGTCTTTTGCTGCGTCTGGGGCTCTCAAAGGAGTTACATGAGTTAAATGTCAGTGGTATATCTAATACTGACTAATCTCTTCCACAAGCAGCATGTACTGGGGTTGAATTACCGTAGTAGACAACACCCACAGATTTGGTAAAAATGCTACCTATAGAAGCGGCTCCTAAACCAGGCGAAAGAGAAAAATTGCAAAGTAGTTTGTGTTTTTCAATAAGAACATTGGGTAAAAACAAATGTTGCAAGATTGCAAATGCTCAACAAAGCAAAAAGATGTTTTAGTCCCTCCATGCAGGGCAAATACGCATGCCAATGTTAGACTTTAGATATGGCCAACAGTCGCGTGATTAGAGGTGCCTCGCGAAATGTTTGTAGGGTGTAGTTACGGGAGATGCGGCATGACTGTCCACTAAACAAATTTAATAGCGACGAAGAGTTCCATATAGCTACTTGTGTACGGGGGAAAATAAAAATTGCCTTCTTTAAAAATAGGCAGATCTTGCACTAGTGGTGGAAAGCTGAAATAACACCAAAGCGGGCGACCCCTCACTCTTCGTCGGGGACCCGGGTGTTCAAGCCGACGCCGCCAATACGTCAAATGAAATAGAGCTGTGCGCCCGGATTGTGATTAGTGCGGGACAGGCGGTTGCACATCGGTGGAAACCGAAAGTCGAAGTGGCAGAATGAAAGCTTAAACCATCGAGGAAACACAGAAATCTACATCAGGTCTCTTTGTGCAATATGTTGGCTTACACCGAGATTCTGTTCTCAACATTCATTACCCCAATCGATGCCTCCTCGGTACTGAAGCAGCACCTGATCCGGGCGATGCTTTTTCGCTGTTTTCCAAACGAATCCTTGCGTCGCGCACACCCCTTCTCCAGAGTAGAAGTGGAGGGGGGGGGGTACTGGATTCATTAATTTGCAACTCTATCTCGAAGTCCAGCGCATGTATTTCCGGCGCCAAACTGAAGTATTCCTTCGACTGCAAGCCACGGCCCCCGGTAAGTGGAGTCTGGGTATTGGATAGCTGCTTGACGGAACGCTTCAGCCTCGCCGCAGAAGTATAAGAAATTGATTTTATTGATTGTAGGGTTTAACACGCACACGCAACGCAGGCGATCAGGCGCGCCGTAGTTGAGGGCTCCGGGTTGATTTTGTCCACCTGGGATCTCTAACGTGCGCCAAAATCTCGTGCACACGGGCGCTTTTGCTTTTCGCCTCCATCAGATAAGCGGCTGCCGCGGCCGGGAATCCAACCGGCGACCACATGCTCAGCAGCGCAACGCCTTAGCCAGTGAGCCACCGCGGCGGGTAAATATAAGAAACGCTGCACTGCGAACTTGTAGATGGTGGTGATTCGGGGTCATCATAGACAGTAATTGATGTGGTGCCACATTAATTTCTGTCAATTACTTCTCCACCATCAACGGGTTCTACAAGCGGACAGCGACCACGGTGGCTTCCGTGCAGCTACGGTTTTTGTGGAAATACCTCCACGCTCTAAATCCGCGAAGGCGATACTAGCACTTGAGATCCTAGGAGCTGAGATCCTGCCACCATCTGTTACCGTAAGCATTTCGTCCTTCACAGTGGCAACGATGTGAAGAAGAGTGTTACGCAGTCACCCATGTAAGTCGGTACATCAGATTTTTTTCCTCTTCAAAGCTGCAGTGTTTTCATTTATTGTTCGCCACCAAAAGAGGTTTCTTCTCTCACGGTGGTGTAAGATTCGTCCTGGGTGGAAAGCGGGAGACTGTCGAACACGTTTTCCTAGACTAGGGCACGGCGATATGATTCTAGGTCTAAATCCAATAGTGCTTCCCAACCTATGGGAGCGTCACCTGGCCGCGCCACAAGATTCTTAGTGTAGAAGTGTACCACCCCGTTGTCCATCAATGTGTCCTCACCATAGTCCTCCACTCCGTCTTAAAAGCTAGGATAAATGACGTGGCGTGCGGTGACTGCAGCCGGCAGGGTGACATATTTTGCGGAAAGTGGAATAGGCGGTTACCGCGCTCAGAACACCAGGCTCATACTTCAAAAAGCGAAGAGCACTCGCCTCAGTCAGCAATGCACGGAAGCACTATAAGAGAAACGAGGAGGCGCAGACAGAAAAAATCCTAAGCCCATGCTTAAATTCTAGTACAAAAAGAGCCAGTGTATTTATCCTCAATTTTTGAATCCATGTTTTCAAATGTATATACAAACGAGATAAAACTTTTCAAAATTCTCAGCCATCTGGCTATCAGTAACACAGCGTACAGGCAAGCTTCCGTGCTATTTTTCATAGATTCGCATCAGCAGTGAGCGGCGCGAATATTTTATCTTCGAAACTAACAAATTTGAAAGCTTAATACTCGTCGCCTGAAGTATGGGTCATGGCGAGTTAACGAGCCACAGCTGCCACAAAACCACTCAAAACAGCGCATTTATTTCTTGTATTGTTGGAATGTACACCTAAACATTGGATACAGTGCACACAAAATTGGTGTCGTGGATCGTGCACGGTGGAGCATGGAGTTGATAGCATAATTTATCTGTTGGGCAACTGATTTAATCTAAACAACGTTGAACTCCTAATCAAAACACGATCGCGAAAGATTCTGTGATATTTCAATGGAGAAGTGTAAGTTAGGTACAAAATCCAAAATTGTTATTTCCCTGAGAGTATCAGTTACGAGCAACCTATTTTTACAATCCAGAGGGAGGAAATTTTTAGGTTTTTGAAAATATCTAGTAAATTTTTTTGGAGCAGCCCTACGATTGACTAAAATCTTGACTCCACAATAAAAAAGATGACACTGAATACTATAAGAAAGAAATACGTTTTTACACGAATATACGTGCCGCACATAGATTTGGATATTGATATGCTGAACCAAAACAAATCAATAATTTTCTTAAACATAAACTACGCGTTCAGAAAATGGCAATACTCTATAGTAAGAAACTGCTGTGCAATTATTTCTTGCTTGAAAATCTGTGGTTGTGAATATGGCAGCCGGTGATGTGAGCGTGCTTATACGTGAAAAATGCCGCCGACACTGTGGCTCCCAAATCGTCAACCGGATATCATCGAGTCACCTCGGTGTTCCCATCGGGCGAGTTTCTCTTTATACGGGGAGGATTTAAAGCTACTTTACGAGGTAGAATTTGAGGCATCGGTGGTGGTAGCGGCAAATTCTGCGACAGTGCCGTTCCATTGTTTTTGTGTCCATTCGCACTTCTGCGAACCACAGGCGTCCGTCCTATAGCGAGTTAAAAATCGACTCCAGATAACGGCGCTGGCGCCGTCACCTGCTCGCCGCGCATCTTGTAACTGGAGCACCCTTTGCAGAGAGGGGTATATATTTTCTGAAAGAGCCGTAGGCTATGACGAGGAGTTACGGAATTGTAGTGGCGAGTAAAGCGGCCTCACCGGGTTGGGAACTCCAAAATTGAGAAAAAGTGTTAGACATATCAACTTTTGCTGTGAAACTGTGGACTGCTCAGCCCCCCAAAATGAAAAGGAATTCTGCCATTCTTTGCCCACAGAGAGGCATGGGTGCATTCGAACCCTTTACATTGTCGTCTGCGCGAATAGCTGCGATTGTTTGCAAAGTTCAACGTCTTTGATCACTTGAGCACTGACATTATGTCCGAAACGTGGCCCTGCGTTTCTGGTAATTTACTAGGCGCTTGGGCTCTGTTTCGGGCACTGTTAGGCGGCCATGGACAAAAGTTCTCTTGCGACGGCAACGTGTGAGGCTTAAACACAATGTTGCCACGGACGGGGCATGTCGAAGTTTTTTCCCCTGGAGGGGAGCCTATTAACATTATTCCTCTGCATGTTAGATTATTAAGTTTACGTAAGCTGCTAAGAAGTGTCATTATTCTTAAATAATGGCACTCCGCCGCCGGAGGACGTGTTTTTGTACTTTTGCAGCATCACACGTTGTACTCATTTCCAGGCGTATTGTTCTCCACACAATTTTCTTTGAGTAAACAACGATTTCTAAACGTGGTTTCTCAATACAAAAACTGTTAGCGCGTAGTTTATATTTCTTTCTGCATTTATTTCTTGATGACGATGATGATGGTGTATATGAGGATGAGCGCTTAGCAGATTTCCCTTTGTAAAGAAGTGGCGTTGCGCAGTGAACGTAGCCGTAACGCTACTGGACAATCACCCCGCAAGAAATACCTTAATGGTGTTTTTGCACCAGTTTAGCTTTGTTCGAATACCGTCCAAGCTTCTGCATTGGTCTTTTCCCACCAGCATTCTAACGTACTTTTACTAATTTCTACCGCTTTGCAATTCACTTTTCCGTTAATCCTAAACCCAAGGGTTTCCAGAACCTATATATCTCCCTTACTGAGCACTGGACGGAAACCTTTGCGCTCTGTTACAATGTTTCGCATGGTTTCTGGCTCCCTGCCGCTACCTGCGCAGACTACTTCCTGTACCGGCTCGCGGTTAAGCCTTTTCGTCCCGAAGCAACCTGTCCGGCCTACAAAAAGCAATACATTCTCCTTGGCAATATAAAAGAACCTTTCCCTGTGATCACCCAATTCTGGAGATATCTAAGGACTTCTTTTCGTTCACCGTTTCAAAGCAAAGCTTTACTACTTTCGTACAGCGGTTTCGCGGATAATGCGCTAGTTAAGTGTTTGACCGGAGATACTCCCTTTGCGACACCCCTTCAAAGCGCATCGTGTGATTTGCCGGGCCCGCTGTCGGCGCTGACCACAAGGCCCCAATTGAAGTCGCTCTGCTAACAACGCGGCCGCTTCCGTCGTGATGGCTGACCAGCCGCTCAGCTGATCGACAGCCGACCAAACCCGCAGACTCCCACACATGCGGCGCTGGGGCGTTTCGGGCGATGTGACTCTCCTTGTATCGTGTTCTCCATGAAAGAAACGCCGCGTACGCCGAGAATGAAAGCGAGGCCGGGCCTCGATCTATGAGCGTCGCACGCGACCGAACGGCTTTGAGCCATGGTTGGCAATACAGCTGTATCGAAGGTTAACCAAGCGAAACCAAGACTTGAGGTTAGCTGAGCTAAGCAGCTTCCATTTTTTTTGCAGTTTCTTGTGGCTGGTTCTTTTCCTTCATTTTTATTGCCATGGTCGTTTCCCCTGCGGTTCCGGGTTTCGGATACTTTGTCTTTACCCTTCCGATTCTTTTTCATCACTGCGTTCACGCTTTTAAGGGAAATGTAACAGTCCGGCCACCCATCTCTGGACATCAATACTTCCACATACCCGCCGCGGTGGCTCAGTGGCTAAGGCGTTGCGCTGCTGAGCACGAGGTCGCGGGTTCGATTCCCGGCCGCGGCGGCCGCTTTTCTCATGGAGGCGAAAAGCAAAAACGCCCGTGTGTACGAGATTTCGGCGCACGTTAAAGATCCCCAGGTGGTCGAAATTAATCCGGAGCCCTCCACTACGGCGCGCCTCATCGCCTGTGCTGCGTCGGCGCGTTAAACCCTACAATCAATCAATCAATACTTCCACATTTTTCAAAACATAATATACTCTACGTTTCTCTCACTTCAAAGGACGTTCATCTCATGTGTCCCCGCACTACCTCAGTTATTGTTAAATTGCGGACGCCTAATTCCAACCGGCCAACTGACCTCCGGTCCACTTCTAATTCTAATCGAATATTTGATTTGACGCACACTACGGCTTACGAAAGGTTAGGGGCGCTCCCATTACACCCTTCCAGATTCCTCTCACTATATCATATCTGTTACATCCTCATAGCTAACTGTGCTTTATGACAGAGTCATTTTTTTCTCCTGTTATTCCTGAATGCTGCTCGTGCGTTGTTAGATTGGGCTAGCCTTTGTTTATCTTAATACCTGGGTATTCGTATTTCGCACATGCGGTATGTTTATTGTTGAACGAATACGTATTTATCACGAGAGTCGTCATTAGCTACCATAACTCCCAAATTTTCTGTGCTATACTCCATCCCCAGTTCAGTGGCTTCTTTCCCGCACATATCGGTGAGCTGTTGCAGACACTGTTCGCTATATGGTAATAGTATTATGTCATCTGCATACATCGGTGTCTGGATATCTCGCTGCTCTTCCTGTACTTTGCTGCTATAACTTAGCGTGAAGCGAGTGAAATAGGTTTCAATCTTCCTTTGTAGTCTTAACATGTAGAGCATTAAAAGCAATGAAGACAAAGAAGAACCCTGCGTAAAACCTCTTTATAGCGACATGTACAGTGCACTTTAGTTCGTCCCAGTTAATTTGTGCCTTGCTCACATTGTACATCCCCCGCAGCACTCTATGAAGTCCTGGCCTAATCCATCGCGCTCATGTAGGCTGCATACAGGTTCTCTATGTAGGTTGTCGTAGGCTCTCGTTATATCCTGAAATGCTGTTCACAATCTCACAGTTGAGACATTGACACGTCTATGTATCGGATTAGCAAGAATACGTTGTGCCTAAACATCTGCCTCGTCTGAATTCACTTCATAGTTCCACAAGTATGCTGTTGTCCTCTAATCAGGCTTGTAGTTGCGCTTCAATGGCTTCCATTACCAGGTTGAATGCCACTGAGATAGCTGTAATAGGCCTTTACGCGTCAGCATCAGCCCTGTATCCTTTAATTTTATAAATCATCTTCATCATCATTGTGAGGGACGCGTTTGGCCTTGTGGGTGTACGACGCGTAAGAACGGTACTCGAGAGGGTAAGAGAAAAGAAAGTATATTAACAGCGCCACCAGAGAATCAGTCAGCGGAAAAAGTGGTACAATTGCGAAGCACAACAGCAAAAACACACGAGTCCGATACCCCTAACCAGCGTTCAATAGAGGGAAAAAAAACCTTCTCACAGCCGCCTCAACGGTGGGTGTTCGGCGACGTCGATGGCGGGTCGTCGCCAGTCCGAGTCACTGTCGAGCGCTGGCCGTCTGTCGCCAGCTCTGCCTGAGCGAGACGGAAGAAGATGCACCACGTCCTACGTGGCGGGTGCAGCGCTGGTTCCGACCTGGACCGTGATCCCGAGCATCGGCCAGTCGCACGATTACGCCCCGGTCGTCTGCGGGTCCCACACGGGTTGGCGGGCCCCGACTCACACGCCTCGAACTACTCGAACGGGATCACAGGAACTGCGGGTCCACCCCCGGTACTTGCCCGCTCGTCAGCTCCGAGTCTCCGCTGCCGCCGGAACCATGTTCCACCTCCAGCCTTCTTCTTCCTCCTTCACTTCTTCGTGCGCCAGCGCGTGGTCAATTTTTTCCGACAATGATGGCCAATCCTCACAATCATCTTACGCCAATCCTCCGGTACTTTTTAGTTTTTATCGCTTTTGTGATCCCTCGAAAGACTTGTGTTTTTGTTTGGAAGCCCAGCAGGTACACCAGTCATAAAGGAATTTTATGCGGGACTGTTTTTTTACTACGAGGAACTGCCGGCACGTAAGCTGCCCCAACCATTTAAAGCTACAAGCCCCACTCCGTTATTCTAAACTTCTCTTGTATGAATGAGTGATGTACCCACGGCGCCTCCTGGTACTTACAGCGCTTTCTATAACCAAATTGGGGGAATAACAATATGAAATGCACCAACGAGTTAAAATTACAACCAAAAAATGCCTTGAAGAGGAATTGAAACTTATGCAAGGTAAACCCTTTTGCGCAAAGAGGGGGAAAACAATCAAATGGCCCAGCTTGCACCTAAGTTGCAGAACTGGAGAGGCAGCAGAGCTTATGGCTCATCTCCCTTCGTCGGAGATCTGGTTGGTGCGTGTCTCATGAATTTTCCAATTTGGCGTTAAGAGTTTCGCATGCCTGGGGGGCCCTGATGGGATAAATTTAGATATTGACATGCTTGAGCAAAGAAAAATGAGTAATATTCTTACACAAAAATGCGCCTTAAGAAAATTGCAATCCTTCAAATTAAACAATTGGTATCCAAATATTTGTTGTTTGAAAATCGGTTCTTGTCAATATTACATCCGGTGATGGGACCGTGCTCATACGTGAAGGATACCGGCGACAATGTCGCTTTAACATCTCTATAACATCTGTTTAACATCTTCAACCACAGCCTTTCACGTCTTTTCCAAAGTAGACCACTTCACGACGCTCTGGGACCAACGGCAACTGGTTGCACGAACTCGGGAGTGTAGCCGTCCGCTATCCTGTGTTCTCCACATTGGGAGGGACGAAAGTAAGCTGTTTTCTTGGTATTTTTTGCGAGCTCCTCACGTGTCGCGAGCCCTCGCACAAACATGGATGACGCCGGGCGCTCCTCACGAGACCCGCGCTCACGTCCGCTGGGCATTTTTGCGAAAACGCTTTCAGAACTTCACCGCAGTAAGCTCAAGCCTAAAGGGCTCTTCTGTTAAAAACAATCACCAGGCCAATATAATTGAACAATAGATACTTACCAATCCTAACACAGACCGGCGCTCTAACCTATTTTAGCTGTCCCCTATTCATCAAAACACATTCTTGAAGCTCTTTGCCCTAGTACGTCTTGCGCCATTAGTACTCATACAGCAGCATGATCATCATCTTAACACAGACCGGCACGGAATGCCCACAAAGTTTAACAGCTGTGCAAAGAAATGGGCACCCTGCTCTCCTATCATGCTTTCTTTTAGGTTGGCCAGAACATAAAATATAGCTCTGTACTAACAACAACCAAACAGATGATAAATGCCAGTACAACATTCATCTCTCATAACCCGGATTCAATGCTCTTCGAGTTTGACAAAAGACCCGAAGGAAGAACGCTGAAGGATCGGTAAAAGTATACTACGTAAGTAACCATAAAAGCTATCTTAAAAAGTACACCAAGAAAGTACACGCAGACTGGATGATACACATAAAATGACAATGCAGAGGAGGGAGTAAACTTTCTAAATACTCTAGTTTTTTTTCTGCATAAAATAACTACGGAGGAGACAAAGGTGTGTCAGTAAACCTTTGCATGAGCATTGAAAATCAATCGTATTGAGGTACTACTGGGTAACCTTTATGGAGAAAGATACGTGTGTTTTTACAGTGTCTAGAGGGCCCTCCAACGGCGTATTGACTCAGTGGTGCAGGCATGGCTAGAGTACCGTCGACGTTACTGAAATATTTAAGACCATCCAGTACCGCCTAAAACGTTTCCCTTTATAATCTAGAGGATTTCTCTCAGCCTCTTGTTTCCCATGGTGGTGGTTCTACACCGACTCTTCACATTCTTTTTTTCATCTTTAAATTGATCTACTTTTGATGGGTTCGAATAGTTCTTGGTGTTTTAAGTGATTGCTCTGTGTTCGTAAGGTCATGTTGTGTTCGTGTCGGTTAGGTTACTTTGCGTTACGTTTACTATAACGATGTAATGCCAGACAAAGCAATTTTTTTACAAAGCACCGGTGGACGTAGACACAGTGGAATGGTTATAGTACCGTCGCAGGGCACTCTACACACAACTTTTATTTTAGGTGATTGGCGCCATAGAGTTTCATACTAATATATACTAGAGGGAAATCTGGCGTCGCACTCTAGGGGATCCGCGCTTCAGCCAGCGTTTCGTTATTTACCCTGCAGGTAGGTTCCACCTGTCCTTGGCATGGCTCATGAAGAGGCCGAAACATTGGCTATGCCTGTGAAAAAGCAAGAATATTACTGCAGAAGATTCATAAAATTCGTTTTCTTGTTAAAAAATTAGAAGCCTAATGTACGATGAACAAGAACAAGTGTTACTTTTTTGTGTTTATTTTGGCTTCGAGACAAAAAAGAGGCCTATGGCTAGCTAATCCAAGCAGGCGAGGAACCTCGCCAGCAGCAATGGCGCCGCCCACGGCGGCCCGCGACTGCAGCGACAGATTTCAATCTAGTATATGTTAGTATGAAATTCTATGGGTTGGCGCTACACAGACGACGCCGTCTTTTCTCCTACGGGGCGCGCTGTAGGCACGGTATGGCGTGCTTCGGAAGTTTAAGCCCATGTTCAAGCCGCTTCTGCGACAGTGATTAGCCAGGTAGTTTCAGAAACTATCTTCAAATACATAAAGAATCGTTACGATAACAAATTATTTTATGTAAGCAGCGAGTCCACGAAGCGTTAGGCACACATTTAAGTTGACTTTTGCCAGAGCCCCCTAAGGCGAACTATTCCACTACAGAATCAAAACAGCATGCACACCTGTGTGTTGAAGTGTAATGGCTTTATTAAGAAATACCCAGTCAAGAACGGCGAAAGGGCTGAGGTTTGTACGAAGAAGTTTCATCACCATTTTGGATCGGTGCGTCCTTGCGATAAGTCAAGCTGGAGCTTCTGAGTCAAGAGGTATTCCGCAATTACACATTATTATTGTTATTTCTACACAACATTGGCAACGTCGATTGCTAGTATTGCGGTCTCACATAACAGTGAAATACTTTATTGTGTACAAACCAATACTTTGAAATTGCAACACCAACAAAAAAGTAATAACAAGACTCCAAAGATTTTCAGTTTTCTGAGTGCTCGAAGAAGCACGTGCAGGGCTTTCCACATTTTCTTTAAACTAGTAGTTAAATGTACTGCGTTTTGTAGCTCATTTTTTTAAAAACAAAAGTACAGTTTTTGATAATCCGAACTTGTGCACTCTTATATAATAAAGGTGACCAAAAGCATACCGTTGCGTTCAATGGCTCATGAGAAGTGCCACAGCACCAACTGGTGGATTCCAGAAGAGTCATTACACTAAAAGATTGGCCACTTGGCAGCGCCCCATAGAAAGTAAAGGTTATGGTTTTGGTCGTCATTTGTTGCGATAAAAAGCTTGTTTCGCGCGTTACGTGAAATTATTGTCTCTTGGGTGCATCTGGGGCTCTCAAAGGAGTTACATGAGTTAAATGTCAGTGGCATATCTAATACTGACTAACCTCCTCCACAAGCAGCGTGTACTGAGTTGAATTACTGTCGTAGACAACACCGACAGATTTGGTAAATTGTGTAGTTGTTACATATAGGAGCGGCGCCTAAACCATGCGAAAGAGAAAAAATGCAAAGTAGTTTGTGTTTTGCCATGAGAACATTGAGGAAAAACAAATGTTTTAAGATTGCCAAATTATCAACAAAGCAAAAAGATGTTTTTAGTCCCTCCATGCAGGCAAATACGCATGCAAATGTTGAACTTTATGTATGGCCAACAGCCGCGTCATTAGAGGTGCCTCGCGAAATGTCTGTAGGCTGTAGTTACGGGAGATGGGGCATGACTGTCCACTAAACAACTTTAATAGCGACGAAGAGTTCAATATAACTACTTGGGTACGGGGGAAAATAAAAATTGCCTTCTTTTAAAAATAGCAGAGCTTGTACTAGTGGTGCAAAGCTGAAATAACACCAAAGCTAGCGGTCCCTCTCTCTTCGTCGGGGACCCGGGTGTTCAAGCCGACGCTGCCAATACGACAAACGAAATAAACCTGTGCGCCCGGATTGCGATTGCTGCCGCGGTTGCACGTCGGTAGAAACCGAAAGTCGAAGTGGCAGAATGGAAGCTTAAACAATCGAGGAAACACAGAAATCTACATCACGTCTCTTTGTGCAATCTGTTGGCTTACACCGATATTGTTCTCAGCATTCATTACCCCTATCGATGCCTCCTCGGTACTAATGCAGCACCTGATCCGGGCGATGTTTTTTTTTCGGTTTCCGAAACGAAACCTTGCGTCGCGCACACCCCTTCTCGAGAGTGGAAGAGAAGGGCAGGGGGGGTGGAGGGTACTGGATTCATAAATGTGCAACTCAATCTCGAACTCCCGCGCATGTATTTCCGCCACCAAACTGAACTGTTCCTTCAAGTACAAGCCACGGCCGCCGGTAAGTGTAGTGTGGGTATTGGATAGCTGCTTGAAAGAACGCTTCAGCCTGGCCACAGAGGTATAAGAAATTGATTTGATTGATTGTAGGGTTTAACGCGCACACGCAACGCAGGCGAGAAGGCGCGCCGTAGTGGAGGGCTCCGGGTTAATTTTGACCACCTGGGTATATGTAACTTGCGCCAAAATCTCGTGCACACGGGCGTTTTTGCTTTTCACCTCCATCAGAAAAGCGGCCGCCGCGGCCGGGAATAGAGCCCGCGACCTCATGCTCAGCAGCGCAACGCCTTAGCCACAGAGCCATTGCGGAGGGTAAATATAAGAAACGCTGCACTGCGAACTTGTAGATGGCGGGGATTCGGGGCCATCATAGACAGTAATTGATGTGGTGCCACATCAATTTCTGTCAATTACTTCTCCCGCATCAGCAGGTTCTACAAGTGGATAGCGACCACGGTGGCTTCAGTGTAGCTACGGTTTTCGTGGAAATACCTCCACGTTGTTAATCCGCGACGGCGATACTACGACTTGAGATCCTAGGAGCTGAGATCCTGCCACCATCTGTTACCGTAAGCCTTTCGTCCTTCATAGTGGCAATTATGTGAACAAGAGTGTTACACAGTCGCCCATGTAAGTCGGTACTTCAGATTTTTTTCCTCTTCAGATCTGCAGTGTTTTCATTTATTGTTCGCCACCAAAAGAGGTTTCTTCCCTCACGGTGGTGTAAGATTCCTCCTGGGTGGAAAGCGGGAGTCTGTCGAACACGTTTTCCTAGACTACAGCACGGCGATATTTTTCTGGGTCTAAATTTAATCGTGCTTCCCAACCTTTGGGAGCGTCACCTGGCCGTGCCACAAGATTCTAAGCGTAGAAGTGGACCATCCCGTTGTCCATCAATATGTCCTCACCATAGTCCTCTACTCCGTCTTAAAAGCTAGGGTAAATGACGTGGAGTGCGGCGACTGCAGCTGGCAGGGCGACATTTTTTGCGGAAAGTGGAATAGACGGTTACCGAGCTCAGAACAGCAGGCTCTGACTTCAAGAAGCGAAGAGCGCCCGCCTAAGTGAGCAATGCACGGAAGCACTATAAGGGAAACGAGGAGGTGCAGACAGAAAAAAATCCTAAGCCCA
The DNA here is from genome assembly GCF_048455015.1 of Haemaphysalis longicornis. Classification (NCBI taxonomy): domain Eukaryota; kingdom Metazoa; phylum Arthropoda; class Arachnida; order Ixodida; family Ixodidae; genus Haemaphysalis; species Haemaphysalis longicornis. The sequence continues at coordinate 134,670,757 of NW_027526445.1, forward strand.
TGCATAAATTGTAGTTCTAAAAGACCTAGTGTATTTATCCTCACTTTTTCAATCCATATTATCAAATGTATATACAAACGAGATAAACTGCGGCTTATGAGTCCTACAGAATCCCATCACCCTTTGTTACTGAATAGCCCAGGTTGTTGTTGTCGTTGTTCGTTCTTTCTAGTTGTTTCGTGTTTACTTTCTGGATTTATGTTCACTGTCATCTTACTACCCCGAAAATTAAAAATTACCTTGTGTTCGTTAGGTTACAGTTTCCAACGTCCAACACACATCATATACTTACAATGGATAAGTACCACCATCCCACTGAGCCCGGCGTAACCAGTGACGCCGTACTCACATGGTTGCCTGAATGCATGCCTCGCCAGTGAAAAGAACCTATAGATGTTTGTACTTTCCATTTAGAGGTATTCTGTTTGCGTTGGAGAACTTACGGGCACGTTAAAAAGCTCTTCTGTTATATGAAATCGCAAAGCCAGCTGACGTGGCCAGCGCGCTGCCCGAGCCCCGTGAAATTCAAAGCTTTTTTTATCTCAAAACAGTGGCAACAGGTTTGTTTAGCAGAGATTTTGTACAGTGTAAAACGGGTTCACACTCTCATTTCTGATTTTCAAGCAACAGTTTTTCTTTGTTGTTTTAAGTAAACGTATTCCGCCATTTGCCGTTCGTACGCCAGAGTCATCTGAAAAGCCAAATTTCAAAAATAAAAACCTTTGCTCACCTGCATAGAAACACAGTACACACGCAGCTATTGTTGGTACTTTGCCATCACATCTATTGTGTTGCGTTTGTCTGCGCCGTTTAGAAGCCTACCAGTATACATTTCTTGCTCCCCGCCCGGAAGCGGGCAGGAAATTGTTAATGCCTGACGCTTCCTTGCGACCGCTGAGAGAAACCTTGGAGTTCAGTTGCCTCGTTCTCACAAACCCGACACCTTCATAGAAATTTCTAGTATCACTTTTATCGTCCCACGTGGTGTTAAATAGAAATCATGATGTCCATAAGTGCATACGTAAGCATAGCCTGGCAAATGTTTTGCACTCGGGAATACAATGCACGTCACTACGTGGGCAGGAATCAGTTTCCTAGGCTGACGTCGAGAAAAATGTGAATTGGCAAATCGAACGTGAGGTTCTAACAGCCGCTGTCATCATCACAACCCGACATTCCCATGAGCGGTGCAGCACGAAAGCACAGACTATAAAAACCCGTATCTCAGTTGCTCTGGATCTTTCGTGGCTGCTCAGTATGATCAGAATGACAAAAAAGTGACAACTGGGAAAACATTTTGTCTAGGGAAGCCATGACGCGTACTGGAAGCATGTAAGCGTTCCTCAGTGGATCTTGAAAGCTAGGATTTGTGTTTCGCAGCTGCTGAGCCGTGTATTCCTAGTTTTGCATTTTGATGCTGTCATGTTTTTTGTTCTATTATTTTATGAATCGTAATCACTTGGTTCCACCGGCAACTCAACACGTGAAATTAGGTGTCCTGGTTGACTTAATGCTTTGTCAATAAAAGACTCACAGGCATCGGGGCTACGAAAACTGTTCAGAAAGACTGAACACGGTGTGGCTATCACTAAGACAGCATAGACCCGAGCTTCGCCGCTGTTTTTTTTGGTAAGTACATCTGAGCAGTGAGCGGCTCCGAAATTTTGGGTATGTAATTTGAAAGCAAAGAGGCAAACTCGTACACTGAAAATGTGTCATGGGAAGTAAACAAGCAACAGCTGTCAGAAACATCGACCTCAGCACCACGCGTGCGGAAGGATTGGGATATTTTGTAGGAGATCTTAGGAGTATCTTCGCATTCGTAAAAGTAGATGCTGCTACGGAAACAACGGGGTGTGCCTAACAAGAAAACACCATGCAGAGCTACAAGGCACATGCTAAGAAGCGTTTTTAATCCATGTATTAGTGGGATCTACACCTAACATTGCATACCGCGGCACACAAAAATGCTGCATCAGAACCTGAAATTACGGCACAGCATGCAGTAGTTAGCGTCATATGCCTGTTGTGCAACTGATAAAATCAAAGCAGAGTTGAGCTCCTACTCAAAACAGGCTTGCGAAAAATTCCTTGGCACGACTGCGCATGAGAGTGCTTTACTATATACTGTTTTACTTGGTAGATATTATCGGTAACATAGCTTTACTTTTCGTCTATATTCCCGCATTTTACGATCTTTTTAAGAAGTTCCATAAATAGTTCTTTACCCGCGCTATGATTCAATATGATTTGTAATCTGTAATGAAAAAGACGACATTGAAACTAGTAACGAAAGAAATATTGTTAAGCAAGCTCGCATGCCTACGTGAATTTGGATAGTGATATCCATAACATAATAAAAAGTTAATATTTTTTAAACAATGTACGCGTTGCGTAAATCGCAGTCTTACAAAGAATGCATTTCTATGCAAATGTGTTTTGCTTGTAAATATCTGGCTGTCAATATTGCCGCGCGTGATGTGAGCGTGCTTGGACGTGAAAGATGCGGCAACAATGTGCCTCCGAAATTCCTTCAAGTTAAACGAGATAATATGGGGTCACATCGGCGTTCCAAGATACCCTCTTGGAACGCCGAAGTGATACCCTCTTGGTCCTACATTCGGGAAGCATTCGCACCTGCTCGACAAGGTGGAATTTTCGGCAGTAGGCACACGGTAACAGCAAGTTCTGCGACAAGAGCTTCCTGCTGGTTTTGCGCCCAATTCCGCTTCTGCTCGCCGACGATCCTTAAATTCCCGGTAATTTTCCTCCAAGCGAACCACACGCGTCCGTCCAATAGCTGCTTGTTGATAACGTGGTTAGCGCCGTTATCGGCTGATCGCGCATCGTGGATAGAGAGGGTAATTGATTTAATTGATTATAAGGTTTTACACGCCGACGTTCCACGGGAAATTAGGCGCGCAGTAGTTGAGGGCCCTGGGTAAATCTTGATCACATGGAGGTCTCTAATGTGCGCGAAATCTCCAACACACGGGTGTTATCGCCTTTCGCCCCCATAAGAAGAGCAGCCGCCACGGCCTAGTATTGAAACCGCATCCTTCTAGAGAGTGTGACATACTTTGTGAAAGACGCCTAGGTGTAGACGAAAACTTGCGGAATAGCGGTGCCATGCAAATACGCCTCACCGGGATGAGAACCCCAAACGAGTAAATATGTTTTATATACGTGCCGTCGTTGTAAAATTGCGGACAGCGAGCTTCCGCAACCTCAAAACCAATGGTACCTCGGCTAAGTGATGCACCTGCGTGAGTGCGTTTCACGCTTCTTCATTGTGGTTTCCGCGGGTTATTGTTATCGTTTTTTCGAAGGTCACCGTGCTTAACAGCGATCACTGACATTACCTTTGAAATTTTGTGGTGCGGGTTCCGGTCAGTTGAAGTTGAAGGGCGCGTTCTGGATTGAAGTTTGTTTTGGGCCAATATAAGACAAAACGGACAAAAGTTGGGTTGTGACGGCAGCCTGCACAGTTCAAAAAGAATGGCGCCACGGACGCTGGGCCGAAGTTCTTTTCTTTTGAAAGGAGCTTATCTACCTTATTACTCTACGGGTTAGATAATTTGTCTTAGGTAATATGGCTAAGACGTATCTTTAAGTATAAGTAGCTCGCACTAGTGGTGCAGGGCTGGAGAAGCAGAAAAGCTTCTGGCCACAACCGCATTTTCGGAGAATCGTCGCTGGCAACTCACATGGATTGCAGAACTAGGTGCTGACAGTTCTCTATGACTGGCGGGCCCGGATCGTTCTGTCTGCAAGGGTTTGAGTGTCTTCCAAACGGACCGCGTTAGTATGCGCTACCAGACGCGGCAACCGAATTCGCGAACTCGGCGTCTATAACTCGAGCTGTCGTGTATCCGCAAATATGGCACGGACGTCAACTGTTCATGTGTTCTTTCCGAGGTCCTCACGTGTCACAATCTCGCGGGCGAACCTGAATGAGGCCGGTCGCTCTTCAGGAGGCTTACGTCTCACGTGCGCTACGTATCTGAGCGAACAAGTTTTGTGAACGCTGGACCGAGCTCAAGCATAAACGGCTCTGCGGTGACAAACTATGGATCAGGCCCTTCAAATATAACAGTTGACACTTATCAGACCTCACCCCGGCACAAAAAACATCCGTGAGTTTTAAACGCTGTGAAAAATAAAGGTACGCCGCTCCATTACATTCTTTTGTTTAGGTTGGTGCACCACATGAAGGATAACACACTGTACGAACGACAACAACAGAAATAAAATAAGTGAAACTACTGATCTCTTATTACAAGCGCACAACGCTGTTCGAGTTGGACAAAACACACGCACCAAGCACAGTAGAGGATCGGTAAGAGTATACTAGTGCAAGAAATTATCAAACTGTCTTAAAAATTGCACCAAGAGAGCAGCAAACAGCGTTGCTGCGTTCGGAGAATCTATTCATTCCTCACAACGGGTCATAAATATAAATAGATAACGCAGAAGAGGGATAATAAACGTTTTACGTACTGCAGTTTTTTTTTGCATTAAAGTAATGGCGGACGAGTCAAAGTCAGTTTCTACAAGTTCATACGTGCATTCAAAATTAATGGCTTTTTAGCTATAACGGAGCAATTTTTGTTCAGGTATTATTTTCTACACTTTTTTCATCTTGAAATTGATATAATTTTCGGTCTTAGGTTAGTTGTTGCTGTTTCAAATACCTGTTTTCTGTTCGTAAGGGCACGTTGTGTTAGTTTCGGTTAGGTTACCTTGCTTCACGTTACTTGGAGAGATGTAGTGCTAGACACATTTTTTTTACAAACATGGAGGACGTCGATGTAGTGCAATGCTTAAAATATGGTGGCGCTTTACATTAGACACAATCTTCTTTTCGTATGGGTGCCGCCCCACAGACTATGTTATGTTTACTCGTACGTGCTTTTCTGTAAACAGGACGTGTTGCGCTTTGGAAGGTGAGGCTGACGTTTAAGCAGCTTCTATCGAAAACGATTATATAAATAGTTTTCATATAGAATGAATTGGTACACTAAATTGATTGATTTCATGCAAACAGTGAGTCCCCGAAGCGTTGCGCAGATTTTTGGCACAGAGGAAACAATTTGGTACATAGGAAAAAAAGTGTAAAATTACAAGAAACAAGTTATGCGAAGCACAGAACGAACACATACGCACTATAACTTTCGTCCGATCCCCGCCCGTCCCTGTTCCGAAACAAAAAAATATCATATCTAGATTTCTAGTGATAGGCGGAGAACGAAACTCGTACGGGACGTATTTCAAAGAAGCAGCGAAATCCTGTACGTACGGTGTGCTGCTCCAAAAACTAGTGAACCAACATAACCTATAATCAGCTTTTGTTCCCTCCGTGCGAAAGAGAGACGCCGAAAAAGGGTTAACGCACATGTCTGCCCAAAAAAGCAAAACGAAGCAGCAGCCTGAGGAATGAGTGGAATAAAAAGACGCATCGCCATTACAAAGGTGAGCCGCTCAGCCCCGGCCACTTTAGAAAGATTTTTTCCCTATCCCAGTCCGGCCCTTGAGTAACGGGATATTGGCGGTTGTTCAGCCGCCGCCGGGTATACTGCCGGAGCGGAAATGGGCCTTACCGAGCCTGTGGCGCCAGCGGAACCGAACGTTGTGAAAGGGCGAAGGCGGAATGCAAAGTGCGCGTTTTAAACATTGAGGTACTCCAAAGAGCCAGGAAAAATCCTTGTCCGCGACCTGAGCAGCGGAGTAGAGCGTAACTAGGTAGCGCGGAAGAAGCACGTATATGGCGGCATAACGTGCACGAGCATGTTTGCATAACAGAATACAGGAATGCGGGGATTCGCTTTTCAGTAACGCTGGGTGGTGTTTGTCGCAAATAGGGGTGCAAGTACGCGGCTCCTCTTCTTGGGTACGAAATTAGAATCCGGGAGAAGCAAAATACAGGGGTGCACATTCTGATTGCAAGACTTAGAATTTGCCCCTCTATGCTCTTCACAATTGAGCCCTTTTCCTGTAAACGTCAAGTCGTCAAAGGGGGAATTCCTGTCATTATAAATGCACGTGCTGCTTTTCAAGCGGATGTTTAAATGGTTATGGTTGTAAGCATTTTTAATGCGCGTGAGGAGAATTAAGGCAAAGCCTCCTTTATCACGAATGCCGCGCCCCAAATGACTGCAAGTGTTCTTTTATCGTAAAATACCCGAATATATTCACCACTAACACGACTCTATAAATACTCCGAATTTCATGTGCTTATAATTTTTAGTTCACAGTGCTCTCGATCAGGTTACGTCTCCGCACAACTAACTACTCTACAGCAGCAGCAATTAAACTGGAAAGAATGCGCATCACTGCAACTACAGAACACAATAAGTGAGTTCCCAAAACATCGAATTGAAAGGGTGCATGAAAACATAATACAAGCTGTTTACAATTGAACTAGCTAGCTTGTGGTAGCTCTCCACACTCCAAATGAGTCGGGAAATACCTTCTTTTTTAAAAAAAGGAACACGTGAAATACTGCACAGCTTTCAAATTTCGCGTGACAAAGCGTCAGCAGTAATTCAATGGATGGAACGATAAAAACGGATCTATCAATCTGTTTACTGAGCGTGAGCTTTTAATTGTTACGACCACATCGAAGGAAACGGTGCCTTTCCAATTTCGCAGACATGTTTCGTTTCCGTGGTGGCTTTGGTTCGGCCGTCAGTAGCACAAACGAAATCCTCTGACGTCACCAAGTCTCGGTGGCTCAGTGGCTGAGGCATTGCGCTGCTGAGCACGAGGTCGCGGGTGCGACGCCCGGCCGTTGGTGCCGCATTTCTGATGGAAGCAAAAACGCCCGTGTGTACGAGATTTCGACGCACGTTAAAGATCCCCAGGTGGTCAAAATTAAACCGGAGCCCTCCACTACGGCGTGCCTCATCGCCTGCGTTGCGTCAGCACGTTAAGCACTACAATCAATCGATTTCTTCTTCATAACGTCTGGGGCATCTGTCCATAGTTTGCGGCAAAATTTGTAGTTTTTCTCGTGGCAAAGCGGCGTGTTTACCGAACAGATATTGTGTTCTATCTTCTTAATACTATTAACAATTTTCCTATTTTATTTGCTTTATTCTTTATTTTCACCCTTCATCGCTTCTTCTGCGTACCCTGATCCATTCGTACGTGTTCAGCAGATTGGTGTTACAGGGTAAAAGTGCCTTTATTTCTTAATAAATTGTTTCCTTCCTCCCTTTCCATATTAGTGCTAGGTTTGTTCCCAAGAGAACGCCGCGGAATACTACGCAGTTAGGCTGTTGCGTCGTCAGTGGCGAGGAGACTATACGACAATGTTTTACTCGAGCGTATTTTTTGTTCCAGCTGCTCATGTCATCAACTTGATTCATCTACCAGCTCGCACTATAACCATGTGTGCACGAGGCCGTCACTATTCTGTTGGCGTCACAGACTGGCGCTATCCGCAGCCAATTTCAGCACTTTTCCGTTTTCGCCATGAAGGAATTTTTCTCCAATTTCTGCCGCATCGTCTCGAAATCCCTTAGGTTCAAGTGGCCGCCGCAAATCACGGTCGTCTAACCAAATATGTGGTATCGCAGGTCGCCGCCATTGTAGCGGGTAACTCTCGACGCCTCGAAGCGCTGCTCAGTTGCCTTTTGCTCAGTTTGTTTACTCCCAGCATCATTTTTCGTCACAGTTAGCAAGTACGGCCACCAAAGGGCTCGCCTGCTCAGTGAAATGCCTGAACGTATTGCATTTCCTGGATACAATTCATGTCATCTATCTATACAACACTACCTCACCCTCACCCTCACCCTCACCGTCATTGTTTTTGTTTCTTAGATGCGGTAGCCATTCTTGGCCTATTTAAAGGAGGAAAGTTTGTGTGTCTGCCTGCTCCACAATTCAACCACCCGGCAATAAGCTGAAATGAATTCTTGAACACGTTTATATAGGTAAATCTTATCCACACTGATAACTCTGTAAACACACTTCATACTTCTCAGCATTGTTCAGAAATATGAAATATTAGGCGTATCTGACGCAAAGCATGATATATAAGAGGTATTTGCAGTGTTCGTTCATTTAGAAATAAATAGGCGGTTGATTCGTGCAACAGCAAATAAAAATGCTCGTTGAAAACAATATTTTGATCCAAACATAGAAAAGAGCAGGTAGCTGGCGCGCTACCATGGACTCGCAGCGGCAACCCAAGAGGTCCAACAGCAACGAAAGTTTCCAGTAGATGGTGGGTGTTCAGTAGAACGCGGCAAAACCCAATGACTTCAACATACCTTCATCGTGATCTTCGTGGATGTAGCGATAGACGAGATTAAGAGCGGAAGAGGTGGGCGGTTAAGATAAGATAGTCATTTACGCAGAAAAGGTGGCAGAAATGAATCGTCTGTTGAGGACAGTTGCAACGAAGTGAGCAGATAAGCATCCCTTCTTTGATAAACCTACACATCTGCGTGAGCGTAATCCTTTGCTACCTTCGTTCTTTCCTTGTTGCTCTTACTTCATATATTTTGCATTGTTTACTTGGTTTTTCTGGCGAGAGATAATTTATTATCGCAAACTGTGTTTTCGAAAATTAATATTGGATGGGAAGAGTTTTCAGCCCTGGAGATCAATTTTGGTCCCCGTAATTTTGTCGCTAGGATAAACAACTTTCTTTGAGAGAGCTGAAATGCGGGAGAAATTTTGTTCCGGGTTCAAATTTCGGAATTTCTATCCACCTCAAAGCAGCCTGCTGCTTACCAGGAAAGGGTATTTTGCGACTACGATCGCGCTAACCTCGCAAATGTAACTTCTGGCGACACAAGCTGGTGCAGGTAGGTAGCTGCTGATTCACCGATAGTTTTTTTGATTACCGTCGCTTGAAAATTATTGGCTTGAAGCTCGCGCTGAAATCGCTTACACGTTTATTGCCACGATGAAACTATCTGATTGCAAGTAATTTACGTAGTCTCTACGAAAAAACAGATGGCGGCAACTGAGCCGGAACAAAGACGCTCTCCCTTAAAGGCGAAAGACATGCTGTTGTAAGTCATTTAAAAAGAATTTGGTGGTAATAGGTAACAAGGTCGACGACTGCGTTAGAAACTAAAGTAAAATACAGTAATCCCTCGTAATTACAAAATCGCTTTACTCGACATATTTGTTTATTCGAAATTTATGCTTTCCCCAACCGGAACGCATGCATTTTAGGCCGCATCACTCAAAGTGCACGAAGAGTTCGCCCCGCTCAGAGTGAAGTGGGGAGTAGAGGCATGACAAGCGGCGGCGACCCAGCGACGAGTCAGGCTGGCAACATGGCGGGTCAACGCAAACTGTACTTTCCCCGGCGATTCGCGTCACCCGACTGTAGACAAACGGTCCGAATACGTGGTAGGGTCATTGAATTTTGTTTCTAGACATTCGTCAATGGCGTGGACACGACTCTGCGCGAACACCGACACTCGAACCCTAGGATTTGCAGTGTCGTCGACAATGGGGCGCCGAAAAATTTTGTTTTGCGAACTTCACTGCTGCACACTTCGGGGAAAAATGTCCCATAGATTATGCAATGCCCCTAGTGCAAAACTGGTTAGTATTCATTATTGCGCTGTGCACCTAAAATGACCGGTAATCGCCTTTTCGGGCGCAACAAGCACAACCTCAGACTCGAGCCACATTTGCGGCGCTTTCCAGCGCGAAACTCGCGTTGCGTTCCGTGAAAGCCGCACACCTCCCTGTAAATTGGACGCAGCCCTTGCCACTTTTATGGGCGGCGACCACAGCCTCATGCCATGCTTGGTCAGATTGGAGCAGGGGTTTCTCACTCCCGGCAAGAACTTGAAGCAGCCAAAGCTTGCTTTTTTTGCGCCTGAATAAAGCTTTGCTTCACTGAATACATTGTATCTTTATTCCTTGCAGTTCTGTTGGAATTAAAGCTCCACTGCTTTAGCTTTTCTTGAGACGTCGCTTATATCGAAGTACCGCTGATAACAAAATGTTTCATCATCCAGCTGACTTCATTATAACGAGGGATTACTGTACCTAGCAAAAGCACTGCCCAAGGTACTGCGGCTCGTTCAGAAATCAGACGCGATTCCGCATCCCAACAAGAAACAGGATCCTAGTAGCCACGCTGCATCGTGTAAGTGTTTGCTCTACTTATTTTCAAGATACCCGCAAAATGCGCGTTGCCTCAACAGATGTACGAACTGTTAGAAGCTCTGCTCGTGGGTATTTCTGCGTGGAAATGCCATCGCTCTTACCAGCGGAGACGAAAATACGCCTTCAAAAGTGTCATTGTGCATTACTCTGCTGCTAGTAGCTTTTCAATACAATGGCGTTAGTTAACGTAGTAGGTCCACAATCGACCATCGTCGCGGCTAAATGTTCTAGCTTGTTCCGAACCTTCCTGAGGAAGTACGCCGGACTGAACTGGGGATATACCTTTGATTTGGCGAATATAAGATTTATTTTGTGCAATATCAGCTCTGTGTTGTTTAAAAGTTCCTGACTTTTTTTCATTATCTTTTATCATGTTAAGACTGAGTGAGTGGCGGCGACACCCTTGCCGCCATTGAAGGATCAACAGAGCGGTTGGCGGCACGAGGTACGCATGTGAGAGACCGCGACCCTCCTTGCCACCGAGCGTTTTTATGAACGTTGTCACACACTGTGCTGCTGATGGAAACGCACGTGCACGTTCTTGTGGGCAGCTAGCGGGAGCGCCTGTCCGTGCCACGTAAACTCTGTCAGGCCAGCAGTTAAACAGCTTTGATACGACTGCAAAACACAAACGACACCAACCTCCTGTCCCCCGTTGACAATAACGATAGCCTGACAGTGTTGCGGGTGAGATTCCTGCTACTAATCGAGGAGCCAAATGTTCTAATATAAATACCCATAATATTTGTTTATGACTGTACTGTCGTCGTTGTACATAAATAATTTATTTTTATTATCATAGAATTTCCGCATGCGTCATACGTGCGACATGTGGAGCGTTGCCGAAAGATTTCCACGCTGAGGCAACACAGACATACGGATTAAAAACGAGAAAGCGGGGCCACGCGCCGCACCTGTGCTCGGAAAATGCTGCACACAGCACTTGTGAGCACAAGCAAGACCTATTGGCCAGATTTACCCCGTGCCTCTTCTTGAAAGGACGCCGTCACTGACAATTCAAGCAGAGGTATCCGCGTGACAGGCCTTTTAAAAGCACATGGCGATAATTATTGCATTACGAGGATGCTCACAAATTAAGTGCACGAAAATACATTAATCGATCTCGCAATTACGTTCGCTATTTGCTTTCAAATATAAATATCGACACAACACCTACACTCAGCGAGCCGTGCCTGTTGATTGTGCACGTGCAAAAATCTGCTTCTCAGGAAGTGGTTAATTTAAATTCAATTGGAAGTTTGCTACAGAAGTGTTGCTAGAAGACCAGGAGAAAAAGCTGTTGAAGCAGCTTGGAGGGTCGATGCTACCTGATGATAATGACAAATAACATTTCGGGAAAGAGAGCGGGAGCGGAAGCTCTAGTTATATTGTGGGGTCGTTGTGACATATTCATCATTATTGCTGATATCTCTGAGAGATAAGTTGACGGCCAGCGAAAAAAGCAGTGCAAACCTACGGCGAAAACAGTACGCCTCAGGTAGCACAGACACTTTCGGCAAGTTAGGGTAAAACGAAACGTTTAATAACCTCCGTCTGACTCGAAAACTGGCTGCTGGCAGACGACCGCTGTATCGTAGCCAGAGTACGCCATTCCCAATTCCACCCCCACGAGCATGGCCGAGCCATTCGGGCGAACGACCAGAAGAAAGCGTGCTTTTATCACTGCTCGACGGGAAGGTCGCGTGAGGCAATTGGATAAAGTATAGCCACGTTTCTACGTTTATTTGGCCCCCACTCCTTGGGTCCGCTATGTACCGCTTGTCTCTGGCGATTAGCTTTATGGTCAACGCAATGACTGCGTAGATATTTGGCAATTACGCACCGGATCGCATTGCCGGCCTCTCGAAAAGGCGTAAACACTCTCTGCATGCGATTGTGCTATTGGGGCGTTCAAATGTCCTCGCCGAAAAGAGTCTGCCGGGGAATTGTACTATAACTGACGTTCCAACAGGAGTGGAAGCAATGCACTTCCATACTACAATTAAATGAACGACACCTAATTAATCCACATAGCAGTCTTCAATTTACCTACTGACACTACTCAAACAGGATAACCAAAATTTAATCTCTTTGCTAAATTTCCACGTAGATTTCGAAACGAAACAAACTAGTTCGAACATGTCCATAGAATCCGAAATTGGCTGTGTGCAGTGATTAGATTACGGTTTACCTTACAAAAAGCATACAGGATAAAGGGGCAATGCGCTGGTCACCCCAGAGTGCCAACACTTCTGTGGGCATGAGCTAATCGAGAATGGTTATCGGATCATCGTATTTTTCTGCGAACTTAATCCGGAGAAGGAGACTTGGATTTCATCACGAGATCACTAGTTATTCTTCAATTATAATGTGTTAGGCTATGCATGCCTCAAAAATATATTTAACTTACTTCGGAAAAAAAAAACCTTAAGTACACTTCGGGTTCAATTTTGGGAAATTTTAATAAAACCCATTCATTTATGTTAATGCCCTTCAGTGCTTAAATTTCAAAAGCTACTCAATTATCGAACGTCTGTGTCATAAGAGGAATGCATGCATTGCCATTATAGTCCAGACGCATCGGTCTGGTCCGCGCCATATTTGTACAAGTACGTGTTTAATTCTTTTAAACGCGCCAATTCCGGAATTCGCATATACCTTAAGACGTTTTAAGCATCTGCATCAGTCGTCGTTAGACAACCATCGTACGGATTTTTTCAGTTTACTACCAACTCTCCAGCAAGTATTCCCGTAGCTGTGCTACATGACTAGACCTTTTGAAGGTGGCTTTGCTACAACACAGACGCATTGCTCTGACAAAATTTTATTAGGGGCAAGAAAGCAGCGTTTTTTACATGTACGTGATGGCATGTGAGCAGAAAGTGTTCACCCCAGCCACGCAGAGCCCCGACTGTAAGGTGCAAAGTTTCGCCAGCATGCCTGTTAATGTAATTGGCGTTAAAAGAAGATAAAACGCAGGCGTAAAAAAAAAAACTCAGACACGATGCAGTATCAAAAGATCTTGTCGAAAAATCTCGCACCAAAGACGAACAACACGAAACAGAAGGAGGGACAGAAATGAAATGTAGCAACATGGGAGTTGTTAATAAATATCGCCAGACATTCTCCTTAAAATTTAAGAACATCGGCCCACTTATTCTATGTTCAGACCACAGATGCAAAAGCCATATCATGATGTATGGACGCAAAAAACCTCCTGTCACGAAGGTTGGTCGGCTTACACTTGAAATGACGTTTTTCTTTAAAGTTATTACGACACTTGCGTCAATGGTCTCATGCTCAGCGCCGCTCGCGGCAGTACGGTGAAGAAATTCTTTCAAAAAATTCAGTAAGATGGCTAGTTGGGCGTTGTTGGTTCCGAGGCTGATTCAATCTGAATCATATTCCTTTTATCTGCGGTCAAAATTATATTGGGCAAACGGGCCGATGCCTTAACATTCGACTGATGGAGCTTAGAAGTTCTTTGAAAGGATAAGTGTATTCACATGTTTCACAGCCCTGAAAACAGTGCAGATGTGGCTTCCCTGTCTTTAAAAAAATGTGAAAGATAGAGATATAGTCGGCAAACATAAAAACCACCCTGTGAGAGAGATAACCGAGGCTTTCCGTATTAGAAGGAACAAGGGTAAGTGCGTTAGTGGTCCTTCTGTGTTATTACTAGACAAGTAATTTAAGTTTCTTATCCACTAGCAGAGTATATTAACTTCTTTCACACGAAACAACGTCGAGTGCTACACTGTCAACTGGATGTAAACACTCCTGATTACATGTAATCACCGAGATATCTATGCACCCGATAGTACGACTGGGTAAATAGATACGAGTTTCCTTTCTAATAAACATTCAGTAGCGAGTTTCGCGCTGTGCGTAATCTCTTGTTTTGCCACTGTGTTTCTTGCGCTAGTTTTCATCATGAATCTGAATTAAAAAAAAAAAACTTACTAGCTAGCAAGTTACCGTTGCTTCTTTAAATTCTAAATACACCTTCCTAGTCTACAGCCACTCCACCATGCAAGATAGCGCCAGCTGCACTAGGATAAAGGCGTTCCGTAGGACATTCCAAACAACATCTGTGACGCACTTTGCCATCCGGCCGATGGGCCACGCGCTGAAGCTAGTAGGGCCACATCAGACGTGTGGCATCAAAGGTAGATCTATAATAACTAATGTGCATATAGCCCGAAGTATTCTTGATTGTTGTGACAGCACAGGACAAGTTGTAGCCATGCTACAAATAGATCTAGAGAAAGCTTTTGATAAAGTCTCGCATGAATTGTTGATTTTAATTCTCCAACAAATTAACGTAGGACAAGTGATTACTCAGGGAGTGCAAATGGCGTACAGTGAAGGCAAGACGAGTCTAGTGATTAATAACGAGGTCAGTTCTCCCATTTCAGTTAAGAGCTCCGTACGCCAAGGCTGCCCCATATCGTCATTACTTTTCTGTATTTACATTGAATCGTTTTGTTTGAGCATTACAAGAAACTGTCGCTTTCGAGATTTTGCATTGCAAGCGTGTGAAGTGCGCATACTTGCGTATGCCGATGACATCGCTTTGTTTTGCCGCGATAGGCAAAGCATATTAGAAGGCATAGATAGCCTCAAAAAGTTCTGCCGGTATAGCGGGAGTGCTGTGAACTGGGGCAAGTGTATTGGCTTTTGGCACGGCGATTGGGATTGTAAACCGAGCGCATTTGGCGGGATCAGATGGGACGACACGCCTACAAAGTATTTGGGAGTTCCTCTCGAGAACTACCGAGACAGTGACCCGTACTGGAGAAGGCAGGCGAACGAAATGCGAGAGAAGGCAGAAAAATGGGGTGGAAAACAGCTATCGATGTTTGCGCGCGCAACCGTTTGCAATCTATTTTTTATGTCCAAACTTTGGTACGTAATGCAGGTTTTGCATTGTTCGCGAGCCAATGTGCAAAGATTCCACCGAGTGTGCGCAGTGTTTATATGGTGCTCTACGTGGGAGCGAACTAGTCGAACTAACCTGTTCCGAAGAGTTCGCAACGGTGGTCTATCTTTGGCGCATCTTTTTTTGCGGCAGATTGTGAACCGCTTTCTTTTTTTGCGTGACATGCGTGATCCTTTTTTGCGCACAGTCTGTCAAATGCGTCTGGGCAGAGCTTTACCGCAATTTGTTGTTTCAAGTGATGGATTTGTTTCTGGAATTCATGGATATGTTCGAGAGGTTGTGGATGCGACAAAGTTTTTGAGTGCGCGTTTCTCAATGGAATATTTGGCGAATGTGACAAGAAAAAAGCTGTATCGAGACCTTGTCGACACTACTTTGCCTATTCCACTGTACAGATCCATATACCGTGCAGGGACAGGGCAGGATGTGCTGAAAAGAGTAAAAAGAATGTCAGTACCGCCTTATGTTAAATCCTTTTTCTTTAAGCTGCACGCTGGGGTGCTGCCGGTGAAGACTTGGATGGTAGAAAAAAGACTGTTTGTGCCGTGGGGGGAAGACTGTTTAGTATGCAAAAAGCCCGAGACAGTTGAGCATGTATTCCTAGATTGCTGGGATGGGGTTTTCTTTTGGGATGTTTTACAGCGCACGCTGAAGAAAGATTTTCCGTTAAACAGCCACGGTATTCGATACCTGGCTGTGGAAAATGAAGGAGCACCATACGATCTCATAATGCTGCTGGCCCTGCATGGTATATGGAGGTCTCGACTGGCAGTTCGCTACAGCGATGTGGACGCGAGACCCGGAAGAGAGTACTTTTGCGAAAACGTTCGTCAAATTGTAGAAATTTTGAAAGCACAACCTTGTCCACCTGAATGGTTGCCTGTACTAGAAAGTGTAACTAGGCTTCGGCCTTTTTAAATTTTGACACTAGCAAATGATATGCTAGTGTTTTTACTTCTGCTGTAAGCTTGTGTTTGTTTTTGTTGTGTTGAAGCCATGACCAGGCAATAAAGAAAAAAAAAAAAAAGATAGCCGAATTGGTAAGGCATTCGACATGTAATCGAAAGGCGTGGGTTCGTCCCCACTCTTGGCGCGTGTTTTTTTTCTTCCTTTCTTCTGTATATTAAAAAAATGTTTACTTCATTAACCGTAGTGAAAAAGAAAAGAGCCTAACCACACCCCTATGCCTCCTTTGGCGTTGTAGACTGCTGCCCTATCTTTCTGTATTTTCCTCCACGAGCCCCTCATTTCCTTTATATATATATGTATATATATATATATGTGTGTGTGTGTGTGTGTGTGTGTGTGTGTGTGTGTGTGTGTGTGTGTGTGTAGCAGAACAGAAAGATACGGGACGAGGGACTCGGTAAAGCTACATATCAAGGTTGCAGTCGTCATTGCCAGTGCTATTCGGCTTTTTCTGAAATATTTGATAGGGCCGAATGACGTGTGTTTGTCACGTTTCTTTGATCCATTGATAAATAAGCGAAAATATAAGTCTTGAAAAAATCCGCCATTTTTCCGGGAGCGGGAATCGAACCCACATCTCCGCATAACCGGTGCGGTGCGTTCGACATTACGCTATCCCATAGCGCTTCTCTCTCTACTTTACCGCGGGGGTGTACATTTACAATTCCTCTGAGGCCGGTCAACTAGCGTCGCCCCTCGACTAGCGCGGGAGACGTAGAACGTCTTCTTTCCCAGCGGCCACCACGTAGACCGTGGTCGGAGGTCGGGGTTAGCAATTGGCATATCCGAACTGCTGGAGCCATGCCTCGTAATGCATGTAGCAGAACAGAAATATACGGGACGAGGGACTCGGTAAAGATACATATCAAGGTTTCAGTCGTCATTGCCAGTGCTATTCGGCTTTTTCTGAAATATTTGTTAGGGCCGAATGACGTGTGTTTGTCACGTTTCTTTGATACATTGATAAATAAGCGAAAATATAAGTCGAGAAAAAATCCGCCGTTTTTCAGGGAGCGGGACTCGAACCTACATCTTTGCATAACCGGTGCGGTGCGCTCGCCATTACGCTATCCCGTAGCGGCTTCTCTCTCGACTTTACCGCGGTGGTTTATATTTACAAGTGCTCTGAGGCCGGCCAACTAGCGCCGCCCCTCGACTACCGCGGGAGACGTAGAACGTCTATACATAAAGCTTAATCGGATCACGGTAGATACGGCTCATACCTTGCAGAGGCCTCGCTTACCAATTAGCGCCCAGCGTACTTCACAAAGTCTACTTCGTTTTTCGGGAACAGAAATTTCACATGCCGAAATTCCGAACTTCCTTGTGCGCGTTTTTGACGCCAGAGGTCCCGCAAGACACCCCCAATCTCTCATATTCACTCGCATTTTTGTTCTCCATTCTATGAGTCATGAAACTTCCGGTAAACGGGCGCCCGTGAACGCGCGCGGCGAGTACCAGTTTTTCTTTTTTTTTTTGCAGTTTGTCACTGTATATGTTAAAAAATCGGACTGTTTACGCTTAACTGAGAACTAAATAATCGCTGCGAAGCGCAAGAAAAATATGGTGCATAGTTTTTCTCGGAGGAGTAGATGAATGTTGGTGTACTTTGCGTAGTACACTGGGCTTTCGTGGGAGCTTATATGCGGTTCTGTTTGTAGGTTGCCTCAGAGAGAGAATCAGGCATTTTCTTCGGAAGAAGACCGTTTTGTCGGTTATCTGAGGCCCTCGAGGCTGCAGTAGATGTCGCTGGGGACATTGACGAGCCTGTTGATGTTGTCATTGTCCTATCTGACCCTACCGTGGACACTGACGAGGAGAAGGGGGACGACGACGGTAAGATGGATGTGGTCGCAAGCGACTTCTCAGGTTTGTATATACATAATTACTGAGATCGTGCGGCTTCTATAGAAACATAAACACTTATATTGTCTTCTAGGCACTCTGGAGGTACACTGATGGACGCGACGACGATCGAGAGGATGCCACCGCGCGCACGAAAAGAGCAAAGGTTCAGCACCAACGTTGGCGGAACAGCGACCCAGGGTACACCTGGTCAGCATCAACTAATGAGCCTAAAAAAAGGCCGTCAAAGGTAAAATCTGAGTATTTTGGCAAGTCTCCAAATGAGGTGTTTCGCTCAATGCTTGATGAGGAAATTCTGACGCGTATTGTGGTGCAATCCGGAAACTACGCGAAGCAGAACAATGAGCACGGATTAGTTTTAGGCATAGAGGACCTGAAGAAATTTATGGGAATTCTTTCGCTTAGTGGCTTCCACAAGCTGCCCCGTCAGCGCATGTGCCTCCCCTTTCCCCCTTTCTCCCCCTTCCAGCCCCTGGGCCCTCCTTGTGTTAATAAAAGACCTTCAGTCAGTCACTGCTCCCTCGACGAGGACGCTGGCGTGCCGTTGGTAGCAAATTGTATGAACCGACACAGATTTCTCGATATAAAGCACTTTTTGCACCTAGCCGACAATGATGATGATGATGGGTGGATGTTTATGGCGCAAGGCCAACTGGGGCAAAGAGCGCCAAAACAATAGTCATATATGAGGGGTGAAACCTTAAACACTAAGTAAAGTCAGCAAAAACAAAAGTAAAATCACAAAACGACAATGAGCATGGCTGGTGTATAGGGCCAGATTTCATGATGCGTGATAGGAAATGAGGTTTAAAAACTTGACGTCTGACAAATACTCAAACCCACGTTTCACGGAAACAATAGCATCGTCACTGAGTAAAAACGATGGATGTAGGGAAATAAGTTTTCTGTAGAGTTCTCTGAAGTGTTTGTGTCGTGTTGTGTGAAGTGCCTTGCATGTGATTACTATGTGCACTACGGATAGGGCCTCTCTGCACCTGCTGCACTGGGGTCTAGAAGATCCCGTCAGCATATACGAGTGCGTTGCATGGGTGTGCCCTATCCGCAGCCTACCCAAGGCGACTTCTGTGTGTCTGTTGCGTGTGTCAGTGGTGTATGGTCCCAAGCGTGGTTTTATAACGTGTAACTTGTTATCTCTCTGTTCACTCCAGTGTGTTTGCCATGTTCTAAAAAGTGTTGTCTTATGTGTGGCTTGAGGTCTGTATATGGTACGGTTGTTATGTCTACAGTGTTCCTGAGTGCAGCAGCAGCTGCCCTCTCGTCTGCCAACTGGTTTCCAGCGATCTCAGCGTGATCTGGAACCCAGCAGAGGAGCAGCCGATGCTTCTCCGCATACACAGACATGATAGTGTTAAATACAACATTAACTATGTGGTTTTTGGGGGGTGTATGCGATGACAGTGCGCGAACAATACTCAAGGAATCTGTGTAGATGGTAGACTTTGGAATTTGATTTTCAAGTATGTGTCGTACAATCAGTAAACTTCCATATGCTTCTGCTGAAAAAATTGTTGTGTGGACGCTTATGGTTCTGGCTGCACTGAAATTCGGACCATGAGCAGTCCAGGAGACCATAGTGCAGGTTTTAGACGCGTCAATGTAAAATTCTGCAAGTGGGTATTTGAACTGCAAAGAAAGAAAGTGCTGCAGTATTGCAGCTCGCGGTACCCGATTTTTGTCAAGGTTTATAAAAGAAAGGTCACAGGACACAGGGCGAACTTGCTAAGGCGGTAAAATGTTTAAAGAGTATGACCTGTCCACGTCTAAAAAAATTTCCCCGCATTTCCCCGAGGGGAAGAATGTGAAAGTGCGAATGCAGGAGTTGAATTTGCGCGGTTCGGTAATTTTCACGAAAGAGAGATCACACACACACACACAACTACAAAGAGAGAAAGATGAATTTATTCACAGACACCTATTTGTGTTGTCGTTGTACTTGATTGCTAGAGCGGATCTCAGCTTTGAAATTTCGTGTCAGTACTCCTTTAGGCGGGTGCATTAGCCGTTCTCACGCCCGATTCCTGGCCAATCCCCCACGTGGGTATGTGCCATGTCAGCGGCCAGGCAGCGCGCGCCCATCGCCCCCCGTTGCCAAGGAAGACGAGGAGCGTGCACACCCGCAGCTGTTGCTGTGTAGACGGACGGCGGTCAACGGAATTCAGGGTCGCTTATAAAGTGCATTCGCACTTAAAACGAAGCACTCAGATCCGAGGCTCGCTCTCTCGCTCGAAGTGAAAAAGGCGGAGTAACGAATGGGCGATTTACAAACAGCACAGATGTGGATGTATCGTTAAGGACAGGATAAAAAGGGTCGTTATTCTGAGATGAAATTTTAAAAGCATAAAGTAAGTCCATGTACGTTCGCTGGTTCTCAAGGCTCCACTTATTACATTTAACATATAGACTCTCGACAGGGCTAGTGAGAAAAGCACCCGACGCAAGCCGTAGCCCCAAGTGTAGTACTGGGTCAAGCATTCGCAATGCTGTTTTACTCGCCGACCCATATACCACACTGCCATAGTCCAAACGAGACCCAACCAAAGCAGTATAGAGCCGTAGTAGGAGTTCTTTGTCGGACCCATACGAATGGTGGGAGAGAACCTTCAGGATATTCATTGTTTTAAGACATTTATATTTAAGTTTCTTGATGTGTGGAATGAATGTGAGTGCTGAAACTGAAAAATGAAACTTGTGCTCCTTGTTCACAGGAAGCGACACGCCATTAAGTGTAATGTCTGGGTCTGGAAGGATCCCGCGCTTCCTAGAGAACACAACGCAGGAGCTTTTTGCAGGATTCAATTTAAAACCATTATTGTCTGCCCAGCTGGCAAGTTTCTTGACGCCGAGCTGGACTTGACGTTCGCATATTGACATATTACAAGATTTAAACAATATCTGCACGTCATCTACATACACAGAGTAAGAAATTCTAGACGGCAATGCCTTCCCAAGGTGGTTCATTTTTACTATGAAGAGAGGGCAGCTTATAACTCCACCTTGCGGCACACCATTTTCGTGCACGTGTACCTTTGACAGTGCAGAACCAACT
The DNA here is from genome assembly GCF_048455015.1 of Haemaphysalis longicornis. NCBI lineage: Eukaryota > Metazoa > Arthropoda > Arachnida > Ixodida > Ixodidae > Haemaphysalis > Haemaphysalis longicornis. The sequence goes on from NW_027526445.1 coordinate 134,691,744, forward strand.
CTGACGCGAAAGGTTCTCTCTGACAAATAACTAATAGCGGTATTAACATGTTACCAGAGACACCGAACGACTTAAGGTCAGTAAGTATGCCATAACGCCATGCGGTGTCATAGGCCTTCTCTAGGTCAAAAAACACCGTAAGACAGAATTGTTTGTGAATGAAGGCATCCTTAATGTATGACTCTAGTGCCACAAGTTGATCTTTTGTGGATCTCCCTGCCCTGAAGCCTGCCTGGCAGCTCTCACGAATACCGTTGTACTCCAAAAAGTACACAAGCCTCCGATTTATCATCTTCTCGAGAAGCTTGCACAGGCAGCTGGTCAGGGCAATGGGTCGATAGCTAGCGGGAGAAGAAGGGTCCTTCCCTTCTTTCAAAAATGTTTCAACTATGGCATCCCTCCAAGACTTTGGAATGACCCCGAAAGCCATATCTCGTTGAAAAGGTGAATAAGTGTTACAAGAGTGTCTGTGTGTAAGTTCTGTATCATTGTATATGTAATGTTGTCTGTGCCTGGAGCAGAGGGTTTGCACGTGCTCAGAGCACCCCTCAGCTCATGAAGTGTGAACTCAGAGTTATAAGATGTGGCTGACCTGTCATTGTCATGTAAAGGCTTCTTTTCGGCCATTTGTTTGTGTTTCATGAAAGTGTTTGTGTAGTGTGCTGAACTGGAAACGCTTTGGAAGTGTTGTGCGAGTGTGTCAGCGTGGTCTTCGAGTGTGTCCCCTGTTGTGCTAACCAGTGGCAGGCTGTGTGTTTGTTGTCCTTTGAGTTAGCGTATTCTTGTTCATACTTTCCGTGTGTCTGTGTAGGAGTTTATTGATGTTATGAAGGAACGCCAACTCTCTCGTTTTGCCTCACGACGCACACGTTTTCCTTACGCCTGGGCCCGTTTGAACAAAATGAGGTTACCCGACGTGGGGTACCGAAGAAGGACATCCCACGCCTTGTTCTGGGCCTCCCGCGCCCGCCTGCAGTCCTCATTCCACCACGGCCTCCGCTGGTTTCGCGGGGCACCAGAGGCGTGGGGAATGGACTTTTCGGCGGCTTCGAGGATGTGCGCCGTGAGCAGTTGGGTAGCTTCTTCAACGTGTAGGTGTCCTATGAATGTGTGGTGTAGTTTGGATGTCTCTGTAAATGTATTCCAGTTAGCTCTTGCTTCATTAAACCTTTTATGGGAAGATGGACTGCTCGGGCCTGCAGATATATACATTAATGAAGTGGGGAAATGGTCACTACCATATGCGTCCATGCCCACACCCCACTCAAGACATGGAAAGAGAATTGCAGAGCCAATAACCAGGTCAAGATGTGAGTATGTGTTGGGACCTATGTTATGGTATGTAGGCTGTTTATTGATGAAAAGGCATGCTCCAGAGGACGTAAGAAACCTCTCTATCAGGCGATCTCGGGCATCCGTACGAGAAGAGCCCCAAAGGGTGTTGTGCGCATTAAGGTCGCCTGTTAGAATGTATGGTTCGGGCAGCTGGTCAACCAGCGCCTCGAAGTCAGAGCTCAAAAGTGTAACATCAGGAGGAATGTATATGGAGCATACCGTTATCAACTTATTAAGTATTGTTAAGCGTATTGCTACAGCCTCAAGGATAGTGTTTAAAGTGACAGGGTGGCATGCTAAGGATTTCCGGACGATTATGGCCACACCACCAGAAGAGTGTGCGCAGCCATCCCTGTCTTTCCTGTATACCAGGTAACTATTCAAGAAATTTGTGTTTAGAATTCAAATGTGTTTCCTGAACACACATTACACTTGGCTGATTGCTATGCAGAATCTCATACACATAATCAAGATTATTCAAAAGGCCTCTGCAGTTTCATTGTACTATGTTCTCTCTTCCCATTATGAAATGTTCGGAGCTGTGTTGTTTATGTGTCGTCTTTCGGGGCTGTGACTCTCGTCTTTTTTGGCTTGTCGGGAGGCTTTGGCGTCGGCACGCGTTCCTTGCGGTGCACCGCAGACAAGAACGGACCGACGTCCATTTCATATCGGATGTCCTCGGAGCGCCTGTGGGATCAGGCTCCTGGGACCGCGAACCCTTTGGGACGCGCTTTTCCCTGCCTGCAACCACCGAGGGATTCAGGAACGCCTCGGATGGCGTAGGCGATGCGGTGGGGGTGGGAGCTGCCGCTGGCTCCCCCATGTCCATCTCCTCTGCGCCCTCGCCTGTGGTTTGGGACGCTTGAGTGGAAGTGGAGGATGCAGCATCGCTTCCACCAGACGTGGTTGCCCCCACAGCCGCTGCTGGCTCAGCGAGCGGTGCGGAGTTGGGTTGGGCTGCCTGAGGCAACCCAGGGGGGCGCGAGGGCGGGACCAAGTCCGACTCGCGGTACTGGGTCCCCGCAGAAATCAGACGCCGCTCCGCCCCCCTGCGAGCTGCGTCGGCGTACCTCCCCAGAGGGAAAGAGGCGAACCTCTTCCGTGCCACTGGGAAAGTGATGTTTTGGTTGACTTTCAAGGCAATTATCTGTTTTTCCTCTTTGAACTTTTCACAGCTCCTAGAATTCACAGCGTGTGGTCCCTGACAGTTTGAACAGGTGAAGTTCTCGGATTTACAATTGTCTGTTAGATGATCATGTGCTGCACATTTTGCGCACGTCAATTTACCATGACAAGAGGTTGTGCCGTGCCCAAACCGGTGACACTTGAAACAGCGGCGTGGGTTTGGCACGTAGGGTCGGACCGGACATCTCATGAAGCCTGCGTTGACCGACTCAGGAAGTGTTGAGCGGTCAAATGTCAAGATTATGTGTTTAGTAGCTATTACTTGGTCGTTTCGGCGTATCGTGATGCACCGCACTGCTGTCACGCTCTGATCGCGAAGGCCGTCGAGCAGATCTGCTTCAGTCTCATTTATTAGATCTCTATCAGAGATGACGCCCTGGCAGCTACTCAGACTGCGATGGCGCGTGATCTTGATGTCAACATCGACCATGCGCGCTTGCTTCAAGAGGTTACAGGATTGTTGTTTGTTTTGGACATCAATTAGGACTTCTCCGATTGTGAGCTTTTTAGCCTTGTACGATTTGCCTACAAGGCTTTCAAGAAACTTGGAAATGAGAAAGGCAGACTGGGAGGTGATGGGTTTTGATTTATCTAGGGATTGCATTACCAGGAAGCGCGAGAAATTATCCGGCTTTGGAATGGAGATCGAAGACAAAGGAGGAAAAGATACTTCGGTGCGGCACCTTTTCAGGGACCGATCACGTTTGGAGGGGAGGTTTGAAAATGGCATATGGTACATTGGAAAGCAGGGAGACTGGGGTACTTTCTTCTTTGACCTTACCCTGGTAGTCAAAGAGGTCCCGGCGCTCCCTGCCTGGTAGACAGGCAGGGAGCGCATCGGCCGGAGCTTGACCAAGGCTCCGACGGCCACCGTTAGAGGTTTCTACCCTTCACCTTAAAAACACATCACCACGGTAGGGCACAGCTTATGTTGGGGAGCTCGGGATCCGCGGTATCGCCAGTGGCGTCACCAAGATTACTCAAGTTGCCCCGTGCGGGGTAGCCGACAATGAGTTGCTTCAGAGTACAAACAACAGAATGTTCAAAGTGAGAGCGCTGATGGAGCTCTTGAACAAAATGTTCAGACAACACGGCATTTTTCACAAAACTTTGTCCGTATATGAATCCATTATAAAAAAATTGGGGCACCACCCATGCAAACAGTTCATCAGAGAAAGCCTATCCGCTTCGGCTACAAAAATTCGATGTTGTGCAGCGCTGATCGGCACTGCTATGGTTTTGACGCTTACTGGGGCAAGTCGATCAAATCGAAGTACAGGGCCACTGGCTTCACAAGTGTTTCTTTCTCGTCTTGAAACCGTGCCCACAGCCCGTTACCACAACGTAATCTTCGACGATTTCTTACTTGTCATAGCTTCTTTGTTTCCATACACGAATTTGGATTTCGAGCAACCGGGTCATTAGGAGAGAATCGTCTGAGTGGGTGCTCTCTGCCAACGAAAGAGAAGATGGAGCAACAGAAACGTGGGGAATTCTGCTTCTGTTTTCATCCAGAAAACAAGGTTGTCTTCGTAAAGTGGAAAGACAACAGCATAGTTACAATGCCGACGAAGTACAACACAGTCAAGCTGCTATGCTCTGTGAGCAGATGGTCATCTTCTGAAAAGAAAAAACGTAAAGGTACCACAGCAACACCCGATAAGCAGCTAAAATAGCGCCATGGGAAGCGTTGTCCTCCAGCACCAAACAGTGAATAGCGGAATCTGCATCCGTGCAGAAACGGTGAATCTGCATTCGTGGAAAAAAGTGGCGGTGGCCCCTATTCACCCAGATGATCAACACGACCGTAGTCAACGCGTGGAGGATCTATCAACTGACTGGAGATTCGCGGCTGGGCTTACTGTCTTTCACCCGCATAATACCAAGGCACTACCTGCGGCTTGCTGTACCCAACAGAAGCATCAAGAGGTCTCCAGCATCCACTGTGCCTGCTATAGCCCTTGATCCGCACCGACATTTTCACAAGACGTTTGAAAAACAGTTGAGGTGCACTGTCTGTCACAAAAGTTCGAAATGGTGTTGGGAAAAGTGTAACGTTACGCTGTGCATAAAACATGGGTGCTTCAACGATTTTCATGCACCAAGATCAATCTAGAATTTGTTCAGCAAGAGCCTCGCGGGCTTTCTATTTTTGCACCGAACTAATTTGTGCATTGCTATGGCAAGAGCCCAGTGTACTTCCTAAAGTACAGTATCGTTCCTTCAGAAGACATAAACGGAACTCTATGAAACTTTGCAGGTGTTGTCTACTGTATTTAATTAGTTGTGCACAACATCAATAAATCCGATCTCTACTTTTTTCATGGGCCTTAATGGGTTACCAAGTGTTCCTTATGGACAATCGAGCACGCCAAAAAATCAGTGAGACCTAAAATGATGCCTTAAGGAACTCCCTTGAGGTTCTCTGCCCATCGCTTCTGTCAGCCGCCAATCATACTCCCGGTGCTCCATAAAACCTTTACCGTTGGTCCTAGCCTATCTTTTTAAAGCACCTGAGGATACCCGCACCTCCTCAGGTTGTTCGCGGTATTTTTGTTCCCAATGGACCCGCTCCCGCGTAGGCATTGCTCGCGTGCAAGGGAGCTTGCGGAGGCGATATTCTCAGTTTATTCTTCAGGGTAGCACACAGTTTATAAAATATCCTCAAGGGTGCAAATGCAGCCAAGTCTGGCATTTCAACGTAGTAGTTAAGAAGAGCCGCGCATTCCCGTTAGCCGCCATGAAACGTATTTTTGCGGAATCCGATTACTTCGTTCGAAAACAGTTGGTTCCTTGTACATTTATAGGCCATCAAAATTCGCGTCCAGAAAGGTGCGAATGTTGGTGGGAAATTTAGGTATCAAACACCCACCCTTTCTAATTGTCACGAAGTTAAATGCAAATTCGCGGCGGCGGCACTCGCTGCTCGTGCGGACAAAGGTAGCATTTTCGTTGCTGTAGAAAATTTTCAAAGTTTAGGCGGCGTTAGTTCGGGCGTTTGGTTATTCAAAACATTAAAATTTTAGTCGGAGCACCGACAAGAGATTGTTTTGAGAGCGAGTGGCGCCGCACAAGAGATTTCGCAGCTAACTGCGCTCCATGTAAACTGGCTTTACAAGGCCAGCAGAGTGAAAGCAAACATAACAGACTATAACACCAAAATAGGAGTCCCCATCTGAGTGCTGCTGTAGATTATTCAGCAGTTACCAACAGTCAAATAGGCGTACACACTGAAACGAGTGACCATGCTCACACAACACGCAACTTTCGAAACGCGAAATATTATCAAATAACACAGTTCGAGCGCACCACGATATTTCTCGCAGAACGAACTGAGGCATATTCCTAAAAAATTGGGTTCCGTACGTGTAAGACATTCGCAATTCACAACTCCCTTTATTTACCTTTTAACTAAAATTTCTTTGCCGCGGATAAGAACGGATAGTATTCATGGCAATGAGTGTAGCGGATGATTTTGCCCGCCTCTTGGCTTTTCGTTTGCGCAACAAGTTAGATGGCTTGGTCAACAGGTTTATCGTACAAATTGTTTTAATTGCTACATTTCCGACATAAAAACTTTATAAAAGCACGAACTATAACTAATTATGGCACTCAAACACTTAAATGGCAAATTCCTAATCTTTCGAACAATCACCCTGTACAATTTGACATGGTTGAACAGACTTCCTCGGTACACGCTTTTAAACGGAAAACCGAAATGTATTTTCTCCATGATGTGTAAGATTATTCTTGTACATCTGTTGACTTCGTGATTTTTTACGCTATATTACTTTTTCTGCGCAAAAACGAAGAGTGGGCACGGTAATTTTATTTCTAGTACATTTTGTTACGCAAGAAAAGCGTGTAATTGTCTTCAGTTATGTCTTCTTAGTATGTTTATTTTGGCATATGTTGCTGTTGTTACACCGGAAGTGTGCATGCTTGTTGTATGTATTTTGGCATGTATAGCTGCTTCTGCTGTCGCTTGTGCTGTCAGGTGCTAGGGGCCTAGTCAGGCGAGTATTGCAGTCGTTTTTGGCGGCAGCTGCTGCACCTGGGGCGACTGCAATGCCTCAATCGACTTCAGCCTCAGCAGCTTGGCAATTTCATTGTCAGAAGTTCAATAAACAAAGAAATATATATTTGGCAAATAATTCCACTGCCGCTATTAACGCTACCGTAGCCGACCTCCACCAACGGCTCTGCTACTACCTCACCTTGCGGCCAACTTGGATGCGACAGCTTGTGGCGACGGGCCACCATGTAGACGACGGGTCCGCTTAAACCACATGAGTCCCATCCTTGTTCCCATCTAGGCTTCAACCGCGAAAAGAACGTTTTCATGTTTATCAAATTCACTTTTCGTACGATCTATTCGTACCCCTTCATCTGTCCAAAAAATTCTCTAAAATATCATCTTGGTAGTCTTTTGCTTCTTTTTTGTAAGACGGTTTTTCTGCTTCCCAAGTTTTGTATTTGAAGTAGCAAATCTCAATAAATAAACATTTACAATCTGCTGGTGCCATGCAGATGCAAAACATTCCGTCACCATTCTCGTGATAGCAGAGCAAACTCTGGTATTCAACAATGAGGCACGCGTAAACCAAGCTTCACAACCGCAATGATAAGTGTCAATTTCAAAGCGGCTTTTTGTTTGGGAGTGTTGTTGATTATTGCTCTTCCTTCACCTTGGCTGAAAAAGTAAAGTCACGTTGAAGTTTCACTGGTAACTATCCGACCCTCGGCTAACAAATCCAGGATATGCGCCCACCACGTCCAAACCTTTAATAAACCGAAGCTTTCTATGCATCCTTGTTGCAGGTGCATGCTGCTACATAGCGCAAGGCAGGAAAGCCAACTTTGAATGATGGGCTTCACAAAACCTTGATGATGATAAGCGAAGACGCATCAACCGCCTCAAGAAGGAAGTACTTCTCCTGGACGATATCGAACGTGCGTCCCTCGTGTTATGAAGCGGGCGTCTATGCTACTGCGCCATTCCATTTAAAGCAATAGCTTTCTTAGTCGAACAGATGGCGTCTCCCTAAAACAATAATGCTTTTCTGTATAGACTCGTCGGTCCCCCGAAGAGTTTTGCAAAGATCTCTGGACACACGGCACTTGCATTGAATCGGGCTTTTTTGTTTCAAAACCGCGACTTGAACATCGCGACAGAGGAACGGTTCTAAATAAGGCAGGATAAGCAGAAGGAGCACAGAAGGAGCACGGTAGTGGACCTTTTTATTGTAACGCTGGTATTCGTATACATTTAGAGCATTCGCAGATGCGTTTACCCAGTGCCCGAAAAACTGACGAACGGGTTTGTTCTTCGTTTGCAGTTTAGGTCATTGAAGTTTTGACGACCACATGGGCGCACTTCTAGCGAAGGTTTTCACGCAGTTTTGAAGCAGTTTTGATGCTGGAAAGAGTTTGAGCTTCTGTCAGCATTGTTTAGGACGCGATGGGAAATTGTTTTAGTGTCGATTGTCCCATTCGGATCTGGTGGACGCCGTCTGCATTTTGGGCTTTGATAGCGGTTGCATTGGAGAAAGTTTCTCCCTTAAACCATATCATTCTTAAAAACGTTGGTTTGATTTTAATACACACGTCACGCCTGTGAGGTGTTCCTGTGTTTCTCGCCCTGTATTTCAGTAGTAGTACTGATTTCGACATTTGCGTGCGATAGGGAAATGTTCCACTTCATAAAATAAGGGTAAATATAACAAGGAATAATTTCTATGTAGGACAATTAAGAAGTACGTAACTTCGACATGTTCTGAATAAGGGATAAGGCCGCACACGTCAGTCAATTGTTGTTCCATATATGCATTGAGGCTCCTCCATCCTATACTTGTTGCCAACTAACATTTTGTAAAGATTACCACTTATTTCTTGTTGCACGGCACACGGGAGCGCCAAACTGCAAATGAACAGTAAATTCACGTGCAATTGTGAACATCGCAACTTCACACCAAAGACAATTGGTACAAACATCACAAATACCACCCAAATTTGCTTTCAAACCATATTTCAACACAGTTACAGTAACGATCTACATAGAGATGAAGGTAAAAGATATTTGGGCAAGTTATAGACAAAAAATGAATTACACCCTTTCAGTTTATTTCAATCAATTGATAAGATATTCTAAACCACCTGTAGCAGTGGTACATTTGTTATAAATTACAAAAGCAACATCAAAAGTGCGTTTAGTTTTTATTTGAAATGGAGCATTGCGAGACGGGTCTTTGTACAAATAATAAATGTTTTAAAAAATAAAAATGTATGCTTTTAAAAACAGTGACCAATAATAAAAAATACTTTTTTAATAAAAAATAAATATAACATTAATAAAAAAAGACAATTTTGGCTCAGCAAATATTAAGAATTCTTGCCTGAATGCGACTTCGAAATTATGATTGCTTTATGGCTGCAACAAGCTCTCGCATGTTTAGTGCTTGTCACTGAAAACGCTATATAAAAGATTTCGAATCCTATATAGAATGCGATGAGAATACCCAATGAAAGACCAGTGCTTAAAATGGTGATCGGCACAGTCCCGGAGGCTCTTTTTACAACTCTCTGCTGAAGCACACCCGAGAAGGTAGACGGAGGTATATGCGGGATGGATGGGCGGCTTGCCGCTTTCATTTAGTCAATGCCTGATTTTGATAATGTTCACAAAGAATAAGTGGAGGAAAGAAATGGCTGGCGGTTTCGATACTCCTCGTGGCGAAATTTGGGTGCAGCTCCTCAGCTGCTTTGAGTGTTGAAAATAAGTTGAGGGAAAGACATTCAGTACGACATATTTGTATAGTTACCGAAACCGTACTTGCAGCGGCTGGCCAATCACATGCACTGGTTGCCTCGCTCGTTGTTCAGCACTCACTCGTAGTTCTGGCGTCGGTGGTGGTGCGCCTCCACTTTGGCAGGTCGTGTAGCAGCAGCGGCTGACGAAGCGGACTACCGGTTGCCTCACTGGCAGTTGAGCAGTCATTCCTAATGGCTGCAGTACGCTGAGGCAGCGCCGACTCATGGGTTCTCTCGGCGGCCGCAATGATGAGCCTCTGCATCGGTGGCGCAAAGTGCGTCTCAGAACAGACCGCGACCGGCGTCTTGGAACGCTCATAATTGTCACGCGCACGACTCCCTCAGTTCTGGCGAAGGGACGCACAATGGAGCGTCTCGTGCGGGCACAGCAAACGGCCCCCCTCCCCCACCGCACACTTTCGGAAAGCGTTCGCGCCGCCACGGCGAAGCGCCCTCAGCTCACAATTTCCGGACATTCTCCTCCTTTCCCTTCTTTTACTCGTCGACCCTTATCGTTCGCTCGGTCACGGCGATGGCTACCTGCCTCAGCGCACGGACAGGTGCCCAAGGGCTGCCACCTATAACAAGGAGGTGCATGGGACAATGGTGCCCTAAGTTTGTTGGGTCTGCTGTGACGATTCTGTGACTTGAGGAACGGCGTCCGCTCGCGAGCCGTTTGTCCCTCAATACTGAGACGCGCTTCTTGAAGCACCTACACTCAAGCGATCGTTGTATTTTCAACTTCTCCCCTATTTTAAGTGTGCGTGTGAGAGAGCTTGTCTTTGGAGACACATGTCGAAAAATAGTTGGCGGTTCAATGTTTGCTATAGGACTGCGCCTAATAACGGGAAATAAATATTATATATTGTGTTCCAACAACAGTTTCCAACAGCGCGAGACAACTTTCAAAATTTATCTTTATTAAACCAAGTATTTTTTTCACCAGATACTACAGGAATTCTGTACATTTCGTGTCTACACTGACCTTTTGCTGCACCACGTACGTGTGTTTGAAAGTTTGAATCTTATACTATCCGTCGTGTGTTCTAACTTTGCTTTCGTTTTTTTTTCTTTTGATTCAAAAGTAAATTTGACGCCAAGACTGCGTGCGTACTCGTGATAAAACGCGATAAAACGTTTATTGGTGCGTAAGAATTCGGGAGAGAGGTACATTTCTCTTCTTTCAATATTAACATTAGAAAGCATCTTTTCAACGACTTTGAAAGATGCTTATCTCCAAGCACTGAAGAAGTTGCACTATGGAAAAGAATAATTCTGCCCTGCAGCGCTTGTAGACATCTGATGGTAACGCCTGGTTATAATTGCTCCTAAGATTTATTATAGCCGCAAGGGGATACATATTTTCATATTTTCATGTGCATGTGTTGTGGAACTTCTGGTAGGCAATTGCAAGCAGAACATATATGTGGTACGGTGTCTAATAAATGTACCCTGATGTGAATATGCTGCAAACACTTGAGAAAAACGAATGGAAACGTTACTTTTTCAACTGATAGGTCTGCGGGGATGCTGCGGTACTGGCAGCGAACGCTCTATATTATTTATCCTTTCTTGTGTCAGCAACATTTTGAATTTCTAATCTACCGTTGCAAGTAATGTGAATATTGTAGGCACCGCATGATTGCATTATGGACGTTCAGTTGGAGTTTGCACCACCCCCTAAAGATGCCGAGATATTCACTTGGCAAAGCCGTTAGTTCCCATTATATCTAACTATCCGGTACACCTGAGTGTGTTCTTCAGCTCAGCTGCATCACGAACCTTTTTTTTGACAGTTCTTTATGCTCGTTCTCTTCATATAGATTTCAAACTACCCCGCACGGGGCACCTTGAGCAATCTTGGTAACTGTACTGGCGATACCGCGGACCCCAAGCCCCTATACTCACACTGTAACCGACCGTGGTAATGAGTTATAAGGTGAAGGGTAGAAACCTCAAACGGTGGACGTCGGAGCCGAGGTCAAGCTCCGGCGGATGGGCTCCCTGTCTGTTTACCAGGGAGGGAGCTCCGGGACCTCTCAAGCTATTAGGGTAAGGTTTGAGAAGAAAGTACCCCGTCCCCTACTTTTTCCAATGCCACATGGATAAATCCAAACCCCCCCGCAAACCCGATCGGTCCCTGAAAAGGGGCCGCAACGATGTTAAGTACCCACCCCTTCCAACTTTCACTCTCCCGAAACCTGATAATTATCCCCGATTCTTGATTATCGAATCCCTTGAAAAAGACAAGCCAGTTGCCTGAATGTCCGTGTTTCTGATTACAAACTTCATAGAAGGAATAATCGGTAAACACTACAAAGCCAAAAAGCAAAGAACTGGAGAGTTGCTGGTAAAAGTCTCCACCCAGCAACAGGCCACAAATCTCCTGAGCCAGACCCGTATTGCCGACTTCGGCATCAAGGTCACGCCCCACCGCAGCCTCAACAGCTCGCAGTGCTTGATCTCAGAGTCAGATCTGGCAAACGAGACGGAATCCGATCTTCTATAAGGCCTGAGAAATCAGGGTGTGATGGCAGTCAGGCGGATATCCATAAGGCGAGATAGTAAGGAAATACCTACCAGGCACATCATTCTCAAATTCGACCATTCAACTCTTCAAGACCATATCAATGCAGGATTACTCCGGTGCTCAGTCCGAGCGTACATCCCGAATCCGCCGTGCTGTTACAAGTGCCAGCGGTTCCGGATTGGTACCAACTCGTGTCGGGGCCAACCAACCTGCGCCAAGTGCGCGCAACAAGGTCATCACTCTTATAATTGTCCCTCTAATCAATTGCTTTGTGTGAATCGCCAAGGACCTCACGGCGCGTATTCGCGAGCCTGCGAGACATTCAAAATTGAAAAGAAAATCATCAACATCAAAGTAACGGAAAACATCACCTTCCCGAAGGCGCGAAAGAGGTTCGCCTCTTTTCCACCTGGGGAGGTACGCCGATGCATCTCGCCGGGGGGCGGAGCGACGTCTGGTTTCGGCGGGGACCCAGTACCGCGAGTCGGACTTGGTCCCGCCTCCGCCCTCCCCCCAGGGTTGCGCCAGGCAGCCCAACCAGCCTCTGCACCGCTCGCTCACCCAGCAGCGGCTGTGGTGGCAACAACGTCTGTTGGGGATACCGCTGCATACACTGCTTACTCTCCACCGGCCCAAAGCACATGCAATGGCACAGAGATGGAGACGGAGGCAGTCGCAGCGACCCCCTTCCCCGTCTCACTGCCTGTGCCATCTGTGGTGCTCCCTACGCCTTCGGCACTGGCAGCGCAGGCAAAGAACACCCGAAAGGGTACCAGGTCAAGGGGGCCCAGTCTGCTGGGCACCTCCTTGCCTTCAGATGACGACATGGACGTCGACCCCTTCCGGCTTCCATCGCAGCGGAAGGAACGGGCTGCGACGTCCAGATCAGTAGAGAAGGCCAGAAAACCCCTTCCAAGAGTCCAAGCCCCGAAGGACCCTACATAAATAATCACACTCCAGTAGCTCTGAACCCATAATAATGGGAAGAGAAAATATTGTTCATTGGAACTGTAGGGGCCTTCTGAGGAATCTTGACGATGTGCGTGAGATTCTGCATGCCAATCAGCCAAGTTTAATGTGTGTCCAAGAAACACATTTAAATTTCAATCAATCAAATTTTTTAAATAGCTATATGGTATTCAGAAAGAATAGGGTTGGCTGCACACACTCTTCGGGCGGTGTAGCCATAATAGCAAGTAAATGCCTAGCATGCTACCCTATCACTCTGAACACCATTCTTGATGCTGTAGGAATACGCAAAATAATTTTTAATAGGTTGATAACGGTATGCTCCATATACATTTGTCCTGATTTTGCGCTTTCTAGCTCTGACTTCGAGGCGCTGGTTGACCACCTGCCCGAACCATATATCCTAACAGGCGACCTTAATGCGCACAACACTCTTTGGGGCTCTTCACGCACGGATGCCCGAGGTCGCCTGATATAGAAATTCCTTACATCTTCAGGAGCATGCCTCTTCAAAAAATGAGCCCACTTACGTTAATATAGGACACAACACACACTCATATCTTGACTTGGCTGTTGGCTCCACAGTTCTTTTTCCTCTTCTCGAGTGGGGTGTAGGAACTGACCAATATGGCAGTGACCACTTCCCCACCTCACTAACATACATAGGTAAAGGCCCATGCAGTCTATCTTCCCACAACAGGTTCAACGAAGCAAGAGCTAACTGGAATACATTTACAGAGACATCCAAACTACACCACACATCCATAGGACACCTACACGTTGAAGAAGCTACCCAACTCCTCACGGCTCACATCCTCGACGCCGCCGAAAAGTCCATTCCCCACGCCTCTGGTGCCCCGCGCAACCAGCGGAGGCCGTGGTGGAATGAGGACTGTAGGCGGGCGCGAGAGGCCCAGAACAAGGCGTGGGGTATCCTCCGTTGGTACACCACGTCGGGAAACTTTCTCTTGTTCAAACGGGCAAAGGCGTTAGGAAAACGTGTGCGCCGTGAGGCAAAACGAGACAGTTGGCGTACATTCATAACATCAATAAACTCGTACACAGACACACGGAAAGTATGGACACGAATACGCAAACTCAAGGGACAACAAACACACAGCCTGCCTCTGGTCAGCACTACAGGGGACACACTCGAAGACCAGGCTGACACACTCGCACAACACATCCAACACGTTTCTAGTTCAGCACACTACACAAACACTTTCATGAAACACAAACAAATGGCCGAAAAGAAGTCTATACTAGATAACAATAGGTCAACATCTTCTTATAACTCGGAGTTTTCACTCCATGAGCTGAGGGCCGCTCTGAGCAGTTGTAATCCCACCGCTCCAGGCCCACACAACATCACATATACAATGATACAGCACCTGCACTCAGACACTCTTCTAACACTCCTCCACCTATATAACAAGATTTGGCTTTCGGGGCACATTCCTCGCTCTTAGAGGGAGGCCATAGTAGTGGCTTTCTTGAAGGAGGGAAAGGACCCGTTGTCCCCCTCAAGCTACCGTCCAATAGCCCTGATGAGCTGCGTGTGCAAGCTTCTCGAGAAGATGATAAATCGCAGGCTCGTGTAATTCCTTGAATTCAACGGTCTTCTCGAGAGCTGCCAGGCAGGCTTCAGGACGGTGCGATCCACGAACGATCAACTCGTATCACTTGAATCGTACATAAAGGATGCCTTCATTCATAAACAGTATTGTGTAACTGTGTTTTTCGACCTCGAGAAGGCCTATGACACCGCTTGGCGGTACGGGATCCTCAGTGACCTCACGTCATTCGGTGTCTCGGGTAACATGTTAAACACTCTTGTCAGTTACTTGTCAGAAAGAACGTTTCAAGTGGGAGTCGGTGGTGCACTCTCAAGGGTTCACGTGCAAGAAAATGGTGTGCCACAAGGTGGTGTGTTAAGCTGCACTGTTCTCATAGTTAAGATGAACTCCCTTGGGAAGGCATCGCCACCTACAATCTCCTATTCTATGTATGTAGATGACGCCCAGATATCCTATAGATCATGTAATACGTATATCTGCGAACATTCAAGTCCTGGTTGGTGTCAAGAAACTTGCCGGCTGGGCAGACAAGAATGGTTTTAAATTGAATCCTGCAAAAAGTTCCTGCGTTGTGTTCCCCAGGAAGCGTGGGGTCCATCCGGACCCAGACATTCATCTTAATGGCGTGTCCCTTCCTGTGAACAAGGAGCACAATTTCTTAGGTGTGGTGTTTGACCACAAACTCACATTCATTCCCCACATCAAGGAACTTAAAAATAAATGTCTCAAAACAATGAATATACTTAAGGTTCTCTCCCACCGATCCTATGGTTCCGACAAAGAACTCTTGCTTCGCTTGTATACTGCTTTGGTTGGGTCTCGTTTGGACTATGGCAGTGTGGTGTATGGGTCGGCGACTAAGACAGCCTTGCGAATTCTTGACCCAGTGCTACACTTGGGCCTTCGTCTTTCATCGGGTGCTTTTCGCACTAGCCCTGCTGAGAGTTTTTATGTCGAATGTAATAAGTGGAGCCTTGAGAACCAACGAACGTACGTGGACTTGCTGTATGCTTTTAAAATTTCATCGGTGAATAATCATCCTTTTTAGCCTGTCTTTAACGATACATCAACATCTCTATTCTTTGTAAATCGCCCATCCGTTCCTCTGCCCTTTTCACTTAGAGGGAAAGAGCGAGCCTCGGATCTCAGTGCTTCGTTTTTAGATGTGTACAGGTCATCCTTTTCAAACAGTTTACCGCCTTGGCAAGTTCGCCCTGTGTCGTGCGACCTTTCTTTTATTACACTTGACAAAAATCGGGTACCACGAGCTGCAATACTGCAGCACTTTCTTTCTTTGCAGTTTAAATACGAATGTGCAGAATTTCATAGTGACGCTTCTAAAACCTCCACTATGGTGTCGTGCGCTGCTCATGGTCCCAAATTCAATGTAGCCAGAACCATGAGCGTGCACACAACAATTTTTGCAGCCGAAGCGTATGGAATTTTAATGATTGTACGACACATTCTTGAAACTCAAATTCCCAATTCCATCATCTATACAGATTCGTTGAGTGCTGTTCGCGCACTGTCATCGCACAAGCTCCCCAAAAACCACATAGTTAATCTTGTATTCAAAACTATCATGTCCGTGTATGCACAAAAGCATGAGCTGGTCCTCTGCTTGGTCCAAGGACACGCAGGGATCGCTGGGAACGAGTTGGCAAACAAGAGGGCTGCTGCTGCTGCACTCAGGAACACTGTAGACATTACAACGACACCCTACACAGACCTCAAGCCTCACATAAGACAACACCTACGCACTACATGGCAAACACACTGGGAGGAACAGACAGACAACAAACTACACGTAATAAAGCCACACTTGGGACGGTACACAGCTGACTCACACAACAGACACACGGAAGTCGCCTTGGGTAGGCTGCGGATAGGGCACACCCATGCGACACACTCGTATCTGCTGACGGGATCTTCTAGACCCTAGTGCAGCAGGTGCGGAGAGGCCCCATCCGTAGTGCACATAATAATCACGTGCAAGGCACTTCACACAACACGACACAAACACCTCAGAGAACTCTACAGACAACATATTTACCTACATCCATTGTTTTTTCTAGGTGACGATTCCATAGTTTCCGTGAAACGTGTGTTTGAGTATTTGTCAGACGTCAAGTTTTGAAACCTCATTTTCAATCACGCATAATGAAATCTGGCCTTATACACCAGCCATGCTCATTGTCGTTTTGATTTTTATTTTGTTTTTGCTGACTTTACTTAGTGTTTAAGGTTTCACCCCTCATGTATGACTATTTTTTTGGCGCTCTTTGCCCCAGTTGGCCTTGCGCCATAAACATCCAACCATCATCATCATCAGATTTCAAACTATCTCGCTGCTGTGTTCTAACCTATTCCGATAGTGAAAAAAATCTCGGTCTCTGAGGAGAATAACGCTACGTCATATTGTGGTAGTCTAACATCTGGCTTCTAGTGTCCGGCGCCATCGTGTTTGCGCTCACCTCTAAACAGGGACAGGGGCAGAAAAAATGGTCAGAAATGTCACCGGCCATAATAACGAATTGATTCACTTCAATGTTTAAAGCAGTGGGGTTTCCTGTGCAGTCGCTTGAAACCTAAGGACATTCAGAAGCCGTGCTTCCACGCTGGGATGAAACTATTTCCGCAAATTTAGCAGCCATACATCCTCCAGGTGAAGGTCTTGCGCTGGGAATCCCAGTTCGCGTGTGCATCACATCGGTTGTCCCTGAATCAGACCGCCTACATTGCACATATCATAAAGTACGCAGGTAAAATCTCCGGGAAGAATTGCGGGGCGTACTCCCACTATAAAAAGCCAGAGCCAAAGAAATAACTTCTTTGTGGCTGTGACACGTGCAGGATCACAAGTGCTGATGATTTCTAATCGGGCGCCAGAAAGAGAAACTGTGAATGCAAGCAATCTCCTTTCGCTATCTGTGGAACTATAACTGAAGCAAAGAATAATGTGGTTCAAGTTTAGGACTGCCACCCCTTTGATGTGGTTGTACGCCAAAAAATATAACGGGATATTAAAGTTGTAAGGCAAACTTCTCACATCTTCATATGAAAATAAGTTCACTTCTTGGTGCAAGATCAGATACAAAAATATTCTGCAGCAAAGTGAATCACATCTCTTTGACACTCTTAGAAATCCCTTTAATACTGGTCGTCGATATTGTGAGATTGTAACAAGCCAAGTACGTTAAGAGGTGATAAGAGGTGTAGAAAATTTTGTAGGTTTTTTCCACAAATTGTTAACTATTTTGATCCAAGCCACTTGTGGATTACTGAATGATGTCACCACACAGTATGCATGTTGCATACTGGCATCACCCTCAGTACTTTATGGGATGGATTTCCATTTAGTTTAAAATTTCGCTAAGTTTATTTTACGCCAAATTTGCCTACTTTATATTCTACGAGTTGTCATCCATTTTGGCAGCCCTCGCGTTGCTGCAGACGCCGTAGGCGGTTGTTCACATCGGCTTTTACTCCTTTGCAAACTATTCTTCTGCCAGTCAGCATTTACTGGGCATATAAATGATCGCAGAATAATCTCCTACAAACATACAGCCCACACTTGTATTTTAACTTTATGAATGCTGTTATCTGCTGCGAGGAGCTGTGAAATACACCTGAGGAGGGCTTAGTCCCTTAAGATGCTTGAAAATAATTTCTGCACTTGATATACGAATTTTCTATTCATCGAGTTGGTTGACCAAAGTAGGCGAGTGTAATTTTGAGAAAGTAATTCCTCGTTGCGTTGGTAGCAAAGCCAGCAATATTTTACGTTCCTATTACCGGGCTTCCTTGTCCTGTGGGATGGTATTCTTTCCCGTGAGAAGATGAATACAATATGGGATCTCTCAGAATATGCAAGGGATAAGGAAATTTTCTTGATTTCAGCGAGAAGTAATAGTACCATCCCTTTTGTTTGTTAAAGGGGTACTGAAGTGATTTGTAAACATTGCGGAATTGCGATCAAAAATTGTAGTCTGGAGTCTGTATGTTTCGACCGCTCTTGCTGCGTTTACGCGGCTTTACTCACCATTAGAATACACTAAAAAAATGCTGTCCTCCTCTCTGCATCTTCGCCCATTTTCGGTGGCCTTTTGTATTAAGTAAGAAAAAAAGTGGCTTGGCTAGACTGCGGTACTGCACGGGTCGCGGACCCTCCGACAGGGTCAGTCGGCCCAGCGTTTATTCCGCCGGCCCCCGACGGGTCTTCGCAATTAGCCCGCTCAGTTCAAACTAAGCCAGGACACGTTAATGAATGGAAGAATGTGCCTTTCTTTGGTTTTTTTGTTTGTACACTCTATCAAGCTCCATGTTTCGGTCGCTTCACACAAGCGCTGCACAAACGCACATGCAAATGCTTTATATAGCTGACTGGAGCGCTAGTAGGAAAGGCCAAGTGAAAGCGGGAGAACAGTCCGAGAAGTTGACATAGATACTAAGGAAATACATTCAACGGAAGCTTTTACCACAGAGCACAAAACTACTGTGCAGGCAGCGCTTTTTTCTGCTGGGTGAACAACCACAGCAATCAGCAGTACGACTACACATCTGCGAACGCTTTTCCATTCAAGAAACGTAATTCCTACACCTGATATATTGTGGACATTTGGGGGACAATTACTGCACGAGTGCTACACAAGAAATAGTCATCTAAGCGTCTCGAAATGCTAAAATGAATAAACATGTAAACTGGTTATACATTGCATACTTTATATTTTCAACATCGGCAGCACGGCTCGAATAAAACACGCCTCTGAAAAAAGAAATGCCGATGCCTTGGTCACAAAATTGACGCTTGTGCAATCAACCAGAAGCTTGTGACCATTGTTTTGTGCTGTGCTGTGACGCGGTGCTTTTTCTGGGACGTTTTTAAGCAGACACTAAAAAGGACATTGACATCACCCCGTGCACGATTTGCTTCTTTCCATTTGAAGACGTTATTCGCGTGCCATATGATGGTTGTGTTCTCTTAGGATTGTTTAGTTTATGAAAGTGCCCCGTGACTGATTAGCATGCGGAACGCCCTAGGCCAGCCAAGTGCATTTTTCGGGAATAGGTGGCGTTGATGCGGATCATTTATGTGGCGGAGATGGATCTACTGGAGTGGCTGCCTTTTTTGGATGCGTGCGTTCGCTTGCCTGAGTTTTTAAACGGTGGCGACCTTTATTAAACTGACGTGCTACCCTTTGCTGTCTGTTAGTGTTTATATTTTCTGTTAACTGTCCTGTCGGAGTTTTTCTCAAATTTCTATGCAGTAAAGGAAAAAAAGAGCTCTCGTGGCTTATTGTTCTGAAGTGCTAGGCAAGCTGTTTTTCAAGTTACAAGTTCGAATCCTGGAAAGTACATCCTTTTTTCGTTAGTTCATTTCTTCATTTTTGCCTGACGTTTTTCATGCCGAATTCGCTCTTTCTGCACTGTAAAGTTCATTTCTCCATGAGCGAGTTCGCAGGACGCATGCTGACTTACACTGACGCGCTAGCGAGTTCTCGTTGGCGTGCTGTTGCCATAAGCACCCCCTTTTTGCGGGCAGTGGGCACAGGCGAGAATCAGTAGGCCCTTGGCCTTGTGCGAACACTTTTTTTTACGATTCAGGCAAAAGTGAGGCAAGCCCCAAAGATGGAGGGAAAACGCAATGCGTTTAAGCGTCTACGAAGACGCGGACGGCGTTCATCCACTGCTTAGGCCTCGGATACTGATTGCTAGGATTCCGATGCGTCCTCGGAGGTTTCCTGGCGCATTTTAACGCAAACATGGCAGAAGAGCGCTATGGCGATTACTGAGATATCAGAATCCCCATCCAACAATAACGTCGGATGACAAGAATGTTGTTTCACAGAAACGAAACCGAAACTTGTTTGAATGCTAATCTTAGACATCCTCTGATCACGTAGCACTTTTAGCTTCATGTGGTTTAGACTTTTAGTAAATGTGGTTTAGACTTTTATATTTCAATGGAGCACTCTACTGCAGATAACGCATATTGCTTTATTTCGAAAGCCAGTTAAAGCAGGCCCCATTTTAACATTCACATATAAACGCAAAGGTTGGTATCTGTTATCATCGTCACCGCCATCATCATCATCCTATCTACGCCCACTGCAGTGCAGCCGGCCTCTCCCATAGATCTCCAATAATCCCGGTCCTGGTCTAGCTGCCACTAATATTTCCCCGCAAACTCCGTGATCTAATCTGCCCATCTCACCTTTTGCCGCCCCTGCCACGCTTGCCTTCTCTAAAGATCCGCGCTGTTTCCCTAAATGACAAACGGGTATCTTGCTTCATGTTACATGCCCTGCCTACACCCATTTCTTCGTAATTTCTACTTATGTTCTTAACACGCATTCGTACCCTCAACCGCTCCGCTCCCTTCTTGTCCCTTAATGTTACACCTACAATCTTCCGTTCTATTACTCGCTGAGTCGTCCTGAAATTAAGTTCACCCGGGGAGATCCCCACCTAGTCGCCATGGTTGAACTTGCAGTTGAAACTGCGTCAGCAGAAGCCCTGTATTCACGACTACGTATTCCTGGGCGAGTTGGTGTTGCATTGAAGGAACATATTTAGCGCATGCGGACAATAAGGTCAAAATAGCACTCCGTGGCGTCTCTGCTTTCTTAACCTCGTCCGCATGCGCTATAAATTTTATCTGCAAGGCTTTCTGTTGTTTACGTGCCGTTTTGTGCTTCTGTGCCGGGAGATGCTCCGTTTTTAGCCTTTATTCCAGTGTACAAACATGTTCCGGTCCGTTTTCGTTCCGTGTCGTAGGTATCTCACCGTGTGTGTAACACACCAACCGAAACACAAACTGTTTGACTATTGAGGACGGCGGACAGGTCGAAAAGAGCTGCGAGAGTGCCACGCTTAAATTTCCCTCCAGCACAGCACGCATGTCATCCGTAGTGGTATGAAGACTAGCTCTGCATGCACGCCCACCTGCTTCAGCCTCCAGGCAGTGCTAGAATTCAGCCACAACCGAGAATGGTCCCGTGCTTAGGCGTGAACACACGGTTGAAAATGGCGCGCGGAAACCCTTTCATGCTTCCCAATAGTTATGGACAAACGTCGCCCTTCATTGTGGGCAAGTAGCTCTGGCAACGCCAGATAAGGGCGCTACCATCGTTATCAGCCGATTCCGCAGCTTGCAAAAGAGGCATCGGTGGTGGCGAAGGGAATAACCATTGTGAAAGCGGTGTAGGCGGTGGCGAGGAGCAGCGCAGCAGTGACACCGAGTAAATCTGTTCAGCCGGAATGAAAACAAGCTGGGGAAAGGAAGGGGGGTATGGAGTTACAGTTTCGAAGTAAAAGCGATCATCTGAGCGAAAACATTTGCACGCTCAAGGTAACATACCAGCAGAATAAGGCGAAGCTGTTAAGCATCCCGGCTGCGCTGCTGCAGCCTAGCCCACCAATGAGCCAGAGCACATCCAGCGAATTTACACTCTTTGTTGGTGGTGTAATAAACTGGCAGCTGTCGAAGATTGGCTATTCGAGTTTGTCTTGCGCATGAGACAGCCGCGGTCACGAAGTGGCAGGGCACACCATGGTAGACACACGTCAACGCAACTATCGACGCAACCCACCGCAACCGTTGACGGTGTACCAAAGAACGATAACCAGGCAGTGTTCCGCACATGCTCAATGCGGTTCGATACACAGGAGTGTTGATTCTGGGCACACAGGAATCCCAAGGTGAGCAGAATAATGTGAAGTGGTTAAGCATTCAAACTGCGCGGCTGTAGCCTAGCCATACGCTAACAGTTTACTACTTTCAGAACTCTCTAAGCAAATCTGTATTGCCCTATAACAAAACGACGCGGACATCGATTGTAATATCTGAAGCGGTTCATGTTCTAAGTTTTGTTTTGTTTTGTTGAACCTACTTCATTCGTTATTGTAAGTTTGTTTTTCTTCTTTGCTCCTTCCGCCTTTTTCCGATTCAAAAACTGTGGAACCAACATATGCTAATTTCAAATCGTGCTTACAACATTTCTATTGTTCAATTGAATTTTATGTCTTGAACCTAGGCCGCTTATTAACGCAAAACCCATATTTGAGGTCTATAGGCGCAGTCACAATGCAGTTGTTTTACATTATAAAGACTGGCCAAAAAAACCAGTGGTTTTTGCGTTAGCTGTTTGATACCAGCCGATTGCCACAAATATAGTGATTAGCAACAAGAGAAGCAAAGAGGAAAAAATATTTTATTTCATTATTTTAACATTATGTTTTGATCCAACAAAAATTGTTTTTACCCAGAAAAAGAAACTTGTGAAATGAATTTACAATAGAATTTCGTGACATGTTTTATGATACCATTATTTTGTAATGATAGTGCCATAAAAAAAATTGAACTGCTCAAAAAATATTTTTGTCTTTGGGTTTTATTTTTTTGTTTTATGAATTTACTATTATTTCATCGTTTTTTAACTATTCGCTTAATAATTTTCTTGTCCGTCAATATATTTTGTGGTGAGTCTGCAATTTTGAAGAAGGAAGGTTATATGGGACTTTGTAATCATCAATAGAAATGCTCGGGTAGTCTGCCTTGCTCAATAGCGATAATTTCTTTGTTGCCGTACTTCAACAATGTTGCTGGATGTTGAGGGCCTGGTGGCGTATCGCTTCTACCACCTAATGTATACAAACACATGCCAGGCTTTTGCACCTTATAGCTCAAATCGCGCCTTACTTGCCGCTGGCGACCATGATGTTCAACACTAAATTTGGATTAAAGAGCTTCGCGATACCTTGGTAGGATATTTTATTTCTACTGGCCTTTACGTAAGTGGGAATACGCTGTGTTGCTTATGTTGACAAACCGTAAATGCGAAAAGAAATACAATGTCAAATATATCACTGAAGCTGCGTTTTTCGTTTCCCCTCTGTATGTGGGTGCCACAATTCATGTTAGTCATTAAAAATAGATTGATTATCTAATCAAAGCCCATCAATCCTTAAATACTTCTCTCGAGGGGCCTGCGGAAAAGGTTGCCTCAGTTTGCATCTTTAGGGGCGATCGGGATTTTGAAAGTTGAATTTCTCTGTTTTAGAAATATTCAACAAGTCATTCTTCAGACGTGTTTAAAGCGGTAACCTTCGGAACTACTACTGAAGGAAGACGATAAAAATCGTGGAACCTTTTCTAGTTGGAGTACTGTAAACACGTAAATCTTTAGTTTTCCATGTTACCGGAGCATGCTGAATTGTGCCCGGGCGGTGAATAGAAAGGGCACTGTTCTTCAAAAGTAACTTAAACCATGCCATAGTCTTCCCGAAATAAAGAGTCGCCGACCGTCCCTATTATCATCTCTCATTTAGCAGGCATCACATTTGATTCAGACCAAATTAGTCATTTAATCTGCGTGATTTCCATACAAAATGATTTTTCCGCTGGGGTATGTAGTATTATCTTGTTTCACTAAGTGACAGTGTGCTTGTCGCACCTGCAGGCAGTATACAAGTAAAATGTTTCTTCGACGGAGGTTTTACTACTGATATGGTGTAAATGTAAGTAGTCCTCTGTATTTCAATTGACCAATGTAGGCAGAGTTACGAAAGGGAGACAAATGATTATGGCAGTTCACATTGCCGGCAACAAACTGCAATATCATTGTGTTTTTCGTTAGTACTCCCTAATTCGTAAACTCCACTCGACGGAACGCAAGCCAACGAAAAATAACGAGTAATATGCTGTTTTGTAAGTAGTGAAAATCGTTAAGTTACAAAAAGAACTGGGTAGGATTTGGCAAGCCTTTCCGCCGTTTGGTACACCTGCAATTAAGAGATTACCCCCAGCTTGATGAAATTTCCTGCTTTTAGATTTCGGTCGCTCTTTTTTTCGATCCCCTAAACTGTATTCTAGCTTTACATGCGACAGATGGTCAAGCACAGCCTTTGTACACACCGGAGTTCTAATCCCAATCTGGCCCGGGTGGTTCCACAGGAAGAAGTGGGATTCCCACATAGAAATGGGATTCCCGCATTCGCTGCAATCGCTTGCTAAGGGCGAACTCCAGGCGATTTGTCGCAAATCGGCAAGGAGGACGGATATCTTACCAGGCTTCGGTGTAGGGACAATATCAGCACGAAACATAGACCGTGGTATTTGGGCAGAAACCGAACCTCATTAAAGTGGCTGGTTTAGGTAGGTCAGCCACGGAGACATTAAAACCTCTTTAAGAGTCGGGCACATGCAAAGCTTCGCTATGCGGACTGCGTTGTAGGGAATACGCTGGCCGCAGAAAGAATGCTATGTTTTAGGTACCACAGGATCTTTGCTTTTCTGGTTAGACATATCATTGTTATGTAGGGATCCTATGCCGGTAGTAGTTCGTGAAGGCATAAGCACACGTCTATGCTAATTGACAAGTAGAAAAAAAGCATGAATCGGGTGCAATGGCCCGCCGGGTATGCGACAACATCTCAGAAATTTTAAAAGCAAAAGGAACATCTTGCGTGGAATCTCGGTGATTATCAGGCACAGGAAGCTGAATTCGTGCGGAAAAACTTTTAAATTGCAGTTACCAATCAGAAAAGCATATCGTCAGAGGAACATTACCCGTCCCTCTGGGTGTGTATTCTTGTAAAAATTGTTATATCGGTAAAGGCTTATGTCTAGTAGGATAGATTATTACGCTCAAAAATGAAATTGGGTCGAATTGGCCTGATGAACGCATCTTAAAAACTCACAAGAACTTCAAAGACTTACAAACGCTTTCGTGGAATAGACGGACATCTGTGTTTAGCCCATCGCACATATATTACCATTTCCGGCTGCACGTTCGGGGCACGTGTGCAACTACTGTTTCATTAGTTCATGTTGGGCATTGTAAGAGGAGCGCTGTACACGTTATTGCGAGGGAACAAAAATAGACAAAAATATTTTTACAGGTGAAAGTCCACGTACCAGTAACAATGCTATAAAACTCGCTTAGTTGTATGTACTCAAGATTTATTGAATATAAATAGAGACTGAGATCTCAGACACGACAACCACTGTGGGAATAAAGATAAAAGTGTACGTTTGTTGGGTACGATGATGACCAGAGTGGGCTAAACAAAAAGAAAATACCAGATATTCAAAGCGAGGCAATGCAGAAATGCATCGCTTGAAAGGATTCAGAATAAGACTGGATTGGAACTACACATCGCACTGCAGGTATAGCGTGGGTCAATGATGGTCTAAGAAATAAAACACTCAATTACGTAAAAGCGTAAAAGCCACTTTGTTAGGGCTAAATTGTTAGAAGTGAAAGCTAAATAATAAAAAAAATCCAGCTTCAATGAGTAGGTCAAGGCTTGAACCAGAGAGAAGCTGTAGGATATCTTTCTATGTAATAACCAAGGCACACACCACCAGGCATTGCATTTGGATGGAACTTGTCGCATTTTACTGCGGTAGAAGTAGACATTGTCATATCCTTCTAGATCGTCGTGGTCCTAATAAATGACTGGCGAGCCCGCATTGCTTTGTCGGCAGGCTTTCGCAGTTCTCCCAAAGTAGGAGGCGTCACACGATCTAAATCCAGCGGCAACCAGCCTTGCGAACTGGTCGTCATTAGCGCGAACTGTCCTGCACTCCCGCCTTGGAAAAGCGGACGCTGGCGGAGTATTTTTTGAGCAATTTTTTGCCAGCGCTACACGCAAGTCTGTACAACACCGGGCGCTTGTCGTAAGGAACGTGCTCAAATGCACCGCAAATGGCTGGAGTAACTACGACCTGGAATTCCTGAGGACGCCGCACATATTACGGCCATATACAGCATCTCCGCTGTTTAAAAGCCTGACGCGGTGCGTTCGTAGTCTGAGGTAAACGAGCTAGCACAGCTAGGCTCACATCCTGCTAAATTTCCCTTAGCGCAAGTTCTATTTACACGATAGAATATGGGTCCATTGCGAGTGTCACCCAAAAATACGTGTGATTATTTTCTGAGTGAAATGAAATGCGGTATGTAGGAACTGTTGCTTAATGAAAAGGGGGTCTTTCCACGCGAATCATGCACGCCCAACGAGCGATCGCATGACAGCGCAGCATGCAGTTGCGGCTGCTACTTTCGGCGGGGCGCCAAACATCGGTAAAGGCGGTGGCAGCTTCCGCTTCGAAGTGCCTTCCGAGAAGCGGCGATTATGGCATATGAAAGAGTGCTCAACTAGCATTATGCCACACGTATCAGTAAAGTAATGGTGATTACTTTATTTTTATTGCGCAAGTTCGACTAACGGCAAAAAGCGACAAAGGAAATATATTTTAAAGCGTGAAATGACTTTAAATACAAATCATGTAACTAAAAATAAACGTTAAGTGACGTAAAAAGCAAAGAAGATGACTGGTGTAAAGGGCCATGTTGCCAACATTCATGATGTGGCATGAGGTATAAAAATTGACCTCGCCAAACAACTTCTGCGTATGTGTATAGGTAATTATGCGGTTATCCTCCGAAAGTATAATATGTGCAGTGGAATTGGTTGATTGTATAGATGTGGGAAGTGTTTGTGTCTCGTTATATCGATTGTTGAAGATTTGAACTACGGATAGACCATATCTAAACCCACTGCAAGCGCAGCGGTGGAATCGAGGTAGAGCAATCGTCTCGTGTGCAGAAGGACAGTTGTTCGAATCCCGGTGCCACAGAATTCCCACTGAACTGAAACGAAAATTCCGCGCGTTGTTGGAGTTGCAGGAGGATGCCTGGAGTTGCGGCCTGATCCCGGCGACCATTGCCGTCAACGCATCCCGCCACCAAGCAAGATTGGCCACATTGATGTAGTATTGGCCACAACCTCCCATGAATGCGGATATTACCGTCGGGCCTAAGTCTCCAGTGGCGGCGGAGAATCTGACCAAGGTGGCGGTCAGACTTGTGATACAGCAGCGGGTCCTAAGAATCCCTGGATCCGGACAGGCCGCCATTGGAATCTGCACGAGGCAATCTGATCTGGTGAGGCGATTCTGGAGGTGTGGTTCGGGGAATTAGGGGGCAGTAATTGGGATGCATTATTGCTCAGCGAGGATAGGAGTATAGGTGAAGCCCTTACAAAGCTGAAAAGTGGGTACGTCCTATGTTACAGTGGTTTAGTGGACAAAAGTCGGCAGGGAGTGGGTTTCTAGTCAAGGAAAGCATAGCTGACAACACAGACGAAGACTATAGTATTAACGAAGGGTAGCCGGTCTTGTGATTAGGCTTCATAAGAACTACGAAATCCAGGTGGTACATGGCTACGCGCCTACATCCACCAGCGACAATAAGCTAGTTGAACGGTTCCGTGAAGATGCGGCATCCGCAATTGCAAAAGTAAAAACACAATATGCCGTTGTTATGGAGACTTCAATGATAAAGTAGGCAAGAAGCAGCCTGGAGACACGCCAGTTGGGAGCTATGGTCTTGGTTAGAGAAATAACGCAGGGGACCTCTTTGTCGAGTTCGGAGAGGGGAATATCCTACGCATCATAAATAACTTCGTCGGCGAACCGGAGAGCCGCAAGTGGATTTGGAGGAAGCGAATAGGGATCACAAAAAGAAATAGAATTCATAGTATGCGATAATCCTCGCATCGTGCAGGATTTCAAGTGCTCGGATGGGTGGGATGTACTGAGCACCGTCTGGTAAGATTTCGAGTTAGGCTAGATTTCAGGAGGGCTTGTAAAAAGCTAGTAAAAAAGCAGTCAGTCAAAGAGCTAACATTTTGACTAAAGTTGAAGAATTCTGGATCGCGCAGCAGAATTACTGTTCAGGTCTAAACGAGGGAGCAGAGATTACGACACAGGAAGCCAGGCACCAACTTAACTGCATTATTACGGAGGGTGCAGTAGGAGTAGGAGGCACGATGACTAGACAGGACACTGGTAAACGTTCTCAGGAGACGAAATATTTATTTGGGGAAGAGCAAAGCATGACAGTCTCCACCCCACCCAACAGATTACATCTGGCGGGGCTTTTGAAGTTAACAAGTGTAAGTCCGCTCACATAGGGATGTAAATTGTGACCTGATCCAGCATTCTGAATCAGGTCACCACCTCGTCTTGACCAATGGACAAGGCGGGTTTTGTAAAGGCTCCCCAACAATGAACCATATTGACACGATTAGTCAGGTGATAGAGAATTGCGCGGAGTATACTGAACCTGTATATATAGCCCTCATAAACTATCAGAAAGCATTTGACTCGGTTGAAACCTCAGCCATAATTCAGGCACGGCAGAATCAGGGTGTAGACGAGCTTTACTCTAGCACACTAGAGGATACTACCCCTGGTCCACCGCTGCCATCGTCCTTCATAAGAGCAGTAAGATACATATAAGGGAAGGCGTCAGACAAGGAGACGCAATCCCTTTGATGTTATTCACAGCATGCTTACAAGTGGTGTTCAGAACATTGGATTGGGGACAGGTGGGCGTAAAGGTTAACATAGAATACATCAGTAACCTAAAATTTGATGATGACTTTGCCTTTCTAAGTAACTCGGGGGAGGAATTGCAAAGCCGGATTTCAACGCCGCATAAGCAGAGTAGAACTGTGGGCTTCAAAATTAATTTGCAGAAAACTAAAGTAATGCTCAGTAACCCCGTCAGAGGACACGATTTGAGAGAGGTGGCGAGGAAGTGGCAGTGACAACCGAATATACCTACTTAGGCCAAGTTTTGACCCCATGTCCCAAACGATAGGCAGAGGTAATTAGAAGCCTAAGATTGGGGCGGGGTGCACTCGACAGCAATTCTGACATAATGAATGGCAGCCTACCGTGGCCCCAGAGGAAGTAAGTGTATTAGAGCTGCATCTTACCGGTACTCACCTACCGGGCAGAAATTTGGTGGTTCACTTAGAGGGTTCAATTTAACTTGATGATGACTCTGGCAGCATTGGAACGAAAGTATATAGGTTTAATTTTAAGGGCAAGATGAGAGCGAAGTGAACGAGCGAACAAACGCGTGTTAAGTACGTATTAGTAGAAATTAAGAAGAATTGGTGTGGGCAGGGCATATAATTGGAAGGAACGATAGCCGTTGGTGATTAATGGCAACAGACTGGATCCCTAGAGAAAGCAAGTATGGCAGGGCGCAGCCGACAGTTAGATGGGCAGGTGAGATACAGAGATTTGCGTCAAGAAATTGGTCACAGTTAGCAAAGTACAGAGATATTTGGAGATTATGGAAGAGGCCTTTGCCCTGCAGTGGGTGTATATAGGATGGTGGTGGTGATGATGATGATGCTGCTGCTGATGATGATGAGACGCACTACAGAGGGGCTCTGTGGATGGCCTGAGCCGGTAGGAGTTTGTCGAATACGTGGCCTATACGTAATTTAGCTGGGACAACCTGACCGCGGCTTTTGTGTGAGTCTAGAGAGTATCCTCCGAAGTGGGGTTTTATTATGTGTGACTTGGTATTTGCGTATTCCAGTGAGCTTGCCATTTTTGGCAAAGGTATGGTGTGATGTGTAGTGTAAGGTTGGTGTAGTCTATTGTTGTTTTGTCTGCTGTATTTCTGAATGCACGAGCAGCGGGTAGTTGGTCTGCGGTCTCATTCCTCTTCCTTCCAGCACAGGCTGGAATCCATAACAGTATTAGTTTATTTTTTGGCATCTTCAGATATTATTGCATTAAAAATTATATTGACCCTGTAATTTCTATCTAAGCCTGTGGGATGACACACACACACGTAATTGTAAAATAGTGCGCATAAATGAAGGAGTACGGGATTTCTTTTTAAGAGTGTTATGTAGTAGGAGTAAAATGCTATATGCTTCGCCTGAAAACATAGTGGTGTGTATGCTCATGCTTCTGCAAGAATTAAAGTTAAAACCATAAGCGTCGCATGACACTGTATTTGAAGTTTTCGACGTATCACTATAAAATTCCGTACATTTATTATGATAACAGGTTAAGCGCCAGGCACAACTGGAGGAAGTAAAACAGACAGGAAAGTACCAACTAGCTGGCATCGACGCATTATTCAGTTCACCGAACATTTACATTTATCTTTTACAGGCTAGAAGTGCTGCAGAATCGCAGTTCTCAGAAAGCTGTTTTTATTTATTTTGAAAAATAATGAATTACATGATACAGGCTGAAGTTGCCTTAGTGGCAAAATGCGAGTGAATTGTGATGAAA
The DNA here is from genome assembly GCF_048455015.1 of Haemaphysalis longicornis. NCBI lineage: Eukaryota > Metazoa > Arthropoda > Arachnida > Ixodida > Ixodidae > Haemaphysalis > Haemaphysalis longicornis. Next base: position 134,722,267 of record NW_027526445.1, read on the forward strand.
TGACTTAGAGCTTATGGATTCTCCATGTCACCTCAAGGCATATAAGTTTTTGTGATACAGATTGCTTAAAACAGTAGACATAACTTTCACGCACAACTTCTGCTGTGTATCATCGTGACACAATAATTGACCAAACGGAATTTACTTATCCAAATAGATTTTAGATAACGTTTTAAGGAATGCAGTATCGTAAGAAAGGTGATTTTAATGCACGGTTACCACATAATGGACCCTGCTTGTCGCAGTCTTTCTACCGCTTCGTGCAGAAAAATGCATTCCGGTGCTTCCAGCTGTGATGTTGCAGCCACATAGCTAAACGCGCATCTCTCGTACCACGGCGGATAACGACGTTTACTGGAATGATTACATTGCGATACACAAGTAGGGCAGCAGCGGCTTCGAAAAAGTAGTGAAGGTTTACTATTTGAGTTCTCTTTTAACTAAGATATAAATACGTTACGCTGCATATGCTCCACAAACCAGAAATGGAACTAAACGTACCAACTCAAACGTTTAATCGCCACTGAGTTTTGCCCTTTCTCTCTGCAACTTTGATCAATACTCTAAGTAAAAGCCGCTGTAAGTCACCGGAAGAGCTCCGTGAGAAATTGCTTCGTTTTGTAACTTGTCCCAAGATGGCGCTTTTCCTCAAATTTTCTACTCCAGTTCTTAAAGTGGACTTGCTGTGCGCTGGAGTTAGCCAAAAAGATCTACAAATAGATTTAAAAGAAACACGGTTCGCAACAACCAGTGACGAAAGACAATAAATTTGTTGACCATTTCGTAGTTAAAATTCTGATTACTAGGCACTTTATGCTTCCCCAGGATTCTTAGACATGCCCAGATGTGTGTGTACGGTGAAAGCATTAGGAAACTCTTTATCAATTATACTCTAAACCGTTCCAATGCTTTAGTTAAAAAAAGTCGCCAAAAAAGACCATTTCCCGCTCCCCTATCACAGTCTTCAAATGTGAATATAACGATTCTCTTATTTCGTTTATGTCTGTCATAAAGGAATGCACTCTGCGCTGGCAAGTATACTAACTTCCTGTTCCACTGACGGACAGTAGAAATCTCTATACTGTATTCACTTTGCCGGTAGAAATGCTTTTATGGAACATTCTACTGACGATAGAAAATTAGTAATTTGGTTTATTTCTTGAAATTAAAGAAATACAATCAAACACATACGGTTAGGGCAGTGAGGTCACATTGCCGGCAAGAAACTGCGGTGTCCTTTTTTTGCGAAAGTTTCCCTTCTAACCTTATCGCCAAAGAAATAAATTTCGTAGTCAAAAAATTTTGGTGTCTTTTCAAACCAGCTTAATTTTCTCTCTTTTTTATTCGCGCAAGTAGGAGATGGCCCGCCGCCGAAGTAACATACTTGTTTTAAATTTCCTTTCTTTAATTTACCGGCTACATCTGATAGGGTTCGAGCATTTGTGCAAGACACAGTCAGCACGCTGCTTAGTGGTCTGTCACAGTTGTTACCCGCGGCAGTCATGCATCATTTCAGAAAAATAATTGAAAGTTTGGGAGCGACGATACGGAAAGAAAATGTCAAAATAAGAGCAATTTTCTCTTGAACCATTAATGGTTTATAAGGTTACCCGCCATCTTTCTACTAGAAGAAGAACGGCAGGCTTCAGTTAAAAGTTACACTTCGATTTAAACTGCTCCGCCACAAGCTATGAAGTTAACCAGGGCTTATTGAGGTGTATCATTAACGTTCATAGGTATAATTGCGCTACATTGGGCTTTCTTGTTCTTCATGGTGCCGTCAATCACGAATAACATTAGCGGCATCAGCGGCACAAATGCAACCTGGTTTGAGCCCTCAGCATAAAATATACGGGCATGTAGACAGTATTTCAAGATAATTTTTGCCTGAGTAGCCCGTTGTCGCGCACCATACCGGAATTGACACCTCTTCATAATTCAGCCCTTCTCCCTTTCTGGCAGTATCATGCAGATGCTTGTGTGTTGCAGTTGGGTGATAAAAAAAGATGGCTACACAACAACGAGACTATCGCCCCCATTCTGTCCTCCGCACCTAGCGAAGGCGAAAAATAGCATTTCTTTTTAATCGACTAAAACAGAAATACTGTTTTTGCAGCTAGTCCGTTACCAATAACGCGTTTAAAAAGGTTCCAATCACCATGAAATAAAAAAACAAACAAGGCATTATATGAAATAAAAACTAACGAAACAATCTTCCATACGCACAGATTAAATATTCTCAACGTGATATTGTTTCTGTATGCGCTTTAGTTCGAGACGAACGGTAAATCTGCGCTGATTTTGCAGCAGTGGTGTTGAATCTTGAGATTTAGGCTTTAGTGTTGCGAAGAAAAACCATCGTCATCGTCATCATCATCATCATCGTCGTCGTTCACAGGTCCACTGCAGACCGAAGGCCTCTCGCATTGTCCTCCAAGCACTCCGCCCCTACACCACTTGGATTCACAGTTTCTCCTTAAAAATCCGTACCCCCCCCCCCCCCCCCATCGTGTTATTTGCCTTCCCGTTGTTCACCCATGTCTTGGTATCCACTCTGTTATCCTACTTGTCCATCGGTCGTCCGGTCGGCTAACTACATGGCCAGCCAATGTCCATCACACTTCCCTTGTTTAAACTATGATATCGTTAACTGTAGTTTGTTGTCTGATAAACAGGTAGCTCGTTTGTTGTTCCTGGGTGATATTCCTAACATCAACCGTTCCGTGGCTGTTGAACCGACGTAATTTTGCTTTCTAGTTGTTAAGTAAGCCCTCAAGTTTTAGCTGGGCACATCATCACCGGCTGTATGCTCTGGTTCTGGATTTTGTAACTTTTAATTATTTGGGAGTGCATGCTGAATTCTCCCATCCCATACCTATTTGTACTTATACTTTTATTCTGCTACTTCTTCTAGCATTTCTTTTTTATGTTGAAGTCGTTTTTGGCATGATTACTCCTCATTACTTTACTTTGTTCAGTGTAACTTTAGCACCACCACCGTGCTTTGTGATGTAATTTATGAAGCATTCTTTGCTTGAGTTAAGCATTGTCACTCAGTATATGTCATCTGCAAACATGAAATGGCTCAAGTATTCCCGTTTTTTTTAATTCTATGTTTTTGCAGTATGGTTTTCTAGACACCCACTCAATACATTATGTGAATAGTTTTCGAGAGATAGCATCTCATCTGTCTTACTTCGGATCGGAAGTATCGGATCGGAATCGGAATTTCAGATCGGATCGGATCGGAATTTCATCTCTGTGCTTGCGGAGGGACACCCCTCCCGTGCATTTTTTATATATGTCGTCTAGGAGCCACACGTAGATTTCCTCTAATCTCTTGTCTTTTAGCGCATCTAAAACGGCTGCGCAGGGTACCTTATCGAACGCTTTTTCGTAATCTATAAAAGTCGTGTAAAGTGGTTTAGTGCACTCTTCGGATTTTTGCATCGATTGGTTGGCGACATGAATGTGATTCAGGGTTCAGTACTCTTTCCTAAACTTAGTCTGCTCCCTTGATAGATAGGCATCTGGGTATTCACCAATGCGTCTAACTGTAATTTAGGTAAACATGCTTAAGCTACAGCTTCTAAACAGCTTGTAAACAACTGAGAGTAGGCTGATGGGTATGTGTTCCTTGAGGTCTTTCGGATCCTCCTTCTCATGAATCAGAATGATGTTGTCGTTTTTCCAGGCTAAGTACTCTTTTTGAGTGCTCAAGCATCCCAAAAATATTACAGCGAGCTTCCCAGTACAATACCTCCTCCTTGCTTGAAGACATGTACGATTATTCCATTGTCGCTTTTTTTCTATTTTGATGCCTTTGAGAGCCTTTCGAACTTCCTCTGATGATACTTGCGGGCCATCGCAAGTTGAGCTCGTATTCTGAGTAGTTTTCCCTGGTCGAAAGTCCCTGGCATACAGCCTGGGGTAGAATCGCTCTACTTCCTTAATTATCTCAACTCTTCGAGCTTACACCCTTCCTTTTTGCGGTGGCTATCTTTCTCTTTGTTCCTATATCACAGCCATGCCATATGCCCGAACGTTTTGTTTTTGTTTTATTTCTGTTTATCAGTTATGACAGCTCGGTCAATTCAATCAAATCCACCGTACTTGACACTGTCATGTACTTACGTCTGGTAACTTGCTCCTTCATTTGCTCAGTTAGTTTTTCAGCTTCTTCTCGACGTGCTTCTTCTCCCAGAGTTGCGGCTGATTCACTGAGCGCCGATGTTAGGTTGTTCTTAGGCCTGTCTACAATGATCTCGTTCTGCTCGTTCAAGAGCGAGGATTTGTTTTGAGGAGGTATTTTAAATCCCAGCGATATTGCTCTGACTGATACTAGGCGGTGTCCTTAGTTTTCGAGAGTTTCGATCTTGCTCTTCTGAGATTCATCCTTCGCTTGCATCTAACCATCCTATGATCGCTGCTCCATTACGTACTTAGCAACTATACGTCTTGCATGATACCTAGCATTTTACTTAGAATGAATTCAGTTTGGTCTTTGGTTGTACCATCAGACCTTTTACATGTTCATTTTCTATTGTTTCTTTTGTAGAAGAATATGTTCAATAACCTCAGGGTACTTCCGTTTGCAAAAAGCACAAGTGTGTCTCCTCTACTGTTGCGATTGAGTATTCCTAAGTTTCCCAATGGCGTTTCTCCAATTAGCTTCTTACCAACCTTTTCTTGAATGTCACCCATCACAATTTTTAAATGCATTGTTGACTTCTTGATTTCTGATTACAGGGCCATGCAGAAGCTAGATACAGCTTCGTCTTCATAGCTGGCTGTTGGCGCATAGGCCTGTACTATCTTAACCTTTATTGCTTGTTTAGCCTCACCACAACAGTCTCGCCTCTCTCGCGAATGGTGAAAAACTCCTCGTGTTTTTTTTTTGCCATCCCTCTGTGGATTACCAATCTAACCTCGCGCTCCTTCTTATCTTGGGGTCGACTGTAGCACATAATATGAGCGGTAGTGAGTTCCATGAAGCCTATCTCTTGTCCTCATTTCGCGTAACACTACTCTCACATATTATACCACATAGTATCCTACTTAATGTCAGGGACATTCTTCTAGTAGTGCAGCTAAGCTTCCCTTGCTTTAAACAGTGCGTGCACTGAACGCCCAAGTTCTAATGGCGGCCTGTCCGGACGCAGAACTTCGAGCACCTTGCATTCGTGACGGCCGCGTTTACACAGCCCTACGCAAATTTTATTTTTTTGGTAGAAAAATTTCACCATTTCAATTATTATGCTTTCGCAATTTCTTTCAGGAAATTCTGTAGCACCTTTGTACCAAATTTGCACCTAGTAGCACGCACTGTTTTGAAGATGTAGACGTTTTCGTTTTCTTTGGCGCCAGGGCGGCCACGCCTGCAAGTAGAACACCTGAAAGTAGAACACCTGCAAGAGCGCCTGCAAGTAAAACAAACCTAGCCAACTTCCGCGACCATGTGGACCGTTAAAGGCCATACTCGCGTTCCTGTTGCGATTGTTGAGAAAGTAAATAAGCTCGCTGGGCGCCTTCTTGGTAAAGTTACAGCAAAAAGCAAATGCAAAGAAAGTTGCCGCAACGTCGGGAACCTATTAATAATGGCGGACGCGTTTTCACAGATCTGCGCGAAATTCCAAATTGAAGTCAGGCGATCTCCGTAAACTCCTAACCAAGACTCCTATGTGCTTTCAATTTTTGTCATCATACTGTCGTCAACTGATGAGAAACAAGGCGCAGATATAATTGTATAATTTCAAAATATATGAATAAAATGCAGTAAATGCTGGAATTTTTCACTAATATCCATAAAAACACCCAGAGATTTTTCACAATTAATAATGCTCTACGTGGAACATTCAAAGTTCTCTACACTTATATTTACAGCAAGCAGGCTGGTGATGACTTAAGAAACTCATTTTTACTTTGATGACAAATTACTTTTCAAAGTTTCTCTTACATCGCAGTGAGCGCACTGCCAAAGCTCTTTTCTTCAGGACAGAGGAGAATTGAAGGAGTCGGGTTGAAGTTTTTAAATATAGACATGAAAGTTCAGCCACTACTCAAGCTGATGTCCTGCTGAACCTGCTTCTGATCTTTTGGGCCGCACCCTTAGTTTTTTACGGCAGTGAACCTCGAACGGCGAGGCTCTTGTCGCTTCCTCCTCATCGCAGGGAGCCTTCCTGATGGGCCCCTTCGGTGCCTTCATCTCTTCACGTTAAGCGCGTGCAGCCACCGCCGAGTTTCCCCGGTGTTGCTGTTTGCGTTGTCAGCAGGCGCTTAAGAAGCTAGATGCAGTGTTGCTGTTTGCCTTTGTGAGGCGACATTCTATTTTCAGGGGAATTATGTGCACCTCGAATCAACTCTTTCTTCCTCGCGCACTGTTTGAAACATAAAACTCGAAATAGACAACAAACAAAACAGTCACTACTAAATTCGCGCAGCCAGACATTTCTTTTTTTCCGGCAATTTTGTGTGCTAGTAATGTTTCAGATGAACTACCACGTCACGAACATTTCCTCCTAGACTAGACAATTGTGGTTTCCAAAGGACATAAATTCCCTCGCACTTCCCCGAGGGGGAGAGTGTGTAAGTGCGAATGCACGGTTGTTGATTGCGCGATTACGGTGGAAATCGTGATCTTGGAGTGGAGAGGAGGCGCCCAACACCCGCAGTCACTGAGCGGAGAGAGGAGGAGGAGAGTAGCACGCGCCCATCTCCCCCCGTTGCTAGGGAAGACGAGGAGGAAGACGAGGAGCGCGCGCACCCGCAGCTGTTGCTATGCGGACGACGGCGGCGGACGATTCAGGCTCGCTTAAGAAGTGCATTCGCACTTAAAAGACAACGCCGTTGGACCATAACTCACGAAGCATTTTTTACGCAGCTTACACAACAAAACAATCAAGGATACTTTCCACCGTACGCCGTCTCGAAATATCTGGTTTTTAAAAATTTTAACCCCAATCAAACAAACCGGTATCGTGCACCAGCTGTTCCAATAAAGTAAAACCTACCACGTTAACCACCGTTTGCATTCAGCTGCGAAAAAAAAATCTAAATCCGCAATCGAACCGGAGCGATATATGACAAAAGCATACATTCCAGACATTATTATGCAATTGATTGATTGTAAGTTTCAACGCACCGACGCAACGCGGGCGATGAGGAGCGCCGTAGTGGAGGCCTCGAGATTAATTTTGACCACCTGGGGTCTTTACGTGCGACGAAACCTCGTACACACATGCGTTGTGGCTTGTAGCCTCCATCAGAAAAGAGGCAAGTTTGCAACTTGAATAGAATTGCCGATTTACGGGGACTAATCTGCAATAAAATGAAAACCGCCTGCCTAAGTTCCCGAACAAAGCAGAAACAGCGAGCCCTGGTTAACTGAGCTGCTTAACTGAGAAAGGGTCTAAAAAACTGTTGTCGGACACGCTATCTCAATATATACAGTGCAGTGTTCTTCCGACATCCGCCTGCTGCCCATATTGCCCAAACGTGTGCAGCAGGATGCTTCAGTCCACCAGCGAAAAAATTGTTGCTAGTACCATTGGAACTGCGGTCATGGCTGCTATTCGTTTTGATCGGGGTGCCAACCATCTTGCGGAATAAATACGGTCGTGAGCTACCGCGTTCCTCTCCAATGCCACAAGAGAGGGCGGCTAGTTAATATTCTTTTGCGCCAACGCATTCATGTCCCGATATCTACCGCAGTTCACGAATGCTCCCGCCTATTCATCGGCAGACACACTGTCAATCATCTTCGTCCTATTTGCTTTCCCGCTCAAGCAATTTTGCTTCACCTGGCCCCCACTCCAATTCACTATTTGCGGGTAAACTTCAGTTGTTATATCACCGTATTAACTAGCGGCAAACGTTTTGTACGCATATGAAAAACGTCTCCCGTATGCCGTTAACAAAATGATACTTCAAGATTCTTAATAACTTTATAAACGCTGGTAAAGTATGCCGACTGACACTACATTTCTTAATGGAAGTGCTTCCAAGCGAACCAGGCGCTATAATTTATATAGAGATTGACGGAAAGATATTGAGCATCTGTCAACTGCTGCTAAACCCGCATGTCATTGATGTTATAGCGGTTGCTTTCCGCGTTCGGCATAGTAAAATAAACACTGCCGAATTCCTGGGTGACTACGGAACGTATGCTTTTGTTTCAATAACAACCTCCATGTGTTCTACAAGCTAGATTTATTTCAGCGCGTTATAGTGGCAGGGAGGTGTTGTATGATGCTGATAATTCTGGGCAAATGCCTGATTTTGGGCAAATGCGTTCTTTCATCCTGCCGCTGCTGTCACACCGTTCTGATATATAAGAAACTCAGAGGATAAGAAGTGCTGCTGGGTTGGGGGGGGGGGGGGTTGTATAGTGCCTATAGATGCCTGTTTTATTATCATCATCAATGCCTATACATGACTATTATATGAGCCCATATAAACACTTTTTACCTTGTCAAATTTAGTGCTAGGTGGAAGCCCCTCTGGTCGGTGAAACGCCGGATACAAATTAAAAACTGACACCTACAACGTGTTTTTATAACGTCTTTTTTGTTTGATAAACACTCCTGTTCGCCGTCACTTTTTAATTTGTATCAGTATTTACCTTCATTTTGATGTCGAATGCATTTTGAGACTGTTACTTATGCCACGGGGCAGCATCATGGGGTGTTCTGAACTCCAAAGGGTCTAACCTAGTCGTCTTCTTTAACCTAGTTCCCGGTCTACACCAACTACTGCACAATATTAGCGTGCAGATGGGAAATGGCGCACTTATTCTCGGTGACCAGGTGCACTGTTTTTTAAATTGTAGAGATGGTGTAGTACGCTATCGCTTCTACAATTTCCTGAGTAATTTGTCGCCTCCGCTGCGCGAATTCTTGCAACAGATTTCTTCAAACACGGGTAGCCACATCCCCGTTTCTTCGTTCCCAGTGACATTTTAACGCAACTCTTTATATTGAACAGGCCTTTGTTATCAGATTACAGTTATATTGAAGAGCCAATGCCAAAATATTATTCCGGCTGGAATTTTTTACACACAAAATAATACAATATACGTAAACTCAAGTGCGCTTTTGCATCAAAAAGTCTGTTTAGCTGAAGAAACCTTTTCCAAAATGCTTCTAAAATGTTTGGATTTCTGTTTGCTCGTGTTGGGATCCCTCTCTTGTACAATACCGAAAAAATGTATTATGAAAATTGGCGCAGTTTCTCCTACCAGTCTTAATGTGAGACCATGTTCAAATGTTAGAAGTCGAAGTCTCGTCTGCATTTAATTATCGGGTGAGTTTTTTCGTATCAAAATTTCTTCGCGTAAGGAAGAAACAAAGGATACGTTCATAAAGAGTATTTTTAGCTATAAAGTCTTCGGGGGTGATTCACTATATACGGTGTTGCAGAAATCAACCATGGCAATTGAACATCAATATGAGCAGTGCATTTGTCCAGTGAATAAATGTATATTATTTCCGTAGCTTCTAGGGACAATTGATGCCGATGTAGAACTTTGGGTGCCTTTGCGGAATAATAGACAAAAAATATATTGTCTTTCCTACTGATGATACAGGCCATGCGCGTTTTAGTTTCAAAGCACAAGCCTATCGTGCTTACGTTTGTTCCTTAATCGCCTAAAACGTTTTTGCCTGCCTCTTCAGGCTTCTATAACGCGCGTTTTCGTATGCTGAAAATACGCTCTCTACTGGTTTTATTGGTGGTACCTAACGTGTTTAAATGGAAGGGCCAAATTAGTTGGCCTTGTTTTAAACCCGTAAAAATATTGCGCTGTGAGGGAACTCCCAATGGCTGGTCTCCCAAAGGATCAGACATGTAACGGGGTAACGCGCTCAAAATTGAGAGGGTGATTTTTTCTCACCATGCTAAGCAATACTGCATCTACTTCTAGTAAATGTGCCCATACATTTCGGCCGCATAGCCGCTGCTATCTGAAACAATCTTTGCGGGCGAAAAAAAATATAGTGACTTAAGATGACGGTGGAACAGTATAAATTTTACGTCTCATAAAGGAGCGCATTTCACGACGGCATATCAGCTCTGTGTAGACGTATACTTTTTTCTGAAGAAGGCGGTAAAGCAGTAGTTCCTTAAGAATATGTAGTAGTAAGGATGATATCTGCGCATATTCGACTGAGTATGAGGTGCCACTTCACTAATACAAAACAGCGTATGAGCCGCTATGTCTGCTGGGAAACTTTTATTAAATACAACATGTAGAATTGAAGCGTCGAAAATGGCGAGCCAAACAGTGATTTGCACACTGATTTAAAACAAATTTCTGCAAATGGACTCCATCGCCATACACACGCCTATTCAAGGAGAGTCTATTGTATGGCGTTTTATGGTAAATGAATATTTGTTACTTTTAAAAGGAAATCACACATTGTGGGTGTAGGCTTCACGTAAGTTGCCACAGGTAGCTGCGGAGCGTCTACTGCTCTACCATTTGTGGGGCCCCTTCGCGACAACCAGGCACTGTCTCTTTTATTAGGCCTGAAACAATGAGAAGGCAGGGTTTTCCGGAAGAAGAACGGGAAATTGTAAAGAATGAGGTTTCTCAGATCAAAATCTGGCGCCCAAGGGCAATCGCGATGCAAAGAAAGAGTTTTGTTAAAATTTTTAACGTTTATAAAGCCACCGTATGTGCTATTTATGGAGGCAGAAAAAATAACATTTACTTGACTTTTTCCCAGCCGCGCTTAAAGTAAGTACAGTCATTGACAAATGAAATGCGTACAAAAAATATGTAACCGAACGCACTCAATCAAAGAACAGCTTGTGGAACTGCAATGGCCGGCTATTGGGATATTTGGAGGGCCCAATTGCGCAATCGTGTAACTGTGTTTAGGCCACACGTCATTTTAACTTGCACGCTGATGATGATGATCATGATGATTGCTATTGGTTTCCCATTTGAAGCGGGGTGATGACATGTCATCTTACCAAAAAGGACTTATATAACCACGTTTTATACTCTTGGTTTAATACTAGCGCTGCTTACGGCAGGCACTAAAGCTTATTAGGCAGGAAATACTTTTTTTCCCCTGTTACAGGTGGTAACTGTCCTAGGCAATATTCCCCTCTCTGCTTTTCGTCCACCAGCATTCTAATCTTCTTTTCGTCCCCTCGACAGCCTTGAAGTTAACTTCCCCTGTAGTACCCTTAAATGCCTGGGTTTCTGGAAGCCCAATATTCCCTTCATGTAGATTTGGATGGATACCCTCACATTCTAACACTATGAGCGGCATAGTTTCTGTTTCTTTTCCGCAGACCACGCATACCCCATCATTTTTTGAATACTTCCCCACAAAACTCTTAGTTCGCAGGCAATTTGCTCTAGCCTCAAAAAGCAAAGCACTGTCCTGGAATTATCGTAGGCATTTTCCTTTCTGATGTTCAATTTCTTAGCCCTGTACATCTCTAATGACGTTGTAGCTTCAATTTTCTCATCCATTTATTCGTTGCAATCTGCCTTGCCTCTTTTTTGGTTACCTTGGCTGTTTTGTATTCCCCACTGTTCTTTCCGTATTTCATCGTTAGCCTTATAGTCTTCCTTAGCCACTGCGTGTCCACGCTCTTCAAGTATAGGTACCTAAAAACCTAAGCTGCCCACCTTCGTTGATCCATTGCCCTCACCCTCATCTCAAACCATATTTTACTCTGAGCTTCTCTAACTTCAAACGACGCCCAGCCCATATCTCCCTGAACTGCTTCCTTAGTTGTTTTTCCATGCGCTTGAGGCCAAACGTCCTACCGTTCTCTGGTTTACTTCAAGGCCTGATAGGACGTCTGATTTTAAACAGAGTACAGCATTCGCAAACATGAGACCCGGAACCACTACTCCTTTCCACAATCCTCTTACTACTTCATATTTGTCATACCCCCACAGGGCTCTATGCTTCATTATAGCTGCGTTTCGCTTTCCCTTAACCTTAAGTTGCTCCTCGTGAGTTCTTAAGGAGTTATCCCCTTCGTTTATCCACGCTCCCAAAAATTTATATTCCTTTAATTTAATTAATTCGCCTTGCTGGATAGACACTACGTCAGGGGTAGCATCATTGAAAACCATTGTTCCTGATTTTTCTGCACTGAAAGTTAAACCGAGTTCGCTGGCTTCCTGGCCGCTAATATTTATTAGCCGCTGCATATCTCTTTGGTTATCAGCTATAAGAACAATGTCGTATACGTATAACATTCCCGGAATATGCTGTTGTATCACTTCGCCTTGCAGCATATGGGTTAGGCTAAACCCTACTTGACTTTCTTCCAGTTTCTTTTCTAACCCTGTATGTAAAGCATGAAGAGTATTGGGCTCAATGGGCATCCCTGTTTCAGTCCCCGATGGATGTTGACCTGCTGGGCGCATTTCTGTCCTTCCCAAGTGAGGTGTACTCTATTGTCTTTATAGATTGCTATAAGGAACTGTACCAATTCGTCATCTAATCCCTGGAGTTTCAACATTCTCCACAGCCATTCTCTGTTTACGTTGTCATATGCCCCTTTAATGTCCAAGAACGTAATCCATAGTGGTCTATTCTGTGCTTTCGCAATTTCAGTGCATTGCGTTATCACGAACAAATTGTCATCCAGCCGCCTGTCTTGTTTAAATCCATTCTGCAGTTCCCCAAGTATTTCATTTTCTTCCATCCATGCTTGAATTTCTGATTTTATCACCTGCATTACGAATCTATACACCACTGACATTACTGTGAGTGGTCTGTATTACTCAATACTGGGTTTGTCTCCTCTGCTTTTATATATAAAATTCATCCTACTTTCTAGCCAGTCTTCTGGTATCTGTTTGGTTCATATCACCTTATCTATTGCCCTCATAAACGATTCCTCACTTTTAGGTCCAAGCAGGTTTATCAGTTGCATTGGTATTCCGTCTGGGCCCACTGCTGTCTGGGAGAAAACCTTTTGCTCTGCTTTTTTCCAATCAAGGTTGCTCAAACTTATTTCCCTTTCCGCATTCTTCTGTGGGGCTAATGTAATGGGTGAATGTTTTCCTACCAATATTGTCCTGAACTTCTCACTAATCACTCGATGAATATGCGCCAACGCGTGCTCTCGTTCTAAATGTTGCCCCTACTCATCAATCAGGAAAGTTTAATGGTTATCGTTTTCTGAGCTTAGTGATTTTACATGGTTCCAAAACTTCTTGGATGCGCTTTTGTCTTTCTTCCGTATTTCTGCCATCAATTGCTTTCTTTTCTGCTTGATCTTTGCTTGCACCATTTTCTGCACTTCTAGTTTTTTCCCACGGTAAATATCCCATTTCTCCTGAACTACCTCCGGTTCTATACCAGTTTTTTTTGCTTCCCTATGTTCTCTCGACGCCTTTCTTCGCTGGTCAATAGCCTCTTTAATTTCATTACTCCACCAGCTTCTCGGCTTTCTTTTCCCTTTCCATCGGTGTCGTTGCTTTGCTTCATTCATTTTACCTTTTAAGAACGCAATCATTTCGTCGTAAACCCAATTTTTGCCTGGGTGTTTATTGATTTCATCTTCCAATGTATCAGCGATGATCTTTAACTGCTCATTATTCAAGTTAGTTCCTTCTATTGTACCTAATTCTACATTTCTCCGGGTTGATCCTCCAAAGTGAAAGTTAAACCGCTTGTGGTCGCTTCCTAAGCTGTTTGTTCCATTTTCATCTATCCTCATTTTCCGCAGCCTTCCGTATACTGTCTCGTATACTAAACTGTAGTCTATGCTGGACTGTCTGTTACCGCTTTCCCACGTTATTTATCCGTCACACTTGCTTTCCGTGTTTACTATTACAAGCTGGTTTTCCTGACATAGATCTATCACTAGAGAACCGTTCTGGAATCCATCCAAACCTTCTATATGGGCATTCAGATCTCCAACTATGATTATTTCGCCCGAATCTTTGAACTCGTTTATATCTTTTCTCAAACAGTTTATCATTTCCTCATTTTCCTCCGTAGCACTATTTCCGGTCCACAGACACACCACCCCTAACCATGTATGTTTCCCCTCTATGGTGCCTCTAACCCATAGATGTTCTTTACAGCTTTCATGCACTCTCTGCTAGTCGGTCCCTTGATTAATGAGCATGCCAACACCTCTCCCTTTCTTCATTCCTGTGGTCCTGTTACAACCTTCCCAGACATAATTGTCTATGATAGGTGGGGCTTCTAGGTCCCGAAGGTGAGTCTCGGCTAAAGCGTGCACGTCTATTCCTTCCCGTTCAAGTTACTTTTGAATTTCCACCCACTTATCTGGCTTTCTGCCTCCCTGCATATTTATGTAGCCGATTAAATATTTATGGTTTTTGTTACTCAAAGAAAGCACGGTGATTGATTGTTTTGGTTATTTTCCTAAACACTTTTCGTGTGTCCATGGCTGTACGTTATAATTGGTGCACAAAAGTGATGCATACGTTTGCCCGAAGATATATATACGGTGGGTGCACGTAAAATTAACCTATTCATCAGAAACTAACAATATTTCTTCAGAAAAGATGTGAGGCGAGGGGACAGTATTTTTACCCAATCATTTACAGCCTGTCTATTAGGTATCCTAAACCTGCTTAAGTGTGGGAAAGCGGTCAACTAGTAAAATGAGAATCGCAAGCCGCAAACTTTTACACGCGTTATATCCTTCTCAGTATTAGGAAATCTCAAATAACACAACATGCCTCGTATATTGTGCTGAAAAACTTTGTTTGGTGGTTAAACTTTAAGCACCAAAAGTCAAAATCTTTAAGTATATGTTTAGTAAGCATTCGAAGAAACACACCTGCACTGTAATAACGATATGTCAGAAAAAATGAGCAATTATGCCCATCCTGGGTAAGTTAGGGCTGCATACCCCAAAGTTGGAAGCGACATAAATGCACAACAGATATGCGGTTAGCCGTATTCAGATAGAAATCTGGTAATCGGAGATATGCGCTCTTTCTGTCGCTGAAGAACCTGGCACACTACCACCTGAGTCGTTACGTAACGATGTATTGTGTAGAAACTCGGTCTCACATTGAGGTTTGAGAGAAAAGTATGATAGTAATAGCGATCCACTGACAAAAATAATAGGGATAACACAAATTTAAAGGAAACAAGCTGCTGAAGTATTGGACCGCACTCTTGCCTTAGGTTATCGAAAGTCACGACTATCTGACAGTGGCCTTCACCTGTTCGAAATGTAGGCCGCTTCTATCAATGTTAACTTGATCAAAAGGGCGTGCTGGGTGTTCTAGAATCTGTTATGACAGCGTAGGACGCTTTGCGAGAGACTTGCGATGCTGGCAACCTCTGCACAATGAAATGTCGTGGGTTACATTATCTCTACAGCCTTTCCTTTTAAAATATAAATGGGCGCTAGCTATCGACATCGCACAAAAATATATAATCGTGGTCTTTTGAAGGAACACTGCAAAATAAGAACCCTGATGAGGATGCGAAGCATCGTGGCGGTTCCGTGTGGTTCCATTGTGTTGCCGTTATGTTGAGTGATCTGGTTTTTACCAGCGTCAGAGAGAATTTCAAAGGCACGCAAATACTGTTGTGTTACGGTGAGTAGGCGGTGATTCTCGAGGCGCGGAAACTCGTCCATCATGTTCTTGTCGATGTTGTCTCTGTGGTAGAGTCGGTAGCCTCCGTCAGCGTTGGTGAGGTAAAGGTCGTTGACATTGGTGCACCGGCGGAGAGCAATGTAAACGCCCTCCTCTTCGCAGCTTTGTTTTCTTCTTCTTCGGTGGTTCCCCTACGTGAAGATGACGACGGTGGTTGAACGCGAACCTATCTCGGGATGGATTCTTTGTTTGGCCAATCCCTAGGGGCATCCTGCCACAATCAGCATCAGAGGCGCTGCGGTCGGGGCTGGTTAAGCTGCAAGGCGCGTGGCGCTTCCCGCTACAGCGGGAAATTCAACATCCTCCTCTAAAGTTTTCAGTTCGTCGTTTCCGTTGACGTTCAGCTTCGCGTGCCTTCGTGGTATCAGTAGCTTCTTGACGTCGTTTGAATGAGTCAAGGACATAAGGCGCGTTCATAGCACTTGCTCCTGTCCCGGATTTGTAGCGTAGTGGGAAGAGAACCGCGTACCTCCCTTTGCGGCCAGAGAGTCGTTGGATCGAAACCGAGCACAGCTATTTTTTATAGTGTAGTATCGCGCAGCTGTGGGTGTAAGGAGGAGAGTTGCGTATGCGCAGTGTGAGTGTGGACGCCGACGCGGTACATGCCGAGACCATAAGATGCTTTCGCATCTAAAAACCCGTACTATTAGTTAACAGATGCAAAAGCGTTCCTCCGTAGTCTAAGGTCTACGAAATATCCCGGCCTGCTCGAAAGAAGTACCAGGCTCGAAGAATCGAAAGATCATTGCGTGTCTCAAAGTCACGTCATCGTTGCATAATGGTCCCATGATGTGTGTCGGTGGCCGAGCGATGTCATAACTGTACACTTACTAAAATATTGAAGAAAGCATTATTCAGCATCTGTGGGCTAGAGTTGAGAAGGTAAGTTACATGAATGTCGGATGTTCTGAAAGAAAGTAGCCCGTCTTGCTTGTAAGCTGAGCGAATTAGGAGAAGACGGAAGATCAAGACGAAAGAGCAGGAGAACACCAAAGAGTACACAGTAGGCACACGCGCGGACACCACACAACACACACGCAACCGATCACTCACACACAACACCACACAACACGAACAACATTCACACAATAAACACACATAAAACAAAACAAACACTCAGCACACACGTACACTAAACACACACAACAAAACTAACACACAAAACACACACTTACACAACACACGCTCACTGACACACACGTATAGACACACACGCACGCACGCGCGCTCACACGCACACACACACACACACAAACAGTCTGACATCATGTTTCATTGTTTTTTGACAATTTAGTCCCAGTGTGCACTATATTCCACATCTGATAATTTGTCAACGAAACGTCATAGCAACTGAAGAATGACAAAATTATCCATGTACAAAAATAAATTCAAATATTTGAAGAAATAAACTGGTTTTTACTAAATCATGTCTCGGGTATTAGGAATATATGCCGTTTTTATTGCTTAACATTGCTTATTTTGTGTCATATACGACTTTGTTAGGTTTTTCCATTACTATTCAGAAATGACTTCTATCCGTTCGGAAGCCAGGCAACGGGGTTTCCGAAGACACGGCGCTTGCAAGAAAAATCCGCATGCTATGCCAAACACACCGACAAACGCAAACCATGGCCGTGGCGCTGGTACGTCGACCTCGCCACATCGGCCGAGCATCGAGAGGACCATACGAATTGAGAGAGCAGTCAACTTCACTGACGTCACTATTGTCGTCACGAGTCGTTTAGTTCAATGTCCTTCTGATGCACTTTGTCGGCAGGCCAAGAGCGAAATGTTTGGCTGATGTCACCAAGCAAAGGAGAGCGTGAACGCGACGAAGCCGCGCACACACCAATCAATGTCAAAGACGCCTCCTATGGGATGAGCACCTTAAATCTTACCCACAAAATTTTATCTTGACGCCACTAACGCGAGCGCAATCATGCGGCAATCACGAGTGCACCGCCGGCAGGCAAGGTGCAGCACCTGTTCGACTATAAGAAGGAGAGACAAACGGAGCTTTTAGGAATAAGGAGCTCTGCAGCTTTAAAGTACTCTGCTTGTGACAGATGTCCTTTTCTGGGCGTGTAGCCTGCAAGGGTTATTGGAAACACAGGAATAAGAGAAACACTGTTGATGTATTTTGTGTGGTGTCAATTAATGATAATCTGTATATAGCGTATAGCTGCTAAAGACTTAGTCCCGAAGCTCCGCACGTCAGCTTCCCCTGCAGATAAAAATAGCTCAGTATTTTTTGCGGAATTATTGCACTTCTTTGTACTGTCCATGACATTCATTGTTGTTGAGAAGAGCAAGGAAGGCCCTTTCTGCTCAGTTAAAAGATAAAGACTTGCAGTTAGGACCGTTTTTTGAGGCACAGTTGTTTCTTCAAGCAGCAGTTACCCATTCTCTCTCTTCCAACAGGCACCGCAGCTAAAACTATTACAAAATGAAACCCGAAGAAAAAACTTAGTGGCCTTCCACTCTGTGAAGAACGATAACCTGCAAAGCTTGACGCAGGCCCCCGATTGCCCGAAACAAAACACGTTTATATTTTGCCATGAAGCATACTTCCGAGCCAATTTGCTGAAGGAACCTTTGAAAGACCCAAGCTTTGTTCATGGAACTGCCTTTGTCCCTCCACCGCTGTAAGCATCTTACTGTTTATGCAAGGCCGGGTTCTGTCGTAATAACTTTAAAGAATGGCATCATTTCCTGCCTTAGTGAACCGAACTGCATGACATGCCTTTTTTTATGTCCACAGATTACGACACGGCTTTGCGTTGGTAGTTTGAACATAGCCTAACTCACAAACCCAATCCGCTCTAGCGCTCAGGACTTCGGACAGGTCCGATTCGGCCATTCATCAGTCCGGGCATGAAACCTATACCTGCGTGTGCACGCCCCGCACCCCCCTCCCACCATTCTCCTCTACAAACCTGCGCACGCATAAACCGGCAAGTCGCAACCGGTAATGTGCGCGTGCTTCGCCCCGCCACCCCCCCTCACTGAATGAAGCAGTAAGATTCAAGAAATCAATTACAACCGCCTTTTTTTTACCACATCGATTTCTTCCACACTGCTGCTTAGCTACTTTTCTTGCTCCAGTGAAATTTCTTCTACATTTGAAAAAAAATATAAATAATCTTTCATGTGCTGTTGCCGACCTACCGCTTCGTGCCGCTGGGTGAAAGCTCTCTGAGGAAGTGGTATTGGCTCACGTCGGTGTTCCAAGCGGGCCAGTTGCTGTTCATCCGGGAGGGATTCACTGCTTCTTCGACTACCCAAACTTGAAGCGGTAACGGCAGCGCCCGCACATGTGCGTCGTTTTTGCACCCATTCGCGGTTTCGTTCGTGCCAATGCTTCAATTCTTGCTCTTCCTCCGAACGAACGTCGTGCAGCCGTACCATAGCCATTTAAATTTGGAAGCTCTTGAGCTCTATTCTCGCGTACAAACATGTGGCGGTCCGCTTTCCATCCCCATCGTACGAATCTTGTGTAAGATGTCTGTGTATCGACCCCCACCCGAAGCACTCGATTAAGGAGGATAGCCGACTATCGCATCGAGCCATGTAATTTGGACATCTAAATCTCCCAGCAGCACAACCGCCATTTCATCGGTGGCAGGATGAAGCCTAGTTGTGTGTGCTCGCCCCCGTTTTTGTGCCCGAAAACCGTGCACACATAATCCGCCACCGGTGATACGCATACTTAGGCGTGAAAGACACCGGCGAAAGTGTCGCCCAGAAGGCCTTCAAAGCTGAAAAAGAAATATAGGCTCAAGCCGTGGTTCCAACTGGGTAAGCTTCGCTTCTACAGGGAGGAATTTGCAGCTACTTGGCGAAGCGAATTTGAGCCGAAACGGCGACGGCGGTTTTCGGTGGTTTTCGGGGGCAGCTCTTTGGCAGCCGTTACCTGGGCTTCGCGGGATCAGCGGCGGTTTGTGTCCGCGTAACCTATTGAGCGAAGGTAGCAGTGACGAACGATAGAAAACGAACAGGAGCGTTTAGCGAAGGGTGAAGTGCAGTATGACCCGTAAAGCTATGGCCAAATCTCTCTCACCGCCTTTACCTTGCAGATTTCTCGTGCGTCAACACCCAGGAGCGCTCTGCCCCTTACACTTTCCCCAGACGCTGTTCTATTCTCACGCTGTTCCGCTATTTCAAACCAGGTTACGTTTGAACGGGAGGTTCAAACACGATATACAACCAAGGCTTTGGGCTGGGCTAGTTGGTACATGTTTGAATGAAATAAAAACCAGGGGTTAACACGGTACACAGAAGAAAACGACGGCACAAGGTGGCTTGTCCCATCGTTTTTTTCTGTGTCCCGTGTTTACCGCTGGTTTTTCTTTTACGCGAACGATATGCAACATGCTCGCTGCTGCCTTTAGCGGGGCTATTCCGAACCACATGACATTCGCGCCGCATGTTCAGACACGATTTGTAAAATGCAGCAGGCGGCAGCGGCGCACTTCGAGGTACCAGCTGAATAGCGCACGCCACCGTAAGTTCGCTGATAACGCGAACACTTCCTGAGACGCAGCAGAAATTCGTCGTGACTTAAAGGACTGCAGCTCGCGCTACGCGCAAATTTCATGTTAGGGAGTGTCAACCATCCGTGATTCTGTTCACTTTTTCAAAATCATCCGATAACCGCACTACCGCCTTTATCGGCCGGCTGCACAAATTGACAAAGGGGCATCGGTGGAGGCGAGTGGGAAACAGTTGTGAATGAGGTGTCAGCAGTGGTGAGGAGGAGCGCCGGAGCGGAGCCGAGTAAATTGATGACACCGGAAGAGAAACTGGGGGGGGGGGGGGGGGTCAGAAATATACTGCTTTGCAGTAAATTGAGGAAGCCCCTAAAGAAGGTCCGGTATACATTTTGAGATACGCCCTTGGCTCTCCCAACACACACACACACAAACACACAAGCGTGCGCGCACGCGCACACACGCACGCACGCGTGCGTGCGTACAGGGCAAGCTCACTATGGCCCATTCCTCAAAACACTGAAATTAATGAGCTGAATACACTTGGCCTCCAAACAGGCGTACAAAGCATTGGCATCGTACATTGACATTTTATTCCATGGATCAGGTATATCCGATATTTCTGCATTTTTGTTATTCCTAGTTACTACGCTGAACGCAGTGCAGAACCGTGAAAATACACACAATAGAGAGTTAAATAATTCACGTGTATCTAAAATCTCTCGAACCCGTCGCGCTTTGACTAATGAAAGTGCTTCTTGAAAACTGAACCTTTCTGGAAAGGAAGCTTCATTGCCTTATATTTTTTTAATCTTTATGTACGCTTGCAGTGCCTAAATTCTATGGTTCACAGAGCAAACACTGCAATTAAGCTTCGTAACACCAAGATCACGTGAATGCTCCGTCTTCAAAGCACTGCGGCTCACTGATATTTCCACCTCTCCTTCTTATTTATGTAAACGGCTGCGTGGAGGCTTTGTTTAGGGATTCGACTTGAAAAAAAAAAAAAAAAAAAAAAACGTTCGTCTCAGAAATAGTACAGTGGCAATCGAGTGCGCCGATATTTCTTCGTCAATATCATTATCATCATCGTCGTCGTCAGCCTTTTGCATCCACTGCAGCCCAAAGGCTTTTTTCCAAGAACTTTAATCCACGTCTTTGTTTGGGTGCTCGTTTGGGCCTGTTGGTAGAACATGACGATGAATTGAAGCGCTAGGACAGCGGGACAAGCGAGTCACCACACAAGACAATGTGCCGTGAGGGCGTGGCATTCGTTCTTTGATCCGGTGATCTAAGTTGATTCCTCAGTCAATTCCTCGATATACCTGTTACAACAACATCCGAATACATTAGACTTGTTTCCCATCACACAAAGTTTCCAGTCCATGCCCACCACCTTTGCTAGATTTCAGCACGAATGTCACTCAGGCGAGTGTGTTTCAAAATCAGCCGACATAGCTTTTTATTCAGTGTCACCCCTACCGCTCTTCCATTCGTAGCTTGTGAGGCTCCTATAAGATTGATTTAAACCGCACTTCAAGAACTCTAGTTCAAACCAATACTTTATTGCACCGACTGCAGGCAACCCTATAAATAGGGATGCATTTCTTATTGTTTTCGTGACTTCGGCTCAGTCGCATTACTTACAGGACATAGACATAATCACGCACTAGTTCTCATATGTACATTGTTACCGCCAATAAAGGCGTGTTTCTTGGCGTGATTAAAAACCTACGTTTATGCCTGCTGAGTTTGGCGGTTTTGAATTGACCTGTTTTCATGGTTTCCGCAGAAAATCATTTGTCTGTTGCGTATGTCTCACTGCTTTGACCAAATAAGACATTATCGTCTCCAAACCTTCAGTAGCTGAAGAGTCCAAATTTCGTCGTGCCGTTTTCATCACCCGTCTGCTTACTGAGTACAGGATGTCGCGATTCTGTAAATATTTTGGAAAAAGATTGTAGCTCTTTTCCCTGGCACCCTTCTCCTATGATGCTAGTTAATTCTTGATGAATCAGAGAAATTGCCGCGATTGTGTCGTACATGTCTTGGAAGATTGCAATGTAAGGTTTGTGTCATCTACGATCCCCTAAGCTCTTCATTCACTGCAGAATTTGACACCGAGTAAATGTTGTACGTAGGCCGTAAAGTGTCTGTTAAAAACCGTGAACGTTTTGTTTTAATATCAGCCTCACAGCGTGTTTAGGATTGAAAGGTGAGACGTTTTTCTTCAAAGAGACCTGTTCTAACCGATCGTGAAATGTGCGTACACATTTAGTAAGTAGACCATCAAGCGGGGGATTAATATTTTCGTTACCAACTCTTCAATTACAGAAAGGGGGTATGTTTCAAGCTCAATGACATCGATTTTCTAGTGCAGGGAAAATAAAGCGACCAATTTATTGAATTTGAATATATTACAAGGTGCTGAGGCATTTTTAGCGTAAAAGAATCGAGGAAATTTGGCGTTGACCACGGAATAAAACTATATTTAACGAGAGAAATACATTTATCGAACACAAAAATGACTATATACTCAAAATATATTCCGTTGAATGAGTACGGAGGAAAATACTACGCATGAAGGTACGGGCTGGCATGAGGGGTCGATGATTTGGTGGATGTGGCAGAATTTAAATGGCGGGGTGGCGTTGCACTTGCCGCTCTCGAGGCCGAGAGAGTATGCGGCGCGGTTGCCCGTGTGCTCCGCAAGCATAGAAGACGGCTGCATTCGTGCTGCCCCGTTGTTGACAGCCTTGCCGAACTGGTGGGGGTCGCGGCTCCATTCTGAGGTTTCCCGGGCGTTGGCGTCCGGCAGAGAGCTTGCTGATACCCTTGTTTCTTCTGTTGCTGACTTGCTACTTCTCTTGCTCTTTCTTGCCATTCTTGCTTGTCTTTTTTAACAACGAAACTGTTAAGCAGCCCGTATTTTTCCTGTCCGCAGTTACAAATACCAAGCAATTACCGTGTGGGTCCATTTAGGCACAAAACGTGAGGGCGGGACTCACGGCGACCAACGGGAAGTTAAAAAAGCCACGAAAATGCCTAGCACTCATTTGTGCGTGACTCGTGACGACCGACTAACGTCCCCTGCGCACGTTTGACAAGCCAAGCCTATCCGCTTAGGGAGATTTGCAACGATTGTGTCGACCGTATCATGCTGTAAAAAGAACAAGAAAATGCCGAGCGCTCTCGCGTGCGTGCCTCGCGGCGACCGCAAAAGTCACCGCCATTCGCCGTAATCATGGCAACACTTCCTGGAGCGAAAAAGACACCTCATAGCGTACGGACCTCAAAGGTGATGTTTAATGATTATTATATATAGTAGCAACAATGACGGAGTAAACATCGTTCCGGCAGAGAAGCAGCAAATCGCTGCAATCGTGTACTTAAAAAAGCAGCGATAGTTGCCTACAGCATCGCTACCTCAAATCCTTACGCGTTAGTGTGAGATTCCTTTTTTTTGGTCACGTGCTTCCCATCCACAAGGAAACATGAAATTTATCTTCTTAATTTCGGTTCGCTGATTGCTGTCTGCATGAAAAAGGCCTTCTCAGAGCCAGTTTCGCATAATTTTATAGTTTTTCATTTGTTTATTTATTTCAACACAAAACTGTTGTATTCCTGGATACCACAATATTTCAGTGACGTCATATCCTTCACGGAAACGACGCTAGCACAACAAGCACAGGAGAAAATATGGTGGCTACAAAAGGTATGTGGCGTCAGCGCGCTTGCACCGATGATGGGAAAGCGATTCTTCGTTTGTGACACAGCCGCGCTGGCGGGGGTGGTGCTCCAGTCAGCTCTTCGATGACTGTTGAAAGCGAAGCGAAGGTAACCAGTGGGGCTGGCGTTGTGACCAGGCACGTTCATTCCGTTTGAAATGCTATTTCTGCCCCGTCGTTTGTTTATTAGTTCGCATGGGTGTTTCTTTGTGCATTGTAGGCTGAGTTGGTCAATTCTTGAAAAATAATTTTCTGTCAGTACTGAAAGCGGTAGTCCAGAGCTCAACAAGTTCTGGCCTAAAACGGAGAGCGTCGCCGATGCACTGCTTTGCGTAAAAATGTCTCGTTACCCACCTACATTTACCGTGCGCCAGGCATGAACCGGTGCATCGCTATTGACGGGCACTTGACGTCACCACAGAACAGGGAGGATTTTAGAGAAGCAAAGGTCTAGCTTTGACTGTAGTGCCAGAAAAATCGTAGCGGCGGCGTCGTGAATTACCGTGGGAGCCCGCCTGGTGCCGCTGAAACAAGGCTATGTAAACATGGCGGATGCTTTTTGCACAGGCCGCTTGAGCTCCTTAATAACATGGCTGCTCTCGCACGGCAGCCGCCGGCTCGCTGCTCCTGCTGGTTGCTGGCTGGCACGCTGGCCGCGTGTTTACTTGCGCCGCGCTAGTGAAGTGATGTTACGCCGGGTGACCAGATGGCCTCGACTGGCACAAACCACAGTGAGCAGCAAGTGAGAACAAATCGTTTATTGACATCCGCAAGTTTACAGGGGCCAGGACATCATTTCATTTCGATCGCTGCAATTGTACGTCGCTTTCGAGACATTTTTTTTTTTTTTTGCCATAACAACTTGTTCACTTGCGCTAAGATTTCGAACGAAGGGCACACAACCAGCACTCAGTCGACGATGAAAGGCGGCGGTATACAGCGAGCGTCATCAGTTCGCACGTGCGATGTGCCCACCTTCCGCATCCATCACATTGGAGAACGGCGACGTTGTCATACACAACCTTTTCGCAGCGGCTGCAAGTAGGACGTGACGACGTGCGCTTGGGGCCGGGATTGATCGCAATGTCTCCAGCGAGCAAGAGGCACAACGTGACTGTCGGGCGGCCAGGAAGGGGTGCGCACATGTGGCGGCATACCTTGGGGCGATGCTTCAGCGAGGTGGTGGGAACCAACTACGCGTGCACAGCGCGCGAGACAGACTTGTAGTGGCGAGCACGCTCGGACGGGCGCATCCGTCGTGAGGAGCAACACGTACGTTTGGCGAGGTCTGGACCGAGGCGAGTCCGTAAAACGAAGAGTGATGCCAATAGCAAGAGGAGTCGCAGCCTGGCTATAGGCCTAGATGCGCCATCACAACAAGTCGATGCGGCGGTACAGCGGCCCCGCTAACACGGGCTCCAACAGGCTCACGCGGGTCGCTGAGCCTTCCCGGTGGCACGTATCACACTTACTGCATGTTCACAGCGCAGAAATACTCAAGAAAACTAGATTTGACAAGACCACAGAGAATAAGTTGAACGCAATCCAGCTTTTGTGGTTGCGAATTCACAAGCGAGGTGGTGTACCAGTCGGCTGTTCGTAAAAAGTTGCGTACATTTTGCTCAACAGATGTTTGATGCGGAACTTGTTAATAATATTTTTAAACAACACATTGTAAGCGAACTTTGTTGGCTCTCTGAGTCACGGAATTAATGTTTAGTATTCTCTACCAAAAGTAACCTCTCGGTTGCGCCGTCTGGTGGACTTGATTTTGAAAACTGCCGCTGTAGGTTGGTGTCGATTTTTACGCCGCCTATAGGGAAACCAAGGAACGTCCAAGCTCGCGAGGCCTGGCGTCACCTCCCCTTTGTACCCACCGTAGGAGAAACGCCAGAAAAAGATTCATTCACGCGGATGGTGCTGCCGTCTAGAATAGGTGCGGCGAAGTAGTGCACTATAATGCTAGCAAGCGCCGACAGTTGGCGTAAGCTACGTGGTAGAGACGCCGACAGGTGAATGGCGCGAACGCCGACTGATTTGATGCAAAGAGAAACGCCAGCCGGTAGCGGAACACGTTTGCGCGTATTCCGTTCAACGTACAAATTCTACCTCTCGCGGTCAGCAATGTGAGCTCGTCGCAAGGCAATCTTCTGCCGTATATGCCACGGAGTGACCAAAGTGGTCGCAACTTTCCTGAAGCGACCCGCTAGCAGGACGTCGCTCACCAAGCATAAGGCCAAGAGAGCCGCCATCCTGCAAATCATGCTGCTTTCGCTGTGGATTTCGCTGCACATTTCACTTTCGTATTTACCAATTCCGATAACAGAGAAATTAACAAAAGTTTTTTTTTATTCTTTATTGATTTATTTACTATTTATTTAGTTATTTACTCTTTGTTTTGCCCTAGGAACCCCAGCGGGCACTTTATACGGGGGATTGTCGGTAAAACACGCCAAAAATAAAACTTTACAGACACAGAAAAAAACTGAGAAAAGCGTAAAAAATACTGTGTAGAATTTATGCCGTACACTGCAATGAACGAAACTATTCATTATAAACAGATTCTCGACTCTAATAGGGCCAATAACGAGCATTATGACATGGTACAAGCAGGAACCATTACTTTTATAGCCTCAAAGATTACAGGTAAAGGAGAAACGGCGTTAAGGAAAATAAAAATCGTTTTGAGTGGCTAAACACAGAAGTACAGCGTGAAAGACCGAAATATCCGTTAACGTCCCAATATTTGTAGGAAAAAAATTCCATTCATTTTTTTTGAAGTACAGGAGCAGAATTCTAATCTTTTATTTTTGTGGCAACAATGAAATTAACCTTGTAAGCATAGTCAATGCGTTCACACATACATGCGGCCGGAAAAAAAATTGTGAACGAAGTGCGATGGATTATGGTAAAGCGCATGGAAAAGAAGTTATCACTGAAAATTATCTGCACTGAGTGAAAGAAGGAAGATGTAATTGATCTTAAAGGCAGATACGCGTTGGTCTGGGATGACTGAAGAGAGAATAAATCGAGTCGCTTTGTTTTGTAGTTATTCAACCACGTTAATAAGAGCAAATTGATGAGGGTGCCTTATTGTTGCGCATATTTCAGATAACAGCGAATGAGAGTATTGTATGCGTGAAGCATCGTTACTGAGTTGGCAAGGTGAACGTGACAATTGAGCAAACCAAATTTTTTAACGCTTTCCAAGTCATTGGCTCTCTTTAAGGAGCCCACTTCAGGTCACACGGCAATGTGACTCTACCGTATTTAAATGAGGAAACTGAATGTCAGAAATATGTAATATTTGAAAACGTGTGTTTCAGATTGCCCGAATAATCTGCACGTCTTCATTTTTTCTTCGTTGATTTTCGTTCATCTCCTGCATCAATCAGTCAGTGTCCATACATTGAGCTGGTTTACCGTAACTTCATTGATGGGTATTTCTCTGTAAATTGCGCAATTCTCGGAGAATGCGTGCATTGGCGACGACGTAATGCCAACTATACTGCTGATATAAATTGAAAACACGAGCCTGCTTACCAGAGACCCCTGAGGGACTGCAGAGTAAGCACCTACGGCACTGGAGCCTCACTGTACTGATTTTTATGGGTTTCTTAAGAAGTTTGAATCAAAGTTGCTGTGCCTCCATCAACATTAGGCTTTCTATTTTTTATGAGGCGCTTACGGGGAACTCCAAAAAGCTTTTTATAAGTCATTAAAGGTGTCTTCGGTGAAAAGCAACAGGTGCTGTAAAACGAGGAGATCTATAACTATCTGAAATAGAGGAGTTTGCCAAAAAAGTTTTTGTTTAAAAAAAAAACCTTTGTTGCTTGCTGACATTGATTGATTGATTGATTGATTGATTGATTGATTGATTGATTGATTGATTGATTTATTGATTGATTGATTGATTGCGGAGTTTACATGCCGACGCTACACACGGGTTGGGGTGTGCCGTAGTGGAGGTTTTAGGATTAATTTTGACCAGCTAGGGATCTTTAACTTGCACCGAAATATTTAAACACCGGTGATTTCGCTTTTCGCCTAAAGCAGAAATGCGGCCGCCGTGGCCGGGAATCGAACCCGCGTTCCTTGTCACAGCAGCACAACGCCATAACATTGAACGACCGCGGCGGGGGGTTGGGAACAAGGAGTTGCTCCGGTTGAGGTAGGTGACAATATAAATGAAATGAATATGTTTAAGGAACCTGCAGCTGCTGAGGCTAGCGAGATATGCCTTTAGTTTATAAAAAACAGACTCGTCGACCGATTTCAAAGAAGGAAGCGTGAGAGTAATTATTCAGCCTTCTTGCAAGTAAGATGAATTCAGTGATGGTTTCAATCTTAGCAAAAGTACGAACGTTGAGTTAATCTAGTTAATTTTAAGAAGCTTTGCCTTGATACTGCCAAGCCATAAGCTAAATTGGAGGAAGTTAGGTGGTCGAGGGTGCACGCCACGCAATGTCCGTCTTATTCTTCAGGAACGGTACTGAGATCTTGTTCTTTTGCTTACACTATTCCAGAATTTTTGGGTGCCAGTTTTCAGTATAATTGCCATCGTAGCAATCAAATACTGTGGCTTGCTTCACTAACTCTGTGCCCACTTAAAGTTGAAACCCTTTCGTAGTTTTGCCACTCTTGACAATCATAGATCGAACTGCCATTTTGTATGCCATTATTTCTATTTCAAATCCGTGTGACATCCCCAGTAAACCATGGGTCATTCGTCCTGAAGCCCTTCTCCTCACAAGTTCACATCTGTTCAATCCTGAAGTATGCAGGACAGAAGACCGAGCAGCTCGCGCTATATACGCCAAGTTTATGAGCCCGGGCGTTACAACTGGCTCGTGCTAGCGATGTCCGCTTTTACAGAGGTATCAAAGCATGTGGACAAAACAATCAGAGCATGCAAATCATGGAGATCTTTACGAGGTATGTTCAACAATCCTGGCGAGGTCAAACGTGCAGATCCCCTACGAATGGTCTGGGGCAGTTAGGTCTGCCGTGTCTTCAGCCTTGCACCGTTTATACAACAAGTGACCATTTTTTTATATATTGCCACCAATATTAACTCAACTTGTCATACCGCTATCAATTACACTGGTCATGTGTACTCGACGGCAGTCAACCGATGAGATCATCATCATCATTAATCACAGATCATCATCAGATCTTGTCCTACGGGTGGGAAGAAGAGATGGTTGACGAAGCGCGGTCTGCGAGCGGCACAGCCCTTATTAGCTTGGCTTCTGTTTTTATGATCAATTAAATGTGTGGCTGCGCCGGATCTGTAGAGATCCCACTGTTGTCTATGACAGTTTGTGGTGGGCGAGCTGGGTAAGAGTGTTCCATTCTGCACCAGTTTAATTTCTCAGTTTCATTTCGTGCTATCCGGCTCTCGTTATCGTAGATGTGTGGGGGCAGATCGTTCGCCGACCTCCACATTGCTCTCTGAACTCAGGATAAGCCAGCTCTCTAAAGCAAACGAAAAATAGAAATGATGAAAACCCCCACAAAATAGCCCGAACCATCACACTGAAAGCGAAATCACGTCGGGCAAATAAATTTGGCTCATCTTGATCCCTGCATCTGCAGGGTATGGGTAATTTTCTATGCGAAGTAAGATCTGCGTTCACGTTTGCAGAGCAGTGTCTCAACTATCTTCTTGCCACATTTTTTTCTATGGGAAAGTTGGGGGGATTTTCTGGGCTGTGTAGTTTTGTCCGACTAAGTTTTGGTTTGTGGATTAGGCTCATTTAGAAAAAAAATGCGCCTCATTTGGTGGTCGACGGGGTATTTAAAGAAAAAAAGCAGCAAGGTTTGTTTGCTCGAAGCCAGTAACGCTGTACTCTCGCTTCGTGCACTGCTGCCGGCCTGCCAGTTGCCATTCGCTGCACCTCCTTTACCCAGTTTGTCTGCAATCGGTGCTTGGGTCCTCTCGGACACCATCAACTTTACACTTGTTATACGTACGCAAAAAAGTACCTACGATACGGGCTGCAACGACCATTACTACAGGATAAGATTGCATCGTGAGGCAAAAGGTTTTAAAATACCGATATTCACAGTTGTTGATAACTTCTTTATTTTTCTAGTTGAAGGAGGGAATATATAACGTCGTAATCCTCTATGGTTTTATTTACTCGTTTGCGAAGAACGGATACAAACAAATATTCGCAGCATTGCCCGAAAATTTCTAAGCTAGGAGTTTCAACAGACATCTTAAAAGCGAGCACAAATATTTTTTGCTGACTCATTGCGACAAAAGCGCCAACTTTTATGTTGCGCGTCAAAAATTCAGCTCATTTCGGAATCATGAAAGAAATCCCAAACGCTGCTCAGGCAACAAAGCTACAGTTCTTAAGAAACATGTACGAGTAACGCCCCTTTAAAGTTAATTAGGCCTACAAGCTGGTCTTTTTGAAGAAGGTACGTGCTCCAAATTTACATTTAAGATAAAAAATATCCAACAGAATCAAAACGCTCCCCTCCCAGAGAGCTCACTGTCGACGAAAGAGATTCATTATTAAATGCACGCTCCTTTTGAGAGATTCTATATGCACGCGTATTATTACATTTCGAGCATAGTATGTGTTTTCACTGTTCTGCTTTGCGTAAGACTAATATTTAGGAATAATAAGACTGCTATTTTGGACGCAGCGGATTGGTGCCCGAAAATGTCGAAGGCCAAGGAAATAGCTTTGTGCTCCTTGTTCAGAGGAAAAATAAATGCAGCACATTACCGTGACTCCTTCAGCGGATCTTACTTGAAGAGGTCATTGTATTCAACCGCAGGATCATGGAAATGCAGAACCTCCTAGAATTTGACGTATTCAGTAGCTTAGTGCTTTCGTTACAAGGCTCATAGGGCGCCAGCACCTAATGTATAAACGTTGAAATTTGTTATTTCTAATAGGATCTAGAGCCTTAATCAATGCTTATTAAAAGCGTTGGGGCAACCATCTTTTGGGAAGAAACTCTGAGAAGAGATTATTCTGTTTGTTTTGTGTTGGAATAGGCGAGACACCTTCTGGATAATTAACCTGAGTGGTTTTTTAAGGAGCTCTCAAATTTGGAGCTGGCACAGGGAAATATTTTTGTGCAGGTTCCTTGTGAAAACTAACATAAACAATGAAATATACACTGAGAACGTACATTGCACCCTGAAATGCTATTACAATATTTTCGATGGACAATTTTCGCAGTCGCAAAAACCGCCTTATGAAATAACAACTATCACAGCGGGGCCGATGATGTTCTTTTAAAGAACTAAGGCATTTCCCCTTAAACCGGTTTTTCCACCGAAAAGCTTCAATATGATCTCTGACACACGGCCCTTTTGTAAATTTGGGCTTCCAATCTTTCAAAGCGGATACTTAAACATCGCCATAAAGGAACGGCTCTAGACTGCACAATGCACGCATTAATCATGAATGGCTTCTGTAATACAATATCTTTCCTCATAAATAGCGTATCAGTATACATTTCAATATTTTGTAGATGCGTTTGATTAGTGCGCACACAATCACCACAGTTCATCTGTCCAGATACCTTGCCACTCACAATTCAGCTATGTTGTCTCTCCTTGAGCCTTTGTTACGCCAAGTTGAAGAAGGAGATTATATATGCCTCGCTAATTTAGCAGCGGCAGTTGGAATAGTTCTTTGATCGAAATGTATTTTCGTAGTGTATTGCCATAATCGGTCTTGAAACTTATTGGAACTGCTCCTTGATCTCAGAAGGGGTCATAAAGACATCTTAAATGATTAGAATTTTCGCTCGTCTTTGAATTTCTAAGTAACCACAAAATTATACGGCATATTTTTTATGTAAACAGGAAGGGTCTTGATGAAATACTTCGTTTCGGCTGTTCATATTTTTTATTTTATTTCGGTAATGAGAGATCCGAGACCAGCGCTTGATTTATTATTACTTATTTTTGACGATTTTCTAAGATTTTAGCCTTGTGCTTGGCATGAATATTATCGCGAATAATCCAGGGAATAAACTTCTTGGGTCTGTTTGTTTTATTTGGTGCATATAATTCCATGTTGTCCATGTAGCACAGTACCATATGCCTAAATTTCCGTCACAGTTCATCGACACTTTTAGATGCACGTAGAGAAGCTCCTTCAAAGGTTGTTAATTAAATTGAATGGTCTATTGAACGGAGTTCAGTGACACTGATATGTGGAGCCATTTACTTGTTTTCATTTTCAAGTTCTATATGGGTCTGTTGTCAAATTACCATTCTTGAAGATTTTATAACTGCTAACAATTCGGTCTGTGGAACTTTACTCCTTTTCTTACTTATCTAAAAGCGAAATCACAAAAGCGAAAACACTAAAAGCGAAATCACATTTGGCAAATAACTTTGGCTCATCTTGATCCGTGCATCTGCAGGGTATGGCTAATTTTCTATACGAAGTAAGATCTGCGTTCACGTTTGCAGGCCATTGTCTCAACTATCTTCTTGCCAAATTTTTTTCTAGGGGAAAGTTGGCGGGTTTTTCTTGGCTGTGTAGTTTTGTCCGACTTAGTTTTGGTTTGTGGATTAGGTTCATTTAGAAAAAAAATACGCCTCATGTGGTGGTCGACGCGGTATTTAAAGAAAAAAAGCAAGGTTTGTTTGCTCCGTTTCCACGGCAGCCAGTAACGCTGTACACTCATTTCGTGCACTGTGCCGGCCTCTCACTTGCCATTCGCTGCATCTCCTTTACCCAGTTCGTGTGCAATCGGTGCTTGGGTCCTCTCGGACACCAGCAACTTCACCCTTGTTTCGCCACAGGGGCGGATTCAGCGGCTCGGGTCGGATATGCTTTGGTGGGGAAGAAAATTTTTGTCTTCAAACATTCAAGAAATCCCTCCGTCCTAGCACGCCGTGGTGTCAGCGGATACTGTCGCCCATGCCTGGTGTTTGTGGCTCAACCGTTTCCTTTACTGGGCCGAACGCACAGCGCGTTTTGCACTAGTTTTTGTGGAAATGCTGCTTTTGCGTTTGTCGGTAAGAAGTCTGTTTCCCGAGGAGGAACCCGCTCTAGGATTTCCCTACGTAACGCCTTCCAACGTCCGGCTCGCGCACGTGTGCAGCGTCTGCCGTACAAGCCAAAGCGACACAAACGCTTGGAGCCGGATGGCGACTAGAGGAGTGGCGCGAGGGGATGTTTGACCCCATCGCCCGGTGACTCTAACGACTCCTACGCTCGCTTAGTGAAAGTTACCGTGGGAGTACAAAAGCCCTGTTCCACACTCGGCGCGTCCGTCTGGACAAGAAGGATCGCTCACAATTGCTGCGTAAGAACGTTACCATGCCCGACGACGGCAGGGTGACAAAGGAAAGGCTCGCAGCAGTTGTATGGCGGCAAGAGACACCGGCGGCATTTCTTCGGACAACTAAACCCAGTGACAGCGGCATCGTTGATTGACAGCCATTGTGGTTAATGGCTGCTATGCACAACGGCGGGTTTACGGACGCCGAAAGGCATTCCTGTGAACAGAGCTCGAGAAAACCGGGCTTGAGCAGGGAAGGGCATGGAGTCAAGGTGGCCGATAGTCAACGTGACAGAGACGGGCGGCAGCGGCTGATTGGTGAAAATGAACCCGGGCCCGCCATCTCGACGGACCCCAACCAGATTTTTGGCCCAGAGAAATTTCGGCTTCAACATTGGACTGTGAACTGTTTCTTTTTACTAGACAGGTTATCAAACCCTGAGTACATAGGATGAAAATACGAGGCGCATTAAACATAGAGTAGTCTCCGTAAGTAAGGTGTCGGCAGATACCAACGAGTTTACTTCACCAACGGGTTGAACGATAGAACGGAGGATAACCTCATTCGCACCCTGCATCCTGAGCTCCGGGGAAAGACAGCAGGACAAGCCTTGTTGCGACGCCGAGGAAGCGACAAGGTGCATCCCTGGAAATAACAAGCTTCTTTTTAAAACTTTCATAGAAAAGGGTTCACGCACTGACGCTTGCCACCGTTTTTTATGTACCTATACTGTAGTCCAGTGGGTCTTAATACTGCAATTTTCGAGGCCTGAATTGTTGGTGCTTTCAATGACAGACCTTAAACGTTGAACTCTGAGGGTGTTGTAGTGTAATGACATAAAATTAGGCGTTTGACATCTGCGATTTATCTAGCATTTCGATTCCTTCCTTCATAAGTAGTAGTCACAGGTTTCGCTTGGAGAAAAATATAGACGTTGAAGAGGTTTGCCACGGAGGTCTGAACACTCGGGTGCCTACATGCACTTGTGTTTCTGGCAACTTGGATTTCGTATAACGTGTGGGATGCTCTTGAAATATGCCTTAACCTTAACAGAGGGAATGTATTGTTACTGGGCAGTACGCTTATTTATTACTGCAAATATTTCAATTACTAATTATCTTTTTTTTTTAATTTTGCAAATTTCTTGTCGGCATCTTTAACGTGCGCCCAAACCACGAACACACGAGCGTTTTCGCTTTTCACCGCCATTACAAAAGCGGATACACTTAATTTCATTTCTCTTTGCAGGTTTACGCGCCTTTATGGTAAACGCTGGGTGTTGGTTGTGTTTGTACTAAACGGCCGGTAACCTCGCCCTCTCCCCTAAATTGCATGGGAAGAAAATCAATTATTTTTTTCAATAAGGCCACCTTGCTTTATATTCGAAACCCATTCGGCGAGATGTGCTTTTACTTTTATTATAAATGTCGACCCTCAATCTTTGTTGGATTTACGGCACAGCGCTGAAATCGTATTTGGTTATGCGTGCTCATTTATCGCTGCTTCGTGAGGTTTCTTTGTCAATCTCCTGATTCCGGATTTTCCGAAACAGCCGTTATGCGGAAATGATTGACGACAAAGTTTTAAGCAGCGTTTTCAACAGTATTTTCTACAGAATGTCTGTGTTTTTTATATTTATTGAAACGCGTGAGGTAAATAATATTTTTTCGATTTACAGAGAATAGCCCAGAAGCAGGAGTGCGCACCGGAAAGTCAAGCAGCAGCGCAGCAGTTTGGTTCAGTGAAATCAGGAACAAGCACCCGCCGGCCCACGAACAAAACCGTGCCGGTGGCGCTTTAAGTGGCGTAGTAAACACACTGTACATTCTCTGCGGTGGGGCGCGAGCGACATCAGCTTCGCAAAGCGAATGCTCGGGGCAGCACATTTAATGAAGGGCGCAGCCACAGAGTCAAAAGGACCTTTAGCAGCTAATGAAAGTAAGCTCTGCCTTATCTGTCATGTTCACGGTTTTAAATATATGTAGGCAACTTACGCAATTTGCTGCTAGATGGAGCAAAGAAAAATAATTACTGCAGAAAAAGTGCTATAATTAAATTCAGCACGCCTGCACTGTTGCAGGAAAAAACTGTTAAATTGGTAAAATGCAACTATGCCTATTAAAAATAAAGATAGGCAAACACTTGGACTGGTAAGACTAATGCACATTTGCTAAAATAGAGAAGCAAGTTTACACAATTTGCTTTTTACAATCGTCTGAGCTTTCTTCTAATTTTTTTGACATGCTCAGCTTTGTACATGTAGTATACCTTTTTTTTTTGGAAGTCCTCTTCTTCGGACTCTAATGTTAATGTATAATTTGAAGTAGTATCGTCGTTCCAGACGAGAGCTCTCTTTGCTCCGCGTTGGACGTGATCGAAGGGTACGGCCGGGCCAGTGAGGCGCGGCTCAACACCGCCAAGTGTTCGGTGATATACCTTCGGGATGCACCACCGCAACCAAAACATGGGCTACCGGTTGCTTCGGAAGTTAAGATCCTTGGTTTTCGCTTCTCCGCTTCTGGTCCCGCCCCCATCAACTGGCATGGTGCGTTAACAAAACTACAAATGAAGGCCCATAATTTTGAAACCCTGCGCTGCCCAGTGACCACTCGCGCCACGATCGCACGGACTTTGCTGTTTACGCTGTTAAGCTACATCGCCTCAGTCATGACTGTGCCCGCGCGAACCAAACTGGAGGCGGAGCGCATCGTGTTCCGTTTCCTTTAGGGCGGCAAGCCGGACAGGGTCAAGAGGCAGATAGTACAGCTGCCCAGAAGCAAGGGAGGCCTCGGCCTCACCGATGTGGGAGTTTTAGCGACAGCGCTGCACGTGAAGTGGACGCAGGTGGCACTGGGCTGCGACATTCCGCTAACCAGTTGTCTAGCGTCCTATTTTCTTAGCACTCGTCTCGGTTTGTTTATGCAGAGCTCCGTCCGCAATAACGTCGTTCGCGCTGGTACTCCTTCGCTGTTTTATAACGGGGCAGCTAATGCCCTGTTTCGCCTCCAACAAGCGGTTCCCGATATTAACTTATTCGCGTCGCCGCTGAAGGATTTGGCAGAGATACTGTCCCCCAGCCTCCCGCCTCACTTGAAGCAGTACACGCTGGCAAACTGGAATCCAAAATGGAAATTAATTCTGGCAGACTTTCTTGAACCCCGCAGGGCATCTTTCCAATGGCTTTTGGCGCGCGGGAGCCTCTTTTTCTACACTAGACGCACTCGTGCACCTGTGGGATTGGTTCCGGCGCACCGCAGGGCACTTTGTTTGTTCTGTGGGGCGGCCGAGTCCACGATGCACATCTTTTTGGAGTGCACAATTCCGCAGGCGCTCTTACGCAAAATAGCTCAAACATTTGATCTTCCTGGTATCCCTTACGAGACAGTGCGGTTCCTCAACCCACTCCCGCGCGCAGCAATCAATCAGTTCGTTTTGCTCCTGGTAGAATGTTCATATCAAGTATGGCTGGCCCGCTGCGCTGTCACTCACTCTGAGCGGCGACCAGGCCTCCATGAAGTACTTGCAAAAGTGCGGAAGGAGGTCTGATTTCACCTGCAAAGAGAACGGCGGCGGCTTGGGGCCCAGGGCTTCATCTCCACTTGGTGTTCACCGGCAGTAATTTTCGAGGAGGCTGGGGGAAAAATTTCTGTCAAATACTAATGCTTCTCCTCTTTTGCAGATTGACTTCCCGTAAGTATCGCGATAGTAATGGTTTTTCCCCTTTCGAAAAGGAATGAAGTGATGGCAGACCATCGCCCCCCTATGCCCAGGGGTAAGGGCCGCCACTCAGAAAAAAAAATTACTCCCCTTCGGGGGGGGGGGGGGGCTTACCATGAGTGGCGTAGTTTGATGATGATTGTTGGCTGGGTTTTGTAGCCCTGGGGTGCGGCACTCATGTGCGAAACCCTCCACCATCTGACAACGGTAAGCGATTTCTGTAAGTTGGTAAGAGATGTGTGCATATATGATCGAATTTTAAGTGATACACTTACAGGAAACTTTAGAGGGAAGCAACATCAGACCTTGGGTCTACATGTTCGGTGTTACAGAGATATGCCCACAATGTCTGTAGTGCAGTAGTTCGAAACAAAATCCGGGGAATGCCTTGCGATGAAGAACGAAGCGCCATACGTAGATTGTTCTGTCCTCAATCATCTGTCAGGTGTCAAGAAGTGGCTTACATACATGATCAGGTAGTATTCATTTAAATATTATACATATACGCCGGCATTCATTCCGAACATCACTATAAATAAGGTAAGTGGAAAATGCGGTAATACGTAACTCATGCATATATTGTTTCTATTTTTTTGCTTTAGATCATTAGTATCCAGTTCTGTTCTGTGAAAAATGAAGTACGAGGCCTACCTTGAAGGTTTCACTTACAAATATACAGTACATGGCTCAGCGAAGTACAAGAATTCTCCCGCAAATGGCACCTGTTCGTTCGATTCGCAACCGCCTAGCGCGTGAACCTTTGTCGACCTCCCCACGACGGCGCCCCGATTTGTATTTCCCCAGTGAAACCAAAGCGCCGCAG
Organism: Haemaphysalis longicornis; assembly: GCF_048455015.1. Lineage (NCBI taxonomy): Eukaryota > Metazoa > Arthropoda > Arachnida > Ixodida > Ixodidae > Haemaphysalis > Haemaphysalis longicornis. The sequence continues at coordinate 134,759,927 of NW_027526445.1, forward strand.
GTGCACGCGACGGTCATCCACCGCGTACATACGACGCGCGGGATACACAGCTCGTACTTCTCCAGACAATCGGCTGTGCGGGACTCGCTCGCCCAACTTAAGTTTCTCTCGCAAATTATGAGCCACGCATACAGCATAAAAAAGCACTTGGCCTTGCCAGCATCCTTTTCCATCACTGTTCACAGGGCGGGAACTTTTTATTCTTCTCCCGACCCAAAGAAGCCAAAACTGACTGGTGAGTTCCGCATTGCTTTCACACCGTCCGTCCTCCGCAATTACGTTCCGGGAAAGGCACCCTCTCTCACGCCCTACGCTTGCCTCGAGAGGCGGTGAATTTTCGGTACAGTGACGAGGGAAAGAATGAGTTTATTCTGACACTACAGGGGCCACAGGTCCCCCAAAATGTTGGTTACAATAAAAAAAAAAAACATGCAATGTATACCTTGAACCGGCTCGCAGAGGCGGAATCACATTGTTTTCAATGAGGAGCCACTGAGTTTGCCATCACTGCACTTAGGCCTCGCGTTATTTGGCTGGCGCGCTCTATCGGCCTGAAGGTCCTTCACTAGGAGAAGACGTTGCAGTGTGCCGCAAGTTAATCCAGGTTGGTTCCACAATGTTTACAACGAGCGTCGTTTGGCGGGAAGCACATCGCATTCATTCAAGCGGCCGCAAGTTCACACCAACACAAATTTTTTGAGGGCACTGGCACCAACTGGCAGCCATTTCGTACGGAGGCGTACAGGAGGAAGGGATGAAGGACGAGAAGAGGAAACGTGGTAGATTTCATGCTACTATTAGAACAAACGTAGTTTTAACAGCCAGATACTCCGTTTTAGGGGAGGAAGATTCGTAGTATATGCACCAACTTACGACGCCCTTTCGCCGCCGGAATACGCTGTTAGTTTTTCATACCTCCTACGCCTCCTACCTAAGGAGTTCAAATACATATGTCCGCCAAATCCCAATAAAGGTTTTTGTGTTCTGTGTGTCCAAACTGCAAATTGTTTGCCAAATGAAAACAGTTTTTCTATTCAATTTATTGCCTTTGACGAGTGCGCTCTTCGTTCCTCTAGACGGACGGGGGACAAGCACCAGTCGAGCCGGCGATTAACAAGGAAGGATTTGTGGTTGCAACGATAAAAGTTTTATAGGTACAGCCTACATAAGCGACGACACTCAGCGAAAGGTCTACACCCTCTGGATAATGTCGCTTCTGGGACATCCAAGCCCATTCGTGTCCTTAAGAGCCCAGGAACAAACTTCAGCTTCAATATTACGCGCAAACTCTCAATGGACACAATATCTCAGCGGTAAAGTGGTGTCACCACAGTTTTCGGGGGCTGATATGCACCACTGCTTTTACTGAAACGGGCCAAACCAGAGGGAGGCATACCGGGTGCCCCAAAGAACGTTAACGCATGTCTTCTGTTCTCCTTTTCTCCTACGCGTAGAAGGAAACCACCTCTCCAGGACTCAAAAAACTTAACTCCAGGAAAAAACACGAATGAAACGATTGCATGAATTGAAATTGCTGTACTTCCCACTAATCTTGTAAGCACGGCAAATCCGCAATGTTCGTATGCGGCACATTTCTGGATAAGGAATTTTATCTTCCATGACTGAATATTTTTCCTATCACACATGAAACGTACGCAGTGGGTAGAATTTTTACAATATCTTCTTACTTTTTTTATAATTGACTGTGTCTTTCTACGGCAGTATTCTACTTTGACACACACTACTCCAGCTGCTACTGGAATGGTCTCCCACATCAGATACCAGTGGATATGGCAGCAGTATCGAGGAAAAAGTTTCCGCTGGTCTCAACATTTCCCATTTCCGAACCTTCAAAATTTTCTTGGGAATAGTTGAAGTCAATATCTCTATATTTGTATTCAGTAAGACGCAAAGGTGAAAGCTGTAGAGGCTTCTCTTGTGACTAAATGTGACGTCCTGCCATATCTGCATGTTTGCGCTCGTTATTGCAAAGTTCCCTTAGAGTGATAATGGGTTCCTGCCTTCAATACACGATCCATAGAATCAAGGAAACTAAAAGGGTTTTTGTAGATGAATCAGCAGCATTGGTTCTTTTACACGTCATGTCACGCCCAGTAATATATTATTCAGCTCCAAATCAAACGGTTTTTCTATTAAGTCGGTGACACAATGAATTTGGGAGAATTACTTTTAATTCTATGCAGATAATATTCTTCATCGCTATAAGCCTAGTAATTAGTCAGGTTTAAAAGATTTCTGACAATATGAGATGTAATGTTTTTACTCGCTACCTCTGTTTGGGTTTGCTAGTATCGAACGCGGCATCTGAAATTCCAAAATCAGTCTGGGAATGTGTTTTTTGATAGCGATTATAGCCTGAATTTCCCCGAACAGACCCAGAAGCAATCGCTGGGAGCGTCGTGCTCTTTTGGTTTGGGGACACAAAACATTTTAACTTTCTTTCTTTAATGTATTCATTAGTCAGACTAACCGTATCGTGTAAAACAAAACAAGAAAACAGCAGCCCACAAAAGTTTCACTCTAAAGCCTGTAACATCAGATCCAAAGTAAGCCACGAGGAGTGCTCGGTATAGTACCAAGGGAAGAGCCTATGTGAGTTTACAGCAAAATCATTAGCACAGAAATACGTACGAGCGGAGACTAACGAGGAACAACCTCATGTAATGGTGGTCCAAGGCGTTTTGTTGTGTTTTATAAAGTACACGCCGGCTTGCACAAGATGAATCCAGACTTTTATTTGAAAAATTAGTATTTGAAACAGTGGCCCAAGCCCGCGATGCTCTCTACGTATATTAAAATTCACCGTACGATCAACAATTCAATTCACGCTGCCCATGCGTATCATCATCTTCCTCAGCAATGTTAATGAAAGAACATTTACCACAGAAAATTCTAAGGTCTATTATAAATTGCGCGCAGTTTAGCCACTACCTGCAAGTCAACAAACGGTCAACTAAGACGTCCACCTAATAGCCTATATAATTTACAGGACGACACCGTGATATGGGGTGAATGGAAGTTGTAACCTTAATGCTGCGGGTAAACCAGGTATGCGTTTTTTTTTACAAATAGATTGTCTGCACTCCCGCATGCTTCGTTAGGAATGTTGATTAGGTTTTTAAAATAAAATCACTTGCGTTACTTTACTGAAAACTTAACGTCAAGCCGCATGAAAAGTGTTATGGTTACATTCGTAAGAGAAAGAAAGTGGATTAAGCATCGGCGTTAGTACCCAGTGGACATGCAGGTAATTAGCGATCTTTGAAGCTCCTTAATTCTGGGCGCATAAAAAACCCGAACCCCTCGCATGACACTCAACGATATTTAGCAGACCGCACCCATCTTGAACAGCAACATATATTTCAGGGGTCAATTTTTATTTTGTAGAATGTTTTCAAATCTGCCGACCATGTAAAAATTGGGCATTCTTTTCCATGATCCCTTCTTCTTTCCCAAAGGATGAGGCTGTGACGCTCACTCACGTATCGATGCTGCACCAATTTAGGGATGGTGACATCAGCCGCCAAACACAGCAATTACCGATGTCATTCTCGAAAGGTTCAGCCAATCTCTTACATAAACTTTTCCTTCTACAGCAATACATGACTAAAACACACTTTTCAAGCATTAATTCTTCAAAACCATTTCTTGTATTTTACCCTTCAGAGATGATTCAGATCTTCTGTCTAAACTATAAATAATAAAGATTATGGCAGGGTATAGGGTTAGTTTTTTCCAGTTTCCCTCAAAATAGAGTTTTTCACTTTACAATCTGAGAAAACCTCATTTTTTGTTTAAATACGGCCAGATTGCTTTAAATTGGAATCCCACCCGGAAAGCAGTGCCATTCCTATGAATATAAATGTCTTTTCTCATTCTTTGTTGGAATTACGCCAAAGCGCAGAAATAATATGTGGTTCAGCGTCGTCGTTTATCTCTGCTTCCTAATTGCTTTGCAAGTCTCCAAATTCAGGATTTTTTGAAATGCCCCTTTTGCATACACTATTGGCAAAGGAGGTTTTCTCAGCGTTTTCTACAGCGTGCTCTATAGAGACTATGCTTTCCAGGTTTCATGAAAGGCTTGGGGTACAAATTATAGTCGCCAGGTGCACATACACGCCCAACAGATGGGAGCGATCACCAGAAAGTCAAGAATCAGTGGTGCAACTGTGTTCTCTGAAATTTGCGTGCCGAGGAGCCGTCGGGGGGCCTTTGTGCTGGCACACGGAAACAAATATACCCGAAACGGGATGTACATATCTTGCAACTACAAAATACGAGGGTAATGGTAGTTGTTACATCGAAAGAAAACCTTTTTTTATTAACACACCAAAACACGCACACCTAAAAGCACCCATTCATACACACAAGTAATGCCTAAAAGGGAGGTATACCTGACTGAAGTAAATCAGACGATTGAAAAAGTGGTAAAAGAAACGAACAAAAGTATACCTTATGCTAAAGTCTCCTCACACCCCTCTTACGTCGCTCGCCCACTTCCATTACAAGTGATAACGTGGCCCCTAGTATGAATTTGCAGCTTTATCCTGTGGAACACGGGGAAGATGTTGCAGACCCCAGCCGCCTTATTCACTTCAGAAGCAAGTTTTTCAGTAGATCCAGTGGAGCTGGGACCGGTCTTTAAATATTTTCTGTTTTCCACTTTACTGTAAAAAACAGTAAGCATATTACAAGAATAATTTTGCTTCTGGCGAGACAATTATAGATATAGAGAAATTGCTGAAAGTGAAATCTTCCATGTGTGCGAGATTTCGGTTCATGTTACTGATCCTAAGTTGGATAAAATTATTCCGCTGCAGACCAATACAGTGCTCCTCACCTTCGGTGTAGCGTCGCAGTGTTCCACTTTATAATCAAAATGACGTGCACTTCTATTTTTACTACAGTGCCTTTTTTGGCTAGCGGAAAGAGTATTCGCTGAGTGCAGGAAAACCAGCATCAAAGAACGCTCACCGCATGACGTATTATTGGCACCGTCGCACTTTCAACGCTCCAAGGAAGCTACTTGCACAAGCTCTCTCCACCATAATTTCGTTATGCGTTACCACTCTGTCGATTACAGAGCGAAATATTTTATGTCCGAAATTTTCCCGACCAGTCCCGCTCACTGCTTGAATCAAATTGACGTGAAACCACCGCTACATGTGGCCCTCCCGGAAATTTCAGGGTATTCTCCAAAAGCACCATTTCTGAGTCGTAGAACGTCCAACGATGGTGGAGGAATAATAAATCTAAGATTCCGAGAGGACCAGATGGGGGCACTTTATTTTTGTCTGGTGGTAGTTATTAGGGTAAATCGTTAAAACGCGATCTTTTATATATTGTCATACTCTTTCGGAAGCGCCAAAACAAACACGCTAATCTTAGGTAAAAATGGAGATTTTAGCCAAAAGAAATCTCTTCAATTACGCTTGATTCCATACAGTTTCATTATTTGGGAGGGTGGCCAAGCCCACCCATTGAATAAGTGCAAGGCAAGTAGGGCGAGGCCTTTCTATTGCTAACGACTGCATTAGGCAGTCCCTCCGGCGGAAGGAAGCTACCCAGTGGTCGTCTGACAGATACCGAGTAACAAAACATTCACCTCAACATTTACACGCAGTTTTTAAAGTCTTCCTCGAACTGCCGCTTTATAGTACAGCCCAACTTACAGAACACGTGCAGGCACTGATCTCACCCACCCACGTCGATTCCTATCTCCGAGCCTGGATTGGAGAGAGCCTTCGGCGCGCATTCTCTAGACGGCGCAGCCGAGTAGGGTACTTTGTTAACAATAAAGTTTAGTTCCTTCTTTTATTCTTCAGAGAAGCCCTAAACAAAACGTCAGTATTAACCCAGGTGGACGCAGAATAATTGATAGCACAATAAACAACGCCTTACCTCAAGGGATAAAAGTCAAGGAGGTGCTCTGTGAAAACGACGAGGGAAGCCGGTATCCAAAATGTCAGACCACTGGCGTGTAACGTATCCAGGGAATTCTGGCAGCGCAGCCTTCGAGATTGCAGTGGGATTAATTTACAAAGACGTATATATAAACTGCACACTCTCCTGAGATTTGATTTTGCCTGAGGGTTACCGAAGGAAACGAAAACCATCCGCGCACATAGGTAATTTGTGCGGGGTCTTCTCTTTAACTTAGTGCACTTACTTGCTGTTAGTAAGGGAATGCTTTGAGATTGCCGGCGAAGAATAGATCTGAGCAAACGCACTAGGCCAGAGTGTCTTAACACTCCTAAAAAAGTAACTTTCTTCGATGAAGAGCTTAAGCTTCTTCATAGATAATTATTGCCTTTAAATATAATCTGCTGGCAATCGTTGTGTATGGTACTGTTGCGAGAATATAGTTGGAAATATCTGGTTTCTCCTCTTCCTGAAAAAAGTGCTGTGTTTGCAAATAACACTAATACTTTTGCGGGATATTTAATAAAAAAAATAATGTAGGCTGCCATGTATAGTACACTAGTGCTTCACAAAATTGCTATTGAGGAGTGCTGAGACGTTGGCTTAGATCTGTACAAAGCCTTCCTCCTCACAGCTTTCACCTATTTTCGGGACAAAGGTTTTTTCAATGTTAGTATTTGTTTATTGTGTGAGCAAAACGCCTAATTTGAACGCATTATATATGCATCCACTTTATTGTGTCTGACTACTACGGGTAGAAATTTCAAGCGCATGTTGGATGACCTCACCAAGCATATCTGGCAGATTGAAAAAGTAGGTAAAGAAATAGGCACGTAGAAGTTTCGCATTCTAATCACCTAATTTAATGGCTGATAATATATTATAATAAAGAATTATAGAACAAAATACGAAGATATATTTCATTAGATTTAAAAGCAGTTGTACACTGCAGTGTGTATGCCAAAGAAACGAATATACGCGAAGTCAAGTCAATAGACTGAAATATAAAGCAGCACACGTAACTGTGTCTAGTACTGTAGGCCATTATTGACCAGAACCACGCACCACAGGCGGGAATCTCCGACATTCTGTTGGAGATTTTGCTGTATTCAGGAGACCACCAGGGTTGCTTGCGTTACGCCACCCTATTCCATATATCTATTTCATCCATCTGCGGATCTATCATCTCGCACAGGATATTTCATAATGATATACGTTGCAATTGCGTTCGCTAATACTTTCGCGGCATGCTTACAATGAAGAAAGGATCACCCTCAATCGGAATCTTGAATGCCTTTCGTTATCGCAAAGAAAAATATTGTTTTGCGGTGAGTGGCTTACTATTATTTTGCCCTCTTTGCATTATAAGGGAACTCTCTGTACCTATTAGTAACGGCACAAACAGTCCTCCGTGCCATGTGGACATATGATACAAATCAAGATCGTTGGTAACTTAAGATTATGACCAATACTACCTGCATAATGGTGCCAGGAAGAACAGAAAAAAAAAAGACTTTGGAAGCGTCACAAGACAAGGTCATTCCGAAGCGTCGGTTACCCGCAACGGTGTTCGAATTACACTGCACCAAGTGAAAGTGTTAGGTTATAGCCTGTGGATTTATTATCTTTTTATCGTAAATCAAATATCGACCATTTTTTATTCACCAAAAATGAAACAATAAACTGAAATTCCCAATTCCAAACGTCACCTTGAATAACAAAAAAATGTATCGAGGAGCACACTCGCAGACCAAACTTTCTAGCCCAGAATTGTTGAATTTATTTTGTAAACGTTTTGTGTTATTGCAAAGCGGCATCTGAAGGCAAGGATTGCTAACTACCGATGAATCTCAGTTTCCAAGTGACATTACTCACTCTTTCGTAGTTTTGGGGAATATCTGGAGGTATACCAAAAGGTATAGCTTTAAGTTCTCATCCGGAAGATTCCACGCGAATTTATGTCTCTCTACGTGTCTTCGATGCGAGAGCAATGCGGCATCCCTTTCGGAGATTTGCAGCCACGAGCTTTGCGCGCATGTTTTGTGATTCCACTTCTGTGAGTTGCGCTCTCTCGGAGCACCACGTACAGACAAGCCAATTGGGGCGCTAGCTCCTTTTGTGTTTTAATTGCTCGTCTCCAAGATTCCGTGATATTTTTAACAGCTACAACGAACTCTGCCGAATAATTCTCTTTAACGAATAACTTACCATTATTTCAGAAGTGTAGTCATATATCACCGCCTAAAGAAGTAATCGTTCACAATTTAAATGGTGTATAATCATTCTGGGTGTATATTACCTATTTCGGAGTTGTATTTTCGATTTTGTGCGTTTATACAATTTTTTTCGAATGGTCTCAAAGATCGTTCACACCTCTGTCCGTCACTGACGGTGCTCCAACGCGAAGTGTATGGGAGGAATTCTCCGGTTTTCGACTGAGATTGGATTATAACTCGGAGACGGTTCAGACATTGAGTTGTGGAGGTATTACTGTGAATAGTAAGGAAGACTGTCTTTTGTTGTCAAAGGCTTTTACTTCGAACCTTGAACTTTTGGTTTGACATCTAGAAACTACCGCGTTCAAGCATAGTCCGAAGGCGTGTATATTTTGGTGTCTCATTTTTACACACCCATGCAACCTCTTCCGATTCCAGACGGCTTCGCTCGTGTCGGAGTGGCGCAATGAGATGCACGCGGCATCAAAACGCGTGAGACGTCGTGTTGATCCCAACGAAGGGCTGCTTTTTTCACTTCAGTCTTCATTATATTCAGCGTCAAAGAAAGCCGGCTTCCTTTAACTTCGTTTTCAAGGCGGCATATATCGGTGAGACAAGCGAACCTACGCTTCAAAAACGATTGCAATGTCATCGTCTTGTTCAAGCGCCGCTCGAGTGCGGCGTTACGCACTCCGCATGTAAAAGGTTAACAACAACGCTCATGTTTCAGCTCGGATGTTAGTCCTTTTCCAGAAATCTGCTGAAGTTGCTTTTATTAATTATTGGGCGCTCCTTGCCCCAGTTGCATTTGCGCCTTAAAAGCCAACCATCATCAAAATTGCTTTTATTCTCCTCCACATTTAAAAAAATACATTTGTTTCTTCTTAGTGCTTGTTTCTAAGTGAGTAACTTTCTTTTTACGTTAGTGGTACTGAGCACCTAACTCACCTAACTGTTAGTAAGTCGATTTATTGCTCTATGAAGGTGTAACCGCCTACTTCTAGCCAAATATTGTTGTTGTGAATTCCGGCCCACTGTGCTGAACCATTGCAGTAATGCCCTGGTATAATGTATTCGGAGACAGTTTAGCGGTATAGCACAACTTGGTCTAAATCCTCATCCGCGACATCAGTACATTAATGATTGTGTGTGTGGTATGGCGCCCGAAACCACAAAAGAAAACCGAAGAAGGACAGGCTGTGCGTTAGATGTCGCCGCATTCAAGTCTGCCAGGAATTGGGGGAAGGTCCTACAGGAAAGAAGAGGAGGTAGAATCTCACGCTGGAGCAGAAGAAGCTCCACGGTGGCACTTCCAGGGCCTGTCTTCGGGACAGCCAGGTGATCTGTGGCTGTCGTAAGAACGCCCGGGCACGACATCGCCGGCAACGCTGGGCTGTGGTTATATTTTCACACCCACCAACCTCCAATATCTTCGTGGTCCTGCTAACCTTGTCCTCCCCAGCACCTCTCCAACAACGGGCCGCATCAACGAGCCCACTGCCTCTGAGACGCTTGCCTCTTCCCATAGCCTCTTGTCCTCAACGCCATTGCCCGAGCCGCGAGCGCCGCTTACATGGCGTGAGGAACTTTCTATATGTTTACTTCCGTTGGAACTAATTTACCCATTGTTAAATTATTTCCCGTCCCGTCTTTGTGGTCGTTCATCATTAATGTAAACGTCCTCCCTTCTACCGAAACCCTTGTTGCGATCCCTCATTCCTGCGTCCCTCCTGTGGTCCTTGTGTCTTCCGAACCTTAACATCATCACAAATTTGCGTCCGCAACATGACTCTCCTCTAACAACTTGGAGAGAGACCATGACCGGAAATAAAGATTCGGGAGTTTGAGATAGCGAACAATGGGAATCGAAGAGTTAGAGAAGATTACTGCAGATGGACTGAAGTTAGGGCTCCAGAGAGAGGCACTTCGAAACTGGGTCGAAGCCGAGCGCGATAAACTAAGAACACAGCGAGAGACTGAAAGGGCAGAGCGCGCTAAGCCAAGAGCAAACTAGACGATTTAATGGCAGCAGCACAGGAGAAGGAGATCGCTGTACTTGAAGTACGGGTGGCACAACTGCAGCGAAAGTGCGTTGATGTCTGTGGACAGGCGGCATCTCCAACCACTTATAATGGCGTGGCAGATCCTATGCAGGAGAAAAGAATCAATGGCGAATTTACGCCAGTTCACCTAAAAAGAAAGGCAGTGTATCCGGAGCTCCAAACCCACCAAGAAAAACTAGCACACCATGTAGACACTACGGCTCATGAGCCCTATATGTTGTATTCAAAGAACGACATGCCTCTATCTCAGGTTCTGATACAGAGTGCAGCAGGTGATGGCCGAGCCGCAAGCGAAACCAATTCCTCACATCTCGCAATATCCTTTGAAGGTTCGGCGAACAAATGCGCCAAAGCTGATTCCTTGCCAGCTCATATGGAACCTGTACTTCCCTTAGAGGTAAAGAAAGCGCGCAAGCGTAAGAGAAAGGACACAGAAAAAAGATTACCACGACCAGCAGCAGTGCAAATGTCAAGCCTGCTAACGCAAAGTATAGCAGAAGGAGATGCCCCAGGAAGACACTTCGCATGCAGGTCCACCGTAAAGCAAGCCTGGTAAAGCTGCGCAAGACAAGCTCCGCAGCGCCCGTGGCAAATCCTCTGGAAATACGGACAAGCTTTACTCGTGACCAAGTGAAAACTTCCAGTCGCACATTCAGCGGTTCTGCTTTAAGCAGGTCGTATACAAAGGTCAACCACAGGGAACAAAAACAAATCCTCCCAGCACGCAGGCGCTTTGGCAAATTAACAGGGTGCACCAGAAAGCTGAAAGTGACCAGACCCCGAAAGTGCCTCGGCAGAAAGGCTTTTCATGGAGACGATGCTAGAAGTATAAAAGGAAAGACAAATAAGAAGTGACCCGCAGAAAAAGAAACGAGTGCTCACCTTGACCTGGAAAAGTTTTTTTGAAAGCAGACCTTTTGATTTATACACCGAGGATTGTCGCAATTCAGTGGAGGTGTTTACATGAATTTGTGGGACTAACAGCTATATAAAACTTTGTGCTGGACGTTTACATGAATGCGTTGTTTAGGACAAAGTGTGTCAGATTAGTCAGTCGTGAATTTGATGTTATTTCCTTTTGGTTTCTGGACTTAGAAAGTGCGTGTCGTGTCACCTCGGCGACTTTCTTAAAGCGGGGGGTATTGTGGTATGGCGCCCGAAACCACAAAAGAAAACCGTAGAAGAAAAGGCTGTGCGCAAGATGTCGCCGCATTCAAGTCAGCCAGGAATCGGGGGAAGGTCGGAAAATAAAGAAGAGGAGGAAGAATCTCACGCTGGAGAAGAATTAGCTCCGTGGCGGCACTTCCAGGGCCTGTCTTCGGGATGGCCAGGTCACCGTGGCCGTCGTAAGGACGCCCGGCAACCACATCGCCGGCAAGGCTGGGCTGTGGTGATATTTTCACCGCCACCAACCTCCAATATCTTCGTGGCCCTGCTAACCTTTTCCTCCCCAGCACCTCTCCAACACCGGGCCGCATCAACGAGCCCGCTGCCTCTGAGGCGCTGGCCTCTGCCCATCGCCTGGTGCCCTCAACGCCGTTGCACGAGCCGCAACCACCGGTTGCATGGCGTGAGGAAATTTCTTGATGTTAACTTCCGTTGGAACTTATTTACCCATTGTTGTATTATTTACCTTCCCGTCTTTGTGATCGCTCATCATAAATGTAAACGTCCTCCCTTCTACCAAAACCCGTGTTTCGATCCCTCCTTCGTGCGTCCCTCCAACTGGTCCTTGTGCCTTCCGAACCTTAAAATCATCACTGTGAGATGCATTTTTTTCTAAATATTGCTTTCAAATCCACACCCTTTCACCAACAGTTTTTGTATTTCCGGAATCCTCAAACAATAGTCCACGAAAACAATACCCAGTCATGTTCACTAATATCATCCGCTGTTAAGGCTTGTTCAGGTGTAGCCATGGCACTCATTTGCATAGGTAGGTGGGAAAGGTTTTGTCGACAGACAGCGAAGTGCTTCTAGCAGGACGTTCGCGTGCGGAAAACGTATTGGATTTAAATTTACTCTTACGGAGCAGCCCCCCGGAAGCAGTTACGAGGGATTATTGGCGTAGGCGTCTGCGGAACCGAATGACGGAACGCATCAGAATCGGCAGAAGCACAGCGGAAGGAACGTCGGCAAAGGGCGAGGAAGAGTGCAGCATGCACGGCTATGGCCCTGTCACCACCTCCCCTAGATCTTGTTTCTATGCGTCAACGCTAAAAAGCGCGCTACATCCAACCCCCTCCCAGACGCTATACCTTTGGCCGCTAATTCAAACCAAGTGACATTTTCGCAAGATGTTCCGACACGATTTCCAACATGATCGCTGCGTTACCGTGCGAGGCTAATCGCAACTACGCGTATTTGCGCCTGAGATTCAATTCTGATTTGCTACAACACGACAACACGCTGGCCAGCGGCGACGATGCGTGGCGAGATGCTAGAGGAGTAGGGCGCCCCGCCGTGAGTTCGATGATCACGCAATCATTTCCCGAGCGCAGCACATATGCGCCGTGACCGAGTAGACTGCATCTCGTGCTGTTGCCAGATTTAGTATTAGGTCGTATAGTAATCGTCACTGCAATTATAAAATAAAACAAACTATTCTGTTGTATTCTAAACCTTTCACAAGAAATAAAGCCGACAGCAAAGTCTGCGTCATAACGATTTCGTAAAACTAAACTTCTTGAATATTAGTAGGTGATGTAATAAGATTGACAGAAAGAAAAAATAATGACTTGAAACCAGGCACTTTCTCTCAGAACAATAAATACGCGACAAGATAAATGAATATAATGTAATAGTCATATTGGGAACCTGGGCTGCTGGAATGCGCACCACCGGTACGCACGTATACATGGCAGGAGATTGGAGGTTCATATCGGCCGCGAGCAGCACGAAAGCCCCTAACTCCCACGGTACTGTGGGAAGCAACTCAGCGTCATTTTCAATTTGGTATAATTTTAAGTTTGAAGAATAAACATTCTTACTACGAATGATTACATAAGATTCATGTTTTAAATTTCCCCCTCTCCACCCAAATTTTACCGGAATTAGTCTGACCTTCGAACAAAGGAAGACAGTTTCTCACTCTTTGAAACGTCCTGCCGCGACTTCTTGGAATCGAGTATTGTATACTCATTGACCGGAAGAGTAAAATGAAGTGTTATATACAAACTTTAAATTGAGCACCCTTGTGGCGATCAGCGTGGCGAAGAAGTTTACTATTCAGGTTCAGGCCATTATTGCCCAATATCTGCAGTATGCGATGTAGCAGCTGCGAGGCTGGATTGTCGCCGAGCTCCCCGGTGTTCAAAAGCTGCTGCAGCCTGCTGCGCTACGACTCAGACTTGCATTGGATGATCGCGGCCTTGGGGCGGTCGTACGGCGCAACAGAATGCGGGGCATTGAGGATGTCGGCAAGCTCGACCCCGATGCTGCCTGGCAAAGCGGTAACGAAGCTGTTGTATTTCCCTCCTGGCTAGTGGTTCGATGCAAATAAAACCGCGCTTCGACTTCGGTGAGCCATGTTTTGGGGTTTCGAGTCCAAAACGGGGGTAGCGTCGTGGTGTGCACAGCCGCGGTTTTAGCGTGAGCGGGCCGAGCCACTTCTTTGGAGGTAGTAGCTGCTGAGTGAATGTTACAATTCTACGATGGTAATGAATCGCACAATGTTGTTAGCAAGGGGTCCCTCCACCAGATTATTGAAAATATTTTAGTTCCCATCCACGACGTCAAACATGTGTGTATGTTTGAATGCGCAAGCGGCCAAATTGAAGGAAGTCGGTTTTAGATGATTGCGAAAAGGCGTAAAGTTCGACATACCGGATTGTTAGCAGTTATAAAATCTTCAAGAGTGTTAATGTGAACCACAGAACCATATAAAATTTGAAAATGGAAACAGGTAACCAGATCCACATGTCAGTGTCACTAAACTCAGTTGGATAGACCATTCAAATAAATTACCAACCTTTGAAAAGTTTCTCTATGTGCATATACAAGTGTCAATCAACTGTGATGAAAATTTAAGCACATGGTTCTATGCTGCATGTAATTATATGCACCAAATAAAACAAACAGAACAAAGAAGTTTATTCCCTGGATTAATCGCGATTTCATTCAGGCCAAGAACAATGTTAAAAGTCTTAGAAAATTTGCCTAAAGAAGTAATAACAAGTCAATGGCTGGTCTCGCATCTCCCATCACCGAAACGAAACTAATATTAAAAACATGGGATACGAAATATTTCACCAAGACGCCTTCTGTTTCCATCAAAAATATGCCGTATAATTGTAGGGTTACTTAAAAATTTAATGACAAGTGACAACTTTAATAACATTCAAGATGACTTTATAACCCTTTCTGAGCTCAAGAAAAAATTCCCATAAGTTTCTCTAGCGATTAGGCAACACACCAACAAACGACATGTCGTTCAAAGAACCACCCGAATGGCCGCTGCGGCTTGAGCAGGGCATCCATCACCTCCTCCATCAATTTGGTGTAACGAAGAACTTAGGGCTAGACAACATACCCAATTTTTGAGTGGCAAAGTATCTGGGTTGAATTTTCTGGACAAGGTATCTGGGCAGAAGAACTAACCCCTGTGGCGATTGTGTGCGCACTAATAAAATACATCTAGGAACGATTGAAATGTATACCTATACGCGATTTATGAGTAAAGATATTGCATTGCAGAAGCTCTTCATGATCGGTGCCTGCATTGTAACGTCTAGAGCCGTTCGTTTTTGGGGATGTTTATATATCCCCTTTGAAAGATTGGAAGCCCAACTTTGCGAAATCTCCGCGTGTCTAGATATCATATTTAAGCTTTTCGGTGGAAAAACCGGTTTAGGGGGAAATGCCTTAGTTCTTTAACAGAACACCATCGGTCCCACTGAGATAGTTGTTATTTTTTAGGCCGGTTTTTGCGACTGCGAAAATTGTGCATCGAAAATATTGTATTACAATTTCACGGTGCAATGTACCGTTCTCAATGTATATTTGAGTGTTTACGTCAGTTATCACAAGGAACCTGCTCAAAAACATTTACCTGTGCCACCTCCAAATTTGCGAGCCCCTTAAAAACCGCTCAGGGTAATTATCCATGAAGTTTATTCCCCATTCCAACTAAAAAACAGAATGATCTCCTCTCAGAGTTTATTTCCGACAATTGGTTGCTCCTCCGCTTTTAATAAGAATAGATAAAGGGCTCTAGAGCCTATTAAGAAATAACAAATTTCCACATTTACACAATACAAAATTTACACATTAGGTGCCGGCGCCCAATCAGCCTTGTAACGGCAAATACGTCAAATTCTAGGAGCTTCTGCATTTCCATCATCCTGCGCTTGAATACAATAAGCTCTTCAAGACAGATCCGCTGAAGGAGTCACGTTGACGTGCTGAAATATTTTTTCAGCAAGGAGCGGAAAGCAAGGAGCGAAAGCATTTTCGTTGACCCTCGACATTTTCGGGCACCAATCAGGCGCATCCGAAATAGCAGTCTTATTATTTTAAGGTATTAGTCTTATGCAAAGCAGAACTGTGAAAATACGTACCATGCTCGATACTTAATAATACGCGTGCATATAGAATCTCTCGAAAGGAGCGTGGCTTTAATAATGAATCTCTTTCGTCGACGGTGAGCTCACTGGGAGTGAAGCGTTTTGATTCGATTGTATATTTTTTATCTTGAATGTAAATCTGGAGCACGTACGTTCTTCGACAAGGCCAGTATGTAAGCCTAATTAACTTTGGAGGGGCGTTACTTGGGCAGCTTCTTACTTTAGTCTATGTTCCTTAAGAACTGTTACTTTGTACGTCCTGGCAGCTTTTGAGATTTCTTTCATCACTCTGAAATGAGCTGAATTTCCGATGCCCAACATATGAGGAGGTGCTTTTGTCGCAATGAGTCAGCAACCAGTATTTGTGCTGGCTTTTAAGATGTCTGTTGAAACTCGTAGCTCTGAAATTTGCTGGTATTGCTGCGAATATTTGTGTGTATCTGTTCTTCACAAACAAGTAAATAAAACCAGAGAGAAATATGACGGTATATGTTTCCTCCCTAAACTTGAAAAATAAGGATGTTATCAACAACTGCGAATTTCGGTATTTTAAAACCTATTTCCTCACGATGCACTCTTATCCTGTAGTAGTGGCCGTTCTAGCGCTTATCGTGGGTACTTTGTTGCGCACGTATAACAGTGTCCTAATTTACTTCCAGAGTAGAATGGGTCCCTCTAAATGGGAAAATATCCCTTTGAGAAAATATGCCGTGCTATTTTTTCTGGTGGCATCTCCGGTTTTCAAAATCAGACTTGAAAAGTCATGAATTCGCGTAATAATTCGTGTTCGCAATGGTGACGTGGTAATCGATTAGCACAAATGTAGGTGGTGCATGAACAATTATATTGAACGCACAGTGGCCACTTTTTGTATACCAAAACATGACCTGAGCCTTGCGCTCTGCCGTTTTGAGGTATGATGTGACGCCACCTGCCACGGGTGACGACATTATTTCCATTGGGGAAATAAAAACTGTACAGCGATTTCTGGTGTAACCTAAATACAATACCCTAAAAAATTGGCCAGAAAGAATACAGGCGTGGTCTGTTGAGTATTCATGTAAGGCCAATAATCTGTATACATACTATTGAATAAATCTCAGCGCAATGTAGCTGAAAACGCTTCTAGAAGTATCATATAGGTTGTCTCTATTTCCTATTCTTTTAGTGCTTCTAAAAAAGCCGCGCTGAGTGCGGAATCAAACTCTTTCTCGTAGTCGGCAAATGCTTGCAAACTGTTCAGTCTTCTTTGCGAATTATACTATCACTTGGTTGACGACATGGGTGTGATCCATTCGTTGGGTACACTTTTCTAAACCCAGCCTGACTGTGGGTTGATTGGAATCTAGGCTGTCACCAATGAGGCTAACTACAACTTTGGTAAACGGACTGTAAACAACTTAGAGTAGGCAGATGGGTCTGCAATTCTTGAAGTCCTAGTCTCTTGTTCTGGATCAGAATATTGTTGGCATTTTTCTAGGCTATGGACATTTTTAAGACTTCAAGCATTCCGAAAATAGTACAGCAAGCTTTCCTATACAGTATTTCCATTCTTCTTTATCATGACATCATTGTGAAGGTTTCTTTCAAAGCCTCGATGAAGAGCTAGTCGAGGTTCCAAGTAGTTTGAAGGGCGTAGCGTGGTGCCCGCGTGGGCGGTTCCCGCCGTCTCCTCTAACCCGCCCGCTCGCCGCTGAGAATACAGATACCTGGTAGAAACATGTTGCCAGCGGTGCCAACTGAACGGACGAGCGGAATCTTCGGTGCTAAACGTGTCCACACCGATTTACTGAGCGCATAATATGTATTGCATAAGGTAATACCATCATTCATTTTACCTCAACTCGATAAATGTTTTCTCTTCCTGCTCGGATTTCTCTCGTACGTTTCTAAATGGAACGGACTACGCCTAAACAGGAACCCCACCATGGCGCGAAAACAGTGGGCGGAGTGGCGCCGAAGCCAATCGCATGCTGTAGTCGAGCATGTATCTTGCGCTTTTTAAGTGCGTATGAACTCATTTGCCTAGCGCCACACTGGCCAGTGCACTAACCAGACCCCTACTCCATAGCAGCAGAGCCATCCCAAGCAGCACACGACTCTTCGGCCTAACTCAAGCCGGCCTAACTTTTGCCAGTGATTCTCTATCCGGCCCTTTTCTGGCAGACGTATTCGGCCCGTATCCAAATGTCGATCTTTTGGCCGTATACAGCCGTACTCCCATTGCTACCGAACGGCCACTCTCCCTCGGCCAGTCGATCGGCTTACGTTCATATACCCATTTCCCCGCCATATGGCTGCGGCCATTCGAAAGCTCACCGTGGGCTGGCAAAATACGGCCACCGGAGGTCAGACGAGATGCGGTTGTCGGACTCCAGCCGGACTAAAGCTGCTGGACGTTCGGCCACGGTAGTGGCATTGAAGTTTAGCAACAGTACGTACTGAGGCCGGTGGACGACCACTGCATGCAGCACCAGCAGATGACTCAGTCACACTGTGCAGCAGCACAAACCCATCGTTTTCAGTCCACTGCACTGACATCAAAATGAGCCCACGCGCCACCATCAGCCGTCCAGTCTTCGCGCAGCCTTTCGTATCGATGAGCGTCAGTTGACAGGAAATTTTTTTAATAAACACTGCCCACAAGAGGGGATTGCTTGCAAATGTTAGGCGGTTATAAACTTTTGCGTCGATATTTCTATACTTTACAAGCCTAAAATACCTTCAAATTGCGCTCACAAGAATAGTAGCGCATAATCACGCCATCTGTCTCAAAATTCTCGCATTAATTTCCCGTGTACCTCCCCCCCCCAAAAAAGAGTGTTACCACAACCCAAATCCCCGGTTCTAAGCTGCTTTACTAACATTTTAAGGGGTAGTTTAGAGTTTAAATGTATATTTGATTGCTGAATACTGTTTAAAAAAGAGCGGAAAATTGTAGGAGCCCCCGAAGACAGTTCGCTGATCTTACTCAGATACATCACCTCCTCTCCCGCTACAAAAAGAAACGAAATGATCTCCGCTAGCGTTTATTTTACGTCCGCCCGGCGCTCCTACATTTACAGGAAGAGATAAAAGGCTCCCAAATGCATTACGATCGCATAATGTTCATCCTTTAAAAATTGGTGCTTGTTGTCGATCAGCCTTCCGATGAGCCCTAGGTTGTTGCCTGCAGTTAAGAATTGGAGATTCCGCATTTCGAAGAACTTTCGCTCAACGAGGACAAACTCATTAAGGCGCACTCGATTAAAAAGTGAAGGTTATGTGCTGAATCTCTTTTGCATCTAAGCAACGAGCAGAAAGCATTTTCCTCGTCCCCCGACATTTTCGTGCACCAGTCAGGTGCATCCGACATAGAAGCATGATTTTTTATTCTTTAAAATTATGCTTAGGGCAACGAATAATTGCAAAACTTCATAGCAGCGAGTGAACTAAATATTACATGTATCAGCAATATTTCCAATCATGCTTGCCTTGAAGAATGGATTTCCTTCGTGAACACTGAACATTTCAGTTTGTGACGCCTTTGATTACCTTCCATCTTTATCTTGAATGTGCGCTTATAGCGCCTCAGGACGCGTTCAAACTGTTGCCGCAACTGTCGTAATATCTTTGAAGAAGGACGTCATTTCAAGTCTCAGCTAACCGAAGTGCGTTACATACCGTTTATTTTTTTCACATCCACAGATCACAATATAGCTTTTACGTCGGTAGTCTGAACATAGCCTCTGTCTTACGCCGTTGTCAATGTGCGCGTAGATTTCGTTAGGGCCGTTGATTTTTTGGTTTCAAACTTCAGTACATATGTCCTGTGAACCATGGCTTTTACATCCCAAGAGAGCTCCTGGAATTCATAAATTACGCTTAAGTCAGTGAGCACTATAGGCTCAACCCATAAGGCGGCGGTTTTCTTGCAGTAAAATCTAAAGTAACTTTTGGATGCCAGTGTCGACATCTGTTGAAACGCCCCAAGTGGTTTGGAATTTTAGTCATTGCTCAGCATTTAATGCTACAATTGTTTTCGGCAAGCGAGTCGGTGACAACCACGTGAGAATGAAGCTTTATTTATTAGCACCGCAACAGATGCAGGATGAAAGGACATGAATTCTGGCGAATTCTAGTATTAGTTAAGAATGTAGCCTCCCGATGCGAACGAACGGTATTTTACTGACCGTCCTAGTATAAAACACACTGATGTCAGAGCTAGCTTGTAAAACAAAATTTTAACTGTGAAAAAAAAGGACAAAGGGGAAGAACAGGGAGGCCTCAAGAGCAGTTGTCCTGCGTGTTCCTCCATTTCGTCCAGTGTAATCTCTTGCCCATTCAACATTATGCCGTTCTAGCGCTTCTCTTCCGCCCTTTTTTCCGCAGATATAAAATGGTGTATTAATTTTTTTTCAGAACAGAATAGGTTCGCCTAAAGTTTAAAACGAATATTGCACTAAAAAACGCCATTCATGCGTGTTCGCGTCGTCTGAATTTTTGTGAAACAGAATACCAGAAACTAAAACGTGTCATGAATTATTTGGTTCACATTCACATTCGGCCACTTTAATTTCTTGTGCAGTTGAAGCCATGCGTTTTAGCGCTTCTCGGCCGCTATTTGTTGCGCTTATTTAAAACAGCGTGTTAATTTCTGTCCTGCAAAGAAATGCTTTGCCTAAGGTTCCACTGAATGTTTGTTTGAACAAAAAATTATTTATCCTTGTCCGCATCGCCTCAATTTTTTGTAAAATAGAAGGCCTTAATCTAAAACAGAAGTCACGAATCATCCCGGTCATTTACGTCATAATGTTTTTGTGAAACAGATTGCCCAAATAGTAGGCATGACTTCACGAACCACAAGTACCGCTCATCAAGACGGCCCCGTTATTGCTGAAACCGGATTTACTTGTCAAAATAGATATTAGATAACGTTTTTTGCGATGCGGTACAGTAGGAAAGTACGTTTAATGCACGGTTCGGGCATATTGATCCCCCTGTTGCCGAATCTTTTCTACCACTTCATACATAAAAATACATACCGTAGCTTTCAGCTATGAGGCCGTAATCCCGTGGCTCAAATCCCATCTCTCACACCACGGTCGCTAAGGGCGTTTAGGTGAAGAATGCATTGCGACACTCATATTGAGCACGAACGGCTTTGCGAAGTTTTTGTATAGTTTGATATTTAAGCTCTCTAGCATCTAATGTTTGCATTCGTTGCCCAGCATATGCAGCGCAAACCAGAAATGGGCATAATATACCATCTCAAATGGTTGCTTGCAGTTGGTTTCCGCTTCGTCTTTTAACATATTTGTCAGTGTATTATAGTAAAAGCCATTGGGCGTCAAGCGATTATCAAATCTCACTGCTACATAAATGACGTATGTTTACGCAAGAGTTCCACAAAAACTTTTATTTTGTAACTTTTCCCAAGATTGCCATTGGCATCAAGTTTCATGTTGCCGTACTTGAATTGGAATTACTTTGCAGTTGATTTAGCAAATAACATTAGCAAATAACATTTTTTACAAACGAATTTAAAAGAGGTACTGTGCGGAATCAATATTGTAGAACGACTGTACATTTGTCGACACTTTCGCAGTTGAGACACCGATTTGAGGCTTAATTTATAGTTCCACAGGTTCTCGGGGAACGCCCCAATTTGTCCGGGAGTTGAATACATAGGGCAGCTCTTCATCAAACATATTCTATACCGTGGCATACTTGCGGTTAAAAACGTCGCCCAGAAACACAATTTCTCTCTTCCCTATCGTAGTCGTTAATTGTGATTATAACGAATATGTCATCCCCTTTTTGTCTCTTGTAAAGATATGCACATTACGCTGGAGTATATACTCATTT
The DNA here is from genome assembly GCF_048455015.1 of Haemaphysalis longicornis. Lineage (NCBI taxonomy): Eukaryota > Metazoa > Arthropoda > Arachnida > Ixodida > Ixodidae > Haemaphysalis > Haemaphysalis longicornis. The sequence goes on from NW_027526445.1 coordinate 134,781,560, forward strand.
TCTGTTCCACTGAAGGACAGATGAATTTTCTCACCTGTAGTCCCGTTACCCATTGAAAGTTTGTGGAACATTGCAGTTCGAATGTAAGCCAATATTTCAGTCAATTTCTAGCGATTCTGGGAATACAAGCACACACGAACAGCTAAAGCATAGATTTCACAAATGCCGGCGGTGAACAGGGGTATCATTTTTTCTTCCTAACTGTACCCTAGCTCTTATCGTTCAACAGAAATTTTCGAAGGCTTTTCGAACCAGCTCAATTGGTCAGCTTACAAGAAACAAATATGTCGAGGCCTCTACTTACCTCCTCCGCTCTTTTTTACTTGGGCAAGCATGAGATCGTTCGCAGCCAAAGAAGCCTCCCTATTTTGGATTTCCATTCTCAGTGTGCTCGTTACATTACAAGTCTTTTTGAGCAAAACACAGTCACCACGCTGCTTAGGGGTAACTTCCGGTTGTGCACTGCGGCAGTCGTTCATCACACAAAAATAAAATTTAAATTTGCCAATCACAATACGAAAAAAATGTCAAATTATGACCATTGCCCGTCGAATATATAATTAATCAAATTCCCCGCCACCATTCCACCGAAAGGAACAACACATGCCGGAGTTATATTTTGCACATCCCTCGAAACTGCTTGGGCACAAGCCATGAACATAGCCAGGATATGCTATGCTGGATCGTTAGAAGCCGTAAAAATATTACGCGTTATATTCCGGTTGCCTGATCTTGACGCAAAGGTGGGTAAGGAATTGCATTAGAGGCATCAACGCATAAAAAATGAGCTCAGAGGGTTTGATTGGCCCGCATAAAATTTTGGAGTGTGAAGCCACTATTTCAAATTTATTTTATTTTAGTAGTTTGTTCTTATGTCGGCACCGTACCGGGATTGATACTTTTTTACGATTCGGCCCTCCTCCTACGACTGACAGTATGGTATGAAAGCTAGTTTGTCAAATTTAAGTGATAAATTACGCGGGTATAGAACTGCGACACTAGAAACTTTATTCGATTCCTGCACACCTAGCGATGAGGAACAAAGACTTTTTCTGTTTAATCGTTCACAAGACACCTTATGTTCTCGCAGCGAGGCTATTACCTAGAACATAGAAGAATCTCCATGTCGCGATGACATAGAAACTATTGATTGTGAGGTTTAACGTGCCGACGCCTCACCGCGATAAGGCGCACCATCGGCGCCCTGGGTTAACCCTAGGGATCTTTAACGTGCGCCGAAATTGTGAACACATGGGTGTTTTTGCTTTTCTTCGCAAACGCTCTCGCCGCGCCCTGTAGTCAAACCCGCGTCCTCGCGCGATGGAGCAGAAAAGAAATAAAGCTTTCCATAAAATAGAAAACCACGCAACCATTCACGAAACGTAGAGATCGAATCTTCTCACCCCAAAATATTTCCTCTAAGGAAAGAGCAGCGAAGATTAATTAGGAAGTATAAATTTACAAAGATTTACGCTTGGGCTTGCTTCAGAGGTGTTCTCAAGAAAAATCAACATCATCTGCTCAGGCCCACTCCAGTACAGACGTCCCTCACAACGACCTAGATCCGCTCCGGTCCTCCACCACCAGAGTCCAGAATTTACCACCGATGTTCCGTATTTCTTCTATCTATCGTGATATTGATATTCCCCTTCTTCTGGACGCATCTCTTGGTATCTACTCTATTACCTTGGTTCCTGGCCACGAAACCGCTTTCCTGATGGTGGCGAAAAGCCAAAACACGCCCATGTGGCCGAGATGTTGGCGCACGTAGAGATCCTCAGGTGGTAAAAATATTCCGGCGCATTCCACTAGGGTACGCCTCATGGCCTGTGAACCGTCGGCACGTTAACCTCCCCCCCCCCCTCCACATCAATAAATCACTTTGTTACCCTAATATTCCACGGGTGGTCGCTCGGCCTCACTACATGGTCAGCCTAATACAACTGCTTTTTTTTCAACTATGGTATCGTCAACTCTAATCCTCTGATCCAGGTAGCTTTATTGTTGTCCTTAATATTATTTCTAGCATTTTTCGTTCCATGACACGGTCAGCCGACCTAAGTTTGCTTTCTAGATGTTTAGTAAATCGCCGAGTTTCAGCTCCATGTGTCATCACGGGGAGTTTGTCTGGTTGTAAATTTTTCATTCGTGTGGCACTTATAGCTTACTCATCATTATTTTGGAGTCCTTTCGGAGTGCTACATACCGATACATATTCTGCGCCGGATTTCTTTTTCGCGGTTGGATTCAGCACTAATATTCTGTGTGTGGTTGTTACATTTTGTTACTTTTTGCAGCATTTCATCTTACATGCAGAATAAGACGTTTTTGGCATGCTTATTTCTCATTGCTTTAAATTTATTTATAAATATTATTAGCCCAATGGCAGTGTTCAACATTCTGATGGCAGGTCCTCGTGCATTGTTTGGATTTCTTGCGCATTATCACACAGCAAGGCAATGCCGTCGGCAAACCTAAATGGCTCAACTATTCCCTGTTTATCGTTAATCCTATGTTTTCCCATTATAGCATTTTATGTACCCCCTTCATTCATGCTGTGAATAGTTTTGGAGATATCGTATGTTCCTGTCTTACTCTTTCCAGATCGGAAATTCATTGCTTTGCTTGTCGAGGTTAATCTTTCCTTAATTACTTATATATGCCTTCTCGGCGTATAACATAGGTTTTTCTATTTCCGGTTCTTTTAATGCTTTTAAATGGGTGACGGTGAGTGCGGAATCAAATGTTTTCATGTAGTCTAGAAATTCATGTAAAATGTTCTGTGTACTCTGCGAATTATTCAGTCACTTGGAGACCGACATGGATGGGATCCATCGTTGAGTACCCTTTCCTAAACCCAGCCGGCTGTCTGGATTCCTGGGAATCCAGAGAACCGACGAGGCTAACTAGAACTTTGGTAAAGAGATTGTTAACAACTGAGAGTACGCGGATGGTTGTGTAATTCTTGACGTCTTTGGCATATCCCGTGTTAATAATCAAAATAACATTGGCGTTTTGTTTTTTAGCGTTCAAGAATTCAAAAAAGAGTACAGTAAGTTTTCCCGTAACCTATCTTCTTTCTCCTTCAAAATATCGAAGGCTATACCCTCGTTACATCAAGGTTTTTCCTATTTTTTTTGTCTTTGAGAGCCATTCTAACTTACTGTTTACCCAGGAGTAGGACATCGCAAGTTGTACTCGTGTTCTAAGTAGTCTACCATTATCAGAATTTACTGGCAGTCGACCTGATGCAGAATCGTTCTGTTACCTTATCTATCTCCTCCAAATTGTGCAAAATGCTCCCTCTTCATATCTGAATGCGTACATTAGGTCCTTGCGGGTGGCTAGTTTTCGCTTATTTGCTTTCAAGTTCCCCCTTAATCGCTGCGTTTCCTCGACCACTGCAATGTCATATCCATGAACGTGGTTTGTTTTATTTCTGTCAATCAGTTTAGACAGCTCGGTCAAGTCATTCCGATCAACAGTACTTCACAATTTCAAGATCTTACTCTTGGCAATTAGTTCTTCGCTTTCTAAGATGTTTTCCAGTTTGTTCTCTAAGTGCTGCTTTTCCCACAGCTTCTGCTAATTCACTCAGTATTAATGTTAGCTTGTTATTTATCTTTTCTACACTGACCTATTTCTGCTTGTTGAAACGCGAGAATTGCTTTGAAGAGTCATTTTAAACACCTACCACCTGCCTCCTACCGATATCAAGCGGGGTTTTTTAGTTTTCACGAGTTTCATTCTTCCCATTCTCAGATTCATCCACAGCTTGCTTCTAACCATTTTGCGATCAGTACTGCTAATCTTCCTTGCACTTCTACTACTTGCACGATACCTGGTTTATCACTTAGAATGAGATCAGTTACGTTCTCGGTCGTACCGTGGGGACTTTTCCATGCCATTTCGCATTCTTTCATTTTCAGAAGAATGTGTTCCTTAATCTCAACGTATTCCGTTCTCCAAATCCAGCAATGTATCCCCTCAAATGTTGCCATTGTGTATTATGAAGTTTCCCACTCACATTTTCCTATTTGGTTCTTACCTACCTTTGCGTTAATCCCTGCTTTCACTATCGTGAATGCATTGTTCCCTTCTTTATTGTTGATTCAACGTCATCGTAGAAGCTTTCGATGGCTGAAGTATCGAAGCTGGTTGTTGGCGCATAGGCCCGTAATATTTTTAACCTGTATCTCTTGTTTGCTTGATCAGAACAGCTGCGACTACTTCGTTTATGCTGAGAAAGTTTTTCATGCACCATGCGATTTCTGTGGTGATTAAAAATCCCACCCTGTTTGTTTTTTACTATTCGGGCCCACTGTACCACAGAATAATCCTGCTATATAGCTTTCAAGCTGCTTTATATATTTCAAGCTGCGTTCTATATAGCTGCGTTATATATTCAAGGCCTATCGCACGCCTCCTACATAGATTTCCAGATAGAAAGGAATTATTATTTCCCCTCTTTGACATGTGCAAGGGCAAGACACTCGTGGTTGCAGAATCTCCCACGCACAGACTCTTTTTTTGCCCATTACATTCCAAGACATGGCTCCTTGCTTGTAACAGAAAAGATAGTTTCCACAAAATGAAGCAACAACTACCATTTCACGAAGACAGATGCAAATAGCGTGCGCTCCATGGCACGAGGACGACGACAGCCAGTGTCCTGGGGGTACTATTCCCTCTCCCAAGGCACGCACTCCCTTTACACTAGATGTCTCGTTTACACAAGATGTGTGTACAAAATATTTGCGCTAGACGATATTGTCAAAAGAAGTCTTTACCTTGGAGCATACACAAATCCAAAGCATTCGCAGTTGTTTGGCTTTTCACGTACACCTATTGAGCGCGTCTGTTTCATTTGTGGATACCTAAGCTTGATAATAACATAGAAAATAACTAATTACAAAATGCAGTTGGGACAGCCCTTAGCAGTAGCGGCAGTAGAACGCCGCTTACATCCGCCACACGTGACTCACATCTGCAAAAACAAACACTTTGCACTAGAATAGGGCAACAAGTCTCCCTGCCCGAGGCGTCTACGCCTTTCACAAGCCTCCCCTATATAATGTTCCCGTGATACGCAAGCAGTAGTTTTTGAGTGCAACATAGGTGTAGTCGTCCATTTTGGACCTCGATCAAAGAAAGAGACAATTTTCTCAGGAACTCTTCCTCCCCCAAAAGAGCTCTGCTTCCAGGGTTTCTGTTATGTTCCACTGGTTTTGCTGGGGACGCGAGTTTCTGAAGGCAATATACCTATTAATGCACAAGGCCCGAAAACCAATCCTTTTAATGAGTGCTCCAAATGGGCTTCTCGGGCACCTCCTGCCTTCCGGGAAGTCTCGGATGCGGAGTTGCCTGCATGCCCTGCTCACTATGAGCCAGATTGGTTTGTCCACTGTGCGTTGGATCATTGCGTGTTCATTTGTATCCCTCTGATTGCAGTGTGCACACTTGTTTGTTGATGTTGTGCCCCATTTACTTAAGACAGTTCCCCTCGTCTGGACGGACCATCCATATTTCCACATTATGTGTTGGTCTTCACCCGGTATATTTGTGTTGATCTGTGTGCGCCTTGGAAAGTTCTTTTACTTCTCACACAGGTTGTCAGGGTTTGTCTCATGAATTTCTGAGCCAGTACTTTATCACTCATATGGTATATTTCCCTATGGAAATTATGTGTGGTTATTTTACTGTATGCCGCTATTACCTTGTTGTAAAAGTGGGGTGACTGAGCTGCCTTGGGCCCGACCGGAAGACGCTGAAGCAATAACATAGCCTGTGCTACCACGAAATATACACTTAGCTGTCGTGCGCGATGTCCCTTTTACAGTCCAAGGATCCTAAGAATACTTCAATGCATACGCCAACGAGTAGTGAGTTACTGAAGGGACGTTCCACCCTCCGATTGTCTGTGCAGCCTCCGTTTTACAGTTTTTACTTCATTCAGAAGGCGGGAAACAAGTGCATCAGTACACCGTCGGTCCCATTATCACTCAAAGAGCGCGAGTTGTTAGACGGCCGTTTAATGTTGGCACACGTTGGTGGTGTGACGCTTTCATGACGTCGGAACTGTATTTAACCGAGGGTTTTTCACTAATAAAGGTTAGGTGGAAGTGGTGCCTTGTCTGTGTCTACGTGTTTCTTCTGGTCTCAGTTGTTTAGCTCCTGAATTTTTTTCCAGTTCTGGCAAAGGCTCTTTTATTCGACCAAAACATGCTGAATATTTCAGATGTGATTTTTACAGTTATGTGTGCAGGAATGGCGACTGTCCCTTCTATGTAACACATCTTCCTGTGGTCAGGTTTAATGCCACATACCTTGTAACTACATATAGAAAGTCGTATTGCAAGGCTTAATTTATATCCTCAATGACTTCAAGTGCTTCTTTTGATATATTAAAAAATACGGCGCTTCATCAGCATCATCATTACCTATTAAAACCTTAAGGACCCCAGAGGAGTATTACATTAGAGGAGGGGGGGGAGGCAGAGTCATCGCAGTACATATGTGGCACAAGAAAAATACGGTTCGGTACAAGGTTCATCAGAAAATTTGCACAGCAAACCTAATTTCGGAATTAAACAACAACCAAAACAATAATAAACTTAGAAAGAGCAGCAGGGACAAGTAGTAGATAATATATGATAAAGGCTATGGTGAGTTAACAATAAGTTACTGAATTTGGCCGGATTGGGTTCACGGAGTCTGGAAGCTTGTTCCATTCTTCGATGGCACGTGGTAGGAATGACATATTGAATGCGTTAGATGAACTATGCAATCGTTGGATGCTAATGGAATTCAACAGACACGTGAGTAACGAGATGGTGTGCGCAGGAGGCAAGTGCGCAGATAGTGAATATGATAATACAGTTAGTGAAATAGGCATAGCTGTCCAATTTCACGTTTAATTGTCAGGGGCGGGAGGGAGAGGACGCTTTGATGTTGGCGGCGCTGAGATGCCAGTCATGTTTAGAAGTTACGAAGCGAGCTGCGCGGTTCTGAACTGGTTCGATGGCATTGGTTAGGTACGTCTGAAGAGGGTTCATAATAGCAGATGCGTATTCTAGCTTTGTTCGGATGAATGTCTCGTGTGCTACTTTGGGTATGGTTGGGGGTGATATTGACAGGTTTCTTGTAATGTACCCAAGAACTTAGGAAGCTTCGGCAACGAGTTTTAGTGTCTGTTCGGAACAGGCTAGGTGTGTGGTTATCAGAATTCCCAGGTATCGGTATAATTGTACTATTGTAAGGCAAGTTTACCTGAAAGTGAAAGTTCAGAACGGTTACGTGTTACGTGCATGAATTTACATTTGGATAAGTTGAGTGTCATTACCGAAAGACAGCACTTATTTTCCATAATTTCTAAAGTATTTTGTAGTATATTTCGTCTTGGTTGTTACTTATTCGGCGATAAATAACGCAATCGTGGGTGATGAGGCAAACAGTTGAAGAAATGCGAGATGGTCTTTCATTGATACAGATTAAAAATAGCGTACCCACAACTGAGGCCTGTGGGACGCCAGACAAAACTTCAACAGGGGATGAAGGATTGCCAGCAATGACATTGAATTCGCTGTGGTTAGTAACAAACGCTTTATTCTGGGAAAGAGTTTGTGGATCAAGACGAAGGTACGAAAGTTTGGGTTGTAGTTTTTGGTGAGTAACGTGGTCGAAAGCTTTGAAAAAATCTAAACAGGTGACATCAGTTTGGAAAGAGGAGTGTAAGTCCAGATGATGGTTAGCTGTAAATTCCAAGAGCTGGGTTTCACATGCCAACCCGGGCCGGAGTTCGTGTTGTTTATAGGCTAAACGGTAATTAGAGTGGTCAAAACGATTGCCTGTCTTATGTATCGGTGTTACTTTTCTTATATTCCAATCCGACGGAAGGATGCCAGTAGAAAGAGGTTGGTTAAAAATAATAAACAATATTTGACTCGAGGCGGTGATTGTATCTTTTAGTACTTTCGCGGAGATGTTATCAGGACCTGGTGGACCAGTGCGTTTAGGGTTATTGATTAGTTTGGCAATACCATCCACCGAGATTGTGATAGGAGGCATTTGTGTGAATTCAGGTATAGAAAGGGTAGGAAGAAACGATCGGGGCTCATGAGTGAATACAGAAAAAAATACGAGTTCATAGTACTCGAAAGCTGTTCCAGGGGTACAGGTGAACCGTCGGCAGCCATCAAAGAAATATTATGGATCTGATTAAGTCCAGGTTTTACTAGATTCCAAAATTTTTTAGGGTTAGAGCGAAGTATGTTTAGAAGATTGGTGCGTAAAAGTTTCTTATTGGAGCATTTTAATGACGTGGTATATTGGCGTAGGCAAGCAAAGTAATCTTTCCATCGTTTGGTAGATTTCGATTTTTTAGCACCGGGGAAAGTCGTTTCTTCATCTGTGATAGTCGTCGTAAATGATTATTGTACCAAGGATTGCCTGTGTCACCACGGATACAAATGAGGGGCACGTGTTTATCAGTTCGAGCGGTAATTTTGTCTTTGGAAAAAAGGATATTTTCCTCAACAGATCTGCTGGGAGCAACCTGTGAAAAAATATGGTAAATTTTTTCGACGTCTGAATTTACGATAGTGAAGCTTGCTTTAATCTCCTCATCAATCAAGAGAAACAAGCAACTGGTAAAAGGTTACAAGTGACTGATCAGTTTAACTGTACACAGTATATATAAAAAATTTTGCACAAAAATAGTCAAAACGGGAAAAGCATTTAAAAATATCACCAACAAACTAACTTAGACAATTAGGTTATGTTATAGTTCAAAACAAATGTCTTGTGTTTTCTTTATTTACATTTACAACGCGCAACGATAATTACAATTTAGAAATCTGCCTTGTGTCATTTTGCGAAATGTATCAGTTCAAAATTTATTATATTTCATAGTAAGGACAGTGACCAAAATCTTTTTGTGAGCAGATAAGAAAATTAGGCCATGTGTCGTGATTTGTCTTAACGTTTCACAAACATTAACGCGAACGCTTATCTACAAACTAGGCTGCGCGCTGCTAAATGTCCACCAAATACTGTGGGCGCACCCGCCATTATGAATGTTTTCTTAAATAATATTTGCCGTTCTCATTGATTACTGCATGTAACACGTCTTATGTAATGCACACCCCTTACGTAATGCACTCTAAGCGCTTAAGGTGTGTAATAAATAAAGCAGCAGCGTCTATTGCACACACCAGCCTCTTGTCTCTCCCTCCACATCCCAGGGAGCCTCCTGATTGGCCACTTCGTTGCCTTCATCTTTTCACCTATTGCACGTGCGGCCACGGCCTACCCTAGCCATTCGCTGCTGTTTCCCTTTGTCAGCCCGCACTCCATCCTTTATAAGAACCTAGGTACAGCGTGGGTTGAAATATAAAACCCAAAACAGAAAACAAACAGAACATTCCGTACTAAATGAGTGCAATGAGAAAATTTTTTCCGGCAGTTTCCATTATTGTTAATTTTCAGAATGAACTACCACCTCTGAAACCTTTTGTTGTTACAATGTGACAACCGGGCTTTCAACAGGAACGAAAACAACGCCCTTGCGGCACGAGTTCCAACGCATTTGTTACGCAGCTTAAAGAACGAAACAATGAAAACTACTTTCTACCACACGGTTTTTCAAAACGTCTAGTTATATGTTTGAACCCCAACTCAAACGCACGTGTATCGCACAGAATTTGCACAAATAAACTGAAGCCTATGCCGGTAACTACTCTTTCCATTCAGCTATACAAAAACAATAAAATCCGGAATCTAGCTAGAGTGATATTTCACAATAGCATTCATTCCAAACGTTGTTTTCATAGAAAGACCATGCCCACAGAAATGGAAATTAACTTGGTAATAAGCTAATGTACTTAATACATTGCTATCGGGTAGGTTTCAATCCACTACGATTTTAAATGTAAATCTGTGCTGAGAAGGATAAGTGAAACATCACCCGCAAATAACATCCTGGTTCCACCCCAGCGGCGAACAGGCAATGCCTCGCTCCTGCTTTCATTTAACGCAGCTAAGGGCAGTGCACAGGTAAAGTCTGAGAGCATTTATTCTCATTTTAATCCTAGTCGTTTTGTGTGCTTTTACTATGGTTTGTTTTATCCTGGTCCACACTCTAGTGTACCATGTCTTCACTAAAGGGTCACACCTGGAGTAGGTAACGTGTCTATGTGGCAGCTTGGCTATAAGGCTGGCCGAGCAGAAGGACTTCCGTGTAATTCTGGCCACGTGGCGATCTTTAACGTGCATCAAAATATAAATACATTGTCCCTTCGCCTTGCCTCACTTTTAAGTCTACGGAATGATGTATTTGCGGGCTGTAACCAAGCCAGCCCTATAACACTGAGCCGAAGGAAAATATTTTAAATAAATATCTGAAAAATCTTGATTAACCTTTGCCGAGCCGGTGAATAGGTTAGCTACCTCTAGAGCCCTTCCTTTACGAAAAGCACGGCCACTACTTTCCCTCTTTTTCAGCACTGCTTCTCTCTGATATTTGCTAAACTGTTTTTGTTCAGCTGCTTTCAACTTACTTGTGAAGACAAATAGTTTATGACCACACGTGTCTTTCACAAGCTATGTTGGTACACGGACAAAGCACTGCCATTTTTAAAGCCTGGTATTATTCCCCAATGTTGGCTTAGTCACCCTATACCATATAGAATGCTATTCTATCGGCCAGCTAGCGAGGCTGCCCGAATACTACAAAAGTTATTATTTCTACCAGGGATATGAGCGGGTTATCAGTTTTCAGATTATTTAAAAAAGGAAAACAGTCCTCGCTAAAATTTATGAAAATTCGGAGTTTTCAAATAAACTCTGATTTTAGCTATCATTGGGGGTTCTGTTGATAACCACGTTATCGCTAACGCTGGCGGTTACTACTTATGAGCGATAATAGCCAGCGTCAACGATGGCAATCTGACTCCCTGTAATCTTTAGCCAATACTGCGACTTTGTATGAGTTTTTTTCTCATTCTTCGTTTCAGCAGAGTGAAGGGACGGTGCTATAAAAATGAAAGCTACGAGCTCAACGATTCAATGGAGGGATGCTGAGATCTGGACCGGACTTTTTGTCTCGGCCTCCTCGAAATTCTGTTGCCGTTGTTGTTTTTTTTACAGCGAAGCTATGCTGCGCTTGGCTTTACATAAACCACGTGAGGCTATCGCAAGGCCTCGGCAAAGGATCAGACGTGCTCCCTCCAAAGTTTTCTATAGCCACAAAGGTTGTGTGAAATTGTCTGCAGCTCGTGCTGTAATGCAGGCATCTTAGAAACTGCGCTAAAATTGATTGTAACGCGACTTTATAAATTAGATGAAGTTCACACCTGTGCCATAATTAGTTCGCTCAAAGTGAAATGGTAAATGTTACATGTCCGTGTGCTTTTCTACGTCCATATCGAGGAGTTACCGTTGAACCAAATGTCGGTGGCAATTCTTCGACAAAACGTTTTTAAGAAATTAGTTAAGAAGAGGCCACTTAGCCAATCTCACTAAACCTAGTTCATTTGCATGTCGCACTGCGTTCATAGCGAAGTTGGGAACGTTACACAATTGCTAACTGCTGGCATAGCATGGACGGTTGCGAAGAAATATTTGTATTGAAGACAGCTCTAATTCTTTTTTTTTCGAAACTCTTCGAAAAAAAACCGCACGAGAAGTTATTGTGTATAAATTTATTTAGTCAAAAGTAAATGTGTCTTTTTTCAATTTACAAAGTTGGTAACCACAGAATTCTGGATGTTTGATGCAACAATGCAGCCGTGCTGGTGGCTAAAATTCTTAGTAGTCGAAAAACTCCGACATTTTATTTCCCTCGAGGCCTCCTTCAGCCCACACAAATAAACGGAAAAAAGAATGCTCTCATCACCGGAAAAAAATTTCTAGTTTATGCTTTTACCGATGACCGAGAAATGTGGATGTTCCGTAAATCAGTATTTTTGCTACGGTATATAGACAGTCGTTCATTCAAACCGTGATTTAATTTAAAAGCTGTTCCTCGTTTTTGACCGTTTTTGTTTTCATGCATGTATTCTATACATGATGAGGAGCCCATTTATACACACATTTTAAAAGTGTAATAGAATTGCCGATTTACAAGTAATAAGCTTTAATGAAATGAACTTTTTCTAAAACTCAACTTCAAAATCCGCCTTCATAAAATCAAAAACAAAAATAAAACAGAGAGCCCTGGTTTTATAAGCTAATAAGGCAGGGTCTGAACATTGCTTTTGTTGTCGCATTATGAATATATTCAGTGCAGTGTTCGTCCAATATCAGCCGGCTGCCCATATTGGGCAAAAGTGTGCAGCAGGACCCTTCTGTCCACAAGCGAAAAAATCGTTGCAAGCAGCACTGAAAATGTGACCATGGCTGGTATTAGTTTCGATGAGTGAGACAATCACGCTGCGGAATAAATGCATACCTCAGCTGCGCTATTCCTCTCCAATGCCATAATAGACGGCAGCCGGGTCATTCTCTTTACCTTAACCCTTATATGTCCCTATATATACAGAAGTCGAAGAACTCTCCAGCAAATTCTTCGGTAGACACCGCGTCTACCGTCTCCGTCCTATTTACTATCCCACACAAGCATTCTTGCTCGACCTGGCCCCAATATTCACTTAGAGATAGTTGCGCGGAGAATTTCATAAATGTTGTAAGCTCTTGTACTTGCGGCAGACCTATTCTACGCAATTAATATGCTTGTATGAGATGCTGTTATGCAAAAGAAGCGTCAAATTTCTTATTGTTTTTTACAATGCGGCCAAACTATGTCGACTGACTTTCTGAGCGTTCTTGAAGATAACACCGAATTAGGGTTCCACGGACCAATATTGAGTACCTTTCAACTGCAGCTGATTCCTCATGTCATAGATATTATACTGGTTGATACCGGATTATTAGCCTTTTCTATCAGGGTTCCTATATAAAAACTGACCTTGCCGACCTTCTGTGTTAACAGTGAAGACAAGCTTTCGCCTTGGTGTAAGCCTGCATGTATCATACGTGCTAGTTTGTATCACCGAGACATAGAATCAGGTATGTGTTTTATGATACTGGTACCTAGCGTATTTAAATAAAAAGGGCAACTCGGCCGGTATTTATGCGAATACGTCAAAAAATCGTGCTGTGGAAGAAGTCTCACTGGCTTTTCGCTTATAAGATCAAGTATTTACCAAGTCAGCTCACCCAAAATGGACAGGGATAACGTGGATCACAATATTATTCAAAATTACATCTGCCTCCCACAAATGCTCCTAAAAATCTCTACTGCGTAGCCATGGCTATCTAAAACAAGATTGGTAAACGTAAATTATACTTTCTAATGATTCACAAGCTAAGTGGAGATGTACGAAGTTGTAGAAACATATCATAACCAATTGTATTTTTTTAGAACATGCGGTAAGAAAAATTATAACAGCCATAAAGCTAATCGGGTGATGGCGATATGCCCGTCAAAACTACATGAAGCCATATGAACCGCTTCGTTTACAGCAAAATTTTAGGCAGTAGGAATGCGGAAAAATTGTTAGTGGGCAAAAAGCCAAAGCATAGAATGACTTGCAGTCTCTGATTTGAAGGAAATTTGTGCACATGCATTCTATCAACACGCGTACGCCTATTCAATGCGGACACATTGTAGGGCGTCCTATGGTAATTATGTGTTGGTTGCTTTTCAGATCCAAGCACGTGTAGATATTCTGCGTCGGATTCGTGGTACCTCTTCCAGGGAGTTATGTAGCCTCTGCTTCTTTATCGGTTGTAGGGCCATTCTGCAAAAACATGAAAGTGCTTTTTCGAACAGGTGTAAAACCTGAAGGCGAAGTTGCTTGAAGGGATGAGGAGGAATAAAAAAATTACATTATTTAACAGAATCTGTAAAAAAGGGTAATGACTTCGCCAAGAAGCAGATAGGGAGAGAGGCAGATAAACAGTAACGTTTTTTCTCGCAGAAACCGCCGCACAATTCATTTATACATTATGAAAACAAAGCGTTTACTAAGCTTCCAATTCTGCGGTGTTTACAGAGATGACGAAGCAAAATACAAGTTTGTTGAATTCGAAATACTGCGTGCGTCGCCAGCACTTGTCGGGAAGCAAACGATGCTTTGTTCACTGATAAATTCTTTATTTTCCGTAAAACTTTGATTTTTCAGCAAAATCGTGTGTTTTCATGACGTCTGCAATTGCATTACAACAGGAGATCTTCAAGCTAAACCTAGTCTGTTGTGGAGCCTGGTTTACCGTTGGGCAGCCTAGATGGCGCCACAATACCACGGCTCTCCGTTTTCTGCCTTTGCTGTGCTTTTGAAGGTATTTGTACCTGGCTGGTTCTTGTTAAGGTAGAAAGTGATCATCTACTGAAACATGCCATTCGTTTGACAAATATGGTCAGAAAAGACACTGTCGCTTATCCAAATCGGCCAGTATCGTCGGAGAAAACGCCGAAGCGTCATTGCGCTGCGCAGCTAAAACGAGTACAATGCGCACAGTGCCAACAGGAGCAGTGCGCATGAGTAACTTGATGTTTATGTGTGGTTTGGTAACTTCCACAGTTTCCCCCACCATTTTTACTGATATCGGAAGAAGGCTTCCTAAATGTAAGCGCAAGTAGCTCGTTCGGCAATCTTATAAGCCGTGCCTAATTGGCGTATGTTTCTGCCGGCCTCAGCCAATCACAGACATACATACGACGTCATTGGTGGTGTTGCTGGAAATGAGGTATTGGGTCGCTTAGTCCTTCCCTTTTTTCGGTATGGTGTAGCCTATTTCAGCAGAATTTACGTTAAACGCGTTGGTATGATCCCAAAGAGACAATCTTTAGATTGAATCAAACTTGTATTTTGTCTGCATGGCACCATTAAAGGGCGTGCGTGAATATTGAGTATACAAGCCGTGAATTGCGCTGTTTTAAGATATATACTGCGGATACACGTCAACTAAACCAGTTCACCAGAAACTAGCAGGCCTTTTTTAAAAACTTTGTCACGAAAGGGGGCTCAATCTTTCCCCAAATATTCACAGCCTGTATAAAGGGCGTGGGGAGTGTGCTGAAGTGGGCGAGTACGGGTGTTGGGTAAACTGGAAACACATGAACCACAAAAGATTTCCATATGGTTTAGTCTTTTCTGTCTTACCAGCCAGAAATACCACAGTATGACTCAGTTATTGCCCTTGACGACCCTGTTTAGGGGGCAGGCCGTAAACACCAAAAATCAAGGTTTAAGATATGATTCATAAGCATGTCAAGCGACATCAAAAAGAGTGATCAATTGCGTCTTGTTTGGGCAGAATATATGCAGACACCAAGATTAGGAAAACGATATCAGATGCACATGCGACGTTTGGTAAGCCTTATTAGGTAGATTCCTGATATTCTAAGCAGTGTGCGTCTCTTTCTATAAAAATTTGGCACCAATCCATGATCTGAAAGTGGGCGGATACCAAAGCTGGTAACCACACCCACAATAACTGCTCATCCGACATAACTTAAATTCACACACCTGTCTCTACAAACAGTGAAACTAGAGATTGTGCCTGATGTTATCTAAAATTCACAGGGGTGGTGTCCCGAACACAGAAGCGCTGTGTCCCGTGTCCTGCTGTGTCCTGCGCTTTGTCCCGCCTACGCGTCGTCCTCGTCCCTTGGCGCTGTTCCGAGAGTGCTATACCAACACGCCCTAGCTTATACCTTACAGAAGCGTCGTCCACGGCTGGGCTAGAGCGGCGGCCGCCACCGCTGCAGCCCGGACGTGCGTTACCAGGAAGGAAACGGCGAGTAGCGTCACTAGAAGGGTGAGGCAGTGGAACCTAGCCATCCTGATGTGCTAGCTCGGGACTACACCCCCACCCGACACAAGTGCGGACACCGAAACAATTCTGCATGTGAGCTTAGTGATTTCCATCTATACGGATTTAACTTAGTAAGTTTTAGAATTGCGAGAAAGCCCGGGGAACCTTTAAAATCAATATTGATGAGAACCACTTGCTCCTTCCGCCTTTTGTAATACCTCTTAAAACAACCGAATTGTATCACCAATTTAGAAAACGAAATCCCATTCTCGGAAGACAGTAGGCAAAAGGTAGTGATTGTCTGGTGGCCAGATGTCTGTATGTGGTCTGTACATTTTGTTTCCCCGCCCTGCAAATCAATCTTTAAGGTACCTTTGCCATACTACCACCTAATTTTGTAGTGTCCGGTTTACCCATGAGGTGATGCGAAACAACTTAATCAAGGAGTGCGAAAGAAGCGCGCAGTGAAAGCGAAGCTCCGCCTAAACAGTCGTACAAAAAGGGCTGCTAAGCCGACAGCTAAGCCGCTTCGCTCCGATGCGCCCACCAGCGTGAACGTGCGGGTAACACCGGGTAACTTCGTCGCGCCATCTACACGTTGCTCCATGAGTGATACCCGGCTTGACCCCCCACAGCCGCATTCGGAATTTCTTGTTCCACAGGCCACGAAAAAGGCTTCGGGAGGTAGAGGCAGAAAGCTGTGCTTTAGAAAACTAGTATAACCAATGCGTTCTCCAAGTACTGATGTATAGCGAAGAAACTTTGGCCTCACATTGGTCTTAGAAACAGAGTTGGGATAGGATTTATTGTCCCCGGAAAAGAAACCTAAGGTATAAGAAAAAAAGGTACCCGGATTTGAGAGCACATTCGTGGGAATACGGCCGAAAGCGACGATTATCTCACAGTAGCCTTCAAAAGCTTGGAATCTAGGTCACTCGGATAACTGCCAACTCGATCGAAAGGGCGCGCTGGTGGTCGCAGCAGTTGTAATGGCAGCCGTAGGAGGCTTTGCGGGAGGCTTGTGATGCGGGTAGCCTTTGCACGAAGAAACGTACATGCATATATTGCTTCTAAGTTCATTTATTACTATAAAGTAAACCAGCGCAAAATATTAAAAATGCGGTGATCAGCCAGAATTTCGGCGTTTTGAAGCACTACTGCGAAGTGGAGATTTCAGGCGTGGCACGTAGACAAGTCTAAAAAAACCCCGCACGGGGCACCTTGAGCAATCTTGGTGATGGTACTGGCGATACCGCAGACCCTGAGCCCCCATACTCTTGTTGTAATCTACCGTGGCCACGAGTTTTAAGGTGAAGGGCAGAAGCCACAAACGGTGGCCGTCAGAGGACGGGTCAAGCTCCGGCGGGTGGGCTCCCTGTCTGTTTACCAGGCAGAGAGCTCCGGGACCTCATCAGCTATCAGGGTAAGGCTGACGAAGAAAGTACCCCCATCCCCTGCTTTTTTCTATGCCGTGTGGAAAAATCAAACCCCCCTCCTAGACGTGATCGGTCCCTGAAAAGGGGCCGCACAGAAGTTTTGTTTCCTTCACTTCCAAGCATGAGCTTCCCCATGCCGGACAACTACTCTCGCTTCATTCTTATCGCATCTCTTGACGCAGGCCACCCACTTGCTCATAATTGGTATTTTTGATTGCAAAATATTTTGACGGAATAATTGGAAAACCTACAATGCCAAAAAACAACGCACAGGTGAAATGCTTGTTGAGGTAAAAAAACAAGCAGCATTCAACCACACTACTTGGTGAGAAGAAAATGGTCTATCTGGACATCAGGGTCACACCCCACCACCGCCTGAATAGCTCGCAGTGTGTGATCTCTGAGCCAGGCCTCCTAAACGAGACAGACGACGACCTTCATAAAGGTTTAAAGGATCAGGGCGTCACCGCCGTGCGCCGCATCACGATGCGCAGGGATGATAAGATAACCCCACCAAACATATTATCCTGACCTTCAACCGCTCCTCACTTCCTGAACATATGAACGCCGGCTTCAATCGATGCTCCATACGTCATTAAATTCCGAACCCGCACCGCTGCTTTAAGTGCCAGCGATTCGGACACGGTACCACCTCCTGCCATGGCCGTCTGACCTGCGCAAAGCTCGCCCAGCATGATCACCCATCGGTCCATCTTCAACCCTCACCTGCGCCAACTGCCAGGGACCCCATGCCACCTACTCTCGAAAACGTGAAAAGTTTCAACTAGAAAAGAAAATCATCAACATCCAAGTCACTGAAAACATCACCTTCCCAAAGGCGCGAAAGATGTTCGCCTCTTTCCCCCTTGGCAGGTACGCCGAGGCGGCTCGCCGGGGAGCGGAGAGCGTGTGGTCTTGGCGGGGACCCAGTACCGCTAGTCGGACTTGGTCCCGCCAGCCTCAGGCAGCCCAGCCCGGCACCACACCGGTTGCTGAGGCAGCAGCGGTGTTGGTTCCAAGCGTCTCTGTTAGTACCGATGCAGCTCCTGCCATTGCCTTCCCGTTCTCCAGTGCATTGGAGGGTGCCGTGGGGACGGACACCGGGAGCCCCGCACCGGCTCCAACCGCCAACGCACCGCCCGTGCCGCTTCTGGCGGCCCCGACGCCCGCGGCGGTGGCGGCTCAAACGAAGGGCTCCCGAAGGGGGGCCAAGTCCGTTGGACCCGGTTCGACGGGCACACCCAGCGCATCGGATGACGAGATGGACATCGTGCCGTTCTTGCCTGCAACGCCGCGCAAGGAGCGGCCTCCGACGTCCAAGCCTAAAGAAAGGCCAAAAAACCCAATCCCAGAGTCACAGCCCCGAAAGACGACAGATAAACATACACATTCCAGTAGCTCTCACACAAATAATGGGAAGAGAAAACATAGTACAATAGAACTGTAGAGACCTCCTTAAAAATCTTGACGATGTGCACGAGATGCTGCATGCCAATCAGCCAAGTCTCATGTGTCTTCAAGGAACGCATCTAAACTACAGGCACACAAATTTCTTGAATAGAGACATGCTTGTTAGGAAGGACAGAGCTGGTGGTGGCACATCCTCCGGTGCTGTGGCCATCATTGCCCGAAAATCCTTGGCATGCCACACCGTCAAACTACATACTGTCCTAGAGGCCGTGGCCTTTCAAGCCATAATCTTTAATTGGCTTATAACATTATGCTCTCTTTACTTTCCTCCAGCACTTCCAGCTCTCGCGCTAGGATTTCGAGGGCCTGGTAGATCAGTTACCCGAACATTTCATTCTTTTAGGCGACCTCTACGCACATAACTCTCTTTGTGGCTCTGCTCGCACGGATGCCCGAGGTCGCCTTATCGAAAATTATCTAACATCTTCGGGAGCATGCCTATTCAATAAAAACAAGCCTACATACCATAATTAGGACACAACACATACTCGCACCTTGACTTGAATATTGGTTCTGCAGTTCTCTTTCCATCTCTTGAGTGGAATGTTGGCACTAACCCATATGGTAGTGATTACTTCCCAACCACATTAACATACATAGGTAAAGGCCCGAACAGTTCGCCTTTCCACAACAGGTTCAATGAAGCTAGAGCGAACTGGAGTACATCTACAGAAACATCCAAAGTACACCACACATCCTTAGAAATCCTACACGTTGAAGAAGCTACCCAACTGGTCACGGCGCACGTCCTCAATGCCGCCAAAAAGTCCATTCCCCAGGCCTCCAGTGCTCCGCACAACCCAAGGAGGCCATGGTGGAATGACGACTGCAGGCAGGCGCGACAGGCCCAGAACAAGGCATGGGGTGTCCTTCGCAGGTACCCAAAGTAGGCTAACTTAATTTTTTTTAAAAGAGCAAAGGCCTTGGGAAAGCACGTGCGCCGTGAGGCAAAACGGGATAGTTGGCGCTCCTTCATAACATCCGTAAATTCATACACAGACACATGCAAGGTATGGACATGAAAACGTAAACTTAAAGGACAACATACACATAGCCTGCCATTGGTCAGCACGACTGGGGACACAGTATAAGATCAGGCTAACACACTTGCACAACACTTTCAACACGTGTCAAGCTCTGCACATTACACAAACACTTTCCTTAAACATAAAGCCTCTTGTGAAAAGAAGTCCCTACGCGACAACAACAAATCACTGCCTTCTTACAACTTCCTGTTTTCACTACATGAGCTGAGGGCTCCTCCAAGCACGTGTAAACCCTCAGCTCCAGGCCCAGACAACATTACATATACAATGATACAGCACTTACACACAGACACTCTTGTAACACTACTTCACCTTTACAACAAGATATTTCTTTCGGGGCACATTCCAAAGTCTTGGAGGCGACCATTGTTGTAGCATTCTTGAAAGAATAGAAGGACCCTTCCTCTTCTGTTAGCTATCGACCCATTGCCCTGATCAACTGCCGTTACAAGCTTATCGAGAAGATAATAAATCGCAGGCTCGTGTACTTCCTGGATTACAACGGTCTTCTCGAGAGCTGCCAGGCAGGCTTCAGGGCGGGGTGATCAACGAACGATGAACTCGTAGCTCTTGAAACGTATATAAAGGATGCCTTCATGCATAAACAATTTTGTTTTACTGTGTTTTTCAACATAGAGAAAGCCTATGACACCATTTGGCGGCACGGAATCCTCAGTGAGGTAAAGTCAATCGCTGTTGCGGGCAACATGTTGAACATCCTTTGTAGTTATATGTCGGAGAGAATTTTTCGCGTCAGAGTTGGTTGTGCACTGTCAAATGTTCAATTGCAAGAAAATGGCGTGCCGCAAGATAGAGTGCTGAGCTGCACTTGCTTCATAGTAAAAATTAACTCTCTTGGAAAGGCACTTCCAACTACAATCTCTTATTCCATTTATGTAGATGACGTGCAGATATCTTTTATATTGTGTAACCGGTCCATCTGAGAACATCAAGTCCAGCTCGGCATCAAGAAACTTGCTGTCTGGGGTGATAAGAATGGTTTTAATCTTAATCCCGCGAAGAGCTTTTGTGTTCTCTTCTCCAGGAGGCGTGGGGTCCACCCGGACGCAGACATCACTCTTGCGAATGTTCAGATTCCTGTGAATGAGGAGCACAAGTTTTTAGGTATTTTATTCGACGAAAAGATTATCGATTCATCCCGCATATCAGACAGCTCAAATGCAAATGCTTAGTAACAATGAATAATCTTAAGGTCCTCTCACATCAATCTTATGGGGCCGACAAACAACTCCTGCTGCGCCTGTACACAGCCTTGGTGGGGCCTCGGCCCGACTACGGCAGTGTCGTGTATGGGTCGGCTACAAAAACAGCCCTGAAAATGCTCAACCCAGTGCTGTATCTTGGCCTTCGCGTCTCATGCGGCGCATTCCGCACTAGCCCTGTTGAAAGTCTTTATGTCGAGTGCGACAATTGTTGCCTAGGGCATCAGCGGGAGCATGTTGGCCTGTTGTATGCATCTAAGAGCGTGTCTCTGACCAACCATCCTTTTAATCCCATCATGAACGATACATCAAATTTACAACTCTTTTTAAACAGGCCATCTATTTCCTTACCGTTCTCTCTCAGAGTTAGGGAGGAGGCTTCTGGACTCAATGTCCCCCTTTCAGACACGCACAAGACACCCATTCATAATTTCATCCCACCATGGCATCTTCGTCCTGTATCATGCGACCTGTCATTCTCTCTTGTAGAAAAAAAAGGGTACCCAGGAATGCAATTCTGCAGCCCTTCCTGTTCCTGCAGGACAAGTACAGGTGCGCAGAATTCTATAGCGACGCGTCCAAAACTGGTTCTACTGTCTCTTGTGCAGCGCACGGACCAAATTTTAGAGTTATCAAAACAATAAATTTTCACAGCAGTATTTACACTGCAGAAGCGTATCCTCGTGAGACCCAGTGTACAATATATTGCACACTCGTTCTCATCGCTGTAGCGGTTTTCCAACAGCTGTAGAAGCCAAGACCGCCTGTACAAAGAATTGCACAGACATGTGCTGCCACCTAGCGCAGAGTGGGAGAAGTGTACTGCGCGGTTCTTTTTGCGCGCCACTTTGAAGATGGCCTTCGTTCCCGTGGAGTCGTTCTACTCGGCCCGGCCAAGTAAGATGCTCGTATTTTCTTACCGCTTTACGAAATGGTTTCAAATTTGTGTTGAATGGATTCTTGAATGTGTAGGGATCATCTAGAACTCAATTTTATTTCACGCAAACGTGTATTTTGTTTGTTGTCGAGCTGAAATCTTTTGTGTATAATTCATTGCACACTGGGATCGAGGTACATTGTATTAGGTATTTTCGAGTGTACGTGTGCGCTGTATGTACTGTTACGATGACCGGGCAGTAAATTGATATTTATCTCTACAAAATAAGTGTTTTTTTGTTTATAATACAACGTTATCAATTTCGGATTTTCTGGACTGTGCTAGGGCTGCGGCTGAAAACTGCTGTGCCGATTTTGGAAGCCATTGCTTCTCAGGACACATCGGATCTCGACTTGTCAGAAGACGAAGAGCACACGACTGTTCTACTGTATATTTTTTATTATTCGTCTCCCTCCTCGCCCTCCTGTTCGTCCTCATCCTCGTCCTCCTCCATCTTCTCCTCCTCCTCCAACTTCTCCTCTTCCTCCTCCTCCTTCTTCTACTTCTTCTTCTTCTTCTTCTTATTCTTCTCCTTCTTCTTTATTTATTTATTTATTTCATTCCTTTTGTTGTTTATTTTAATATTGACTAATTTCCAAACCCGATTCCTGAAACACAAGAAGAAAAAAGCGTCCATTTTTTTTTAAATTTTCCTGGAATCATCCACCTAGGCAGTTAGCCCTTTGGGTTTCACGACTGTTGTTTGGCCGATCCACTGATTGGGTATGCGCCAATAATGTTAAGGAACAACAATAACAGCAAACACCCCTCCCAGATGCTTCCTCTTCGACCACGATAGCACCATTGCCTCCGGTCTCTTTCAGCTAGGACAGCGGGTGCCAGACATATGCCTGAGCTTTCTGAACCAAAGTCACCATCAAGGTGCCGTAATCCCGGATGATCACAACGCTCGAATTTTTGGTTCACTCGCTGCGACGCATTTTTTTGTTTAACTTCCTCAAGAAATTGCTTGAAGCAGTTTCATAGCTAGAATTTCCAGCTGGAGAACTCTTTTCTTTTATTAAGCACAATATGTGATATTGTTTTTTTTTCGTGCACTGAATCCCGGTGTGCAATATATTGCACATGCCATGGTAGGCCAACGACACATTTTACATCAATACAACTTTTTTTATTGTAATTTCCTGTGTCCAATGGCCTTAAGTACACGTTTTCTTCTACTACACGCGGCAGGTTGTTCGTCGGGTCTCACGAGGGTATGGCATTTTGCTCGTTTTAAATCACATCCTCGAACATAAAATTCCAACGTCCATCGTCTACACAGATTCTCTAAGCGTTGTGCAGGCATTGTCATCAGGAAGGTCGTCAAAAAACTATGTAATCAATGTTCTTTTAAAGTTCATAATGACTCCATATGCTTCAAATTTAAAAATAACTATATGCTGGGTACCAGATCCCTGTGGAATCCCTGGCAATGAGACCGCTGATCAAATGGCTGGTGCTGCTGCTCTCATGACCACACTTGACATAACAACAGTACCTTGCACCGACCTAAAGACACACATCAGAGGACACTTTTGTAACACATGGCAGCTACACTGGAGTCAACAAACAGACAACAAACTACACGTAATAAAACCACAACTGGGACGCTACAAACTGACATACACTGAAGTCGCCCTGGCTAGGCTGCGGATAGGCCACACACATGTGACGCACTCCCACCTGGTCACTGGAACTTCGGGACCCATGTGTAGAAGGTGTGGAAACGGCCTATCAGTAGTCCACATACTAATCACATCCAAGGCACTCGACACAACACGGCACAAACATTTCCCTGAATTATGCAGACGATACATTCCTTTGCAACCATTATACTATTTAGCCGACGAACCGATGTTCTCTAGTCAACGTGTTTTTAATTTTTTAGCTGAGGTAAACTTTCTGCAGCTCTTGTCATATCACGTGTAATCATCCTGGCCCTATACAGCAGATATCTCCATTGTCTTTTGCTTTGCATCACCTATACTTTTAGTCACGATTTAGTGTTTAGGTTCTCAACAAAATTTAGTAACTTCTTTGGCGCTCTTTGCCCATAGTCGGCCTTGCGCCAGTAAAACCCAACCATCATCATCATCACCATCACCATCATCATCAATTTTGAAGAAAGGTTTTTTCGGGATTAAGATGACTTAACCGCCTGCTCCGACCGGAGTTAATGTGTGGAAGCACCAGAAGTTATGACAGAATAGGCGTACGAAATTTTGCCTATCTTCAAGAGATGTTAATTTAGTTTCTTGCAAGAGGGCTACGTCAATGTTCTCGTTATTCAAACGTCGAGCAGCCAATTTTTTCGTTTGACGGAAACGAGGCTTACGACGTTAATCGCCGCTATTTTGACTGCGTTGAGCGGAGTCGTCGTTGTGGGGTGGGGGCTTACCAAATAACTTTAGGGGTCACCGCCGCCTCTTTCGCCGGGTTCCTTTACCTCCGGGCCAGTGGTGGTGGGTTCTATCTCACTACGGCGGACAGTCGCATTACGGCTAAGAGTGCATTACGGCTGAACGTCGCAACACGGCGGAGAGTCTCACTACGGCTGAAAGTGCATTACGGCTGAACGTCGCAACACGGCGGAGAGTCTCACTACGGCTGAAAGTGCGTTATGGCTGAACGTCGCAACACGGCGGAGAGTCTCACTACGGCTAAAAGTGCGTTACGGCTGAACGTCGCAACACGGCGGAGAGTCTCACTACGGCTAAATGTGCGTTACGGCTGAACGTCGCAACACGGCGGAAGGGGGACCCTTTCAGCCGATCAGCCGTTCAAATGATCTGCAGCTAGTTGCGTTCAGCATTGTCGCAGCTGGGCGTTACGGGCAAGAGCCTGGATATATATTTCGGCGTGTCTTTCCCGCATTTTCATTGTTTTCCGGCACTTGTTTTATTTCTTGCGTATTTCGCGTGTTTATTTTTTACGGCTGAAGTAGTGGTATGGCTAAATACGCGTTTAATTTTTAAATACGTATTATTTATAGAAGAATTTGAAGTATCGAACAATATTCCTTTACTCAAAAAAGGTCTCGCGGGGTTTATGCATAATTATCGCCCCAAATCTATCCTTTTCTTCTCAGATAAGGTTGAAAAAAAAACTAATTGAAACCAGCCTTTTTCGCCATTTTAAAAACATCCGCTTGCTCCCCCTTTCTCAGTTAGGTTTTCGTGCTGTCATATGGACTAACATTATGACTGTGTGCCTAACAGACAAAATTAAATCGTTCATTGACCGCTGTGACGCTGCTGCTGGGTTTCCTTAGAGTTCTCGGAAGCATTCGACACAAGGGACCGTGACGTTCTTTTCATTTTGCTTGAGCGTTATGGGGTAACAGGTCCTGCCATAACTTTATACGAAGCCGTCTACTAATCATGCAACAGACATTAATTTCTACAGGAATATCATACCCTGTCACAGTTACTAGAGGAGTTCCACAAGGCTCGATCTTGGGCCCATTGCTCCTTTTAATTTAACAAACGATCTTCCTCTCTGTTTTAATTCCTCAATGCATACTGCATATAGATGGCACCACCGTCTTTAACTGCAATCAAAATAGCTGTGCCTTGATCCAAGTGCTAAAGGCTGACCTGTTTTCCTTCCAACTATTGTGTCCTCTTAAGAAATTATCTTAAAGTACCTAAAACTTGCTTTTAGATGCGAAGCAGCTTATGGAGATGACACCGGAGCATGAGATCAATTGGGTTTAATAAAACAAAATGAGTGGTTAACAAATGGCGCAGGATGGGCGAAAAGTGGACAGAGAAAACACTACAGCATTCAATCTTTCAGTCAATCTTTCAAAGAACCCGCCGCAGTGGCTCAGTGGCTAAGGCGTTGCACTACTGAGCACGAGGTGGCGGGTTCGATTCCCGGCCGCGGCGGCCACTTTTCTGATAGAGGCAAAAAGCAAAAACGCCCGTGTGTTCGAGATTTCGGCGAACGTTAAAGATCCCCAGGTGGTCAAAATTAATCCGGAGCCCTCCACTATTGCGCGCCTTGGGGGTTGTGGTTTGCGACGGAAAAAGGAAAGGAAATTCACTGGGGATATTTTAAGCTTCATCGCCTGTGTTGTGTCGGCGCGTAAAACCATCATTCAATCAATCAATCAATCAATCAATCAATCAATCAATCAATCAATCAATCAATCTATCAATCAATCAATCAATCAATCGATCGATCAATCAGTGAGTCAATCAATCAATCAATCAATCAATCAATCAATCTTTCAAACAGACAATCTTACAGGCAATCTTATCGCTCTTACAAAATCTTTGACCGGCATTTGTCGGCGATTCAGGAAAATGCGCATGATTCTGTCTTGTGCAACGACTGCTTTTTTTTGCGTTGGCGGCTTCTGGCGTTGGCAGCTTCTGCCACAATGTGTATATTTTACAATAGCAATCTAAATACACTGAAGAACACAACTAAGGGATATTGCGCGCGGGGTTAGGGTTGATGGCATAGTGGCTACTGTTTTTAATTCAAAAACGTGAAAGATATACGTTGGAGAGCTATTAATTAACAAAAAAAAATAAAACAAGTTTCAGAAAACAATGAAAATGCGGTAAAGACACGCCGAAATATATATGCAGGCTCTTGCCCGTAACGCCCAGCTGCGACAATGCTGAACGCAACTAGCAGCAGATCATTTGAACGGCTGATCGGCTGAAAGGGTCCCCTTTCCGCCGTGTTGCGACGTTCAGCCGTAACGCACATTTAGCCGTAGTGAGACTCTCCGCCGTGTTGCGACGTTCAGCCGTAACGCACATTTAGCCGTAGTGAGACTCTCCGCCGTGTTGCGACGTTCAGCCGTAACGCACATTTAGCCGTAGTGAGACTCTCCGCCGTGTTGCGACGTTCAGCCGTAATGCACTTTCAGCCGTTGTGAGACTCTCCGCCGTGTTGCGACGTTCAGCCGTAATGCACTCTTAGCCGTAATGCGACTGTCCGCCGTAGTGGGACGATGCCCTTTGGACGTGGGTCTCTCTTCATCCTCGCCGTCAGGGGTGGCGGCGGCATGTTTGGCGCGCGCCTGACGACGCGTCTCTATTCTTCTCTCCGCAGAGGGCGCTCCCTCGCTGGGCGCAGGGCGAGAGTTGCACGGTTTAGTGGCGGTCGCTGTCTCGTTTTCTTTCGTCTCGCTTTCGTGTTCCTTCTCTTCCTCATCTGCTGGTTCCTGCTCGGTCAGAGTTGCCTTTTGGAGGGGACAGGAGGCGGCGGCTGCGTCGACTGCGTCAGAGCTGCCTTTTGGAGGGGACAGGGGGCGGGGGCTGCGTCGACTGCCTCATCCGCGGCGCCTCTCTCTTCCGCAACCGGTCGTTTTGTGCTGCTGTTGTTGGTGGCAGTAATAATCACCTGAGGCGGAGGCGTTGGCCAGAGCTTCCTTTCGTTTTCCTCGGCGGCGTGGATCACCCCCGCCTGGGAAAAAGGCTGAGGGGCCATCGCCTCCTGGATGTCTTTGATATCCATGAAATCATCCAGTGTTGGGTCATGCGCATTCCTCTGGCCCTGGCCGCTTACCTTTGTTCGCACGCGGAACTGTCGTGACCAAAAGTGCGGCAGGCTGACACCAAGGTGTTGTGCACTGCCTCCCCATGTGGCCAAGCTGTTGGCAGCGCAGCCACGTGGAGGGACGTCTAGGAACTTCTCTGAGAACCATATTCCCGTACATCTTCACTTGGTCGGGGAGAGCGTCGAGCGAGTTCACGTTCCTTGGGGCGATCTGTTCTACTCGCGTGGTGCTCCCCATGTGGCCCATGCCCGGACGGCGCAACTTTTCGAAAGAAATGCTTTTCACTACACCAAAGCGTTCCATGTACCGCACGAGGAGTTCATTGGGTACGGTTGTAGGCACCCACTGAAGCTTCACTTCTTTTTCCTGGTTGTTCGGGTCGATCACCAGGCACCGCTTCCCTTTGGCCTCGATTTCCCATTTCAAGGCCAGATTCTTGATGTCTTTGGCGTATGGAAAGTAACTATTCATATGTGGTGTAATTGGAACGGTCCCAGTCCAGTAATTTTCTTCAAGTCAGTCGTAGCGCTGAGTGCCGCTGCTATGTCGTCGATCCTGTAGGGCCGGGCCGACAGATCGCCGTGAAGGAAAAAAGAGTTTTCGCTCAGCTTGCCTGTCGGCAGGGTCGGCAGCAGCGTCCGGTAGCCTGTCGAAGCGGCGGGCACGGAGGGCGGCGCGGGGGACCGGTTCGAAGCACGGGCACCTTTCTCTCTCGAGGAGCCGTCTACCGCCATGACTGCTCCCTCTGAGAGCTGGGGAGAGACTGTGATACTGTGATGCGGGTATATACTTTTCAAGTGTACAGCGTGTAGTGCTGTGCCAGGTGATGGATTCATTGCAACTGGTGCCGGAAAATCCACCCGTGCAAGCGGTCGTGACCCCGATTTGCGCTTTTCCCTTAGCGCTTTGCTAAATTGAGGGTCCATTTCTCATTTCGATTCTAAGTACAACCTCACGATCAGTTTTTTCACGTAAAGAGCAATCAACTCGTCGCCTGTTGAGATAGATGGCTGGGTGATCGGACGACTCATTTGTTTACACACAAATTAGCGGAAAAGAAGTGTAGTCTTAGTGTTCGATATATGCGTTGAGTGCTGTATGTATCGTGTGTTAAAGCGGTCGTCTGTGTGAGTGTCAGAATAGGGAAACAGACCATATTTTCCTGCTTCGGCTAAATCAAATTTGGTGTTACGTAGCCTGAATTCTTCAAGTTAGCGTCCCTAGACGATCGGGACTGGGAGATGCAACTGGGTTTTACAGCAGTTGTAGCATTCTCATAGCTTTAGTGCACAAGGCAATTATGTACCGACTGTAAAAGATGACTTCAAGATGCTTACCTGTAGCGAGCATTTTTATTTAGCAGTTGTTGTCATCAGCAATTAATGCGTTTTTTAGCGTCTGCGAAACATACATATTCATTACGCTTTGGAATCAAAGTTTGTTATTGTCAGTAATATATGTGTTATTGTTCACGGGCTTGAAATCTTTTATTGGCAGTTATTAGCTCGCCGAATCGTATGCAACATCAACACAGCGTATCAGCATAACCTCGCCGAGAAGCTTCTGTCGATCACGCATCGCCGCTCCTTGCCATTACCCGGCGCTCGATTGACACCAGACGCTTTCGTTATAATTAACATGAAGATTTTTTTTCCAGTGGCACCATGTAAAGGACCCACTGACTGCAATAATTTGTGTCTACGAAATTTGAAACTGTCCACAGACATATGCGCGAAATGGGACCGACGACGCCATTAGGGGATTAACGACGCAGCAAAGGGACTAAATGCATGCGTTTCGTCTTCCCGTTAGTCCTTATAGATCGGCGGGGACAAACAGTTAGTCCGGATTTGTGCACACGGCACACACTCTGCTACAGAGACTCCAATTGAAGTTGAACTGTTGCCCGCGAGGACTAACAGCTGTATTTTATTCCCTATTTTAGTCCTTTTTGCCTAGGAGTGTACCCAGTAAAAAACTATTCACCTCGACAGTTACACTCCATTTTTGAAATATTCCCGGAACGGGCATTGTATAGTGGCCTGAAGTACACACGATTTTGAGAAACACGTACATGCATTGATTTCAGCCACTCACATTGATTCCTACCTCGAAGTGTACTGTTATCCCTGGAGGCCTTGTTAAACCTCGATTGGAGGAAGCAGCCCGCGCACATTCTCCAGACGGCACGGCCGGGTAAGGTACGTTTTGAACAACAACATTTATTCTCTTTCTTTCTTTTTTAAGTAAGGGCTAATGGCAACGTCGGTATCAATCCGGCTGTAAGACGCCGTGGAAGAATTTATAGCAGAATAAACAACGACGAAGCCGTACCTAAAGCAACGAAATGACAAGGCGCTGCTTTCGGTAAAAGACGTAGAAAGCCAGTACCCCGATTGTCAGCCAACACGCGGGTCGGGTATCCGGGGAGTTGGAATAGCGCAGCCTTCGAGATTTTCATGGGTGTAATAGCGCGAACGCAGAAACTGCGTTCTCTCCAGAGATTTGGATTTCTCTGAGGGACATAAAAAACGGAAACCATCCGCGCACACCGGCAATTTCAAAGTGTGTTCTCGTTATCTCAGCGCACTTACTTTGCTTTAGTGAGGGAAACGTTGGCGATTGCCGGCGTGGAATGGATCCGAACAAACGCACTTCGCCACAGTTTCTTGACACTCCTCAAAGAATGAAACTTCTCCAATGGAGAGGTTGTGCTCCTTCATAGATATTTCTTGCTTTAGAGTATGATTTGCTGGCTAGCATTGTGTATGAAACTGGTGCGAGAATGTAGTTGCGAACGCCTTCTCTTCCTGGAAAGAATCCTGTGTTTAGAAGTACACCTAATACGTTTGGAGATATCTTACAATAGATAATGTAGGGTCTCGTGTATAATACACTGGTACTCTAGGAAAGGGCTCTAAAGGGGTGCCCAGACTTTGACTTAGATCCGCACAGGCTTTCTCATTCACAGCGTGTAATATTTTCGGGGGCAATTTGAAAGCCCTTTATAAAACAGCTCAGGGTACTTACCCAGAATGTTTTTCGCCCATTCCAACACGAAACAAACAGAATCATCTACCCTGTCTGTTTCTTCCCGAATGATGTTTGCTCCAACATTTTTATAATAGCAGGTTAAGGGTTCTAGAACGTATTAAAGTAGAACAAATTTCAATCTCTACACATTAGGAGGCATCGCCCAATCAGCCTCTAACGAAAACCGTAGGCTATTGACTACGTGAAATGTATGGTTCTCAAGCTATGTTTAATTGTTTATATCAGTTAACACAAGGAACCCGCACTAAAACATTTCCCTCTGGCTCCTCCAAATTTGAAATCCCTTTAGGAAACAGCTCAGGTTACTTACCCAGGATGTTTCTCGGTCATTCCAACGCAAAACATACAGAATTATCTGCCCTCAGAGTTTCTTCCCAAATAATGGTTGCTCCATAAGTTTTATCAGAGTAGGGTAAGGCTTCTAGAACATATTGAAATAGGACAAATTTCAACCTGTGTACATTAGTTGCCATCGCCCGATCAGCCTCTTAACCAAAGCCCTAAGCTATTGACTACAAGAAATTGTGGGAGCCTCTGCATTTTTAAAATTTTTCCCTTGAACACAATGAGCTGATCAAGCCAGATCCGACAAAGGATTTTCGATAATGCCCCGAATGTATTTTTCCTCTAAAGAAGGAGCACAAAGCATTTACCTCGACCCTCGACATTTTAGGGCACTAATCAGGTGCATCTGAAACAGCAGTCTTATTAGTCCTATATGTTATGCTTAGGAAAAAGAAGAAATGTGAAAATACATACCGTGCACAGAACTTAATTATACGCATTACGGCGAATATTTTCAAATCTACTGACTCACAATGCAAGCTCAGCCTATAGTACTGACCGTTGCATCTCTCGTCGTAGGTACTTAATCGCGCATGTTTATTATAGTGAGCTAATTTACTTTCAGACAACCATAGCTCCCTCTAAAGCTGAAAATTACCCTTTGACCAATATTCCATGCTTTTTTTAGATATCTCAGTATTTAAAATCAGCTACAAAAAGCCGGCATGAATTCGCGTCATGAGTCGTGTTGGCAGTCGTAACGTGGTTATCTATTAGACGAAATGTAGCTGGTGCTTCAACGAGAATATTGTCACGCAGCCAGGGACGACGCAGTTGTCTTGAAAGAGAAACAGTTTTATTGGAGCGAACTTGCGCTCCCCTAACAACTCAAAAGAATACAGAGGCGGCGAAGGAGCTTGCACAGGCGAGTGTCGTCGAATCGAATGCCACGGCGTCTGCTCTGCAGTCTTTTATCTTTCGGGACGAGTGTTTCTGGAACCGTCGATTGACATCCGCAACATTGTAGATCAGGGAAGATTATTCTGGGATAGCGACGTTAGGGCGAAACAGCCTGCTTATCTGAATGTGATAGCCCGTGCTGCAAAAAATAAAGAATGAAAGACGCGCTCTGCTTGAAACGCATATAACACAGCCGGGCGTGGCCCGGCAGTAAAAACAAACACAAATTACTCCCACCTCCCCTCGCGGGAACCCTGGCGTCATGCAACCCATTTCTTGGGGGGTTCCATTGGCGTTTTCCATCGTATTGATCACGCTTATAGCAGGAATTCTCACGCGAATGGGGAG
Organism: Haemaphysalis longicornis; assembly: GCF_048455015.1. NCBI lineage: Eukaryota > Metazoa > Arthropoda > Arachnida > Ixodida > Ixodidae > Haemaphysalis > Haemaphysalis longicornis. The sequence continues at coordinate 134,813,662 of NW_027526445.1, forward strand.
GTGGGCGTAATTTTCCATTTTCACCATGCAATTCACGTGCACTACCCGTATGCTCCGGAACCGTCGCATCAAGAAATCGTCGAGTACGGCGAGAGAGTGCAAGCGTAACGCGGACGACCGTCGACTGTGACCGCCAGAGCGCGGCATGCCACTTTATATTCACAGCGCCTGAAGGGGAAGAGAGCGCGGAGAGAGAGAGTACTGCACATGCGCAGCGCGCGCAGCGCCGAGCGCAGCGCCGCCCACAGGCGCCTAGCAACGGAGTGAGAGCGGGCTGCGCCAACCCGCAGCTGTTTGGGAGAGAGTGTTCGCTATCAGAGAGAGGAGAGGAGGAGAGGCGCAGCTGTGCGGACAACGCCGGACAGACGCGGTGAAGGACAGAGGGGCGAGCATGAGATGCGTTGCATCTAAAATAAACAAGCCCATACATGGTTCTCGGCATCACCCCCCCCCCCCCTCTAGGAGTGCATCAACCCAATGCTAAAATAAACAGTCTGAACAAACAACAAAAAAGGTCCGTCATCTTACATAGTAAGGTTTCAAGCGAGCCACATGAACGACTTCGGGCTTCGTGCGTCGTCGTGATGTTCCGGAGTCACCGTCGGGGATCACCTCGTAGGTAAGTTGGCTGACACGTCGTAGAATCTAGTAGAATCTAGTCCTAGTCTAGTAGAATCTAGAATCTAGTCCAAAGTGGACGTGTCGGCGTCGGAGGCTGTAGCGCCCGCATCCACCAGCGGCTGGTCCGTTGTACAAACTCGAGCGAGCTGGCGGGCCTCCTCCATACGCTGAAGGTATCCTTGGACGTCGCAGTTGAGGTCAGCGTCTTCTAAATGCGGAAACATGGCATCAAGCATCGTAGTCGGCGGTCTTCCGTAGACAAGCTAGAACGGCGTCATTAGCGTAGATTCATCGATTGCGGTGTTGTACGCAAACTTGACATACGGGAGCACTTCGCCCCAAGTCTTATGTTCAACGTCGACGTACATTGACAGCATATCCGCGATCGTCTTGTTCCGAATTTCCGTTAGTTCGCTCGTTTGGGGGTTAAAAGCCGTCGTTCTTCGGTAATCCATGTTGCTGTAGCGTAAGATTCCCTGCATAAGATCCGCAGTGAAGGCCGATCCGCGGTTCGTGATTAGGACTTCAGGGGCTCCATGTCGCAGCACAACCTGGTTTATGAAGAACTTGGCGACTTCTTGTGCAGTCCCCCTCGGAAGAGCGGCGGTCTCTGCGTAGCGCGTCATGTAGTCTCTCACTACAACAATCCACTTGTTCTGTGATTGTGACGCAGGGAACGGGCCTAGAAGGTCCGTTCCAACCTGTTGAAAGGGCCTTCACGGGGCGGCGATCGGTTTCAGAAAGCCGGCGGGTCTTGTAGGCGGCGTTTTTTGTCGCTGGCAATCACGGTAACTCCGAACGTAGTGGGTGACGTCGGATGTAAGGCGACGCCAGAAGTACTTCGCCTTGATTTTTGCAATAGCGCGAGCTGGGACGAAATGTCCGGAAGACGGGTCGTCATGGCACGCTTCCAAAATTTCGTCACGGAGCTCTGCGGCGATGACAAGTAGATAATTCGTCCTCCTTACGGGGCTGAAATACTTCTTCACGAGGTCGGAGTTTTTGAGGCTGAATGCTGGTAAGTTCCGCTGGAACGCCCTAGGCACGGCGACATTGGGTCTTTCGAGGTAGTCGATCATGACGCGCAAGTCGGGGTCAGCACGCTGCTGGGCGGCTAGGTCGCTCTCCGTAAGGACTCCGAAAAACGCGCTGTGTTCATCGGAGTCGTGTGGTGGTGGGTCGAAGGGGGCGCGGGACAGACAGTCGGCGTCGGAGTGTTTTCTGCGGGATTTGTAGACGATTGTAACGCCGAAGTTTTGCAGGCGCACTCTCCAGCGCCCAAGACGGCCAGAGGGGTCCTTCGATTTGGCGAGCCAACACAGCGCATGGTGGTCTGTCACAACCTTGAATGGTCTACCCTACAGCTATAGGCGAAATTTCGAAATGGCCCATATAATTGCGAGGCACTCTTTTTCAGAGGCCGAGTAATTTTTCTCCTCCTTCGACAGACCACGGCTGGCAAAGGTGATTACGTTTTCGCCACCGCTTTGCTTTTGGACGTGAACGGCACCCAAGCCTATATCGCTGGCGTCGGTGTGCATTTCCGTTTCGGCGTTTTCGTCGAAATGAGCAAGCTGGACGGGTTTTGCAGGCGTTGTTGCAGCTCGCAAAATGCTTTTCCTTGGGAGTTTTCCAAGCGAAAGGGGTGCTATCTTTTGTAACGCGCGTGAGTGACTGCAATGCGTGCGAAGGTTGCGACGAAACTCAGGTACTATGCACACAGTCCGAGAAAACTTCGCACGCCCTTTTTGACTTTCGGTCTTGGGAATTTCCCTATGGCTGATCTTTTCGCCTGGTCAGGCCGGACTCCCGCGGCGTTGACGACGTGTCCAAAACACTTGAGTTCCTTGTAAGGGAAGCGGCACCTTTAAAGCTTTAGCGTTAACCCCGACTTGCGCATACACTCGAGTACACACTCAAATCTTGCAAGGTATTCGTCGAAACTTCGGGCGAATACGACAACGTCGTTTGAGGTATGCGAGACAGGTGTGCCACTTCAGGCCAGCTAGCACTGTGTCCATGACTCTTTGAAACGTTGCTGGCGCCGTGCAGAGCGCAAACGGCATGACCTTGAACTCATATAGGCCCTCCGGGGTTATAAATGCAGTCTTCTCCAGGTCTCTCTCGTCCACTTCAGTTTACCAGTAGCCGGTCTTCAGATCCATCGATGAGAAGTACTTCGCATGGCAGAGTACTGCGCATGGCGTCGTCGATTCGTGGCACGGAGTACACGTCTTTTCTGGTGATTGTCAAACTAGATAAATATTTACAATCATTTTTATAGGTGACAATAACGAAAAAATTCGTCAATTCAGGTGAACGCATGCGAATTGGCGATTAGAAGAACACGCGAGGAATCACACGCCGAACGCTGAGCTGAGCGTTCTCAAAGGTCGAGCTGCGGGACCCCGGGCACTCCTCAGGAGGCGCAGACTCGTATGCGCTCAGTATTTTGTCCGGGTATTTTTTGTGACGACGCCCGGTGCCCTCATGCGGTCCTAATGCTTCACGGCGGAACTCTATAAAGAACAAATAAGAGCTTAACCAGCTCTGCTGTGTAAAATGACGGAGAAAAATACTGTGTGCTTTTGATGAAGCTTAACACGGAACATTGAAAACACCGTTCAGGTGCATGCGATCGTAGAAGTTCCTAGAAGTTTCTGCTAAAATTAACCTATTCCCTGAATGTCACACCGCCAGCTACTCTGGCATTTCCCCAATCATATGAGCAGTTTTCTTAAATCTAGCATATTTCCACAGCATAATCCTATCGCCGATTACCTATCCTCACGTGTTAAGCTGATACAATTTTAACCAGATTACCCATGTTTTCGGTTGAAATAGCAAGTAAAGATTTACACTTCCTTACTGTTCAAATTTTCGGTGGTAGAGAGGCCACTTTTGCGGGTGGGGTGTGCTAATCGCGGGTGAAGACTCTTCGTTAGCCCAGTTATTGACGATATACAATTCTTCCTAGGGATGTGTTACCGTCCTTGTGTGCGACACCCTAATTTTATTGACATTTTAGACGGCAATGTAGGCAAAATCTAAGAATTTTATACCCTTTACCAATCGTAGGAGGTGATTGTGCTAAATAGTTGCCTCGAGTACCACTGTTTCTTTCGCTGCAATAATCAGCACCATATTACAGAAGTAGTAGACCACCACGGCGCGAACACTTATTTGATCTCTACCTAACCAATCAACCTGACGTAACAAATGCGCACGTTATGGGTGAAAGAAGTGGCATTAGGGCATTCGTTGCTTGATATCGATCTTGCAGGTTATGAAATCTAAAATCTTGAAACAAGTCTTCGACTGCTCCCACGCGGACACAGAAATTATTAAAGAACGGATAAAACATGGCGGAAACTATACGTATACGAAGAAGACAGGGTGAGACTGATACCGACGCATGACCCGGACGCTCCGCACTGTAGGATCCGCACTCTGCAGCCTTTAACTGCCGAATATTGAGCTGACTCTCACGGTCGCACTATGAAGAAAAACTTGTGTATGTGATGTGAAAAATTAAAATCAATACATGAAAATTGTGCGCCAGACGTAGTTTTCGGTTCCACGACAAATCACTAATGGTTTATACGTGATCCCAAACGGCTTGGAACTAGAAAAAAAGACGTAAGAAATGGTAGCTCCATCAATGATTTTTAAGAGTGCAAAAGTATAAAGGGGTTTCAACTTTAGGTGTGCGCGGAAATACTTATGCAAACTACACTATTTGATTTACACTCTGCTAAATATATGAAAATTGGCACCCTCAATTTCAGGAATAATGAAAACACAAAGGAACAAATACAGTACCGTTCCTAAAAAATAATACCGAAAATACGCGGCTTGCGTCATTCACCGAGTAACTTCCAACATTAGCTCTTTGCCTGCCAGTATTACTGCAAACCTCCCTCAATTAACTATACCTATTCAACTTACCTGCTTTAGCTATAATTGAAACAATCACTTAATTAACCCTGCTTCCAAGATGACAGTAAATTCGCTCATACATTACCTGATTTTAAAACCGCCGACAAGACTTTTCGTATCAACTAAAGCCATATCTCGCTGACCCTAAATCAGGTGCCACGTTTTTGATCATATTGAGTGTTCGAATATATATCACCCACGTCAACCGGACCACTCCTAACCCACAACCAACCGCAGCGGGGGCTCATCGTCTATGGAGATCTGCGTCTCTGCGCAACGACGCGGGTTCGATTTCCGACACCGGCAGCTTTTTTCCTGATGAAGGCGAATACGCCCACGTGCTCGAGATTTGGCGCACAATAAAGATCTTTAGGTGGCCCAAATTATTCCGGAGTCCTTCACATTGGTGCCCTCGTCGCTTGTGGTGCTTCGGCACATTAAACAAACTAATCAATAAATCTATTGATGCTTGTACATAACCAACAAGGGTTTAAAAAAAAAAACATTTTTGTCAACCTCCACTTCTTGAGCTAGTTACAGAACTCCGGGTTTCACAGCGTGGGGCTTTTCAGCAAAGACATTTTTGTGGACATATAAATCGCTTTTATTCGAGGTACCCAATTATGCTTTGCTACAAATATAGAAGAATTTATCTTGACGGAGGTGCAACAACTCCAATGGAAACTTTTCACGAAGCCTATGAAAATCAGTAAAATTAGGTTACTGTGGCTCCATCCTTACAGGAGCATACTCTGGTGTCCCACAGGGGTCTGTCATAGCTCTCTTCTCCTTTCATTTTATCTCAGTAGTGTAGTAGGCGCTATTTCGTCCTCAAGGCTCCTATTCGCAAATAATTGCGTAATTTCCAAGTAAATAATCGTACATGAAGTTACGGCAACCCAGCTAAATTCTTCAGCACTAACTGATTGATGAAGGGGACGACAAAAGGGCAAAGAAGAAAAAAAAAACAGATGGAATTTTTTTGGCGATCTCAGAGACACATTTTAAATTATTACATCTTTTGGATATTCAGACCGTTTCCTTCTTTATTTACCTTAGGATCACATTCCCGTCTGACCTGAACTATGCTTCTCAAATGGATCAATGACCTCGAAGGCGTTTAAAAACTTGGTTTGCTCAAGCGGCAGTTTCACCTCGCTAACTCCGGAACAAGGCTTCGCACGCACATTATTCTCTGTCGCTCTTTTTTACAATATGCATAAATATTGGGGTAGCCACTCCAAATTGCTCTCAGTAACGAGATTGAATAACTACAAATCAAAGATACTCGATTTACTGCCTCCTCATTACTCCAACCCAATGCGTATCGACATTAACGATTAGTTATTCTTCCTTATTTCGCTCAATACAGCAACTTTCGAAGACATCTTTCCCATGCGCTTTACCATAATCTGCCGCACTTCGCTGACAAATTTATTCTTTGGCAGTATGTCGATGTGAAAGAAGTGATCAAAGCTAGCAAGGTAATTCCTTCGTCGCGGTATTGTCTACCGCTGTTGCTCAGTGATATTATGCCGTCGCCATCGACGTTCGCGTATTCAGGTTGTGTTTTATGGTGATTGGAATGTTATTCGGTAAGTGTACAGCGGCACGTTATAAATTACGAATTACGCACAACCATTGAAGCGTGTGTTAATTTAACGCCATACTGAGTGGCGAGAACTAGTCAGGACCCGACCAGATGCTCCGTGGTTACAGTCGATACCAAAAAAAATGGGGGCCCCTACTTGGCATGGAAAGGCCCCAAAATAAGTAGCTGGGTATGCGGGGGGATACCTTAATCATGCCGTAGGCTGCAATAGTCTGAATTAATGTGTCGATGCGAGCTAGTTGGCACTTCATCATGGGAACAGGTTAAGCGCCAGGCACAACTCGAGGAAGCAAAACAGATGGAAAGCAAAGTGCCTCTTTCAAAGCAAAGAGCCCCTTTCGTGTATGTTTTGCTTCCTCCAGTTGTCCCTGGCGCTTAACCTGCTCCCATGCTGGAATGGTCTGCACATGGTAATGATTGCTACCGAAAACCCCCGGTATTGGATGCCCCGCGCTTATTCGATTTTCTAGATATTTTTTGCGGCGCATCAAAAACACAATAGGTCGGACACGTCGGTACCTCCCGGTTATTACCAAGTGAAATGATTAAAAATAACGCAGTCATTGTAACAGTAATCATACAACAACTTGACCTCACTAAGTCATGTACTAGAGATTTGAAGTAAGGACTTCTAGGTACAACTTTACTTCATTTTTCCCAGAACAGAACATGATACCGGGTTCCAAAGCAACAAAATGTATATATATTGCATATTTCCCCCATATTCTTAATAAAGGTTATCTACGGAATGAGTCGCGGCGTAGGTAATTTCACATCATCATGCATCTATGTTATCTCTTGATACCTGACCCACAAAACTTCACATAGCTCCTTACAACCGTGAACCCGCTATCCCAATTTTTCATAAAAATACACTTTGCAGTCTTGTTCCGCCAAATATCTCAATTCACGCCAGATACGCCAAAAAGTTCAATGTTGCCCAATTTTGCCCGCGAATAACATGGTTCCAACAAATAACAAAGATACTTAGCGTCATTTAAAAAACGAAGGCAGAAGCCAAGCAGGACCTTCTTTTGATTTGCTGCTCAACTTTTAGTTGAAGGTATATGCAGTCGTATTTGGCCACTGCCACAGCTTCATATACTACAGCTCCCTCCTGAAAACTTTCCCTATGAGCTACATTTTTAGCATCTGTTGTCAGCCGTTGCGTAGTTCCTGGGTTACCTGCTGTCGCGACTCGTCTGGAAGGTCGCCACACGCAGCAACGCGGAATGAAGCTACAAGTACATCTAGCGAAATTTGAATGGTCGGCCAGGCGGGTCAATTAAAATTAATCTAGCTCGGGAGTTTAAACACCCGAGGCTGCAGTTGTGCTATAAGGGGACCGGATTTCACTGTAGTTTTCTGCACTATATACGTTGCATAAATAATTCTGTACCACATAACATTGTATGGAACGCACAGAGCGGCAGGTCTTGCGATACACGGCATCCGTTAAGCACATCGGTTCAAAATTGCCGATTCCTGTATATATCTTAAAACACTGCAAGGAGTCATACAAGGTTTTGCTAATGTACCCGGTACCGTTCAAGATAGTAACAAGTGACTGAACTTCTAAAGAGTATGTGGACTACATGTACAGCACTGAGTATGCATAAGAATAAAAATTAAGAAATATTTCAAATATTTGCAAAATGTTGTGTACAGTTCTTTTATCATTTGCAACTTTTCGTGGAACCTATACGCGTGCGTACGCATTTATTCTAAAGCTAATACTTGTGTGCAATTATCCTGAACGTGCCACTGTGTCATGGGAATTCTGAAAAAATGTTACAATTGATTATGGCGTGTATGGTGGTGTGGTAATAATACTTTCAGCCGTGACAGTAGCACCTTACAGCAATTGCCAGCAGCTATTAATAACGTGCACACCAACTATAAGCCACACCTTGTGCACTTGTGTTTCAGAACCTGCTTCTGACCATTTGGCCGCGCCCTTTATAATATGTGCCCGTTCATTCCACCCCGCGAGGCTCAATTCGCTCGCTCCCCACCGCAAGGTGTCCCTGGTTAGGCCTCTAAACTTCTTTTACCCGCCCGGAGCGCCTGTGCCCCTTGGTCGGTTGGCGCTCCTTCCTCATTCCTCGGAACCCAGTTGCACCGCTGCTTCATGGCAGTCCTGTGGCACTGTCTGCTGGGTGATACTATGTACCTCGCAAAAATAATTTGTTCCTCACCGGTTTCGTGAAACATTGAATGCACACCCCTTCTGTAGAAAACACGTAATAAACGCTTCTGAAGCCTGCGTCTCCAAGATTGTATGCAAAAGGGGTGTTTCGGGAAATCCGGAATTTCAAGATTTGCAAAAAAACCTAAGGAAGCACCAATACAGGAGCACGCTTAACCAAATATGACTCCTGCTTTCGGCGTAAATCCAGCAAAGAATGAAAACGACCGATATTAAATAGTCAAGGTATTTATCGCCGTAAACGGTTGTGATATCACCGGGTTCGCACGCAGCATAATAGCGATTCTTGTGCTCTCCCTCGTGGGTGTTACATTGACCAGAAAAGTTTGATAAATCTATCGGCATGATGTTCGGCGAAATGTTTGTTGTTCTGATCAGAGCCGAAACATGCTGATCTTAAATAGCTAAAATGCAAGAACCTTTCAAAGTACTTCATTTCGCAAAAATGAGTATAACCACCTTATGCTTTGGTTCTTGACAAACACCTTTCAGACATCACATTACCCACCTGCCTTATTATCTGAGGCTTCTGGGGACCAAACCTCTGCACTCCGGGTGATTACGTGCTAGTGGCGCTCCCGACCTAATAGGGCCAGGTCAATCATCGCGCGCCTCCCGCCTTGACGTACGGAGCCACTGGGGACGCGTGCCGCCGGAGACAACCGGGAGGACCGCTACCGGACACGCAGCGCACGCGTAAATGACTTTCGGCCACTTCCAGCCGTTCTTGCATTGGCCGTTGTTCCCGACAAGCGTGGGTCACGGCACCCACCCTGTTGATTAGCGCATGCCTTGATTGACTCAGTGCGTTATCAAGCATATCCAGTGAGTCTTTGGGTTTATCCAAAGCTGTGCTGGGGTGCCCGCGTCATGCTGTGGTGGCAGGCATCCTCTTACTTCAGCGGACGAGCTCCAATACCCCCCGGTCAAGCCCGGAGGATTGAAATGTATAGTAGTGCTTACCGTAAGGACCTTCCTTTTACCTGGGCGAGAGTCGCGTCTGCCAAACGACGGTGGAAGCTAAGTGGCGCCAGAAGACGTACTGGCAACACGCTGACGGGTGTATGTGCCATTTGCCGTGTGCGTAGTGGAGTGTAGTGCTTGTATCTTGGCCGTCTGCGCAACACACCCCTGAACTAATAAAGTTCTCGCTTCCCAGGGTACACAAGCGTACAAACAATCTCCACAGGTTTCCCGTATTGTTCTGCATTTCGGGCCGTAAAGGGGGAAAAGATTTTTTCAGCAGAGAGTGTGCGTTGCGTCACATCGGGGTGCTACTAGGTTCACCATTCAGTCTTGAAAGCACGCACACGTCAGTGAGATTTCTCGAGGGCCACGCATCATCGCCGAAAGCTCATAGGGGATTTCACCGTTGCATTGCATCGCGCCAGCAGCTCCGTGTTGCTACGCTAAGGGATGGAGGGGAGGAAGCCGAGGGTTATCTGAAGACAGAGCCGGAAGGCAAGGCAGTACGTGAACCTGCTCGAATTTAAGAGTCGGGATTTTGCCCGATTATTGGCAACCGGCCAGGCCAGCAGTGGCTCAAGCATCAGCCCCACACCAGGGGAGGGTGGAAGAGGGTGTAGAAGGCAGCCCAAGGTGAGCACGGCCATCGCGGGCCCCGCACATCTGAGGAGCGCCATCCCGCCCGTAAGTCTACGTCGCCGGCTGTGGCGATACCGAACACCAGCCAAGTGCGACCTCCCCACCACAGGAAGTGCGGTTAAGGGGCACACACACGCGCACACACACGCAGTGTCGCAAAGCGAAAGAGGTCCCTTTAAAGCAAAAATTCTTAAGGCCGGTGTCGCGCGATACGGTGGAAGAATATTCTTCCGCCGTTTCCCGCACTCGCGACTTATTCGTCACAGCGGCAGTAAGGACAGGGACCGCAGGTGAACGAGTTGCGCCACAGGCGGAAGTTCACCCATCACAGACGCAGAAGAAAACGCGCGTGCACTCATGCCACATACTGGTGTCGCTGTGAATGCGCAACAAGAGCTAATGACAAAAACAGACCCCTGCGCATTTGGCAGGTAAAAAGCGTCCCAATGGCCTACAGAGACCGTAAACAACGCCACAAATATTGATTCCGTTAAGGGGATTACAGAAGAAAACAGCGCTAAAGACAGGACGAAGGGACCACTAGACAAACAAAGCACCATTTTATTGGTGCTCCCAAATACTATTTTATTGAAAACGAAGGGTGTTTGTTTAAAATGTCTACAACAAAGAACACATGCGAAATAATAACAACTGCCGCACGTTTCCCTACCTTTACAACTTACTCATACCACACACGAAATATACACACCCACAAGAATTAATGACACGCCAAAAGACATCGCGGTCCCGTTCAAAATGCCGGCACGCGATGAACACACTATACTTTCTTACACCCTGCTGTCCGGAAAGTGTGTAGGAATCTTGCCCCTGGCGAAAACCTTTAAAAGTTGTTTTGGCAGAAAGGGTGTAAAGCTTAAAAAAGGGTGTTCGTGTGAACACCATAAAAAGGGTGTAAGTTTGCTCAACATCCCAAAATAAGTGTGTGGGCCGGAGAGCTACGAGTGACGGTGTGGATGCGCCGATAGCGCAGCATCACATACACACACATACTACATGCACAAGTCACATTTGACCATCAAATGAATTGAGCAAGACAACGAACTGGATGTATGGGGACAGCGAAAACACGATTACATAGAAATACATCTGCTCTTCTTGCTTTTATAGCCAGCAGAGGAAAGTCGTCTATTAGAGACGGTGGGTTTGAGGCAAAAATAAGGTATTTTAGGGCTAATTTCTGAAACATGCATTTTAATGCAAGCATATAGAAATCAGCAAGCGGTTTACAAAAACGTTTCAATCGAGAAGTAGTTATTATGCTGAATAAGTCATAAAAGTTTGCAAGGGTTAAGGATGGGGTGAGTTGGTGCATGATTACAAAAGGGGAACAGTGCCAACTCAGACAAAACACAAGAAAACAGCAAACACAAGCTCGTGTTTGTCACATTCTTCTTCTTGTGTTTTGTCGGAGTTTGCGCTGTTCCCCTTTCGTAATCATAAAAGTTCATTAAATACTAGACAAATATTCCACGCCATCTCAACACCCTTCAACAAGGTTGTCCAATTTTTTTAACACCCTTTTTCCAAAAGGGTGTAAAGCTACAAATTAGAGTGTTGGAAACTAAGAAAAAAGGTGTAAAGAAAAATGGAGTTCAGAAATTAGGTCTAAGAGACCTCCAACTTTATAAGCATTTCATACGCGTTTGCAGGGGTATGAAATGCTTATAAAAAGGGGTATGAAACAAGTGAAGCTGTTTAATGTTGAACTAGGTTCGGTGGAGTTAGCAAAAGAAACAGAAAACGAACTGTGTCACCTGTAAAGGGTGCAACACTGCAGATAAGGTATTATACCAGTGAAGCGGGCTTTGTATCCTGTTCGAGTGTTCTCACAGAATGCGCAAGCGTATACGCACCTCTTACTGACCTTTTCAAGAGTACTAGTCTTTTTGGATTCTAAAACGCCAAAAAATTGACGCAGCTTGCAATGGTGGGACAATGCTGGAGAAACAGTATAGTTGGGGGTCTACCTACCTTGTTTCCTTCCTGGATCTTCTATCAGTGTGGGGGACACATTGGAACAGCCTTGTAAAATCCGGTTAAACTTAGCCTCACCCCTTAGAGCTTATCCTATAGCTTAGCAAGAACATCGCCAATCCTAGAAAACGTAGCAAAACTTAGCGCCACCTGAAGAAACTAGGTGTACTCGCAGGTGCGCTGTTCATTTTTTCCAATTGAACATTGTTTTTCAAAACCCTACAGAAAGCCATGCGTGTAACTGTCGTTCAACTGCCTTTTTGCCACGCAACTATAGTTTTTTTATTTAAAAAGTTGAAATTGACATGCCGCGTGCCAAGGATGAACTTGAGGCGCGGGATGCACCGTAAATGGAAACGAGCGATCATTAGATGAACAATCGTTTTTTTTTTTCGTTTTGAATATTTTTTACGAGTAGAGAAGGGTGTGAGGGGATGTCTTGTTCTTTAGAGTGAAATTATACATCTACGCATGGCCCTATCTAATAAACAGCTGAACACCTTTTCCACACCATTTCAACACCCTAAAAAACTAAAGGTGTGGAAGTTGATCAACAACCTTTTTTTCCACGCAAAAATGGTATAGAGCTAGGAGAAGGGTGTTGAGATTCAAGAAAAAGTATGTAATGGGCTCCCAAGACCCTTTTTCTACTTATGCTACACCCTGTTTGACCAAATAGGGTGTAAACTGTTTAGTGGGAGTACTGCTGCTCCGCATCTCGTTTCCCTTGTCCGCGCGAGTGTCAGCAGAAGAACGCCAGCGAAAAGAAATCCAGAACCCGAGGCAATACCGAGCACAGACTTGCGGCCTTTACACTCTCTAACCCTCTACTCGGCGCCACTGATAAACTCAAAAGAAGATACAAATTTAACCACCGTCCGAATTTACAAGAACCATAGAAGAGGACAGACGGGGCCTAGCAAGAGCCAGGAGTTCTCTCTTCACGGCCAACGCGAAAACCACAGCGCGTCCTTTTCCTCCCGGTTCTGAGTACTATCGAAACTGAAACATTTTACAATATTTTACACAGGATTCGTGAACAGCAACGAAATCACAATAAGGAACACGCGTTGTTTAACTCGCTTAGCGGGGTGGAGGCAGAGTCAACTGGTTCAGCAGGCTTCACCTCGGGAGTATTGTTGACGAGCTCGTGGGCGGGTGCGGGGACATCAATCAGCTATGGCTGATATCAAACCAGGCGAAGCCACGAAGGTGATGTTAGCAGAAACAGCGCGATGTGCCCTCCCAAAACGGTCGGACGAACCGAAGTTGCTCTGGCCACGCAACGGATAGGCCTGCCTTCGAAGTGCGGCATTTGCTGGAACAATCCAGGTGCAAAATGTTCACACTATACAGGCGGTACATGACACAGGTCATCACAGGCCAGGTGCCTCCAAACTGCAGGAAAGGCAATTACAACAATTCTAAAACGGCCGACTTCGTGCCTGCCGGTGACACTGCGGCTGATCATTTAAAATATCCTTAGGCCTACTTCTCAAAATGGCCAAAAGTGTGCCAAGGAAATACACAACAATAAACATGTCGGATTTTTCGAGACATTAGCCTTTAACCGCTCATACTCATTGACGGTGGTAATGTATCTCACCACGATTTCCCAATCCGCCCGGCAAGACACTCATACCAGGGACCACCAGCTGTAGTACTCTATCCCCAGCGCCCTTTCGAAAGTCAGTCAACGTCCCTGCGCTCCACCTACCCAAGGCGAAAGAAAAGTTGGTCGGAAAAGCAATTGTTCTGCAAAACCGCGGCTACCTTTTCGACGAGAATACAATACATGGCGTTCCCTCAGAGAGAACCGGACGAACCGGTACAGACACGATCAAGCACTAGCTAGAATCTGCTACGTTCTGGAATGTGGCTACTCTAATTCAAGCATCTTTTGAATTTAAGCTAGTCGAAATCAAGCACCCGAGCGTCGGTTGCGCTTCCACGAGCGATTTCTAAAGTCGACTAAAGCACGGATGCCCGATGTTTTTCACGCTCGGCGCGAGGCAGGCCTAGCGCAAAATTGCGCCACTGAATAGACAAACGAGGAGCCTGTGACGGCAGTGGCGGGAATGCGGGCTATCACCGAAACTTGCGCTGCACGCAACTAGTGTGCTTGGTGTGGGCAGCTGATTGCACAAGTGGAGCTCGGTAGAAGCGATCGAGTGGATAAATTAACATAAGCTGCCAAACATTGGGCGGAAGACTTGTGGGATCAATCATTGCAGTAAGTCATGCAATATTGCACCGCGCTTCTCCCTCCCCTCGTGCAGAATTGAACTGCCGAGTGACTCTGCCCACCCGAGTTCGAGTGGGAACTACCGCTCTCTCCACTCGCGTACAGTCACGACTTCAGGGGGAAGCGGTGATTTTCTTAGTCCTGAGGTTTATTACGCGTACAACCATGATACAAACACTACACTGCACTACGCACCTAGCCCTCGGGCATACAATTAAGAGCGTGTGCCCAGACAATCTGCGGCTGGTACTTAGTTCGTGCGGCGTTTGCCGGATGCGACGTTCGCTGCCGCAGAGGAAGACGCTCACTGCAGCCGCAGCTATACTTTTGAGCCTCTGGCATGAAATGTATAGAGGCGGCTTCATTGAAATGTCAAACGGCGGGAGGCGTCACAGCGTGGATGCGGGCGGCCCACCAGAGCGGTCGAATATGCCTGAAGACTTACCGCACATCCTAGACATCGCACTGACGCAATCCAGGTATGCACATATCCACGCGGTTGGTGCCGTGACCCACGCTTGTGGGAACAACGGCCAATTAAGAAACGTCCAAAAGAGGCCTAAGGCATTTACGTACCCGTGCACTCAGTATCATAGGCTCGGATATATTTTACTTGTTTGGGATTCGAGATTTCCGTTTGGTTTTGCTACCTGGCTGGCATAGGAAGGGCGCCTTTCCTCTTTATGGCCTCTGTTAGGCATTGAAACAGGTAGAACACCTTGTCCCTCCAATTTCGTGTTCAGCTGACGCAAACGAGCCGTCTTCGCGTTTCCGCACAATTGCACCTCTAGAGGGAGTGACTCAGACCATTTCCTCGAGTAGTGATGGGAACCGAGTGTCCGAGATTAGAGCACGCCGGTGTACGGTGTTTGTCTACGGTACAGTAGGGTATTCTGTATGGTGTGTGTTTGTAACGAGGACGGCTTAATACAAGGGGTATAGGAGTATTTCCAGATGGTGTTTTCTTTCATGGTTTTTCAGGCGGAAGAATACGAATAGGTCGTTGAACACATAAGAATTCTTCCTTTCCCACTCACTCGCACCCTTACACCTAGCAAGTATGGATCAGGTTCGCTCAGTTCCTTGGTGGTTGCCGCCGCAGCGTGCGTGGCCGACGGCACCATATTCGTCAGTCATTGTAAATAAAGTCAAGCTAGTTACTCGTGTGGTTACCTAGTGAAAGAATTTAAAAACTCGTTCCTGTAAAAATTACGGTGGTGTTTGAATGAGGAAAGGGTACGGGCGCGCGCAACCCATAACTTACACAAGCATGCTCCCGGGTCTCGTGCGGTTCGCACGAAACGTGCATACTGGCCCGTCCATTTGTTCGATGGGACGCGGAATGAGAGGGAGGTTTGGTAGAAAAGTACGGGCGCATTAACGAAATGATAAATGGTGGTTCTGTCCCCAGTCATCTTTGCCTGTCGTACGAGGCTGGGCCAGTGAGTGCACCCGCAGACGTAATTTATTGATTTAAAGTGTGTTATGTGAGGGAGTGCTGTTCGTGTTACCGGTTCTCTTCAAAGACAGCCGCAGGAAGAGATAATAAGTATTACTTGCACATACTACCTGCGCTGCCATTTATCCGAGTGTACAAACGTACTTAATATCGAAAGATATCTCGCTACATTTCTAGGAACGGGGAAGTTCATCCTCCTGGCCGTTATCTTGAGGACTGATTAAACGCAGGGCAATTGATGTAGGGAAGTGTTGGCACCTAAAAAAATGAAAGCCCTGAAATCGCGATATCTCGTCAGCAAAATAGTAGCGCGGCATGGAAAAGTCGCGTACAAAACTTTTTCTTCAAATATGATACATCTGGCGTGCTGGAAACAACTCATTAAAGGCGGAAACTTCACAAAAAAATGGACGCAACCTGACCGAATGCTCATACTGGCGGAACGGAAAGACAAGTGTAGCTTACACGCGTTTTACCTGATAAGTAAATCTGTAACTTTCGAAGTTAGGTATTTGATTCTGAAACTACATATATCCTCTTAAACAGGAATATTTGTACCATATTTGATAATTCTCCTTGCGTACTTACCCTCCTCCCCCCCCTTATTAAAGCAACCATGGAACAAAGCATACCAATTCGTATTTGAAATGCACGAAAGCGCATTCTCCGAATGCCAACTTTTTATCCCAATTACGCGCGCGAAGACGAACTTCCGGGCTGAACCTTAACATTACCTATCACGCTCCCAAAAATGAATTTGAGGTTCAAACGATGGCAATCAAGCGCGAAAGGATGTATGTCAAGGAGCTCTGCGCGTGAATATAGAAAATTGAAGAAATTCAATTTTCATTAACTGCCTCAAGATCGTGTGCAATGCTGGCAAGAGAAATGAACCAGACACCTGCTCAGAGGATTGTGTTTTTGTTGCACTTATGTGAAAAGGAAGAGATTTTGAAAGGGTGGGTAGTTGAAAGGAGTAAAATACTCAGAAATGTCATTTTCAACAACCATAGCGCTGTAGCCTTTTGCCGTGAACATCTATGCACCGCAGCGTGTCGGTTTTGTATTGTGTTAAATGAGTCTCCTCTACTGACATTTGTAAAAATATACCAATGTTGGTGATAGTAGTTTTTGTTTGTTTGTTTGTTTGTTTGCAGCATAAGCTACACTACGTTACCTCGGGCAGGCATCGCAAGGTCACTAGTATTGAGCTTGAACTCAAAATAAAACCACATCCCCTTCCACAAGCGGCCCCCAGCAGGTAGAACCTTCCCGATGGCGGGGTGAGATAGGCGTCAGGAGAGAGATAGGAGAGGAAGGGAAGGGAACTGGCGGGAGGCCCGTGCGTGGGACATAAGCGCGACCTGCCAGAGGAAGTAGAGGAGACCGCCACTGCAGCGATAAGCGCGCGCGTCCTTAAGGGAGACCATGAGGCAACGTACGACGCCTAAACATGCGCGATAGAAGAACACAAACATCCAGCTGTCGTACAGCGTATAGCTGCGATGCTTAGAAAACGCCGTCAGGCTAAACAGAGGAAAAGGGCTACTATTTTGAACAACTTCGCTACCATCAAGTATTAGGCATTATTGTTGCCTTCATATGATTTCTCTCTTTTTTACCCGGAGCCCATGTGTATTTATTTCACAATACTTATTTTCGTACGTGATTTATGAGAACAAACTGAAAGAAAAACATAATTTTTTAATACTGAAATACGCTGTTTTTGAAAGAGCGTTCTATTCATGTATATTTTGCAGTAGTAATTTTTTACAACGATGGTTTAGCCTGGTTGTTGGGCGGGAGAACGTGAGCAGGAAACGTGCCTCGACGCGATTAGTCGCCTCATTTAGGATGCGCGGCACAACTGCAAGAAGCACTACTTTGAAAACCCGTTGCGGGGAGGAGCAACACAACGCTACAAGCAATGCTTCAGGATTGAGTCTCGGAGCGGCTCGCTCTATCGCTTATTACCAGCAGTAGTGCAGTTGTCACGTGAGAAACAAAGACCAAAATGAAACAAGCCAGGCGGCCGAGGAGCGATACGTTAATCTGCTTAATTAGCATGCCGCACACCGGACCAGACAAGCCAACCAGTGGCCAGCAAACGACTTCCGAAAATTTTCTTCAAACACTCAAAGCACTGCGCCCACTTCTACTCTTTGAGTTGGACGGCAAAGCCGGTGGGCGTACGTGTATTGTACACGCTTTTAAAGACGATAGCCTTTCTTGGAGTTATTAAACCAAGAAATTTTGGTCTCCCTGCATGTCTGGTTCTCTGTCTGTCTGTCTGTCTGTGACTCTATTCAACCACTCGGCTAAAGTGAAGCAAGACCTGCGCAATAGTGTTATATAGTCACAGCTAAATCTTCCCGTCTAAGTGCGGTGTAATGTTCGTACTTTTCAACATTGCTAAAGAAGCACAAGACATTACGCAAATATAAGAATAAATTATTACACAAGTGATATTTCTAGTGTTCCTTTGTAAAAAATGATACATGCTAGATTTTTGCGAAATTATATACTTCATCAACTGCAGAAAAAAAATCACTCCGCCTTCGCCTGTTATCGCCCGCATCGCTATAGCTTCTGGCGACATTTTAAGAAATGAACTGGCAACACTCACGAAAGGTTCCATAGATAGGTTTTACGTTCTTTTTGGTACATACGTGGAGTAGGGCAACGTCGTTCTATCAATTTTGCCGCAGGGCACCTCGATTAACGCGCGTCTACGCCGTACGGCAGCGTTGGAATCGACACACCTGGCCTAGAACAGTAGAACTCATTAGGTTTTAAATAATTTAGGCAAACCTTTGGCGTCTTTGCCTCGGGAGGATAGCAACGCAAGAGAAACGACAAAAGAGGTGAGCGAGAAAGGGAAGGGAGACATTTAGTTTGCAAAATTCGATAAAGACTATCGCCTTTTGTCGCCATTTCCAACAAAAGGAGCAGATACGCGGCCATTTCAACACCGAGGGTTCATGGGTATTTGCGCGCTAATGATGAGACCACGACGGAAACGTGACCGAGTCTCTAAGCCTAACATACATAACATTTGGCTTTGTGTCCAAGAATAACCACGCATAAACTTACCCTAAGCAAGGAAGACGTATTCGGGGCCGCCAGATTCGCTGTTCGCCCAGTCTTTGCGCCACTTGAGCAAAACGGCGGAATTTTTGAAATGGGGATTGTTCGAAAATGTTAGACCGTTACATACTTAGGCCGTTAGGTGTTATAAACACGAAAGCACCTGCAGAAGTCCCTCACAAATAATGGCAGGGTAGCATCACGCCATGCGTGACAAAGCGGTGATAAGTGTTTAACAGGAACACTCAAAAAAGCGTATAATAACACTGCCAGAATTTCCTCTTAAAAGCTTGAACCGGCATTTTAAGGGGCAGTTTGCGGGTTTAAATTTATATTTGATTGTTACATACTGTCAAAATGTGCGGAAAAATGTAGGATCCCTGCATACAATATGGTGTAACTTTTCAGATACGTGATGTTCATTCCCGTTACAAAAACAAGCGAAAGTATTTCCGCTCAGTGTTTCTTGTCTTTGTTCGGGTGCTCCTATACTTTCAGGAATAATAGAGACAATGCTCCCAAACTCAATATTTACGCACGAAGTTCGACGTCTAAAAATGGGGTGCTTGTTCCCAATCCGCCATGTGCCCCAATCCGCCAAGTGCAGCCCTAAGGCATTGACTAACGTAAACGAGAATTCGACGGAATACCGCCTAATGAGCTAATAATATTTGTATAAACCGGCAGGACACTGGCCAATGTTTAAAACAAATTGACGTTTTGGGATCCCTACAGATCCCTTGTTCACAAACGAGTGGTGCGTAGGGATCCTGAATTGTCAATTTTGTTTTAAACATAAGTCCTTGTCCTGCCTTTTTATACAAAAAATATTGACCGCAGCTAAGATTTCGAGCTTCCGATTGTACAAGCTCTTTCTCTGGAAAAGGACGAGCTTATAAGGCACAATCATTGAAAGAACGTAGTCGGTGAGCCGAATCTCCTTTTCGCCTAAGCAACGAGTACAAAGCATTTTCCTCGACCCTCGGCTTTTTCGTGCCCCAATCAGGTGTATCCGACACAGAAGTCTGATTTATTATTCCTTAAAATATTGCTTAATGCAACAAAGAATTTCAAAGTTGCATACCATGCAGAAAAATACATAATACACGTATCTACAAGCTATCCAAGCGTGCTTCGCTTGAATAATACATCTCCTTTGTGAACACTGTACCTTTGTGGAAGTGAAGCTTGTTCATTATCTCGCAATTCACAAGTTTGAATGAGGGATTGGAGCTCCTCACTATTACGCCGAGTCCAATGTGCTCGCGAAATATGCTTTCGGGGGAGGGGAGGTTTGGGGGCTGATTTAGTTGTTTTAAACATGAATCTATATCATTGTCAACTGTTCCACTTTACGTCCAAACAGTGTTTCTGGAATTCATCAGTTGCAGCAAAGTAAGGTGTCTCTTCAGGGTCAACATATTGAGGGGGCGCTTTTTTCGCAAAGCAATAATAAGGAACTTTTGAGCCGGCTGGGTCGACGCTTGTTCGAATGCCGTAAGGTGTTTTGAATTGTATTTATTGTAGATAATTTAATTGTATTCTTGTTAATAGTAAGCGAGTCAAAGATATGCACGCGGTATTGTTTTCGCATGTATTACCACCGCAAAAGAAGAAGAAAAAGAAAACGACAAATATATGGAGCATTCTGTCATTTTTTCTGGAATATACGGGGAAACAGTATTGTACTGGCTGTCCTAGCGTAAAGCGCACTGGTGTAATATTTGCTCACAAAATATGTCTCTACTGCGACAGAAAATACACTGGACGCAGCCGAAGAATACAGAGGCCGAAAGCGCGCTAAATCTGAGTGTTTTTTTTTCTTTATGGCAGGGAAATTTTAGAAAATTTCTGAATAGACAAAAAACAAAAAATACACCATCTCCCCTAAGGGAACTATGTGGTGATGCAAAGCATAGGGGTTCGGTGTAGATTCCAAACTGGAGCAGAACCGGCGCATGCGGTGTCTCGGAGCAGACTGAACGCCGCGCAGCACGTGCACCTGCTTTTATACAGCTGGAGGAGAAGAGAATGGAGGAGAGACGCGCATGCGCAGGGGGGCTGTGGATGGCTCAACAACAAGGGAGGGACATAGCCCCGACCATGAGATGGCTCCTGGAGCGACAGTGTCGCCGGTGTCTTCCTGGGCCGGCACGGGACGAGCACGCTTCTCCTTTAAGGGCTCCTGGAGCGACAGTGTTACCGGTGTCTTCCTGAGCCGGCACGAGACGAGCCGAGCGGTAAAGAGGAGAGCGGCGTTTTCCCAGCTGGCGTGGAGAGGTGCGGACGCCAGGCGACGGAGAGTCGACTAAGAGATGATCTGCATTTAAAAATATCAACACTAACAGACAGCGAAGTGTAAGCACGTCAGTCTAACGAAGCTCGGCAGCCTTTCAGAACTCAGTCTAGCAAACGCACGCAAAAGGAGACGCAAAGAGGCAGCCATTCCAGTCGATCACTCTGCGCCGGATAAATGCTCCCTACCAACGCCTCCTGTTCCCGAAAAATGCACTTCGTTGGCCTAGGGGGTTCCGCATGCCGATCAGTCATGCGGCACTTCCACAAGCTAAACATCCTAGAAGAACAAAAACGTCATATGCACCCGATTAACCTCTTCAAATGGGAAGAGGGTCCTGTGTATGCTTCACATTCGCCCACTTTTATTTCTCGTGCAGTTAAAACCATGCGTTTTGGATCTTCTCGCCCGCCATTTGTAGCGCCTATTTAAATCAGCGTGTTAATTTCTTTCCAGCAAAGAAAAGCTTTGCCAAAGTTTCCCCTAAATTTTTGTTTTGAGAAAATTATTTCTCCTTGTTCGCATCGCCTGATTTTTTTTTAAATAGAAGGCCTTAAACTAAAACAGAAGCAACGATTTTCCCGGTCATTTACATCATTATGTTTTTGTGAAACAGATTGCCCAAATAGTAGGCATGACTTCCCCGAACCACAAGTACCACTCATCAAGACATCAAGACGGCCCCGTTATTGCTGAAACAGGATTTCCTTGTCAAAATGGATATTAGATAACGTTTCTTGCGATGCGCTACAGTAGGGAAGTTACGGGTAAATGCACAATTCGTGCATATTGATCCCGCTGTTGCCGCATCTTTTCTACCGCTTCATGCATAAAAATACATACCGTAGCTCAAATCCCATTTCTCACACCACGGTGGCTAAGGGCGTTTAGGTGAAGAATGCATTGCGACACTCCTATTGAGCACCAACGGCTTCGCGATGTTTTAGTGTAGTTTGATATTTAGGCTCTCTAGCATCTATTGTTTGCTTTCGCTGCCCTGCATATGCAGCGCAAACCTGAAATGGGCATAAAATATCAACTCAAATGGTTGCTTTCAATTGGTTTCCGCTTCGTCTTTTAACATATTTGTCAGCATATTATAGTAATAGCCATTGGGCGGCAAGCGATTATCAAATCTCACTGCTACATAAATGACGTATATTTACACAAGAGTTCCACAAAAACTTTTATTTTGTAACTTTTCCCAAGAATACCATTGGCTTCAAGTTTCATATTGCCGTACTTGAGTTGGAATTACTTTGCTGTTGATTTAGCAAATAACGTCTTTTCCAAACGAATTGAACAGAGGTACTGTGCGAATCAATATTGTAGAACGACTGTAAATTTATGGACACGTTCGCAGTTGGGACACCGATTTCATTCCAATTTATAGTTCCACAGGCTCGCGGGGAAAGGCCAAATATTTCCGAGAGTTGAATACATATGGCAGCTCTTCATCAAACATATTCTATACCATGGCATGCTTGCGGTTAAAAACGTCGCCCACAAAGACAATTTCCCTCTTCCATATCGTAGTCGTTAATTGTGATTATAACAAATATGACATCATTTTTTTGTCTTTTGTAAAGATATGCACATTGCGCTGGAGTATATACTCATTTTCTGTTCAACTGAAGGACAGAAGAATTTTCTCAATGGTAGTCCCGTTACCCATATAAAGTTTGTGGAGCATTGAAGTTCTGATGTAAGCCAAGTAATTCAGTCAATTTCTAGCGATTCTGGGAATACAAGCAAACACGAAACGCTAAAGCATAGAGTTCACAAATGCCGGCAGTAAACAGGTGTATCATTTTTTCTTCCTAAGTGTACTCTAGCTCTTATCGCCAAACAGAAATTTTTGAAGGCTTTTCGAACGAGCTCAATTGGTCAGCTCACAAGAAAAAAAATATGTCGAAGTCTCTACTTACCTCGTCCGCTCTTTGTTACCTGGGCAAGCATGAGATTGTTCGCAGCCAAAGAAGACTCCCTATTTTGGATTTCAATTCTCAGTGTCCCGGTTACATTACACGTATTTTTGTGCAAAACGCAGTCACCACGCTGCTTAGGGGTATCTTCCGGTTGTGCACCGCGGCAGTCGTTTATCACACAAAAATACAATTTAAATTTGCCAATCACAATACGGAAAGAAAATTTCAAATTATGACCATTGCCCGTCGAATATATAATTAATCAAGTTCCCCACCACCATTCCACCGAAAGGAACAACACATGCCGGAGTTACATTTTACACTTCGCTCGACACTGCTTCGGCACAAGCCATGAACATAGCCAAGATATGCTATGCTGGATCGTTAGAAGCCGTAAAAATATTACGCGTTATATTCCGGTTGCCCGCAACGGTGGGTAAGGAATTGCATTAGAGGCATCAACGCATAAAAAATGAGCTCAGAGGGTTTGATGTCCCCGCATAAAATTCTGGAGTGTGAAGCCGCTATTTCAAGTTTATTTTATTTTAGTAGTTTTTTCTTATGTCAGCACCGTACCGGGATTGATACTTTTTTTACGATTCGGCCCTCCTCCTACGACTGACAGTATGGTATGAAAGCTAGTTTGTCAAATTTAAGTGATAAATTACGCGGCTATAGAACTGCGACACTAGAAACTTTATTCGATTCCTGCACACCGAGCGATGATGAACAAAGTCTTTTTCTGTTTAATCGTTTACAAGACACCTTATGTTCTCGCAGCGAGGCTATTACCTAGAACATAGAAGAATCTCCATGTCGCGATGACATAGAAACTATTGATTGTGAGGTTTAACGGGCCGACGCCTCACCGCGATAAGGCGCACCATCGGCGCTCTGGGTTAACTTTTGGCCCCTAGGGATCTTTAACGTGCGCTGAAATTACGAACCCATGGGTGTTTTTGCTTTTCTTCGCAAACGCTCTCGCCGCGCCCTGTAGTCAAACCCGCGTCCTCGCGCGATGAAGTAGAAAAGAAATAAAGCTTTCCATAAAATAGAAAACCACGCAACCATTCACGAAACGTAGAGATCGAATCTTCTCAGCCCAAAATATTTTCTCTAAGGAAAGCGCAGCGAAGATTAGTTAGGAAGTATAAATTTACAAAGATTTACGCTTGGGCTTGCTTCAGAGATGTTTTCAAGAAAAATCAACATCATCTGCTCAGGCCCACTCCAGTGCAGAGGCCCCTCACAATGACCTAGATCCGCTCCGGTCCTCCACCACCAGCGTACAGAATTTACCACCGATGTTCCGTATTTCTTCTATCTATCGTGATATTGGTATTCCCCTTCTTCTGGACGCATCTCTTGGTATCTACTCTATTTCCTTGGTTCCTGGCCACGGAACCGCTTTCCTGATGGTGGCGCAAAGCCAAAACACGCCCATGTGGCCGAGATGTTGGCGCACGTAGAGATCCTTAGGCGGTAAAAATATTCCGGCGCATTCCACTAGGGTACGCCTCACGGCCTGTGAACCGTCGGCACGTTAACCTCCCCGCCCCCCCACATCAATAAATCACTTTGTCACCCTAATAGTCCACGGGTTGTCGCTTGGCCTCACTACATGGTCAGCCCAATACAACTGCTTTTTTTTCAACTATGGTATCGTCAATTCTAGTCCTCTGATCCAGGTAGCTTTATTGTTCTCCTTAATATTATTTCTAGCATTATTCGTTCCATGACACGGTCAGCCGACCTAAGTTTGCTTTCTAGATGTTTAGTAAATCGCCGAGTTTCAGCTCCATGTGTCTTCTAGGGAGTTTGCTCTGGTTGTAAATTTTTCATTCGTGTGGCACTTATAGCTTACTCATTATTATTTCGGAGTCCTTTCGGAGTGCTTCCAACCGAGACATATTCTGCGCCGGATTTCTTTTTCGCGGTTGGATTCAGCACTAATATTCTGTGTGTGGTTGTTACATTTTGTTACTTTTTGCAGCATTTCATCTTACATGCTGAATAAGACATTTTTGGCGTGCTTATTTCTCATTGCTTTAAATTTATTTATAAATATTATTAGCCCAACGGCAGTGTTCAACATTCTGATGGCAGGTCCTCGTGCATTGTTCGGATTTCTTGCGCATTATCACACAGCAAGGCAATGCCGTCGGCAAACCTCAAATGGCTCAACTATTCCCTGGTTATCGTTAATACAATGTTTCACATTACAGCATTTTATGTACCCCCTTCATCCATGATGTCAATAGTTTTGGAGATATCGTATGTTCCTGTCCTACTCTTTCCAGATCGGAAATTCATTGCTTTGCTTGTCGAGGTTAATCTTTCATTAATTAATTATATATGCCTTCTCGGCGTATAACATAGGTTTTTCTATTTCCGGTTCTTTTATAGCTTTTAAATGGGTGACGGTGAGTGGGGAATCAAATGCTTTCATGTAGTCTATAAATTCATGTAAAGTGTTCTGTGTACTCTGCGAATTATTCAGTCACTTGGAGACCGACATAGATGGGATCCATCGTTGAGTACCCTTTCCTAAACCCAGCCATCTGTCGGGATTCCTGGGAATCCAGAGAACCGACGAGGCTAACTAGAACTTTGGTAAATAGATTGTAAACAACTGAGTGTACGCGGATGGTTGTGCAATTCTTGGCGTCCTTGGCATATCCCGTGTTACGAATCAAAATAACATTGGCGTTTTTTTTAGCGCTCAAGAATTCACAAAAGAGTACAGTAAGTTTTCCCGTAACCTATCTTCTTTCTCCTTCAAAATATCGAAGGCTATACCCTCGTTACATCAAGGTTTTTCCTATTTTTTTGTCTTTGAGAGCCATTCTAACTTACTGTTTACCCAGGAGTAGGACATCGCAAGTTGAGCTCGTGTTCTAAGTAGTCTTCCATTATCAGAATTTACTGGCATGCGACCTGATGCAGAATCGTTTTGTTACCTAACTTATCTCCTCCAAATTGTGCGAAATGCTCCCTCTTCATATCTGAGTGCGTACATTAGGTCCTTGCGGGTGGCTAGCTTTCGCTTAGTTGCTTTCAAGTTCCCCCTTAATCGCTGCGTTTCCTCGACCACTGCAATGTCATATCCATGAACGTTGTTTGTTTTATTTCTGTCAATCAGTTTTGACAGCTCGGCCAATTCATTCCGATCAACAGTACTTCACAATTTCAAGATCTTACTCTTGGCAACTAGTTCTTCGCTTTCTAATATGTTTTCCAGTTTGTTCTCTAAGTGCTGCTTTTCCCACAGCTTCTGCTAATTCACTCAGTATCAATGTTAGCTTGTTATTTACCCTTTCTACACTGACCTATTTCTGCTTGTTAAAACGCGAGAATTGCTTTGAAGAGTCATTTTAAACCCCTACCACCTGCCTCCTACCGATATCATATGGGTGTTTTTAGTTTTCACGAGTTTCATTCTTCCCATTCTGAGATTCATCCACAGCTTGCTTCTAACCATTTTGCGATCGGTACTGCTAATCTTCCTTGCACTTCTACCACTTTCACGATACCCGGGTTATCACTTAGAATGAGATCAGTTACGTTCTCGGTCGTACCGTGGGGACTTTTCCATGCCATTTCACATTCTTTCATTTCAGAAGAATGTGTTCCTTAACCTCAACGTGTTCCGTTCTCCAAATCCAGCAATGTATCCCCTCGAATGTTGCCATTGTGTATTCTAAAGTTTCCCACTCACATTTTCCTATTTGGTTCTTACCCACCTTTGCGTTAAACTCAGATTTCACTAACGTGAATGCATTGTTCCCTTCTTTATTGTTGATTCAACGTCCTCGTAGAAGCTTTCGATGGCTGAAGTATCGAAGCTGGTTGTTGGCGCATAGGCCCGTAATATTTTTAACCTGTATCTCTTGTTTGCTTGATCAGAGAAGCCGCGACTACTTCGTTTATGCTGAGAAAGTTTTTCATGCACCATGCGATTTCTCTGGCGATTAAAAATCCCACCCTGTTTGTTTTTTTCTACTCGGGCCCACTGTACCACAGAATAATCCCGCTATATAGCTTTCAAGCTGCGTTATATATTCAAGGCCTATCGCACGCCTCCTACATAGATCTCCAGATAGAAAGGAATTATTATTTCCCCTCTTTGACATGTGCAAGGGCAAGACACTCGTGGTTGCAGAATCTCCCACGCACAAACACTTTTTTCGCCCATTACATTCCAAGACATGGCTCCTTGCCTGTAACAGAAAAGATAGTTTCCACAAAATGAAGCAACAACTACCATTTCACGAAGACAGATGCAAATGGCGTACGCTCCATGGCACGAGGACGACGACAGCCAGTGTCCTGGGGGTACTATTCCCTCTCCCAAGGCACGCACTCCCTTTACACTAGATGTCTCGTTTACACAAGAGGTGTGTACAAAATATTTGCCCGATGCGATATCGTCAAAAGAAGTCTTTACCTTGGAGCATACACAAATCCAAAGCATTCGCGGTTGTTTGGCTTTTCACGTACACCTATTGAGCGCATCTGCTTCATTTGTGGATACCTAAGCTTGATAATAACATAGAAAATAAGAACTAATTACAAAATGCAGTTGGGACAGCCCTTAGCAGTAGCGGCAGTAGAACGCCGCTTACATCCGCCACACGTGACTCACATCTGCAAAAACAAACACTTTGCACTAGAATAGGGCAACAAGTCTCCCTGCCCGAGGCGTCTACGCCTTTTACAAGCCTCCCCTATATAATGTTCCCGTGATACACAAGCAGTAGTATTTGAGTGCAACATAGGTGCAGTCGTCCATTTTGGACCTCGATCAAAGAAAGAGACCATTTTCTCAGGAACTCTTCCTCCCCCAAAAGAGCTCTGCTTCCAGGGTTTCTGTTATGTTCCACTGGTTTTGCTCGGGACGCGAGTTTCTGAAGGCAATATACCTATTTATGCACAAGGCCCGAAAACCAATAATTCTAATGAGTGCTCCAAATGGGCTTCTCGGGCACCTCCTGCCTTCCGGGAAGTCTCGGATGCGGAGTTGCCTGCATGCCCTGCTCACTATGAGCCAGATTGGTTTGTCCACTGTGCGTTGGATCATTGCGTGTTCATTTGTATCCCTCTGATTGCAGTGTGCACACTTGTTTGTTGAAGTTGTGCCCCATTTACTTAAGACAGTTTCCCTCGGCTAGACGGACCATCCATATTTCCACATTATGTGTTGGTCTTCACCCGGTATATTTGTGTTGATCTGCGTGCGCCTTGGAAAGTTCTTTTACTTCTCACACAGGTTGTCAGGGTTTGTCTCATGAATTTCTGAGCCAGTTCTTTATCACTCATATGTTATATTTCCCTATGGAAATTATGTGTGGTTATTTTACTGTATGCCGCTATTACCTTGGTGTAAAAGTGGGGTGACTGAGCTGCCTTGGGCCCGACCGGAAGACGCTGAAGCAAGCACTTGGGAAGCTTCGGCATAGCCTGTGCTACCACGAAATATACACTTAGTTGTCGTGCGCGATGTCCCTTTTACAGTCCAAGGATCCTAAGAATACTTCAATGCATACGCCAACGAGTAGTGAGTTACTGAAGGGACGTTCCACCCTCCGATTGTCTGTGCAGCGTCCGTTTTCCAGTTTTTACTTCATTCAGAAGGCGGGAAACAAGTGCATCAGTACACTGTCGGTCCCATTATCACTCAAAGAGCGCGAGTTGTTAGACGGCCGTTTAATGTTGGCACACGTTGGTGGTGTGACGCTTTCATGACGTCGGAACTGTATTTAACCGAGGGTTTTTCACTAATAAAGGTTAGGTGGAAGTGGCGCCTTGTCTGTGTCTACGTGTTTCTTCTGGTCCCAGTTGTTTAGCTCCTGAATTTTTTTCCAGTTCTGGCAAAGGCTCTTTTATCCGACCAAAACATGCTGAATATTTCAGATGTAATTTTTACAGTTATGTGTGCAGGAATGGCGACTGTCCCTGCTATGTAACACATCTTCCTGTGGTCAGGTTTAATGCCACATACCTTGTAACTACATATAGAAAGTCGTATTGCAAGGCCTAATTTATATCCTCAATGACTTCAAGTGCTTCTTTTGATATATTAAAAAATACGACGCTTCATCAGCATCATCATCATCATCACCTATTAAAACCTTAAGGACCTCAGAGGAGTACTACATTAGAGGAGGAAGGTGGAGGCAGAGTCATCGCAGTACATATGTGGCACAAGAAAAATACGGTTCGATACAAGGTTCATCAGAAAATTTACACAGCAAACTTAATTTCGGAATTGAACAACAACCAAAACAATAATAAACTTAGAAAGAGCAGCAGCGACAAGTAGTAGATAATATATGATAAAGGCTATGGTGAGTTAACAATAAGTTATTGAATTTGGCCGGATTGGGTTCACGGAGTCTGGAAGCTTGTTCCATTCTTCGATGGCACGTGGTAGGAATGACATATTGAATGCGTTAGATGAACTATGCAATCGTTGGATGCTCATGGAATTGAACAGACACGTGAGTAACGAGATGGTGTGAGCAGGAGGCAAGTGCGCAGATAGTGAATATGATAATACAGTTAGTGAAATAGGCATAGCTGTCCAATTTCACGTTTAATTGTCAGGGGCGGGAGGGAGAGGACGCTTTGATGTTGGTGGCGCTGAGATGCCAGTCATGTTTAGAAGTTACGAAGCGAGCTGCGCGGTTCTGAACTGGTTTGATGGCATTGGTTAGGTACGTCTGAAGAGGGTTCATAATAGCAGATGCGTATTCTAGCTTTGTTCGGATGAATGTCTCGTGTGCTACTTTGGGTATGGTTGGGGGTGATATCGACAGGTTTCTTGTAATGTAACCAAGCACTTGGGAAGCTTCGGCAACGAATTTTAGTGTCTGTTCGGAACAGGTTAGGTGTGTGGTTATCAGAATTCCCAGGTATCGGTATGATTGTACTAGTGTAACGCAAGTTTACCTGAAAGTGAAAGTTCAGAACGGTTACGAGTTACGTGCATGAATTTACATTTGGATAAGTTGAGTGTCATTAGCCAAAGACGGCACTTATTTTCCATAATTTCTAAAGTATTTTGTAGCAGAATTTGGTCTTGGTTGTTACTTATTCGGCGATAAATAACGCAATCGTGGGTGATGAGGCGAACAGTTGAAGAAATGCGAGATGGTATTTCATTGATATAGATTAAAAATAGCGTACCCACAACTGAGGCCTGTGGGACGCCAGAAAAAACTTCAACCGGGGATGAAGGATTGCCAGCAATGACAGTGAATTCGCTGTGGTTAGTAAGAAACGCTTTAATCTGGGAAAGAGTTAGTGGATCAAGACGAAGGTACGAAAGTTTGGTTTGGAGTTTTTGCTGAGTAACGTGGTCGAAAGCTTTGAAAAAATCTAAACAGATGACATCAGTTTGGAAAGAGGAGTGTAAGTCCAGATGATGGTTAGCTGTAAATTCGAAGAGCTGGGTTTCACATGCCAACCCGGGCCGGAGTTCGTGTTGTTTATAGGCTAAACGGTAATTAGAGTGGTCAAAGCTATTGCCTGTCTTATGTATCGGTGTTACTTTTCTTATATTCCAATCTAACGGAAGGATGCCAGTAGAAAGAGGTTGGTTAAAAATAATAAACAATATTTGACTCGAGGCGGTGATTGTATCTTTGAGTACTTTCGCGGAGATGTTATCAGGACCTGGTGGACCAGTGCGTTTACGGTTATTGATTAGTTTGGCAATACCATCCACCGAGATTGTGATAGGAGGCATTTGTGTGAATTCAGGTATAGAAAGGGTAGGAAGAAACGATCGGGGCTGATGAGTGAATACAGAAAAAAAATACGAGTTCATAGTACTCGAAAGCTGTTCCGGGGGTACAGGTGAACCGTCGGCAGCTATCAAAGAAATATTATGGATCTGATTAATTCCAGGTTTTACTAGATTCCAAAATTTTTTAGGGTTAGAGCAAAGAATGTTTAGAAGATTGGTGCATAAAAGTTTCTTATTGGAGCATTTTAGTGACGTGGTAAATGGGCGTAGGCAAGCAAAGTAATCTTTCCATCGTTTGGTAGATTTCGATTTTTTTAGCACCGGGGAAAGTCGTTTCTTCATCTGTGATAGTCGTCGTAAATGATTATTGTACCAAGGATTGCCCGTGTCACCACGGATACAAATGAGGGGCACGTGTTTATCAGTTCGAGCGGTAATTTTGTCTTTGGAAAAAGGGATATTTTCCTCAACAGATCTGCTGGGAGCAACCTGTGAAAAAATATGGTAAATTTTTTGGACGTCTGAATTAACGACAGTGAAGCTTGCTTTAATCTCATCACTTCCGCCATAAAAATGATCAAGAGAAACAAGCAACTGGCAGGAACGGCAGGAGGTTATGGGTGAACGATTAGTTCAACTGTAAAGGGTATATATAAAAAATATTGCACAAAAATAGTCAAAACGGGAAAAGCATTTATAAATATCACCAACACACTAACTTAGACAATTAGGTTATGTTATACTTCTAAACAAATGTCTTGTGTTTTCTTTATTTACATTTACAACGCGCAACGATAACTACAAATTAGAAATCTGCCTTGTGTCATTTTGCGAAATGTATCAGTTCAAAATTTATTATATTTCATAGTAAGGACAGTGACCAAAATCTTTTTGTGAGCAGATAAGAAAATTAGGCCATGTGTCGTGATTTGTCTTAACGTTTCACAAACATTAACGCGAACGCTCATATTCAAACTAGGCTGCGCGCTGCTAAATGTTCACCAAATACTGTGGGCGCACCCTCCATTATGAATGTTTTCTTAAATAATATTTGCCGTTCTCGTTGATTACTGCATGAAACACGTCTTATGTAATGCACACCCCTTATGTAATGCACTCTAAGCGCTTAAGGTGTGTAATAAATAAAGCAGCAGCGTCTATTGCCCACACCAGCCTCTTGTCTCTCCCTCCACATCCCAGGAAGCCTCCTGATGGGCCACTTCGTTGCCTTCACCTTTTCACCTATTGAACGTGCGGCCACGGCCTACCCTAGCCATTCGCTGCTGTTTCCCTTTGTCAGCCCACACTCCATCCTTTATAAGAACCTAGGTACAGCGTGGGTTGAAATATAAAACCCAAAACAGAAAACAAACAGAACATTCAGTACTAAATGAGTGCAATGAGAAAATTTTTTCCGGCAGTTTCCATGCTTGTTAATTTTCAGAATGAACTACCACCTCTGAAACCTTTTGTTGTTACAATGTGACAACCGGGCTTTCAACAGGAACGAAA
This sequence comes from Haemaphysalis longicornis, assembly GCF_048455015.1. Lineage (NCBI taxonomy): Eukaryota > Metazoa > Arthropoda > Arachnida > Ixodida > Ixodidae > Haemaphysalis > Haemaphysalis longicornis. The sequence goes on from NW_027526445.1 coordinate 134,845,920, forward strand.
ACAACGCCCTTGCGGCACGAGTTCCAACGCATTTATTACGCAGCTTACAGAACGAAACAATGAAAACTACTTTCTACCACACGGTTTCTCAAAACGTCTAGTGATATGTTCGAACCCCAACTCAAACGCACGTGTATCGCACAGAATTTGCACAAATAAACTGAAGCCTATGCCGGTAACTACTCTTTCCATTCAGCTATACAAAAACAATACAATCCGGAATCTAGCTAGAGTGATATTTCACAATAGCATTCATTCGAAACGTTGTTTTCATACAAAGACCATGCCCACACAACTGGAAATTAACTTGGCAATAAGCTAATGTACTTAATACATTGCTATCGGGTAGGTTTCAATCCACTGCGATTTTAAATGTAAATCTGTGCTGAGAAAGATATGTGAAACATCACCCGCAAATAACATCCTGGTTCCACCACAGCGGCGAACAGGCAATGCCTCGCTCCCGCTTTCATTCAACGCCGCTAAGGGCAGTGCACAGGTAAAGTCTGATAGCATTTATTCTCATTTTAATCCTAGTCCTTTTGTGTGCTTTTACTATGGTTTGTTTTATCCTGATCCACACTCTATTGTACGATGTCTTCACTAAATGGGTCACACCTGGAGTAGTTAACGTGTCTATGTGGCAGCTTGGCTATAAGGCTGGCCGAGCAGAAGGACTTCTGTGTAATTCTGGCCACGTGGCGATCTTTAACGTGCACCAAAATATAAATACATGGTCCCTTCGCCTGGCCTCACTTTTAAGTCTACGGAATGATGTATTTGCGGGCTGTAACCAAGCCAGCCCTATACACTGAGCCGAAGGAAAATATTTTAAATAAATATCTGAAAAATCTTGATTAACCTTTGCCGAGCCGGTGAATAGGTCAGCTACCTCTAGAGCCCTTCCTTTACGAAAAGCACTGCCACTACTTTCCCTCTTTTAGGGGTGAAGCTCCTTAAGGCGTGGGTCTGTCCATCCTAGACGTATGTATGTATGCACCTCCAGTTTAGTTCTTGGATTGTTTACTAGATGGCGTGGCTACCTCTAGTTTAGTTCTTGGATTGTTTACTAGATGGCGGAGAGCGTTGTAATAAAATCCGTTCGCTGTTGGCGCGCGCTCGGAGTCGCCCGATGGATAAGGCTGCAGATGTGCGAGCCCGCGAGGCAGAAGCGCTCCGTGAAGCTCCGCGACGCCGCCGCCAAGATCCTGCGTACGAGAGCGGGAGGCCGAAGCGTGTCGTCTGGCTGCGCGACGACGCCGCCAAGATCCCAGCGTTCGAGAACGAGAGGCCCAAGCGTCACGGCAACGGCGCGAGGACCCTGCCGTACGCGAAGCGGCACGGCTGCGGCGCGAAGAGGATCTCCAAAACGTCAGAGAACGGGAAGCGGCGAGAAAGCGCGCGTATCGGCAGGCAGACCCCGATGCAGTGAGAGCTCGTGAGGCATCTGCAAAACGCATCAGGCTAGCTCAGCCCCAAGGTGCCGACGCGCGGTTTAAGCGAGACTTTCTAGACGTTACGTTCGGACACAGATGTAGTGGGCGAACTTTCACTGAAGAGTCACGGTTTTACCGATGATTTCCCCTCAGGAGCTTCGCCCACTCATCATCATTCACCCCGTGAATACGCTGTGAATTTTTTTTCAGCACTGCTTCTCTCTGATATTTGCTAAACTGTTTCTGTTCAGCTGCTTTCAACTTACTTGTGAAGACAAATAGTTTATGACCACACGTGTCTTTCACAAGCTATGTTGGTACACGGACAAAGGAATGCCATTTTTAAAGCCTGGTATTATTCCCCAATGTTAGCTTAGTCACCCTTTCCCATAAAGAATGCTATTCTATCGGCCATCTAGCGAGGCTGCCCGAATACTACAAAAGTTATTATTTCTACCAGGGATATGAGCGGGTTATCAGTTTTCAGATTATTTAAAAAAGGAAAACAGTCCTCGCTAAAATTTATGACAATTCGGAGTTTTCAAATAAACTCTGATTTTAGCTATCAATGGGGGTTCTGTTGATAACCACGTTATCGCTAACGCTGGCGGTTACTACTTATGAGCGATAATAGCCAGTGTCAACGATGGCAATCTGACTCCCTGTAATCTTTAGCCAATACTGCGACTTTGTATGAGTTTTTTTCTCATTTTTCGTTTCAGCAGAGTGAAGGGACGGTGCTATCAAAATGAAAGCTACGAGCTCAACGATTCAATGGAGGGATGCTGAGATCTGGACCTAACTTTTTGTCTCGGCCTCCTCGAAATTCTGCTGCCGTTGTTGTTTTTTTACAGCGAAGCTATGCTGCGCTTGGCTTTACATAAACCACGTGAGGCTATCGCAAAGCCTCGGCAAAGGATCAGACGTGCTCCCTCCAAAGTTTTCTATAGCCACAAAGGTTGTGTGAAATTGTCTGCAGCTCGCGCTGTAATGCAGGCATCTCAGAAACTGCGCTAAAATTGATTGTAACGCGACTTTATAAATTAAATGAAGTTCACACCTCAGCCATAATTAGTTCGCTCAAAGTGAAATGGTAAATGTTACATGTCCGTGTGCTTTTCTATGTCCATACCGAGGAGTTACCGTTGAACCAAATGTCGGTAGCAATTCTTCGACAAAACTTTTTTAAGAAATTAGTTAAGAAGAGGCCACTTAGCCAATCTCATTAAACCTAGTTCATTTGCATGTCGCACTCAGTTCATAGCGAAGTTGGGAACGTTACACAATTGCTAACTTCTGGCATAGCATGGACGGTTGCGAAGAAATATTTGTATTGAAGACAGCTCTAATTCTTTTTTTAGGGGCGAAGCTCCTTAAGGCGTGGGTCTGTCTATCCTCGACGTATGTATGTAGCCACCTCTAGTTTAGTTCTTGGATTGTTTACTAGATGGCGTGGCTACCTCTAGTTTAGTTCTTGAATTGTTTACTAGATGGCGGTACTTGTATATGATGAAAAGGTGCGCTTGGATTGTTTACTAGATGGCGTGGCTACCTCTAGTTTAGTTTTTGGAATGTTCACTGGATGGCCGGGAGCGTTGTAATAAAATCCGTTCGCTGTTGGCGCGCGCTCGGAGTCGCCCGATGGATAAGGCTGCAGATGTGCGAGCCCGCGAGGCAGAAGCGCTCCGTGAAGCTGCGCGACGCCGCCGCCAAGATCCTGCGTACGAGAGCGGGAGGCCGAAGCGTGTCGTCTGGCTGCGCGTCGACGCCGCCAAGATCCCAGCGTTCGAGAACGAGAGGCCCAAGCGTCACGGCAACGGCGCGAGGACCCTGCCGTACGCGAAGCGGCAAGGCTGCGGCGCGAAGAGGATCTCCAAAACGTCAGAGAACGGGAAGCGGCGAGAAAACGAGCGTACCGGCCGGCAGACCCCGATGCAGTGAGAGCTCGTGAGGCGTCTGCAAAACGCATGAGGCGAGCTCAGCCCCAAGGTGCCGACGCGCGGTTTAAGCGAGACTTTCTAGACGTTACGTTCGGACACAGATGTAGTGGGCGAACTTTCAATGAAGAGTCACGGTTTTACCGATGATTTCCCCTCAGGAGCTTCGCCCACTCATCATCATTCACCCCGTGGATATGCTGTGAAGTTTTTCGAAACTCTCCGAAAAAAAAACCGCACGAGAAGTAATTATGTATAAATTTATTTAGTCAAAAGTAAATGTGTCTTTTTTCAATTGACAAAGTTGGTAACCACAGAATTCTGGATGTTTGATGCAACAATACAGCCGTGCTGGTGGCTAAAATTCTTAGTAGTCGAAAAACTCCGACATTTTATTTCCCTCGAGGCCTCCTTCAGCCCACACAAATAAACGGAAAAAAGAATGCTCTCATCACCGGGAAAAAATTTCTAGTTTATGCTTTCACCTATGACCGAGAAATGATGATGTTCCGTAAATCAGTATTTTTGGTACGGTATATAGACACTCGTTCATTCAAACCGTGATCTAATTTAAAAGCTGTTCCTCGTTTCTGACCGTTTTTGTTTTCATACATGTATTCTATACATGATGAGGAGCCCATTTATACACACATTTTAAAAGTGTAATAGAATTGCCGATTTACAAGTAATCAGCTTTAATGAAATGAACTTTTTGTAAAACTCAACTTCAAAATCCGACTTCATAAATTCTAAAACCAAAATAAAACAGAGAGCCCTGGTTTTATAAATTAATAAGGCAGGGTCTCAACATCGCTTTTGTTGTCGCATTATGAATATATTCAGTGCAGTGTTCTTCCAATATCAGCCGGCTGCCCATATTGGCCAATAGTGTGCAGCAGGACCCTTCTGTCCACAAGCGAAAAAAATCGTTGCAAGCAGCACTGCAAATGCGACCATGGCTGGTATTAGTTTCGATCGGTGAGGCAATCACGCTGCGGAATAAATGCATACCTCAGCTGCGCCATTCCTCTCCATTGCTATAGTAGAAGGCATCTGGCTCAATCTCTTTTTACCCTAAACCTTATATGTACCTATACATACAGAAGTCGAAGAACTCTCCAGCAGATTCATCGGTAGACCCCGCGCCTATCGTCTCCGTCCTGTTTGCTATCCCGCACAAGCATTCTTTCTCGGCCTGGCCCCGATTATCGCTTGGATAGTTCCGCTGAGAATTTCATCAATGTTGTAAGCTCTTGTACTTGCGGCAGACCTTCTCTACACAATTAATATCCTTGTATGATATGCTGTTATGCAAAGAAGCGTCAGATTTCTTAATATTTTTTACAATGCGCCCAAACTATGTCGACTGACTTTCTGAGCGTTCCTGAAGATAACACCGAATTAGGGTTCCACGGACCAATATTGAGTTTCTTTCAAGTGCAGCTGATTCCTCATGTAATAGATATTATACTGTTTGATACCACATTACTAGCCTTTTTGTATCAATGTTCCTATATAAAAACTGACCTTGCTGACCTTCTGTAGGAACAGTGAAGATATGCTTTTGCCGTGGTATAATCCTGCATATGTCATACGTGCTTGTTTATATCACCGAGACATAGAGTCAGGTATGCGTTTTGTGATACTGGTACATTGCATATTTAAATAAAAAGGGCAACTCGGCAGGTATTTAAGCGAATACCTCAAATATTCGTGCTCTGGAAGAAGTCTCACTGGGTTGGCGCATACAAGATCAAGTGTTTGCCACGTCCGCTCACCCAAAATAGACAGCAATAACTTGGATCACAATATTATTCAATACTACATCTTTCCACAAATCCTCTAAAAAATATCTACTCCGTAGCCACGATTGTCTAAAACAAGATTGGTAAAAGTGAAATTATTCTTTCTAATCACTCACAAGCTTTGTGGAGATGTATGAAGTTGTAAAAACATATCGTAAACAATTGTTTTCTTTTAGAACAGGCACTAAGAAAAATTATAACAGCCACAAAGCGAATCGGGTGATGGCGATATGCCCGTCACAACTACATACAGTCATATGAACTGCTACGTTTACAGCAAAATTTTAGGCAGCAGGAACACGAAAAAATATTTATAAGGCCAAAAGGCCCAAGCAGAGAGTGACTTGCAGTCTCTGATTTGAGGGAAATATGTGCACATGAATTCCATCCGCACGCGTAAGCCTATTCAATGCAGACACATTGTAGGGCGTTCAATGGTAATTAGATGTTTGTTGCTTTTCAGAGCCGAGCACGTGCAGATATTCTGTGTTCGATTCATGGTAAATATTGCTGGGAGTTATGTAGCTCCTGCTGCTTTAGCGGTTGTAGGGCCATTTTGCAAAAACAAGGCAGTGTCTTTTCGAACAGGTGTGAAACCATAAGGCGAAGTTGCCCGAAGGTATGAGAAGGAATAAAAAAAGGAGATTGTTCAACAAAATCTATAAAAAAGGGTAATCACTTCTCCAAGAGGCAGATGGGGAGTCAGGCAGATAATCAGAAACCTTTTTTCGTTCAGCAACCGCCGCACAATTCATTTATACATTATAAAAAAAAGCGTTTGCTAAGCCACCATATATGCCGTGTTTACAGAGATTACGAAGGCAAAATACAAGTTTTATGTTTACAAAATACTGCGTGCGTCGCCAGCGCTTGTCGGGAAGCAAACAATGCTTTATTCACTGATAAATTAATAAATATACGTAAAATTTTGCTTTTCAGCAAAATCGTGTGTTTTCATGACGTCTGCAATGACATTCGAAGAGGACATCTTCAAGCTAAACCTAGCGTGCTGCGGCGCCTTTTTCATCGTTAGGCAGCCTAGATGGCGCCACAATACCGCGGCTCGCCGTTTTCTGCCTTTGCTGTGCTTTTGAGTGTATTTGTACCTGGCTGGTTCTTGTTATGATAGAAAGTGATCATCTAGTGAAACATGCCTTTCGCTTGAAAAATATGTTCAGATAAGACACTGTCGCCTCTCCTAATCGGCCAGAATTGTCGGAGACAACGCCAAAGCGCCACATTGCTGCGCACCTAAAATGAGTACAATGCGCAGAGTGCCAACAGCAGCAGTGCGCATAAGTAACTCGATGTTTATGTGTGCTTTCGCAACTTCCGCAGTTTTTCCGACCATTCTTGCTGATATCGAAAGAAGGCTCCCTAAATGTAAGCGCAAATAGCTCGTTCGGCAATCTTATAGGCCGTGCCTAATTTTCGTTTGTTTTTGCCGGCTTCAGCCAGTCGCAGACATACATGCGACATCATTGCTGCTGTTGCTGGAAATTAGGTATTGGGTCGCAAGGTCCTTCCCTTTTTAGAGCTTATACCTTACAGAAGCGTCGGCCACGGCTGGGCTAGAGCGGCGGCCGCCACCGCTACAGCCCGGACGTGCGTCACCAGGAAGGAAACGGTGAGGAGCGTCACTAGAAGGGTGAGGCAGTGGAACCTAGCCATCCTGATGTGCTAGCTCGGGACTACACCACCACCCGACACAAGTGCGGGCACCGAAACAATTCGCCATGTGAGCTTAGTGATTTCCATCTATACGGATTTAATTTAGTAAGTTTTAGAATTGCGAGAAAGCCCAGGAAACCTTTAAAATCAATATTGATGAGAACCACTTGCTCCTTCCGCCTTTTGTAATACGTCTTACAACAAACGAATTGCATTCACAAATTTAGAAAACAAAATCCCATTCTTGGAAGGCACTACGCAAAAGGTAGTGATTGTCTGGCGACCAGATGTCTGTATGTGGTCTCTACATTTTGTTTCCCCTCCCTGCAAACCAATCTTTAGAGTACCTTTGCCATACCATTACTTAATTTCGTCATGTCCGGTCTACCCATGACGTGATGTCAAACAACTTAATCAAGGAGTGCGAAAGAAGCGCGCAATGAAAGTGAAGCTGCGCCAAAACAGTCGTACAGCAAGGGCTGATAAACAGACAGCAAAGCCGCGTCGCGGATGCGCCCATCAGCGTGAGCGTCCAAGTAACGCTGGGTAACTTCGCCGCGCCATCTACACGTTGCTCCATGAGTGATACCCGGCCTTACCCTCCGCAGCCGCATTGAGAATTTCTTGTTCCACAGGCCACGAAAAAAGCGTTGGCTGGTAGAGGTAGAAAGCTTTGCTTTAGAAAACGAATATAACGAATGCGTTCTCCAAGTACTGATGTATGGGGAAGAAACTAGCCTCACAGTGCGCTTAGAAACAAAGTTGGGATAGGATTTATTGTCCCCGGAAAGGAAACTTCAGGTATAAAAAAAGGTGCCCCGATTTGAGAGCACATTCGTGGGAAATATGGCCGAAAGCGACTACTATCTGACAGTAGCCTTCAAACGTTTGGAATGTGGGTCACTCGGATAACTGCCAACTCCATCGAAAGGGCGCGCTGGTGGTCGCAGCAGTTGTAATGGCAGCCGTAGGAGGCTCTGCGGGAGACTTGTGATGCGGGTAGCCTTTGCACGAAGAAATGTACATGCATGTATTGCTAATACGCGCATTTATTACTGTAAAGTAAACCAGCGCAAAATAATAAAAACGCGGTGATCAGCCAGACTTTTGGCGTTTTGAAGCATCACTACGAAGTGGAGATTTAAAGCGTGGTACGTAGACAAGTCTGTACAAAATATTCCGGCCCACTCCAAAGAAATAGCAGGCCCTAATCATTGCAGGGCCGTTCTGTTTGGTGATAGTCATGTCATCGTTGCACAGGGCCCCATAAACATATCATAGCTCCACGATTACTGATAAGTTGAAAGAAGCATCAATTCGGATTTGTACTACGGAGGAGGTATAGGTCATACATTTTGTGGTTCCTTGAGGAAAAGGACCTGTCTTGCTTGTAAGGTAAGCGAATATTAGTTACGCCAAGCTTCAATTCTTTTGGAAAAAATGGAAATGCTAGTCATCAGGGCACACAGCATTTCGTCAACAGAAAAATACGGCTCCCTGTTGTGCATATTCTTGTGAAACTCACAAGCAAGTTTAAAAGTTACAAGCGCATCCAGAAGAGGGAAATACATTTTTGTTAGCGCATCGCACATACATTCATTATAACGTATTGCGAGGTGTGAGGCACGAGGAAAACCCCAGCAGGCATGGTTCATCATGTTTAGCATCATATGGAGGGACAAGATTTTGCCAGTGAACAAAGATACCGGCAAATACATCATTATACGCTTAACAATGTAAAAATGCAGGGAAACGATGAGAAGATAATATTGCCGCATGTATTCCGGTTTTATTGAATTCGAAATAGAGGAGTATATCAGAGAAGCGACAATCGCAGAGCGTATGCAGAGGAAGCGGCACTCTTTCGTTGTTTGCGGCGATAAATCAGATGGGTTGAACATCTTGAAGAAACCAGCATTTTAACGCAAGGCAATGTCGAAAGGCTGGGGATGTGTACAAAAGCGCACATAACTTTTTCGTAGACATACGGCAAACGACAGAAGAAGCGAAAAACCTACTTTAGGAAGAAAACAAGCTAGACAACGTAAAGCGCAATTTTCAAATCGTACACTGTTAGATGTGGCAGAAACTTTGAACTAAAAAAGCCTCATTCGGTGGGTTTCATTTCTCAGGGAGCCGGGATGGTCACATTTAAATAAATGTCCAATAGTGTAAATTGGATTTCGGATTCTGAATGTGACGTAATCGTGCGCGTGGCACCCCAAAATACGTTTAATGTTTCCCTGACGCGAAATGGACTGAGCCGCAGAAGGGCAGGGGTTGTCCGTGTCCACCCCAGTCTTTCGAGGGGCACTTCCTATAATTTCGGAGGAATACCTGTGCAGTTTTCATTTGTGCAATTTGTTTTCATTTGTACAAAGAAAACTAAAATCGAATAGCCCAGCGTCTGCTCTGCAGGCTTTTTATCTTCCAGCGCGCGTGGTTCTCGAACCGTCGATTCGCATCGAGAACATTGTAGTTCCAAGAAGATTATTCCGGGCTGTTCACATTAAATCGGAATGCTCTCCCTATCAGAACAGATAACAGATGCGGCAGAGAAAGAAAGAATGGAACACACGCTTCCCTTGGCACAGAGGTAACACAGACCACCGCAGCCGGGCGGTAAAAGCATAACAGAAATAAACAAACCCAATGCATCCTGTCTGAAAATGCAATGCAGTCCGAAAATAAAAATAAAAGTTCGTCATCATCCGTACAAAGGTTTTGGGCGAACCACGTGGACGACTTCGGGTCGCGTACGTCGTCGTGATGTGCTGGAGTCACCATCGGGATCACTTCATAGGTAAGCTGGCCAACACGTCGTAGAATCTGGTAGGGTCCGAAATACCGTCGCAGAAGTTTCTCACTCAGTACGCGTCGTCGGATGGGAGTCCAGACCCACACACTATCGCCGGTATGTTACTGGACGTCTCGGCGACGGAGATTGTAGCGTCCCGCATCCACCAGTTGCTGTTCCGTTATACGAACTCGAGCGAGCTGGCGGGCCTCCTCCGCACGTTGAAGATATCCTTGGACGTCGGCGTTGAGGTCGTCGTCTTCTACGTGCGGAAGAATGGCGTCGAGCATCGTAGTCGGCCGTCTTCCTTTGGCAAGCTCGAACGGTGTCATCGGCGTAGTTTCCTGGGTCGCTGTGTTGTACGCAAACGTGACATACGGGAGGACTTCGTCCCAAGTCTTATGTTCAACGTCGACGTACATAGACAGCATATTCGCGATCGTCTTGTTCAGACGTTCCATAAGTCCGTTCGTTTGGGGGTGGTACGCCGTCGTTCTTCTGTGATCCGTGTTGTAGTACCGTAAGATTCCTTGCATAAGCTCCGCAGTGAAGGCCGTTCCGCGGTCCGTGATTAGGACTTCAGGGGCTCCATGTCACAGCACAACACTGGTTTTCGTTTTTTTTTTCACTTTAGTGTATTACTGCTAAACAAATAATGCAAATGAAACCCATTACTCACACTACTACGCAACATTTTTGCCTCAAAAAGTAAAACACTGCAAAACTACGTGTTTGGGGTTTGTTGCGAAAACCAACTTTTGGCTTCTCTTTAAAAAATTTCTCAAGCATTCCTTATATAGAACGAACTCTTTTTGTAATGCGTCGTCGGCATTATGGATAAAAATGCATATAGATGAAGAGTTCACCTACGTCCACAAGCGATCAGCTGAAGCTGTAAGCGAACTTAAGATTCATGCTTCAATCTTTTGATGAACATAGATCTGTGTGGCATAATAAAGACGGAAGTAGGGAAATATAGTTACAATTCTGATCAGATATAAATAGCTCCATGTATCTGCCTTTTGGATATACTAACAGGTATCGTTGACAGGCGACCGCTATTGCGCGGCTGCTTTATGATGAAACCGAGATAGTAACCAAAGCACCTGTCAATCCCAGGTTGCCCTCCCTAATCCAAATTGAAATAGCTGAGTGTGCCTCAGCCACTTCTAAACCGCCGACTATCTCTCACCTTTCAAAATAGTGTTTTGCGGAACATTTCTTTCCACGTTTGAAATATACAAAATTTGTTCATAATTTTTCTAATCTTTTGAGTTAACTCTATGTCGTGTTCTTAGAGCAAGGGCTTCTATTCTTTGTCCTGGTTGTAATGTATACAATGTGCATCTTGCTTCGGGAGCGACTTTCGGTGAATCGAAACCATCTATATACGTTTGCTGCACAGCATCTTGCACGAGTCGGGTAATTGACTATCGGTATTAGTTTTTCCAGGAAAGTAAGAAGAGGTGCAAGCAAAGAAAACAAAGGTTTTAGCTCTGACCGACAACCCTTAGCCATTTCAGAAATGAGCAAGTACCATTGCCAACAGAGCGCGGTGCTTCTTGCATCGCAACCTGTATGGAAACAGCTTTCAAAAATCATCCAGAATAACTTAGCGGCATATTTGAATGAATAATTGGTTTATACACTGTTACTATAAGCGCGTTTTGTTTTATTGCCTATTCGCTCTAAGGACGCCGCAGGAAAAGATAGCAAATATTAACTACACATATTATGTGCGCTGACAATAATTTAAGTCTACCACCGTATTTATATCCAAAGCTATCAAGCCTAGATTTTTAGGCAGAGGGAAGAATGTCCTCTTGGCCGTTGCCTTAAAAACCCATTGAGTGCGTGTCAATTAATGTAGAGGGGTATTGGCCCTTCAAGAACACTGAAGGCGAGAAACCACATGCACTCGATAGCAGAACAGAAGCGTTGCACTAGAAATTTATTGAAAAGTCGCATGCAAAACTTTTTCTTCAAGTATGGTAAATCTGGCGAGCTGCAAGATACTTATTGAACGGGGGACCATCACGAACAGGTGGACGCAAGGTTATCGGATGCTCATACTGTCGGAGGGGAAGGACAAGACTACCTAACTAACGTGTTACCTGATAAGAAAATTGCAACATTGGATGTCAGGTATTTGAGTATGAAACTACAAATAAAGCCGGATTACTAGCATTATTGTTGCAAATCTCCTGGGATACAAACCCTCCCTTCCCCTCTTAATGGAGAAACCATGGAACAAAACAAACGAATTCGTATTTGAAATGTACGGTAGCGCTTTCTCGTAATCCTGAGTTTTAATCCCACTAAGGCGAAAACAAAACTTCAGGACCAAACCCAAACATTACAAATCACCCCACAAAAAATAATTTAGGGTTCATACCATGGCAATCATGCGGGAAGGGATCTACATCAAGGGGCTCTACACGTGAATATTGACATAGAAGAATTTTAGTTTTCTTTCACCATCAAGGGCCCGTGTTCTAGGCTGGCAAGAGGAATGAAACAGACACCTGCCAAAAAGATTCTGTTTATGTGAGAAGGAACAAATTTTTAAGGGCTACATCGTTGGAACGTTTAAAAACCTCCGAAATGTTGATTTGAGCAACCATAACAATGTAGCATTATAACACAAAACATGTGTCCTCCGCCGCATGTCAAATTTTGTATTGCGGTCCGCTATTGACATTTTTAGTATATACCCCGGCAGGAGGTCGTCCTTTTTTTGTAGCGCAAAACAAACTACGCTAACTCGGTTAGCATTGCCGTGCTGATCAGTTTTGCCCTTTAGCGCTAATGCCAAACCACACCCCCTCCCGCAAGCGCCCCGCCCTCTGAGAGGTGGCCCGAAGGCTGAAGGTGGGTCTCAGGGAAGAGATAGGTGAGGAGGGGAAAGACATGGGTGCGGAACCCATACAATAGGTGTTAGCGGGATATGGCGAGGAAGGCGAGGAGGCCGCCGTCACAGCGATGAGCGCGCGCCCCGAGGAAGGCCATGACGCCACGTCAGACGCATAACCATGCACGATAGATTAAGACGAACATTTGGCTGTAGTACCTCGTACGGCGGCGAGGCTTGTACAACGCCGTGAGGCAAAAAAGAGGAAAAACGCAACTCTTTTGTACGGCTCCGCTACCTTCAAACCTTACGCATTAGTACGACCTTCCTTTATTTTTTTTTTCGTTTTTTTAAGCGGAACCTATACATATTGGTTTCACAATACTTCTTATCGTACGTACTTCACGGGAAAAAACTTAAACAAATACAAATTATCTTCGTCAGTACCGCAATACTGTGTTTTTAACAATCGTTCTCTTCATGCATATCTTCCAGTAGTAATTTTTCACAACGATGCTGTGTAGGTTGGTGTTTGGGCAGGCGAACGTGAGCAGGAAATAAGCTTCAACGTGATCGGTCGTGACTTGTGTCGCCAAATCTCGGAGGCGCTACACAACAAGAAGAAGCACGACTACAAGCTACAATACAATACAATACAATATAACGCTACAAGCACTATTTTAAGAACTAGTCTCGGGGTGGGTAGCTCTATCACTTATTACGAGCAGTCGTGCAGTTGCCAAGTGCAAAGACAAGGAAATGCCGAAATGAACAAGCCGGAAAGCCCAGAAGCGATACGTTAACTTCTTAATTAGCATACAACATCCCCCACCAGACAAGCCAAACGGTGGCCAGCAAACGGTCCCGGTCATTTTGAGCAAATGTATGTACCACTGCGCAATCTACAACTCCTGGCGTTGCACCGCAAAGCCGGTGGGCGTTTACGTATAATAAACACATTTTAACACGCGAGGGTTCATTGATCTTTGTGGACTAGCGACGGCACCACGACGGAGACTTGACCCAGTCTCGAAGCCTAGCGTACAGAACATTTGGGGGTGTCTCCGTTGATAACCACGCATAAAAGTTCTCCGAACCATGAATGAGGCTGGCGGGGCCGCGAGGTTCGCTGTTTGACCAGTCTTTGCGCTAATAGGGCAAAACTGGGCATTTCTAGATGCGAAGCAGCTTATGTTCGAGCCTGTTTCCTCCGCCGTTGTGTAGGCGCCGTTGTGCGGCGTCCACAACCCCACTGCGCAAGCCTGGCCACGCACCGCTGATGATGATTGTGGCAGGATGCCCCTAGGGATTGGCCAACCAAAGAATCCGTCACGAGATAGTTTCACGTTCAAACACCGTCGTCATCGTGGCGTAGGGGAACCCTGAGTAGTATGCGAGGCATTCCTCCTCTTCTCTCCTACGCTCATCTCCTCCACGGCCGTCCTCCTCTCCTCTAAGAAGATCCTCTCCTGTCCAGCATTGCACAACAAATGGCAACACCTGCGGCTCCGCGAGCGAAAATGCGAAGCAGCTTAGGGTTAGAGGCGTGACGGTAGCCGCTGCATACTCCGCTGGGGGCGCCGCTGTAGCTCCGCGGTATAAATAACGCGCGCGCCCGCTCCGTTCCCCTCATTCTGTCCCGCCACGCTGCGATCGAAGTGAAAACTAATGGGAACTTGAGTCGACCCCATGGCTGCTTCGCATCCTAATCAGGGTTCCCCTCCGGGAAGGTGGTGAAGTTTTTTTTCAAAGGGGATTGCTTGCAACTGCTGGGCCATTATCAAAGTTTCAGGCGCAATATCAGGACACTTAAAAACCTTCGAACAGCCCTCAAAAATAGTGACAGGGCATTATCACGTCATGTGCGACCAAATGACGAAATAATTTGCAGAGACACTAAAAAAGGGTATTATTACCACTCCCAGAATTAATGGTTAAGAGCGTTTACCAACATCCCTAGGCGTAGTTTATGGTTGTAAATTCATAATTGATTTTTAAATACTGTTCAGAAAGAGAACAAAAATGTTGGATTCCCTGAATACAATCCGGTGTATTTTTTCGGATACGTCATGTTCTTTCCCGAAACAAAAAACGAAATCCTGTCCTCTCAGTGTTTCTTCCTGTCTGGCGGGTCCTCCTACATTTTCAGGAGGAATAGAGAAAAAGGCTCCCAAACGACTTATTTACGCACGAAATTCCACTTTTCAAAATAGGGTGCCCTTTCCCCACCAGCCTTTTAAGGAAAACCCTAAGCTACGAATTAACGTAGTCGATAATTCGATGAAATGCCGGCGAAACTGATAAAGGCATTTGTATAAAGAGGCTGGAGAATGAATAATGTTCAAAATAAAAGTTGCGTGTCGGGATTCCTGCAGATGCCTTGTTTGCAAACACGTGATCCGTACGGATCTTGAAAGTCAATTTTGTTTTAAACATTCGTCAGCCTCCTGCCTTTTTATACAAAATTTATTGGCTGCAGCTTAGATTTGAATCTTCATATCCTACGAGATTTTTCTATGGAACAAAACAATCTCATCAAGGCACATGCGTTGAAAGAGTTGAGTTAATGTGCTGACTCTCGTTTTCATTTAGGCAAGAGTTAACAAACTAGCATTTTTCTCCACCCTCGATTTTTTCGTGCACCTTTCAGGTGTATCCGACGCAGAAGTCTGATTTATTTCAAAATTATGCTTAGGCTAATGAAGGATTGAAATATTACATAGCACGCATAGGAATAAACAATACAAGTATTTACAAATTTTTTGAATCGCTCGTGCCCTGAATAATGAATCGCCTTTGTGAACACGGGAGCGTTCTCGAAGTGAAGCTTTTTAGTTATATCCCATTTTCTAGCTTGATTGTTCCGTTTGAGAGGCTCACTCTCATTCCGAGGCCAATGTGAGCCAGAAATTGGCTTTGGCAGGAGGGCGGTGGTTGATTTAGCCGTTAGAAACATGAGTACATATTTCTTAACTGCTTACTTTCACGTCCGAACAGCTGCTCTGATATTAAATCAGTTACCCAACAGTAATCCACCTCTTGAGGCTAAAAATATTAGCCGGCGCTTGTATAGGGATGTAATACAACGAAACGTTGGTGCCGGATGTGTCGACGTGTGTTCGAATGCCGCAAGCCGTTTGAAATTGCGGTGATTGCCGAGAGTGTACCTCTATATTGGCTTGTCGTAAGCAAGTGAGTGATATCCACGCGAGAATGTAACGTATGTATTAGTACCGCAACAGAAGAAGAAAGACGAAATTAAATAAATTAGGCGGATTCTGGGATTTTTATAGAATATAGTCTCCCAATGCTAGTGGCCGGTGTTGTAGTGGCCGTCCTATCATAAAGCGCACTGCTGTCATAGCATGCTTAGACATGAATTTAACTGCGAAAGAAAACAAACTGGGCAAAGAGAACAATAGAAAGGGTGGAAGCGCAGTTGCCCTGTGGGTTCTTCTCGTTCGTCTGGCGTAATTTTTTGCCCAGTTATTGCCACTTCGTTCTAGCGCTTCTCTTCCGCGATTTTTCGCGTAGATCTAAACAAATTCGCTAATTTCTCTCCAGCCAAGAAAAGCTTTCCCTAAAGTTTCCATTTATGGTTTTCTTGAAAATAAAAACATCATTTATGCTTCTTAGCTTCTCCTCAATTTTTGTGAAGCACGAGGACTGAAAAGAAAACAGAAGTGATGAATTCTGCCTGTAATCTCACGTCATCTATGTTTTTGCCGTACAGATTCCGAGAAATAGTAGGCATGATTAATCAGCACCACACGTACTGTTCATTACGCGAAGCGCCTATTGATCATACCAAACGTACTGGTCAAAGTAGATTTTAGATAACGTTTTACGCTTTGCGGTATCGCAGGAAAGTTGCTTTTAACAGGCGGTCTAGACATACTGAACCCCCGTTCTTGCATTCTTTTTACGGCTTCATGCATTCAAATACATATCTTAGCTTTGAGCTATGGGGCCGCAACCCTATAGTTCAATTCTACTGCGATCAGTGCCTTTAGGGAAAATAATGCATTGCGATCCTCATATGGGGCACCAACAGTTCGCTAAATTAAGGAGAGTTTTCTATTTAAGCTCTTATTTACTTAAGCATCGCAATACGTTACGCTGCATAGGCAGCAAAAAAAAAAAAAGGGCACAAAACGCCAACGCAAGTGGTTGATCGCCTCTGAGTTTTACTTCTTCTCTCCTCATTTTTGATAAATATTCCGTTTAAAAGCCATTGGTGTTCAAGTAATTATCATATTTCATTCGCACATAAAATAAAAAAAACTTTATCCCGTCAAGAGGTCCGTAAAACTTCTATTTTTAACATTTACTAATATTGCGCCTGGCATCAAGTTTTGTGTTCCACTACTTGAAATTGAATGGCTGTGTCTTGTGTTTAGCCAATAAGATCTACTCCCAACGAATTTAAAAAAGGTACAGCGCGGAACTACTGCTGCCGAATTGCGGTAAATGCGTTGACCATTTCCTAGCCGGAATAGTGATTACTGGGCAATTTAGAGTTCTTCAGGCTCCTGGGGCATGCCCAAATGTTTCCATAGATAAATACAAAGGCCGCCCTTGTTAAAATATGCTCTCAGCCGTCGCACGCTTTTGCTGAAAAATGTCGCCGAAAACAATCGTCGGCTCCCCAATCCCAGTCGTCATATGAGGTTAAAACAAATCTGTCACCTCGTTTATGTGTTGTAAAGAAATGCAGATTGCGCTGGCGTCCGTAGCAATTTCCTGTTCGATGGAACGACAGTACAATTCTCTCACCTGTCGTCACGTTACCAGTAAAAACATTCTGCACAGAACATTCTACTGCAATTCGGAACATTAGACTGAAACCAAGTAAGCCAGTCTATTTCTCGCTATTCCGGAAAAACTGGCGCACACAAACGGTTACAGAAGCGAGTTAACGTTGCCAGCAATATACCGCGGTATCGTTTTTTTCATCCGAAGCATGCCCTAACTCTTATCGCCAAAGAAGAAATTCTCAGAGGCTTTTAAACTGGCTCTATTGATAAACTCAGATTAAAATAAAGAGAATTTGGAGTTCTCTTCGTACCTCGCCCGCTCTTTGTTACTTGCGCAAGTATGAGAGAGCCGGCAACCAAGGTAGCCTCCGTGTTTCAGATTTACCTTGTAGAATGTGCCGAATACATTACACAGAGCTCCATATTTTTGTGCAACACGCATCCAGCACGGTACTTAGTGGTGTTTTTCATTTTTACACCGCAGCCGTCATTCATCACATATAAAATATCATGTAAATCTGTGAATGACCCTACCGAAAGAAAATTTCAAATCATGGACAATGTCTCATCGAACCACCTAGAGATATATGAAGTTTCCCGCAATCTTTCTCTCTAAAGAAACACCAGAGGCTTGAGTTCTATTTTGCACTTGTGTTAAAACTGGCCCGCACAAGCCATGAACATGATTTGGGATGTACTAAGCTGCATCATTAGCAGATGAAATTAAATTGCATGTTATATTGTGCTTCCTTCATCTTGACGCTCCCGTCAATAACAAATAGCGTTCGAGGCATCAAAGTCATAAAAACTGAGCGCACCTGATTTCAGTGCTCAGCATAAGCATTAAGACTGTGAGTCACTTTTTCGAGGTATTTTTGTTTAATACTTCGTTATGACACAACTGGTTTGCGGGGATAAATTGGTTACAGTTGGCACAGGACCGAGGCAATTGGAGAATAATGGGAGAGGCCTTTGCCCTGCAGTGGGCGTAGATAGGCTGGTGATGATGATGATGATGATGATGATATGACACAACACATAGGCATTGATACTTCTTTGCTGTACATCCGTACTCCTATGACTGACAGTATGGTACGGGAGCTAGTTTGTGGCATTTCGGCGATAAATAACTTTGTATAAAACTACGACACTATCGCCTGTATTTGGTTTTTGCACACCTAGCGAATATTAACAATGGAATTTTCTGTTTATTGGATTACAACACTCCTTGTGTTCTCAAAGCGAGGTTATAACCCATCATATTAAAAATCTTCAGGTGCGATCAAATAGAAACGACGGAATGGTCCGAGCATGGGGAGTGCGTTACATCCCTTACCTATTCTGCACCGGATTTCTCTTTAGTGGTTGGGGTAAACACTAGCCATCTGTCTGAGGTTGGTATATTCTTCTACTTCTTTAATTGTCTCGTTGTCTAAGGTGGACAAAAAATTCATCGCGTGCTTTTTGTGGGGTATTTTATATTTATTCAAAATATTTTTACCCTCACACCCGTGCTTTCTGATTGTAGTTCCTCAAGAATTATTTGCATCAGTTCTGCATTCAGACTCCGCAATACTATAATACCCACAAATATAGAATGACTAAAGTATTCCCCGTTTATCCTTAATTCTATGTTTTCTTTATAAATCTTCCGAAATATCCCTCCACACATGCTGTGACAAGTTTTCGCAAGATTTTGTCTCCCTGTCTTAATCCCATTCGGATCCGGAATTTTCCGTTTTGCGGGAGGAAGGCTATCCTGCCTTAACATTCCTTGTATATGTCTTCTGGAAATCCGATGTTTAGGTTTTCCATAATTCTTTTTCTTTTAGTGCTTCTAAAACGGCTGCGCGGAGAACAGAATCAAATGCTTTCTCTTAGTTCATAAACGCATGTAAAGCGGTTTGCGTACACGGCGAATGCTATCTATGGTTCGGTAACCTTTTCTAAACCTAGCATGCTCTATGGGTTGATGGAAATCCAGGCTGTCACCACTGAGGCTACCTATAACTTGGGCAAACAGATCGTAAATAACTGAGAGTAGCCTGATGCATCTGTAATTTTTGTGTTCCATGGGATCTCCCTTCTTGTGAATCAGAATAATGTCGGTGCTTTTCCAGCTATAGTAATTTTTGAGTCTTGAAGAATTCCGAATGCCTCCTCCAAACGATCCGTGGGTGTGCCGTCGTCAATTCCTGCTTTTCCTATTTTTCCTGCCTTTGTGATACTTTCTTAATTTCTCCTTAGTTATTAGTGATACATCGCAAGTTTAACTCATATTCTCAGTTGTTTTCCCAGATCTAACTACGCCTTCATACAGCATGGGGTAGAATCGTTCTGCTGCCCTATATATTTGCTCCACATTGTGCTTAATGTTTCCCTACTCACAGCTAAGTTCGTATATCCTGTTTTTCCCGTTCCCGCCATTTTTGGCTTCAAGAAATGCTGAGTAATATTTTTCCGAGCGAACCTTAACGTCTGTATTAGCTCTTTTCTGCACTATTTAAGGAAGGTAAAATCATCAGTTGAACCTGTGATTAGAAATGGTTTGTACAATTTTTACTTAAGTTGAAATTGATGCCTCAAATCTTGCATAAGTCACGGTTTTCAGACACGGCTAAATATTTTACGAGTTTTTAAAGGTAAGAGAGATTTGTAAATTTGCGTGAATATACCAAGAAAAACTTTAAAGGCCTCGTTGCCATTGTTGATTGTAGTAATACTGGCCCAACCTTGTTGAATAAGTGCCATTAGAAAAGCCTCGAGGGCACCGTCTGTCATGCATTGATTAGTAAAAGCTTCTGGTTTTTTCTGCTTCTAGAGACCTATCCATGCATAGAAACACAGGAAGATGATAGATGATCTCTTCGCAGATCCCGCCAGTGATTCTCCTCGACTGTTGCGATTGTGTATTCCGAAGTTTCCCACTGACCTGTGCGTTACGTTCTGCCATCACAATCGTGAACTCACTTGTTTCCTTCTTCATTCTTGATTTGTCGTCCTCGTAAAGCTGCCTACGGCATCATTATCATGGTTGTTTGTTGGCTCATATACATGCACTATATTTAACTATATCGCTTCTTTACCTTGATCACAATGGCCGCGACCCTGTCGCTAATGCTGAAAAACGCCTCCTCTTTCCTGCGATGTCTCTGTCAATTAGAAAACCCACCCTGTGTGCTTTTTGCTATTGTGGTTCACTATAGCACAGAATATGCCCGTTATTGAGCTTCATGTAGCTTTCTCTTGCTCTTGGAACATCGCTGAACCCAAAAGTATTCCACTTATTGTCAGATTGCTCCTCAACAACTGATGCGAATGTTACCTAGCTAGACAGAGTATGTTCGTTAAACGTTACCAGGGTCAAGTTGCCTTTCTCGACCTTGAAATTTGAGAACCTTGAACTTGTGGAGGATGCCTTTGGACAGAGCTGCGCGAATGTTCACAGTTTCTTCAGGAGGTCTGCCATGTGAGTTCTCATCGTTTCAAATTCCTCTTTCACCAAGTTGTAGAGCAGCAATCTACTAAATTTTAACCTCGTAGCACGAATAGACACTTCGACTTGGGGGCCCTCACAAGACGACCCAGGATCATGTCCCAAGTGTCCGTCTCCGGCGCAGGAAGCTGATGCCAAGCATCTTTTGTGGACGTGCGCGGGAATAAGGACCGCTCGATACGATGCGCTCAGAAAGGTTGGTCTCCGGTGGGATAAACCGGATGACTTCAACCGCTGGGTGCAGGACGATAAATACTGCAGGTCACTGATGGACTTTCTGCAAGCCACTGGACTGCATGCATACCTGTACACTAGAAAACCTGTCGGTTTCGTGACCCTCTGTGGTCTTGGCCGCCCCTCTCTCACTATTTTCTTCTCTTTCTGTTTCCTTCCTACTTTCTTCACTACTCCCATGTTTAAACCGCCTCTCATATGCCGCGCGGCAAAAACTCCACAATAAAAAAATAACAGATTGACAGTTATCAATGTTTTCCTTCTCTTCGTCCACGGGGCGGCAAGGCGACCATTTGAAGGCAATACTCGCGTTCTTTTCGGACAGTTTGACAAGTTAAATGAGCTTCCTAGGCGCATTTTTGATGAAGTTACGGCCAAAAGCCGAAAAGAAAACACAACCATCTCAATTTTTAGAACCTCCCACTCAATTTTCCCATTTATGTCAGGAAACATGCAGCGTTTCATCTAGGCCATCACCGTTCGTGCTAAGTAACCGTTTATTTTTACGCCAAGAGAAATCCAAGTCCAAAGAGTTGAATTAAGCTCACACGCAGAGACCAAATGTATATAAACTGTTAACCAGAGAAAACAAAACGAAACTAGAAAAAATTTTAAATTTCAGCAAAGGTCTGTGTGCTTGCTTGCGCATTTTGCAAAATTGAATGTAAAACTTCCCTTGCTGAAAATTTTTTTTTAAAACTGAAGAATGGCGTAGGAATTTCGAAATTAGAATTTTGTATTGCTGTAAATTGTTGTTTTTAAATCCCAATTTTTTACTAAGTGCATTGACAAGAATTTTTTTACCACAGAAGAAAATTAAGCTTTTTTTTTCTCCATTGCTTTGTTTTACAGTCGCAAACGCGAATGTTCCTCTACAACTTACGCTGTTGTGCTGCTGAGCAACATTGTAGATTTTGTGACCGCACCCTTTGTCTTAAAGCAGCAGCATGTTTGCTAGTGTCGAGGCACTTTTCGCTTCCTCCACATAACAGGGAGCTTCCTGTGGCGCTTCTTCGGTACCATCACGTCTTTACGTATTGTATGTGCGGCCGTCGCATACCTTTCCTTTTCACTGATGTTTCGCTTTGCCGGCTCCCACAGAATCCTTTATGAGAACCTATGCGAAGCTTTCCTCTTCGGCTTTCTGGGGCTAGCTCCTATATTGTGGGGACTTCATGGGTTGCTTTAAACATAAAACTCGAAATCTGAAACAAAGAGAACATCAGTAATAAATGCGTGCAGTAAGACATTTCTTTCGTGAGACTGTTATCGTGCCGGTTGTTTTCTCAGGATGAACTGCCACCTCCCAAACCTTTTGTCCTACAATAGACAATTGTGATTGAAAAAGAACTGACAGCGCACTTGAGCCACAACTATATAAGCATTTTTAGACAGATTACACATGAAAGCAGTTAATTCACTGTCCACCCTACGCTTTCCAAAAATTCGAACTCCACATCCAACGCACGTGTATGCGCAGCATTTGCTGCACTTAACTGTATCCCTACCTCCCGTAACCACTGTTTGCCTTCGTTGAAGATCTTCAAAAGCGAACGGAAAGCATGAAAAGCGAACTGTATTTAGAAAAGGTACAGGGCAGAACAAGCTTTACATGGCGACTGAGAATGTTCCTTCTTCTTTCTCGTCACCGTCTATCTCATCCGCGTGCCGTCACGCCGAGATTCCCGCTATTTGTCCACGCTCTGGCCCCTGCGCGCGGGCGCCAAATTCAAACCAGATCACAGTTCCTGACAATTAGAAACACCCTCCCGACCTCAGCACTGAGGGCTGAGGGTTGTGATCTTCGTCTACGCTGCAGTAAGCTCTATGGGGTACAGAAGCTGCACTGGTCGTCGCAATCTAGCCCCGCTAGGAAGCCTCACCATGCAGGCTCGGACGTTTTGGTGGCATCGCGTGATTATTTCTATAACACGACCAGTCTTCTAGATTTGTCCAGGAGCTTTTTCTTCGTTCACAAGCACCAAATCTCCAAATTTAAGATCGTGTGTGGGCACATTTTTCGCATGGTGGAAAGAGCGCAACTGCAACAAATATTTCTTACGCCATCTCCTCCATAACTGTTTCGCAAGCCGTTTACGGTATAGCCACCTTCGCGTGACTTCGCTTCCTTTTGATTTCGCTGTTGGTGGTTGACCCGCAGGTATTGCAACAAGCCTCTTTACTATTAGGAAGTGTGCGGCCGTGAGTACCTCTGGGTCATTTGGTGCTGCAGAAAGGTGCGTGAGCGGACGGGAAATAATTACCGCCTCAGCCTCTTGAAGTAGAGTCGCCAGTTTGCAATCATCGGTGCAGCTTTCCCCAAGACTCGCCGTATAGAGGATTTTACGGTTCGCACCATACGCGTCCAAAATCCGCCCCATCACGCCGCTCTTTCTACAATAAACTTCCATTGCACGCGTGTTTGAGCACAGTAATATTGAAACTTTATGCCCAAGAAAGTCTTTTCCAACGATGCAATATCTTTGGATGCCTTTTTGAAAGTCCGTGCGTTGTCCGCGTAGATGAAAGCCGGGAGTTCACGGCGAGACGTGAATCTTTGTAGGGCTAGAAGAAACGCTTCACTCGACAGTCTCGAAACCAACTCCAAATGCAGGGCTCTCGTAACTGCACACGAAAAAAAGGCAACGTAAACTTTCGCAGATTACCCTTCAGTGCGAGCATAAAGAGGTCCGGCCAGCGAAGGCTATCCCTACTACCTCGAAGGATTCCGAGCGGCGCACTCTATCACCTGGTAAAGGGGCTACATGTGCGCTGGCTGGCCTTAGTCGTGTCCTTATGCAAGCATAGCATCTGCCGATTTTGAGGTATTTTGAGGCTGCCAAGGTCCGATCGCCAACGTCGCCATTGCCCTCCGATGTCAAGTGGAAGATCCTCATCCCAAGACATATCCCGTTTCAATATCTCTTGGAATAATATCTTAGTTTGAACGGTGAATGATGCGATCATTCCGAGAGTATCGAAAATTCGTGCCACTGTATGGAGCACTGACCGTTTGGAGTTTCGATCTTTGTCAAAAAAAACTAAGTGCAAACTTTGAAACTATTGTCATTAGATCTTTTAGGGGCTCCCATACCATGCGAAGAATCTTGACTGTTCCGTCGGTAGAACTGATGCCTTCTTCCTACTCGAACAGCTGCTGTAGGAGTGTAGAGTTAGAAGTCAACTTCCTAAGACGCATACCTGCTGACTCTTGTAGAGCGTCAGCTTCCGCGAAAACACGCTTCGCCTCTTGGTCGATGTGGGCTCGCACGAGCAAGTTGTCCCCCTAAAACGACTCTGCGAATAGGGCAGCCGTGACCCGAAAGGAGCCGCTGACAAGTATCAGGTGATGTTGTAAGGTGGCGTTTACCAAAAATGGGCTTGCTGTGGTACCAAACGGTACTCTGGTCATCCTCCATACTTCCACTTCAGGTTTAGTATTCTCCTCAGAGGGAACACGCTTGAACCACAAAAAACGCTGTGCATCCCTGTATTGCTCTCGAATGCAGTTTTGAAGGAACGCCTTTTCAATATCTGCGTTTATAGCGATGGGATGCAACCGAAATTCTATCAGCTGTGTGGTTAAGTCTGCCAGAAGCCTTGGGCCTTTTTTCAGGTGTTCATTGAGGGACGTGTACTCCGGCCCATGTGCCGATGTGTCGAAAACCACTCGGACCTTGGTAGTCGTGGACTCGCTGCGAATCACTAAGTGATGCGGCATGCAGTACACCGGAAAGGGTGACAGTCCGATTTCCTTTACCCGCTCTGTGTGTCCCAAAGTCATGCAGGACCGAATGGTGGTGTCGTATTGCTGCCCAAATTCAGGATGGCGCCGCAATTTCATCCCGAGAGGCAGAAGTTTCTTCATAGCTTGCATCTTATTGTCGTCCAAGCAACCACCATTATCTTTTCTAGGGAGTGCTACCTCGTAGTGGCCCTTTTAAAACTTGATGGTACGCCTGAACTCGCAGAGAACGTCCGAGGCCTCATTTATAGTATTCTCTTGGTCCACAATACCTATGCTCTCAAGCTCCCCCAACTTCTGCATGATGCTGTCTGCTGGTTCTGCTTACACACTCACTCCTACAACGCAGGTGTTCAGCGTCAAGTTAACTGATGTACTCAGTTAGCGAGGTCCTTGAAACATCCATCCGAAGTCGGACTCAAGAGCCACCATACCTGCGTTGCCAGAGTAGCGCTTTATCTCTCCACTCATCAGGTGCCAGAGGTGATCATAGCCGACAAGCAGACCAATACCAGGTACGGCTGCCATGCCAGGTATATAAAGTTTGTCGGCGATGTTGTGACCACTGTCTTCCAGTGTCTTCACGAAGTCATGTTCAGCCGCCACTTGGACAACATCTTGGAAAATGAATGGCCCTTCAATGGCTTGTATAAGATGCTCCGTACCGTCGTACAGACTGCGAACACGTACTTCCACGAGGCGCCGACGCTGTGAAGTTCCAGCCGCCTGTCCGAACGTATTCAACTGGAGACTTGTAATTCCAAACTCTTTCAGGCCTATAGTCTTAGAACTGTCCTCACGAATAAACGTTGTCTGGCTTCCACCGTCTGCTATTGACCTAACGTTTGCGCGACGCTGAATTCCGACAACCCAAGTCTGGGACGTCTGCAGGAGTACCTGGTTAGTCAAGTATTAACACGTGCTTGTGTGAAGGCTGTTAGCGTTCACACTCTTTGTGACTTCAACTTTCTTGGGTTGCCACGTTGGGCCGCACATAGATAAAACATGCTTCCCTTGACACTTGCTGCACTTTATATTTCCGTTGACAATCCTTTAAACGATGCCCACGCCTAGTGCACCGAAAGCAGCGGTTGTCTTTGGCGAGCTTCTTGAACTTTATTTCATCGTTGATAGTTACATCACAGTTCTCGGGATAATGCTTCGGGGAGCAGCAAAAGAAGCAAGTCTTGTTTTCCTGTGGAGAGACAGTAGGCAGTACTGCTTCAGTGGGTGGGTGCGCCAATTGTTTGCGGTCAAACGCAATCCGAGGACTTCTTTTTTCTTGGCGATCGGCCAACCCACTTCTCTCTCGACTCTCTACCTCTATAAGCCGATATTAAAGAAGACCTTGCAGCTCACGCTCTGCCGTGCCTGTTTCGATAGTTAGCGGGGATAGCGATTACCCGCCTTCGTCTTGCTGTTCGGTGCGCGACGTGGATGAGGTCTTAGAAGTTGCCAGCAGTCGATGATAGCCAACGAAGACGTCGGTGGGTAAGGCTTGCAGTATGATGTCCGTCAGCATGGTCTCATAGGTAGCCGAACTGGTGTTCAGGGCTTTAAGTCCCCTCATGTGGCAGTGCACGTAGTCCATAAGCTTGCGCAAACCCTTCACATCGTCCGATGCTTGCACCGAAGGCAGAGACCTCAAGCGAACCAGATGCTCTTGAACGATGCGTTGAGTTTCACCAAAGCGCCTTTTAAGAATGTCTATGGCATCATCGTAGCATTCACTCGTAGCTTGAAGGCCCGCGATAGACGCAGCTGCCTTGCCGTTGAGAAGCTCACGTAGGTACTGGAACTTTTCTCCCTCAGCTAGACAGTCGTTGTTATGAACAGACGCTTGGTAATGCTCCCAGAAACTAGGCGCTGGCATATCTCCCCATCGAAGGAGTATAGTTTGAGTGTCGGAAGCGTGACAAAACTGCCTCGCACTAGTTGCTCGCGTTGATCCACCCTCGTATGTGACGGGTTCCTTGGGGTAGGTGGCACGTGGCTTGATTGAAGCATTGCTTCTCTTGACTATAATGTAGCGAGCTTGACTTTAACAGCGTCTTGTACTTCAGAACAGCCTCCATTTCCGCGGTGAACTCTTCGTCCTTGAGGTGCTCTTCGAACAAGACATTCAGCCTTTCCAATTCGTCGTTGTTGCCCAGCAGTCTTTCACGCAACAACGCCGACTCGCCGATGTCCCCCGTATCCAAGGCAGCTTTTGCTTCATTGATGAGGCGAGTATTCTGTTGCCGCTGAGCAGTACGCTTCTCCTTCAGTCGGTTCATCCTTGCTTCCGAATAGCCGTCGCACCGCTCGCCTTCCTGGTGGACACCCGAAGCCTTTCCGCTATCTCTTTCACTGTAGGGCGTTCCACAGTTCTTGGTCTTTCGGCACCAGTTTTGAGGAATCTCAAAGGCGAACGGGAAGAAAGAAAAGCAAACTGTATTTACAGTAAGTACAGGGCAGAACAAGCTTGAACATTGTGACCGAGAATCTTCCTTCTTCTTTCTCGTGTTCGTCTGTCTCATCCCC
The DNA here is from genome assembly GCF_048455015.1 of Haemaphysalis longicornis. Taxonomy (NCBI): domain Eukaryota; kingdom Metazoa; phylum Arthropoda; class Arachnida; order Ixodida; family Ixodidae; genus Haemaphysalis; species Haemaphysalis longicornis. The sequence goes on from NW_027526445.1 coordinate 134,873,172, forward strand.
GTGCCGGCATACCGAGATTCCCGCTATTTTTTCAAGCACTGGCCCCCGCACGCGGGCGCCAAATTTAAACCAGATCACAGTTACTGGCAATAGGAAACATCCTTAATCCAAACATCCAAATGCGCAATCCAATCAGAGTGATATATAATAAAAGCGCCCGTTCCAAACGTTTTTTAAACGTTTTTTAAACCTTGCTCATACAAATGTGGAAATTAACGTGGTTGTAAGCCAATGTAGGTAATATGGTACTGTAGCGTAGGTCTAAATTGAGTGCTATGTTTTAATGTGCATGTGTGCTTTGAAGGATAAGGGAACCGTCACCCACAATATAGTATAGTACCATGCCAGAAGCGAACACATGAACCTTCACTCACGTTTCATACAATGTCGCTACGTGCCGTACAAAGGTGGGGGGCATTTATACTCATTTTAAAAATGTATGTTTTGTGCAGTTTTGGTAGTGATTGTTTTATCTTGGTGTACCAACCATCGTGTCATGTTGTCGCAACATGTTCACACTTTGGGTGTATCTGGGCTATGAGAGGCTTGCTGTGCTTAAGGGCTTCAGTATATTTCTGGCCATCTGGCGATCTTTGCGGGCACCGAATTCGAGACACACGTTCTCTTCACCTGTCGTCCCTTTAAAGTATACGGAATTGTGCATTTGTGGGCTATTCGTGAGTAAAGCAATCCCTGCAACACCTGGAGGTGGCACGGAGGAAGCTCCACACCAGGGCCGGAGTGCTAGCAGATGCCATGATCGCCGTAGCAGCTGCAGGCGCGGACGGAAGCAAGGTGCACCTTTAAAAATAGCAACGAACGGCCAATGAATTCTGTTGTGCTCCTCAGTGTGTGCAGGCGAGATGGAAGGACTCCTCGTTTTCCTTCCAGTCGTTTCCGTCCGTGTCGAAAGACCGAAGTCGCCGAGCCAGGTGGATCATGAATCTTGGCATCGGCAAGGCTGTGATGCCTACAATGACCGTTTGCTCTCGGCACTTCGCACAGGATACCTTCTTTCCAGGTGAGTCAATATCATAAGCCTGGGTTTTCGAACACCGTACGATTATTATACGTGGCCAGTGTACTTAGTGCATATATATCGCATATGCAACTTATGTAAACGAGTAACGCATTGCAAGGAATTCATACATCGGATACACCTGCGAATAAACTGCGTAACGTTTCGTGAATATGTCAGCGGCTACAGAAAATTCAGGCAAATATACGATTTGTCCGAGCATTTTCAGGGACGGACGTAGCCTTCGCCCACCGCGGCGGCTCGACAAAACAAACGTAGCTTCGGCGCTTGTTGACTACAAGTGGCTCTACTCATATGACTTTTGTTGCGCACTAGGTCCCCGAGCTACTTGTACGGGCGTCGTACATTCCAGTACTTACTAGTGGTGTGCTACCAAGTTCAGGAAGTGCACAGTGGAGACATGGTGCCACGCAGAGCCCAGGCTGACGACTAATTTCCGATGAACAAGTCGCCTACGCGCCACCCACACCACACCCTCGCCGGTTGTGAGTGAAATGTACAGCATTCAAGTTCTCTTGACGTCCATTATTAAAAGCTAAGCTGACATTGTTTATATATTGTATAACGTGAGTAGCTGAAATGTTAAGGCCACGGGTTTTATTTACTCCCATTCACTATGTGAGTTGGTGAGCAACATTGAATTAAGTTGTTCAGATGTTCCATTGATCGCTGAACATTGTTAAACAGGTGTATCAGAGTGTTCACTTTTTTGCAAATTCTTTTTATAATCATTAAGGCCCTGCCTGTGAGTTACAATAATTGGGGATCTAGCACACGTCGAGACATAATAATGCTTCAAAAAAAGGAGGAAAAACACCATACCTACTCAAAACCTGCCAAAGTGATCATGCCACGACGAAAATCGGGAAATATGGTTAGAAGAGCTCCCACGTGCAAGAGACCAGCGATGTGCTCGTCGCTGAGCGAAATTAGGTCATTTGCGGCACTCTTGGAGTTAACATCAGCAGTGGGAGCGAGCACGCACCAATTGAAGCAATGTGTTGCATCATTTTCGGAACAGGTAAGCATATTTCTAAGCACTGTGTGCTGCTAGCTGCTTCAATGCAAAGCCGATTCACTTTGATAAGCACGCAAAATGATACAAGGATTTCAGTGCCATGCTGCCGCTGCGTTGAACCACAGGCTCGCTTGTTGGCAACTGGAAGCAGTAATCCTTCTCACCTTTTTGCGACATTACACTGTAACACCTTGCTTCCATGGTATTTGAAGCCAGGGTTACACACACAATTTTCCACAAGCTCCCACTGTTATGTTTCAACCCGCGCGTACTATACAGCTTGATACAAGCTTGGGGTGCATAAGGATTTCCACACGTAATGCATTACAGAATGAAGAAATCAAAGGGACTGCTCCCAGCCCATCAGCTGCAAAGGCTTTGCCTGACCTACCGGCTCCTGTCAGTATGACTTTGGTAAAATAGTGTTACATGCTCTTGTGCAATTATTGCTTAGCCACAGCTTACACGAACTAAGCATTATCCGACATCGCAGAAGGATCTCCTAACCACCCTAAGCGACTCTGACATAGGAAATATGGTACGTTTTTGTATGTATGTTACGGCTCCGGGTATTAAGACAGAAGTATTCATTCTGGATTTATGTTGCATCAAGTGGGGAATGACTGCGCCTTACCTGAAGAAAGAACCTACGGTTTCCAACTTTTAACTTTGCATTTTCCCCATGCACGACTGCAAAAATGCAAAGTAAATTTCATGCAGTACCAACGAACCCTGCCATACTAGAAAACAAACAGAAGTGTGCGGAGTGTCTTTTTCTCTGTGCTCAGATGTGCTGTCTGAGACTTATTATGTATGTCAACCAACTGGCCTGTGAAGCCATTTTAGAAAAACACACTTCGACGAGAATGAAGCGCCGTCACACAGCAGTGTTCATAGTTATGGACCCTCTTCGTTTTTGTTTCTTGTCAGGAGTGTACATGCCAATCTGGCCCGCGTACACTAGCAGTAATGTTCACCAGCAAGGAAAAATATGATTCAAACTTCCTCCTACAAATGGCTTCAGGGAGTCGGCGCACAGAAATGAAGGCTGTGCAAGTAACATCAGGCTCCTTTCAACAGACGTTTGTCGATGCTATAAACAGCAGCAACGTCCACACGTTCACTGTCCAGCCTTTAATGGATCTTTCGAATGCTCTTGTTACTTGCTATGAAAAGATCCACCCTCTGTCAGAAGGGACCCAATAGGGTGCAAAAAAAGAATTGCCTTAACACTTGTAAAGTTAAACGACAACACTTCGAGTGCATTGTTTTTGAGAAATGTGGGTGTTATGGTTGACTGCACTGAAATTCGTATCAGTCAGGCCAACTGTTTTCAATGTGCATTGCAAAGTTACTACTACTGTAAGAAAGGCTTTGCCATCTCGGTTTGTCTCGGTCGAAACCTCAGTAGTCATTCAGGCAATAAGGAAACACGGTGTAGATGAGCACTGTGTAAGAATACTAGAGGATAGCTACAATTGGTCCACAGCTACCATCATCCTCCATAAGGAGAGCAGTAGAATACTTATAAGGACGGGCGTCAGACAAGGAGACACAATCACCCCGGTGTTATTCACAGCAGTTCTACACGAAGTATTCACAACATTAGATTGGGAACAGGTGGAAGCAAGGGTTAATGGAGAATACCTTAGTAACCTCAGATTTGCTGATGAAGTTTCCTTGCTAAGTAACCTAGGGTACGAATTGCAACGCATGCTTTCCGCACAGAACAAGCGGAGCATAACTGTGGGCATTAAATTTAATGTGCAGAAAACTAAAGTTATGATCCATAAACTCGGGACAGCACAGCGGTTTCAGATAGGTGGCGAGGTAGCGGAAGTTATAAGCGAATATATCTACTTAGGCCAAGTTGTGACCCCGGATCCCAACCATGAAGAAGAAATAATTCGAAGGATAGGAATGGGGTGGAGGGCATTGGGCAGGCATTCTCAGATATCGAATGGCAGCCTACCATTGTCCCTTAAGAAGAAAGTGTATAGCAGCTGCATCTTACCGCTACTCACCTGCGGGGCAGAAATTTGGAGGCTCACTGCGATGTGCTTCAACCTAAGTTTCTTCAACTTAAATTCAGGAAGACTCAGCGCGCAATGGAACAGATGATGATAGGTGTAACAATAAGGGACAAGAAGAGTAAGTAGTGGGTCAGAGAACAAATGCGTCTTAGGGACATATTAGGAGAATTTAAGAAGAAGAAATTGACATTTGCATGGCACGTAATCCGAAGGCGAGATAACCGTTGGTAATTAATGGTAAGAGAGTGGATCCCCAGAGAAGGCAAGTATTGCAGGGGCGGCAGAAAGTTAGAGGGGCAGATGAGGTCAAGAAATTTGCGGGGATAAATTGGTCGCCGTTATCACAGGACCAGGGTAATTGGAGAATAATGAGAGAGGCCTGTGCCCTGCAGTGGGCGTAGATAGGCTGGTGATGATATTATGGTAAAAGTCACACCAAGTGGGCTCATTGCGCGCATCAGTGGAGGATTTCGAGGGAAGGGCTTCGGCCAAGGCGATGTTTCAGCAAAGTGGTGTTATCAATGAACTGGATCCGATTTCAGATGCCTTAATGGCCGACCACGGCTTTTTGATTGATGATATTTGCGCTGACCACTTAATTGAGTAGATCAGGCCTCCATACAACAAATAAAAGCAGATGTAGAAGGGCGACGCACTTGTACACAAAAAATTGATCGGCGAGAGTCCACGTAGAGCGGAAATACAACGAATGAAGATATTTAAGGTATTGTCGACGATAATTCCATCGAACATGGTGGGTATACTTGACGACATTTTGGTAATAGCCACAGGCACCACAAACATGTCGTCCCCAATCTTGGCAGCGTATATATTTCTGTAAATGCCTGAATTGATTTTGCCAGACAACCAGATGCACGACAAAGTCATGCTGAATACAGAATTGGCGACCAACGAACACTACAGCGGAGCTATTACAAGCCAGCTTCCCCACCCTCTAGTAACAAACTCCATAACACCTTTTTTTGGGCGACTGCATTTTCATGCAGGCAGAATGCTACAGTCCTTTGTATATTAGGTGTTAATTTTCAAGAGCCATTCACTATTACGTGCCCCTTTGCACTCTTTCTTTTGCCTGTCCATCAAAAACCCTGAGCGTGGTCCCAGCAAGGGGTTGCATATAAAAGTTTCTTCAACCAGCTTGTCTACCACAGCTCTGTTGGTCTTCTACCTTCGCAGAGTGGAATAGTATTCGGCAACTACATGTGTGTGGAAGCACACACACCCGCACATCAGGTAGTTGATTCTGTTTTTTCGCATGACTAGTATCAAAATTAGAGGCTTGCCATAGGGGGGGGGGAGCTCTGGAAACCTAGACTACCTGGGGTTCTGTAATGTGCACTTAAATCTTTCGTCTTTTTGTTAGTAGTCAATAGATAGACAAGGTCATCAAAATTAAGTCTGCAGCATTTATTACCTTCATGTGCAGGAATGCAAACCTGAAATAATTATCATTGTCTAATACTTCAGTTCACATGCATGGTAGAATTCTGATAAGTTGAAAAGTTGTGCATTTTGCCGCTCAAACTGGAGGTACCATAAAAACACACGCTCCTCTTGCTCGCAGTGTCTCCTGTGCTTTCTTGTTGTTCGGCAATACATGAAAGGAAAAACTGGCATCAACTCATTTGCAGCACGATGTGTATATATCTGTGTGTGTGTTTGTGATGTCAGGAATGAGCAGGGGTGCCCCAGCTCGTGCACCATTCTTGCATTCTAAAGCACAAGTACTTCCTCGTCGACCTCTCCTGCTGTCACTTCGTACGTCATACACACATATCATGACTGCATGTTTTGTTTGCACTTTGTACATCTCTCCCCAACTTTGTTTGTCTTTTATTGGGATGCGTCTCAATTTAGCTTAAGTGCTGGTATGTTGCCTAGGTATACAACTTTTTTATGCTGAGAAAACTCTTCTGGATAGACTGGATATGGCTTCTTGCCAGGCCGCATTGTAAATTTTTGTCAAACGCTGGTACTAGTTCCGTATGGTTCAAAGAGGTATGTTACATTACAATTTCTCAGATAAGCTTATTATGTGAGGAAAGGTGACAAACAGTTGTGTTATGATGCTGCCGGATCAATCACACTGCAACAGACTTCCTCTGCCTGCTCTGTGTGCACAGAGGGACCATGTGGGTGAATATTTCACAGCCAGAATACATAGTAGCACATCGCATTGTGATGCTCTATGTAGTAGCCTGTCTAGCAAAGACACTTTTGTTCCAGACTGGCGCTCTCAGTGAAAGTGTAATGGTCTTGTTTGGTTGCACACATTTTAAACATGAACTATACCCTGTTTGATCTACATGCTGTGCAGGTAGATGACAGTGTTATGATTTGCATGTTCTTACAACTTGTGTTCTAAATTGTAGTTCTTGTATATACTACACTCTGAGAACCGATTCCACATTGTGGCCTAAAATCACGTAGTAGGTTTTCCTTTCTGGGTTGCTTATTTATGATCTGTGCTCATGAAGCTGTAGCCCCGTTGACATAGCAGTATGCCGTTCCTTGCCTTCTAGTTTTTTGCCAAAAAAACGCTCATTTTTTATTCACTGGACTTGGTGTTAACTTGTATGTTCAATACATCTTACGTAGTCACATTGTTCTACATTCAAGCATATCAGCGGTGACTTTGAACAGGGTCACACATACGAGCAATAATTCCTTTACGAAGTCTGACCACCAGAAAGTGTACTCTTAAACAATTGTTTTATTCAGTCTTGGATTTTTTCTACCTTGAATACAGTGCAAACGTATGAGTGTGACTAGAATCGCTAAAAAAATTGATGCGATCGTTCCATATAACTAATTACATGTAAAAAATAATAAAGCTCACAGATAATAGAGCAGTAGGAGGCAAAACAAGTACAGATTATTACAGCTCACAGGATGCAGAAAGAGTCGATAAAACAGAATTTCCTTCTCAAATACGCCCGCTGTACAAATTCGATCTATGCAAGTTTTGAAATACCATTGGAGGGAGATCATACGTGCGCCACAAAAAATGTGTGACATCAGGCTTTAGAACCTCTTTAACTGGAGATAAAAATAAAGCGTAAACAAGTTAGTTTCACCAGTTTCAGAATGTGCGATAGTGCACATGCTGAATATGTCATGGTCCCTGTAAATGGCATGCTACAAGATATGATAAAATTATCATGGAGGGTTGTCGTGTCTACACTCCTTCACATTTTAGAACAGCCTCAGCGAGAAACACACCCGTGGCTTAGCCTCAACAGGAGCTCTGACACGATGCGTTGTTTGTACACACTAATTATGGTGTCTTAAAAGTTGTCGAACGCCGAACAATTACAGCTCACAACAGCACAACAATATGAGATGTGCTGCAATAACCAAAACATGGGCCTCCTTAGCGTAACACACTGCCATTTGTACATTAGGTTGTGTGCAGTACTCCAGTTTGAGCTCTGATGTGTTGAAGTTCTTAAACGAGTTGTCCAGATTTACTCAACACTTAATCTCCAGGAGGACTTCCTTTCCCTCACATCACTTACAGGAAAAATGTGCCAATCCATCATGAGAACAACCTAGTATAGGAAATTCCTCGCACAGAATGAGCCCTCTCTGGCACACTTCTAGTGTGTGCCCCAAAGCCTGTGCTTCCTTCGCAATGCCAGCACGCATTGCTGGTGTTGTTATAGGTTGTTACGGACTGGCAAGCAGCGCTGCAGCCCGAATCACGCAGTGCAAGTTTGTTTGTAAATGTGCGCCTATGAATTCATTGGTGATATCCCGAAAACGCACGATTTGGCGGGAGAATCAAAATTTTAACATAAATTCAATAACTTCTCAGTGAATACGGCCTAATTTTCTTGCGGACGAGCGCTAGCACCTCTATAAAAGAAGATATCTTCGAGTGAAACGCACTTGTATTTTGTCCTCACTCCCCATTTAAGATCATAATGCTGTAAATGTGAATTTCTCTAAGAGTTGAAGAAGTGTAATAAACGTAAGATTTATGGTATATCAAACGCTATCCCGATTTACCAAAGCATATGCCTAAATAGCGTCTGCTTAATAATGACCTATATATACTGGAAAGCTTATGTTTGTATGCAAGGCTGTATTGCTTGATTAGCCAGCTCACTACTGAAAGTTGTTGCCACCTACATAGTATTTATATTTCTAAGAAGTATGATAGTAAACGCCATGTGCTTGCTTCAACTGTGTTCATTAGCGACTGTTGCCATGCGAAGGAAACTTTGACACCCACCTCAATACAGCCACACAGCTACAAAGGAAAGCTGTACAGTTTCCTCGGAAACTTCGTAAGTGAAGAAAAATTCATCCTGCTCCAGGGTTAGCCCTTTTAGACGCCGCTCGCTATTTCCCCCTCCAAATTTTTGTTGTTTCTATGCCCTGTATCTCGCCAAATAAGACGAAATGGCAGGTTACTGACTCCAAGATAATGTTAGTTTTTTATTCATGTACCGAATTGTGTACATAACGTCACAGGGGTCAGGAGCGTGAAGCTGAGCTGAATATTTACACGTACTTATGTATTTGTGTGATGTGCGTTGTTTCTCTATATTTAGGACCGCAATTCTTTTGACAAAACGAGGAGAAAGAGTTCAAAAAGCTCACCCGGTAAGCCGTGGCGTGCGTCGCCTATTTGTTTGCGGTTGTATTATTCTTATTACCCACCATATGGCACTACAATCTTCATTGTAAGGTGGAGGATATAAAAGCATAATAACCTAGCGAAAACTTTCAGTTCTGGTATTTTTTTTGTAAGAAAACGGCACGATTGAAACCTACGCCCTTGTGTTCATAGCGTCTGAAAGGGTTAATGACTGGTCGATTAACGTCTATTGTCATACTTGGCATTCTGGGCCATCTCAGCTGTGTGCATATGAGGGGTATGAGCGCAAAAACACACAGACAAAAGAAGGTATGAGACCGCAATCGAACACTAAGTACCAAGTTTTCTGTCTCGTCTCCTCTTTTATGTGTGCGTATTTTTGCCTTAATTATCATCCCTTATGCAGAACCAACAGGCGCAACTAGCCACAGTGCTGAAGTTCATATGATCTTGTTAAATGGAACGATGGAAACAGGCAACTCTTAACTACATCCTGTATTACAGAACAAAGAAGTCTTCAATAAGAGGACTCCTAAATGCTGTGCACTCTGATGTTACCTCCCTTCCACTGCATGGTGATTTTAAGATTTCTATGTAATCTCATGGTTTTGATTTGCTTATAGGTGTGAATGCTCTTCCAAGAACATCTGGCTTTCTGTTGAGCGAATTACATCATGTTGGTAATTGTCCGCGATTGCGGCAATAACCTAATTATTTGGAATATGAGGCAATGTAGAAATCACTCTCCCTGGCGAATTCATGCCAATGAATTACACAAAGATAATTTTTGTTTCTTCATTACAATGTCGAGGAGCACCTTATTGTACAGTCATCGAAGCACACATAAGCAACTGTATCGGCATTTTACCTGTTGAATATGTGATAAAAAATGACAAGCATCTTGCACACAAGAAGAGTCCTAGCTCAGTGACGTGACGAAATTACAGATCTGCATTCATACCTGGCAAACAACTGCAATAGAGGTTCTCTGAATTTTTTTAAGGCTGAAATACATACAGAACAGCTAATGACACTATAGTTGATGGTATCTCCTGTACCAGAGATACAATGGCATTATGAACATTTCCTAAAGCACCGTATTTGACGACACTGCTTAAATATGCAAGTCTCAGTACCAGAGGATTTTTCCATTTACCTTTATCACAGTGCAGCTACTGCAGATGCAAACTGAATGCACGACCAGGTCATCAACAGCAAAACATAACAGCTGCACGAACAGGTGATTTTGGAAAAGAAAAGGGCAATAGGTGCCACAGAAGGCCTGATAAGGGTAATGCTTTTGTACACCAGAACTGTAGCAAAAGGTAAATTCCTTTACAGTAGTAAAATTTTTTCCTATCTATCCTTTGGGTGGTAAAGTAGTACTGTTGATTTAGGACTGGTTTCATTAGGTATAACCCGTCGGCATTAGGAACAATTTTATTTCATTACTTCAAAGACCCCAAGGTGGGTATGTTACACAATGTGCGGGTGTACAAAAAATACGACGCTTCCAGACATGAACCTCCTGCTAATTTTAGTTCAAATTCTGGGAGACCACCATTAACGTGAAGTAAACAGAGAGCTATACACTAACGCAGACTCGCCAAGTTAGCTCAGTGGCTAAGGCATTGTGCTGCTGAGCATAAGGACGCGGGTTCGATTCCCGGCCGGGGCGGATGCTTTTCTGATGGAGGGAAAAAACAAAAACGCCTGTGTGTTCCAGATTCCACGGCATGTTAACATGCCCAGATGATTGAAATTAATCCGGAGCCCTCTAAAGTGCGTCTGCACGTTAACCCCCCCCCCCCAAAAAAAAAAACTAATGCTCTACAGCTACAGGGTGATGATATCTTTTTTTTAGTTTTGGTTTCAGCTTGATTTGTTTTTGTTGCAGCTTGAGACTCCTCGAAACAATATTTAAGTATGTTCTGGGAAACGCTTCCACTGGACCTAATATATTAACGCGGATTATTATTTATCCTAATTTTCTGCAATGTATCTTGGATTTATGTATTGACACATGCATATTTGCCATAAACAGAAAGAAACTGCCGTTGATTCCTTTCTAATCTGTACTAATTTACTTTTATTAGCAAAAGCATTTGCATGCTCAAGTGCACAGGACAGGCAAAATTAAATGCGAAATGTTCATTGCATGCTAACATGAAATACACATTCCAGAAACCAGGAGGAGTCACCATTCTTGTCCTGAGGCTTTGTCGTGGAGCTGTTTTCGGCTCTTCTGCGTGGTCTGCACAGTAATAAACAATATGGCAGCGGCAACGTTTTTGTTAACCATTGTGGCTACAGCTTTTGATTGCACCTAGTACTATAAGACGGTTGCTCATGTTTCATTCGGCAAAAGTGATATCATTGCGTGTCAGCGAAACAGAAGTGGTCGTTATAGCTCGTTTTATTGGTTTGATGTTATAGCGTAATAAACTATGCCCAAACCACACGGGAAACTATAGTGCAGGGCTTCAAACTTATTGCGGGTACCTGGAGATTTTAAATGTGAGCCAATAACACCGCTCGCCTTAGTTAACCTCTATTGACATGCGTCATATCGAAATTCTAAGCTATCGAAATTATGCACAGCGGCAGGGCACTGCAGCTATCACGCTAATTGGCTGTTCACAGAATGAAGCATGTGTTAATCAGCTGCTTCCTTGTCTCTGATCTCGTAGACGGTTGCACCGCTCCATCATTTTAGGACATCTTAAATCGTCATATTTGTGAAACCATGACAATGCGTAGAAATAATTTCTGCAGTTGTGCATAGACTACAGCCTTAATTCCATTGACATGCGAGAAACATCAACCATTGTAAGTGCGTACTGGGGAATAGAAAAAAAATATGCCACTTGTGCATACGTACCTTTTGAACACTGCAAAGAAGAAGTAAGTCTGGGAGGATCTTCAACATTTGTGCGGCATCAGTCATGACACTTTGTGGACGAGGGGCAGGCGGCTTCACCTCCGAGAATGTCTGGATGGGCAGTGGTGCATACATATTTTGCACACGTTTCTTCATTGTGCCCCATGCACATGCCACGCCTTTGCAGCTAAGTGCCTGCAGAGACCCAAGCCTTGATCTGGAAGAGGTTTTCGTTGCACAAAACATAAGTGTGACGAAGAAGCTTTGCTCAGCTGATTCATCAGCATAATATAAACCAACAGAGAACCTGCAGATATGATGCTCCTAAGGTACTGTGTGTTTTTATCCTAAATGGTCCATCAAGTACGCAAAAATGCCATTCAGTAAGACGCGTTTAGGTTGACAACTGCGGAATGTAACAATGACCATATATTGCATGCACGTTACAATAATTCCTTCAATGGTAGCATTTGGATATGTGTGTGTGGGGCCTGCTTTTTTGCTTTCTGTGGGCCGTGATGATAACACATAAATCAGACTACAGATGTGAACAAAAACACTGTGAAATGCACCTGGGCGTCACTTAAGATATGGTTTTGAACAACCATGCATTGTACAATGCACGAAAAAAACACCTCTTATCGCGATATCATTCGAGCGGAATAAGCAGGGTCCAGACGCCATTTACTAGGCTAGATTTATTTTGGTAGGAAGGATGCGTGACATCAGAAAATGCAAATACTGAAGCAATAATACCTCTAGTGTGGTGAATACGCCCATCAGGTACAGTTACGGCGGCAAAAGTTCCAGTGTGCGCAGAGCATGGGCTACAGTTACTTTATGCAGAAACATCATGTCTAGCCCGTTGTCATGTCAACTGCAGGAAGAAGGCATCCCGCAAAAATCTTCAGTTCTCCCTATCTTGTGCGAGTTGATCAACTTAATTTGATAGGTCAATATACTTTTCTGCCGCCCTGGCTTACATTTCCCATCCCAAGATATCCATTTTGTTGCTCTGCCTGTCTACCTGTTATCAGTTTTTCGCATCGCCCAGCCGGCACATGTCCATTTACCCTGCCCTCTGTAGTTTACCCTGCTCTCTTCCTTAATTATTATCCAAATACTGGCCGAAAAAACCAAATTGGGCGCCGGTTGCGGTGAGCGACGAAACATAAACAAGGTCCCACTCTTGCTTTGAAAGCTATTCGCTCCTATGCCCTTCCAAATAGTAACTCGGATAAACTGACCCGTAGAAGTATATCAAAACCACTGCAATGTGTTTGCACTTTTCTGACAACCCCGCTGTGCCGCAACACTTAGCGACCGATGCGTCAACGAATGCATCCGTTATTCTCACCACAATCTCGCGTGGGTCCACTGTCATGCCGGAGGTTTCTCATTGGTGCCGACTGAAATGAGACGCTCAGCGACAACCACGCGCTCTCCTTCGACAAAACAACGCGCATTGACGTCACTTCGCCAGAAACGCAGTATTTTTGTTAGAGAGAGCGGCCCCGGAGACCTCGGTGCGCCCGCCATGTTGTACAGTGTGGGCAGAACTAGATAGAGTTCTCAGCGCCCCCTGAAGTTGATTTTATCTTCGAATCACCGAGTCCGCCATGATGCAGTACCTTAGAGCCGAAAATAAAATGTTAAAAAATGTATGAAAAATCTTGATTAATATTTGGCCAGCTTATGAATATTTTCCCTACTTTTATAACACTTCATTTACAGAAGGCTGCTCAAATAGGTTTCCTCTTTTTCAACACTGTATCTCTCTGATATTTGCTAAATTTTGGTTTGTTCCCCCATATGCCACTTCAGTACACAAGAATATTTTATGACAACCACACCTGTCATTCACAGGGTGTGTTGTTACAGGGACTGAGCCAATGCTATTTTTAGAGCATGTTATCATTCCCCTATGATAATTTATTCAACCAATACCATATACAATGCTGTTAATATTGTACACAATGCTATCAGCACGCAATTTTTTTAGATAATCAAAAATTTAAAAATACTCCTCAATATATTTATGACATTTCGGAGTTATCAAATTAACTAGGATTTTAGGCATCCTTGCGGGAAAAGAATATGATGGCCAAAGTTACCAGTTTGGATGTGATGATAGCCAAGTCATTGCTGACGCCAACCGTTGTTCAGGGCAGACATTTGGGCTAGTTGGTGATGGGACTTCGACATGGTAAAAAAGCGCACTAAAACGAGGACACAAGAAAAAGGCGGTGACACGGGACGAGCGCTAGACATCAACTATGGCTTTATTCCCAAGAAAGGCTATACATACACACATACAAATGCGCAGAAACGCAAAAAGATACACAGGGCGCAGCTTTCACAGAACATGATATTGACGCTGTAGATAGGCTTTCTCTTTTGAGTGCAAGGCCAGCGACGGAGTGCTCACGCCCGCGTCCTGCGTCCCGCGTCCTGTGTCCATAATACCCGCGTCCTGCGCAGCTTTAGGACGCAACTACAAAGGGAAATCTTTGAGGCGTTTTGTATTTTCAGGGAAAAAAAAGAGATGACTGCGTGAGCACTCCGTCGCTGGCCTTGCACTCAAAAGAGAAAGCCTATCTACAGCGTCAATATCATGTTCTGTGAAAGCTGCGCCATGTGTATCTTTTTGCGTTTCTGCGCATTTGTATGTGTGTATATATAGCCTTTCTTGTGAATAAAGCCATAGTTGATGTCTAGCGCTCGTCCCGTGTCACCGCCTTTTTCTTGTGTCCTCGTTTTAGTGCGCTTTTTTACCATGTCGAAGCCAACCGTTGATATTTATGGGAGAGGACAGAAAGCGCCGAAAATCGCGAAACCAGTGAGCCTGAAATCTGCAGCCAATACTGATATTCTGTATGAGATTCTTTCATTTTTATTTTCAGCAGGGCGAAGTTACAGTGTTCTAACGAAGAAGCTAAGAGCGCATCGATTCAACGGAGGGGGTGGACATGCGGAGCTCACTTTTTGGTACGACGAATTCGAAATCGCCCCGTTTTTTTCCCAGTGAAGCTATGCTGCGCTTGGCTTTGACATAAAAGAGTTGGCCCTATTGGAAAGCGTCGATAAAAAATCGCACGTACTCTCTCCAAAGATTTGCTATCGCACAAAGTGTGTGTGAAATTTTCTGCAAATCCGGCTCTAATGCAGGCATCTTAAAAACAATGCACTAAAATTGGTTGGAACACGACCTTAGAAAGTAGTCGAATTTCGCTTCGTTGTCGTTCTAACTATAAGTTCTAAATATAACAAGTTCAAAGTCTGTGAAGTTCTAAATGTAACAAAATTTCCGTCTGCTCTCAATATGTGCCGGTCTTTCCAGGAAATACCGTTACAGAAACGACGCTAGGAATTGTTGGGCGAAACCCATTTGATAAAACCAGGTAAGATTTGGCCCGCAAGATGATATATTACGCTTAGTTCATTTAAATGCCGTTCACAGTTCAAAGGGAAGTTGTGAACGTTAGGTCATTGCTATCTGCTGTCAATGTATGAAGCTTAGAAGAAATGTTTGTTATTGACAACAGCTTTCAAACTTGTTATGTAAAAACTATTCCTTAACAAAATGCATATAAATATATTTAAATATGAATATATTGTCGCAAAAGTAAATGTGTATTCAATGGACGTAGTTGGTAACTACACATTCATCGATGTTTGACGCACCAATATAGCTTCGCTGGTGTTACAAATTTACAATAGTCGAAGAACTGTAACATTCTATTTCGCTCGAGGCCGTGTTCAGCGCAGGGTAATAAATGAAATTACGAACGCTCTCATCACATGCAAGCAATTCTAATTTTTGGTGGCATCAATAACAAAGAAATGCTTGCGATTAGTAAACCAGTATTTGTGCTACAGCAAGTAGAAACTTGCGTATTCAAACGTTGAGCAAATTTGAAAGATGTGCCACTTTTTTAACCTTTTTATGTTCATACAACACTTTTTCAATGCATTTTGAGCAGCAGAATTATACGCACATTTTACTAGTTTAATAGATTGCCGGTTTACGGGGAATAATCTGTAAAAGCCTGAATTCTTGCTAATGCTGAACTTCTAAATCCACATTATTAAATTCCAAAACAAAAATAAAAAGTGCGAGCCACTATTAACTGCACTCATTTAATAAAGGAGGGTCTAAACATCGCTTCTATTTGGTATTCTGAATATATTCAGTGGAGTGTTCTTCTAATATCAGCCTGCTGCCCATATTGCCCAAAAGCGTGCAGCAGCACCCTTCCTTCCAGAAGCGAAAAAATTTTTCCAAGCAACACTGGAAATGCGATCATGGCTGCTGTTCGTTTCGATTAGACAGCCAATCACGTTGAGGAACAAATGCATGCATGAGCTGTCCCAATCCTTTTCAATGCCACAGGAAACGGCGGCTGGTTCGTTCTATCTTTGCCCTAAAGTTAGATGTCCCGATATCGACCACAGTAGACGAATTCTACCGCAGATTCATCGGCAGACACTGTGTCTATCTTTTTGTCCTATTTGCTCTCCCGCACAAGCAATCTTACTTGACCTGGCCCCCATATTCACTTCAATATTCGCGCATAGAAATCCATAAATGTTTTGAGCTCTTTTACTTGAGGCAAACGTTATGTACGCATATAGAATACTCATGCCATACGGCGTTATGCAAAAGAAAGTCAGGTTTCTCAATATTGGTTTTTTTTTACAATGCGCCCAAAGTATATCGACTGAACATAGCGTTCTCAGTCACAGACTTTTCTAGCCGTCCAGAATATATCCAATAATACGGCTTGACAGACAATAATGAGTACCTTTAAACGGCAGCTTATTCCTCATGTCAAAGATATTATACGGGTTTATACCGCATTACTAGAGTTTTTGTCAGTGTTCATATACAAAAACTGACGGTTCCGAGAAGCTATTTGAACAGCTTTATATTAATAAATAAAAAAAATAGTGACGGTATGCTTTTGTCTTTCTTTAAGGCTGCATGTGTCATACGGGCTAGTTTATTTCAATGAGGCTTAGTAGCATGTGTGTGTTTTATAGAACTAGAACCGAACATTTTTCAATTAAAACGGCAACTCAGCCGCCTTTGATGCAAAGACGTCAGAACTTCGTTCTGTGTAAGAAGCCTCAGTGGCTTGGCACTCACTGGATCAAGCAATTACCAAGTACGCTCGCTCAAAATGAAAGGGGATAACGCAGCTGATAATAATAAACAAATGCTTTAGGAAATGCTCTCGACAATTTCGACGACATATCCACAGCTGCCTAGAACCAGCTTTGTAGACAAAAAATATATACTTTCTGACAGTTCAAAAGCTCTCTTTAGATGTATAAAGTTGCAGAAACATGCCGTAAGCAATTGTTTGTTCAGAACATGTACTAAGAAGAATCAGAACAGGCATAAAGAGAATTCAGTGAGGGCGATATGCCCCTTGAATACTATATAACGGCATATGGGCCGCTACTTTTGCTCTGAAATTTTGGGCAGCAGGAACATCGTTAAATTATAAGGAGATAAAGCCGAAGCAGACAGTGACTTGAAGAAGCAGGTTAAAGGAAATCTGTGAATAAGGGTTCTATTGGCACGCGTAGGGCCATCCAAGACGCACCCATTTTAGGGCGTGTTATGGTAAATATATTTTTGTTGCTTTTAAGAGCCGAGCACATGCAGATATTTGGCGTTGCCTTCAGGACAATTATCGCAGGGAGTTATGTAGCCTCTACTGTTTACCGGTTGTAGGGCCATTTCCCGAAAACAAGGCGGCGGCTTTTTTAATAGGTGTAAGACAATAAGGCGGAGTGTTTCGAAAGGAGTAAAAGGAATAAAAAGAAATTGATTAACAAAATCTGTCAAAAAGGGTAATCAGTTGTCCAAGAAAGCTGATAAGCAGTAAGGCATATAATCACAAACGTATAGTTGTATACAAAACTGCGGTACAAGCTATCTAGGGTTTATGAAAAAAGCATTTGCTTTGCCTGCAGTTCTGCCATGCATAGAGAGTTAACGCAGACAAATTTCAAGTTTCTTATATTTGAAATATTTCGTGTTTTGTAGCGCCCCCAGTGCTTCAAAAGAAGTAAACGATGTTCTACTCACTGATAACTTATTCAGCTTTAGTTAAAATTTTTATTTTTCCGGCAAATCATGTGTTTTCATGACGGCTGCAATGAAATTGCATGAGCTGGTCTTCAAGCTAAACCTAGCGTGCTGCGTAGGCTTAATTACCGTTAGTCAACTTAAATGGGGCACCATGCAGCGGCAGACCGTTTTCTACCTTTACATTGTTTTTGGCGGTATTTGTTTCTTGCTGGTTCTTGTTACGGTAGAAAGAAATCATTTTGTGAAACATGGAATTCGCTCGTCAAATATGCTCACGTAAGACACCGTCGCTTAGCCCAATCGGTCCGTTTCGTTGGAGACAACGCGAAAGCGCCGCAGTGCTCCGCAGCTAAAACAAGTACAAGGCGCACAGTCGGAATCGGAGGACATACACATATTTGGATGTTCAAGTATACTTTCGTACCTTCCACTGTCTTCCCCACCATTTTTACTGATACAAAAAGAATGTGCCCAAAGTGTAAGCGCAAATAGCTCGTTGGGCAATCTGATAAGCCCTGCGTAATTTGTGTTTGCTTTTGCCGGCCTCAGCCAATCTCCAGACCTACGTATGACATGATGGGTTCTGTCGCGGGAAAGGAGGCAGTGGGTCGCATGGTCTTTCCACTTTTTCGTAATGATGTAGCCTATTTGAGCGGAATTTACGTTAAACGGGGTGTCGGTACGATTCCAAAGAGGCAGTTTATCGAATGAACCAAACTTGTGTTTTGTCTGCAAAGCGCCTTTAAATTGCGTACGGGAATATTGATTATACAAGGTGTGCATTGAGCTGTTCTAAGATATATACGACGGATACACGCCAAATTAAACGCTTCATCATAAACAAGGCTATTATAAAAACTGTGACAGGAAAGGGAGCTCAATCTTTCGCCAAATATTTGCAGCCTGTATGGAGGGCATGCTGAGTCCGCTAAAGCGGGCGAGAACTGGTAACGGGTAAACTGAAAACACTTGAACCACATAAGGTTTTCATGCGGTTTATATTTTTCGGCCTACCCACCAGAAACAACGCAGTATGATTCGGTTATTGCACTAAGAAACAATGTTTGGGGGGCGAGCCGTAAACACCAAAATTGAGGTTTAAAGATGTTATTTATAAACATGCCAAGGACACGCCTCCAAAGTACTATGGATATATCAGAAATATTGATCAATTGCGTCGAGCTTGGGTACAAAACCGTCGGAAAGCAAAATTACGAAAACGATATAACATGCACACGAGAAATGTAGTAACCATATCCGGCAGAAAATTCGATATTCTAAGCAGTAAGCGTCTTCTTCCACGGAAAAAACTAGTATCACCATTGCGTTCTCCATGTACTGATGTATGGGGAAGAAACTTGAGTCTCACAGTGCGCTTTCAAATGAATTTGGGGCATTATTATTCTCCCGCAGGAACAAAAAACTTAGGTATGGGGAAACAAGGTGCGCGGATTTGAGAACGCAGTCGTGGGGATTGTGGTCGAAAGCGACGACTATCTGAGAGTGGCCTTCAAATGTGGTAAACGTAGGTCAGTTATTCGTATCAATGGCAACACGTTCGAAAGGGCGTGCCGGGTGTCGTACCAGGTGTAGCGGCAGTGCAGGAGAATTTGTGGCATGCTTGTGATGCTGGCCGCGTTTGGGCGAAGAAATGTATGGGTATATATTGCTTCTACATCCGTTTCTTACTGTCGAGTAAGCCAGCTTGAAGTTATGACAATGCGGTATTAAGCCAAAAATTAGGCGTTTTGAAGTGACACTGCGAAGTGATTATTCAAAGCCATGCACTATAGACTTCAGGTGAATAAACTATGCCCAGCCGCTACAACAAAATAGCATGCGCTAAGTATTTAAGTACCATTCTGTTCGGTGATTGTAATAACGTCGCTATACATGGTCCCATAAAGTCTGGTGGTTGTCGATGTATACCATAAATCTACGATTACCGAAAAAATGACAGACGCATCAATTGGCATTTGTGCTAAAGACGAGGAGGTATAGGTAGTAAATGTCGGGCCTCCTCAAGGAAAATACACGTCTTGATTGTAAGATAAGGGAATCTTTGGTCCGCCGAGCAACAATTCTTTAGAAAAAATGGAAATGCTAGTTATCGGGACAAACAGCCTTTCCTCACCAACAGAATACTGATCCCTTAATAGGTTATTTTTGGGAAACTCAAAAGCAAGCTTTAAAGTTACAAGGGCATCAGGAAGGGGGAAGAAGTTTTTGTGGTCACATCGCGCATGCATTGATTATACCGTATTGCTAGGTATGATGTACGTGCATGACCGGCACGGCCATAATTCATTCTGTCCAATATCATACGGACAGGTAAGTCTTCGCCAGTGAACACATACATCGCTAAGGCGTTTTTATACAGCTGAACAATGTTGAAGTACTGGACAACGGTGAGAAGCTGATATTGTTGAGTGCATTCAGGTTTTATTGAATGGGAAGTAGAATAGTATATCAGAGAAGCGAAAACTGTTGACGGTATGAATAAAAGGGCGTTCGTTAATTGGACGCGGCCATGTCCTAGTGGCGGTGGCTGCCACCCCCAAGTGAAGGAGACAAAAAATACCTTAACATAAATACCCGAGAAAGTGGTGGGGAAACAGCCCCGCCGATAGCGTAGTGGTTATCGCACCAGACCGGTATTCTAGAGGTCGTGGGTTCGGATCCCACCCGGTGAGCATTTTTTCACCACTTTCTTTCTGACTCCAAAAATTCTTTATCTGTTTCTATGACCCAGCACAACCCCCCCCCCCCCCTTTGCTTTCCGAGGTTTTATTGACTGCCAACCCTTTGTTCTGTCTCATTTTCACCGAGCCCCTCATTTCCCATTTCATGACTCGCTATATGCTTAGCGAGAGCCTCTGTTCTGGCAGTTGTGGGGACCAGGGTTCCGGCCGCAAGGCTAGCTCGGCTGAACTCCGCCACGGACCGCCGGCTGGCGTGCGGCAGAGAGCAGCAAGGAACACACAAACACAACGAAACGGCCAAACACTCGTTTATTGGCGTGCCACCAATAACGTAGCCGATTCTCGCTCGTCCCGACCCAGCCGTCCGGCGAGGATCAGGAGGCAGGCGCAAGGGGGTAGACAAAGGAAGGTGGGGAAGCCGGATCTCCGGTACTCACGTCGCTCCTCGTTGACCGCTGGAACCCAAGAGAACCTTCCTTCGTCCCGCGCGCCGCGACCGGCCCACCGGGGCCCCGAAGAACCGGTCACGTGACAACGATCGCCGCGCCACGACACGCCAGCGGCGCGGCGCGAGCGACGCATCTGCCGAGGGGAGAGAAGGAGTCTTCCCCCCTCGCCTCGGCGGCCGCGGCGAGGAATGGGGAACGCGCCAGGACTCTGGGTTTCCCACATCCCTCCCCCCTTTGACCGAAGCCCCTCGGACCCGAGGGTTCTGGCCGGCGGTGGTCTCACCGCTTGTTGCGCTGCATCGTCCACTCCTCGGGGTTCAAGCAGTCCAACGCCGCACCTGCGCAACTGCGCTTCAGTCCACATTGCACCGCACGTCGCCGCCACATAGCACACATAGTTCGCCACAATCCGCCAATTGACCCGCTTCGTCCGTCTGCACTCAAAGCCGGCCGCGTGCGCTGTCCGCCGGCCCATGGTCCGCAGGCCCCGCCGGCGAAGTAGGCTGGGCCGTATGAAGACAGGGCCCGGGCAGCAGGCTGCTCCCAGGCGGCCACCAGCCGCAGCGGTTCGCCCCGCGCCGACGGTGCGTTTGGTTGCCGCACCGCCGGCGGCTTCCACCGCTTGCGGGGGTCAGCGGTGACGATCCCTGACGACTGGACCCGGGCTGGAGGCCGCGTTGGGGTGCTGCCACTCAGGTGGCTGGCTAGCCAAGCGCCGGCGATGGCTGCCGCTCGGCACACCTCCGGCGGGCGCCTCCGCCAACAGGGGGCGGGGCGCGATCAGCTGACCGCAGGAGCCGGCCCGCCGCGCGGCTCGCTCGCTGTACGGGCGGCAGGGTGCTGTTTCGGCGTAAACAGCCGCTCGGCTCTCGTTCCCCCAGGATAGCGGCTGGCTGGCTCGCGGCAGGCCTGGCGTGCTGGCGTCGTGGACCCTGGGCGTGCGGGCTTGGACCCTCAGTAGATGGTGGCCCACCCGGTCAGCGGACTCGCCGATTGCGGGTGTTGTAGCGGTGCGTCGGGAGTCTTCCCTCCGCGCCTCCCTCAAGCTGGCGGTCTCGCGCGCCCGAGGTTGGAGCGTCGGCAGTATCTTCCCTCCGAAAGTACTGCTTCAGCTCGCCCACGTGAATGGGGCCGCTGATTCGACCCGAAATCGGGTCTCTCAGCTTGTAATTTAGCCGCGAGAACTTCTCGGCGACCACGAACGGCCCGACCCATCGGGGTGCGAGACCGGCCGCGAACCCCGCGCTAGCGTCGCTTAGCGCGTGGTTCCGTTTCAAGACAGTGTC
The DNA here is from genome assembly GCF_048455015.1 of Haemaphysalis longicornis. Classification (NCBI taxonomy): domain Eukaryota; kingdom Metazoa; phylum Arthropoda; class Arachnida; order Ixodida; family Ixodidae; genus Haemaphysalis; species Haemaphysalis longicornis. Next base: position 134,895,310 of record NW_027526445.1, read on the forward strand.
GCCCGGCTGGTACGCCACGTCTCGATGAGCTCGGTCATAGGCCGCCTTCTGGTCGGCCCTGGCTTTACCGCGACTGCGGTTTGCCTCCTTGATGGCGTCCGCCAACCGCTCGCGCAAGCGCCGTGCGTAAGCCGCGTCTGCTGCTTTCGCGGGGACTCCGTTCGGCCGTCGGGCCAGAACTGTATCCGTCGGCGTGTTCAGCTCTCTGCCGAACATCAGGAACGCTGGCGTGAAACCCGTACAGCGATTCACGCTTGTGCGCAGAGCGAAGGAGATTGAGCTCAAGTGCTCGTCCCAGTCTTTTTGCCGTCCGGCATATGCTCCGAGCAGTGGCTTCACGTCACGATTGCGGCGCTCCGTCACGTTCGACTGGGGATGATAGCACGATGTTGTTTGCTGCCTGACACCCATGGCCGCACACGCTTCACGAAACAGTCTTGATGTGAAATACGTGGCGTTGTCGGTAATCAGCCGCTCCGGGAATCCGTAGCGACAGAACACGTCGGACAGCTTTTGCAGGATCTCCTGTGCTGTCGCTTTGCGCAGCGGATAGAGTTCAGCGATCCCACTGAAGTGGCATGTCACCACGAGTACAAACTTGTACCCTCTCTTGCTGCGCGGCAGCGGGCCCATCAGATCGCACGCCAGGATCTCCCAAGGCTTTGTGCTCACGATAGGCTGTAGCAAGCCCGGCGCCTTACCGCCTCGCGGTTTGCGCTCTTGGCAGACGTGGCATGTGCGTACGTAACTACATACTTGTGCCTTCATGCCGGGCCAGGTAGCATACCGACAAAGCTTCCGCCATGTCCTTGGCGCGCTACCGTGACCGTCTGCGTCGTGGTAGTGCTGCAAAACAGCACACCTGAGCTTGCGCGGGATCACGGCCTTAAAACACTCGTCCGAGTCGTTTTTGCCGGGCACGTACTTCAGCAGAGCCCCGTCGGCGTCAAGCAGGTAACTCTCCAGCTCACTCGCAGCAATACCAGCTGCATTAGAGCTCGCGCCAGCTGCAATACCAGCAGCTTCCCGGCGCCCGTCATTCTCCGGTGTTCGATTTGCCTGAGGGTCCGTCTCTTCACTAAGACTGGCGATCACCTCCCGACAAAACAAGTCCTCCTGCTGAGCCTCGAGTAGCTCCTCCCGACTGAACGCAACCTCGAGAGGAAGTCTTCCCCCAACGAGGTGCACGTGCGCTGAGCGTTCGGTGCACGGGGAGTCCCGCGCATCGCGCTCCTTCCGCGCCGAGAGAGTTTGCTGGTTCTCCGCATCCTCCTCGGCTTCTCCGGCCGGTTGGGTGTCGTTTACCGGCGCCCGTGACAGCGCGTCGGCAACCACGTTCGAGGCGCCTTTGCGATAGCGTACTTCGTACTCGAAGCGTTGCAATGTCAGGGCCCATCGCGCGAGCCTCCCGCAGGGCTCGCGGAGGCGGGAAAGCCATGTCAGGGCCATGTGATCGGTCTCGATCGTGAATTTGACCCCCTCTACGTACATCTCAAACTTGCGAAGTGCGTAGATTATGGCCAGACACTCCTTCTCGGTGACCGAGTAGTTTCGCTCTGCTGGTGTCAGCGCACGGCTCGCAAAAGCCACGGGTCGCAGTTGTTCTCCGTCCGCCTGGAGGAGAACTGCCCCTACGCCGAGGTCACTCGCATCCGTCTGGATAACGAACGGCCTGTTCAGATCCGGCAGTTTCAGCGATGCAGTGTCTGCGACAGCTTCCGCCAGCTGGCGTAGGCTGCGTTCCTGCTCCTCTCCCCACTCCCAAGGGGCGGATTTCCTCAACAGTCTTGTCAAGGGTGCTTGCAGGCGCACGCAAGCGGGGATAAACTGGCGGTAGTAGCCGATCATCCCTAGGAAGCGCCGGACTCCGGCGACATCCTTCGGCGTGGGAAACTCCAAGATCGCCCGAAGTTTCTCGGGATCGGGGGACGCCTGCCCGCGTTCGATCCGATAGCCGAGCAGGCTCACCTGAGCGCTGCATATTTGCGCCTTGGCAGGATTGATGGTGATGCCAGCCGCCCGGAGTTTTCCTAGGACGTCTTTCAGGTGGCAGAGGTGCTCTTCGAAGGTTCGGGAGTAGACGACGATGTCGTCTAAATAGGCGAGGGCGTGCTGCCACTTTGCCTCACCGAGCACCCGGTCGATCAAGCGTTGGAATGTGCTGGGACTCCCGCACAAACCGAAGGGCATGCGTACGAACTCGTACAGCCCCCGATGGCAAGTGAACGCAGTCTTGCATTCATCGCCGGGACGCATCTCGACCTGAAGGTACCCCTTGCTGGCGTCCAGTATAGAGAAATACTTCGCGCCACCAAGATTCGCGACGATCTCGCCTACGCTCGGGAAGGGGTACGCATCCTTTTTCGTGACCGCATTCAGCCGCCGGTAGTCCACGCATAAACGCCAACTACCGTCTTTCTTTCGAACGAGCACCACTGGGAACCCCCAAGGACTCGTCGAGCGGCGGATAATGCCTGCTTTCAGCAGTTCCTCCAGCGCCTCATCAGTTGCCTGCCGTTTAGCGGGGCTGACGGGACGGGGGTTGCATTTCCATGGTTGAGCATCGCCGGTGTCTACGCAGTGCTGCACCAACTTGCTGCAGCCTGCTTGCTCAGTGAATATCTCGCCGAAGTCGCCTAACAACGACAAGACGCGGTCACGCTGCGCCGCTGTCAGCTCGCTAGCGTCTGCTAGGAGCGCGCGCAATTTCTCGTCCCGGCCACGGGATGGAGAGCGTGCGGCGCAGGAGAAATCAGCCGCGGCGGCAACAACGACCGGGCTCCGGGGTTGCTGCGCGCGCCGGCTACCGGCTGCGCCAGAAACGACTGCTTCTCTCGGCGCGGGGGAGTGGGACGTTTCGGCCGCCTGCATGCTCAGCGGTCTCGCTGCAAACGGCGGCTCGGCGAACGATTTGAGCGGCGAAAGCGGGTTCCCCCGATTGCCTCCGTTGCCCGTGTCGACGACAGGCCCAGTCTTGGGCATGAAGTCTCTCCCCATCTGCTCGCATAGCGGCCTCGCTGCGAGCGGCGGCACGGCGAACGGTTTGAGCGGCGAAAACGGGTTCTCCCGATAGCCTCCGTTGCCGATGTCGACGACAAGTCCAGTCTTGGACATGAAGTCTCTTCCCAAAATGACTGGGACCGTGAGTCCGGGCAAGTGAACGAAACGCATTCGCCGCACACGCTGGCCCCAGCGCACGACGAGGCGTACGTCACCGCCTGATGTTGCATCGCCACAAGCCAGCTGAAGCGGCAACTTCCGCGCGCGCAGCCGAATGGCTTTGCGCTCGAGATGGGAAACGGCATCGTCCCCTATTAATGAAGTGCTTGCCCCGGTGTCCAGCAGTGCCTTAAACTCTCGCCCCGCGACGGCGAGGTCGAGAAAGGGCGCCGGCACATTTGTCGGGACTCCGACTCTGTACGCGGCGGGAGCGGTGGCGATGCTTGCCTCTCGGGCGCTTCGATCCGCCGCCGGTGGGCTCACCGACGGCTGAGCCCGTTTCCCTGCTCGACTGGGCAGAATCGCGCAATGTGACCGGCCTGGCGACATTTGTAGCAGCGGACGGGGCTCCGTGCTGCGTGACGCGATGATTGAGGCTGCTCGGGCACTCCGCGACCGGCTGGCCGCATACGGTTCTCCGGGAGCGAGTTGTGAGCGGGTGCAGGCAACTGCGGCAGCGCCGATCCCGTGTAGGGAAGCCCGAGTGGGCGCGCGTTCGCCGGCCGATCGTCCAACCGGTTTGCTCTGTGCTCTGCGCGCGGGGCTGGCAGGGAATCCGGCCGTATCGCCTCCGCGTAGCGCAACCCATACGAGTAGGGGTCCAGGGCTCTGGCCCCAAGATCGAGCGTCTCTCGCTGGCTGGGTATCAACGTAGAGCCGGGCTCGACCCGTCCGCTGCCCGTAACGCCGCGCCAAGCACAGCTTGGTTCCAGTGTTTCCACCGGAGGCGGCGGTGGCCGATACGCGCGTGCAGCCGCGACAGCTGCTTGCACGCGGCGAGCTTCAGCCGCCAGCTCGTTGAGGTCCCTACAACTGCAGTTCCTCAAGTACAAGGCAAAGGTGGGGTGGCATTGCCTGACGACTCGATCGACCTGCTCCGGGCTCGGGGCATTTGGGTCGGCGTACTCGTAAAGTTCTTGCATCGCACGAACGTACTCGACGAGCGATTCATCCGGGGCTTGGGTGCGCATTTCCAACTCCCTACGCATTCTTGGTAGGTAGTCGATGGGCAGGAATTCTTCCCTGAACATCGTTCGAAAGTCGTCCATCGTGCGCGCCGTATGGCCTATCATCCGATACCACCGGGCGGCCTGGTCGACAAGGGCTGCGGGCAGGACTCTGCGCAGCACCGCGCTCTCGCTGATGCCGGTCGCCTGCTCGTAACGGCTCAAAGCCAGCAGGAAAGCGTTGGCGCTCGACTGATCGCCGTAACCGCTGTACGTCGGCACCGGTAGCTGCACCCTGGGCTCGGGTGAGCGCGCCGCCTGCAACGCCTGCTGCATAGCGCTTGCGAGAGCGTTCGCGATGGAAGCTGCGTCGGCAGACATTCCTCCGCTTACGGGCGTCTGCGCGCCGACTGGCACGAGAGGCGCGCTGTTTGGGGCTTCCGCGTCAGCGTAGGCCCGGCACCTGGAGTATGAACGCGCGGCGTCGTCTGACGAAGAGCGCTCGTGGAATCCGGAGCCTTCCGGGATTCCCGTTGCTGCGCAAGCCGCGGCTGCGGTTGCGTAAGGGCCGTGGAGAAGGGGGACCCGAGCCGCGTCGGCGGCTGCGGAGGACGCTGTTGATGCAGGGCATCGCGAGGGCTCCCGGGCATGACCACAAAGGTCCGCCAACAGCATCAAATCCGCCAACTCATAGTCGTGTGACATGTTCCTTTCGAGCTAGCGAACCTCGAATTCGACTGAAGACGAGTCCCACGTTGGTGCGCCAAAAATGTGGGGACCAGGGTTCCGGCCGCAAGGCTAGCTCGGCTGAACTCCGCCACGGACCGCCGGCTGGCGTGCGGCAGAGAGCAGCAAGGAACACACAAACACAACGAAACGGCCAAACACTCGTTTATTGGCGTGCCACCAATAACGTAGCCGATTCTCGCTCGTCCCGACCCAGCCGTCCGGCGAGGATCAGGAGGCAGGCGCAAGGGGGTAGACAAAGGAAGGTGGGGAAGCCGGATCTCCGGTACTCACGTCGCTCCTCGTTGACCGCTGGAACCCAAGAGAACCTTCCTTCGTCCCGCGCGCCGCGACCGGCCCACCGGGGCCCCGAAGAACCGGTCACGTGACAACGATCGCCGCGCCACGACACGCCAGCGGCGCGGCGCGAGCGACGCATCTGCCGAGGGGAGAGAAGGAGTCTTCCCCCCTCGCCTCGGCGGCCGCGGCGAGGAATGGGGAACGCGCCAGGACTCTGGGTTTCCCACACAGTCTTGGTGCCAAAGGTAGCTTAAGAGGGTTCAACGCGGCTCGGCCACTCTCGACATGTCGTAGACACCCGAGTCACGGCCAGCGGGTTTCAAAGCAGGTCCCCTTCATCCCGAGAAGTCTGAATGGCGCTGGTACCACGCCCAAGTGAAAAAATTAAAAAAATACCTGAACATAAATACCTCAGAAAGTTGTGCTGAAACATCCCTGCAGGTAGCGTAGTGGTTATCGCACCAGACCGGTGTTCTGGAGGTCGCGGGTTCAGATCCCACCCGGAGAGCATTTCGTCACCACTTTTTTCTGACCCAAAATATTATTAATCTGTTTCTATGACCCACCACAACCTCCCCTTTGCTTTTCGAGGTTTTCTTGACTGCCAACCCTTATTTTCTGTCTTATTTTCACCGAGGCCGTCATTGCCCATTTTCTTATTCGCTATATGCTTAGCGAGAAACTCTAAACTGGCAGTCTCGGTGCCAAAGGTAGGTTAAGAGGGTTCAACGCTGCTCGACCACTCTCGAAATGTCGTAGACACTTGAGTCACGGCCAGCGGGTGAAAAAGAAGGTCCCCTTCACCCCGAGCTGTCCGAGTGGCGCTGGCTACCACCCCCAAGTGAAGGAAACAAAAACTTCTTTAACATAAATATCCAAGAAAGTGGTGGTGACACAGCCCCGCCGGTAGCGTAGTGGTTATCGCACCTGATCGGTATTCTGGAGTTCGTGGGTTCGGATCCCACCCGGCGGGAATTTTTCCACCACTTTCTTTCTGACTCAAAAAATTATTCATCTGTTTCTATGACCCACCACAACCTCCCCTTTTCTTTCCGAGGTTTTGTTAACAGCCAACCCTTATTTTCTGTCTTATTTTCACCGAGCCCCTCATTGCCCATTTTCTGATTCGCTATATATTTAGCAAGGGCCTCTGTCCTTGTCAGTCAAGGGCGTCATCAGTGTTCCAAAAGAGCGGTATAGTTTTCGACAGAGCCCATTCAATTAGTTGTGAGCGCTGCATGTTTACATTCGCACATTAAGTATTTGGAAGATTAGCCATCTGTATACCTCCAGGCCGGAAACGAATCATCATTTGAGTGAGCCGGCCGGCGGGCGCACAGGCGTCCATAACGCAAACTCATCCAATATATCAACTACAAGATGATATGCTCGGCTCTGAATATATACGGAAAGATGCAACACTACGATGCCAGGTTCAGAACAACCACTGTCGTTCCTAGCCGTTGTCAAATGCAGCCGACGTCATGCCACAAAATAGCTCATGACACACGTACTGTTTGCTTATAATACAGGCTCTCAACTTCTGCTGGATGAAAGAGCACCTAACCTCACCGTTCACCGACAGTTTAGACATCCAACAAAATTATAGACCTTTATTATTTTACACGTTTTGAACCACGCGCATTGGTAGGGGGTATGTGCGCGTTACAATGTTTTTTAGGAGGCGTTTGCGCTACACGATGTCTCCCAGCATGAACGTGACCCGCGCCACCCAATAAATGGACATCGAGCAACACCGCATGTCCAGAACACAAAGAAGCCACCTCTGGACTAGTTTTTGCGAATTAGGCGCAACTACACAATTGTTCCGCAGGCTCCATGCGCATGAGCACTGGCGTCCGTTTCGTGGCGCCATCTGCGGAACCGAAATAAGCTGTGGCAGCAGCGCAGTGCGCCTCTGTACTATTTGCGATTTTGTTTATAGTTGCAAAACAATGAAAAACAGGTAATCCCAGTTCGAAGTAACCATTCTGGATACCCACACGTTCTAATTACTGGGAGGTTTTCCCCACTGAAGAATGCAGTGCTGTGCCGAGACCAGGGCGTCAGTTAGAATTAATTGTAGGTTCAAACTAACCGAGGTAGGACAAATTAACGACCATTGACTGTGTATGTATGTATGTATATATATATATATATATATATATATATATATATATATATATATATATATATATATATATATATTCAGTGCCGAAGCGAAGTGCCAGAAAAATATCGCGTGTCGGCGTGGATGCTTCCTACCTGGCGGAGATAGTACAGGCAACAAAACGCATTTCGTTGTGGTCTTCCATGCTCCAAGCTCCTATCTTTGTGTGGTTGAATATAAGTGGTCGCTATGGTTGAATATAACGAGGGAATATAATGGGTTGAATATAATGATACAACGATTCTCCTGAAAGAATACTGCCGTCAGGATAGACCGTTCCATCCGGAAAGGGGGAAGCGTACTCTCGCACTCAGCGGTCACGGCGCGCTGGCCGCCTTTCCCCCTCTCCGGAGGGTGCGTGCCGCTCACGGTGGCCCTGGCGCGGTGCTCCTTTGCGTTGACTGCGCTTTGTAGGCACCGTGCGTGCGGTTTCACCACTTACTCAAGCATTATTTCAATGAAGTGTTGCTAATAAGTGAGCCGGACTAGCAGCTTGTGACTTGCGCACTCGCGCATACAGTTTTTCTTTTTTTTTTTTTGCTAGCTCTTTCTATACACCTACTTTGGAGTAGCGGTAGAAAATTCTTCTACCTTCTTTCCAAAGTAAATCGGGTCACGAAAACTTGCCTGGGGCGCAGATGGTATCAGTTCCATCTCCACCGTTGCTGCGGTCACATTTCGGCATACCCAGCTCCAACTATTACGTGGGCTGGCCTTGGCGATTTTCCCAGTGACTACCTCCCTACGTTGTCCCTTTCCCCAGCCAACCTAAGGGGAAGGGGGAGGGGGCTAGTTAAGGGTATTCCACCTTTCTTCTTCCCCTCCCCCGACTCGTACAAAACGAAGTTTACTCACTGACTCCTGCCAAGAGTGCAGTCTATTAGCCAAAAGTACTGAATCTTTGTCGGCAACATCACACTAATCAACGCAAAAGCGAACGCTTGTCTGGTTGCCTAACGGCGGACGCTTAATAAGTCCTCATATGACGCTCTTCGGAAGCTGTGTTTTATTTTACTTAGGTTGTACATTGATGGCCCGGCTAAATTGTGATGCAGACCTGCTTTAAATTCTAGAGAGAGGAGGTTTTATGTATAGTTGGCGGCAGTGGTGGCTGAGGGTGATATCTTGATATATCGATAAGATTTATTACAAACAAAGTAACATGCCAAATACTTACTCTGTTCACCCAAAACTACCTGTATTAAACCCTGCAGGGGTTTGAAGCCAGAAGCCGGTTTCACTGGCACGTGCTTCTTCTATTTCCCTTGGGCGCAGATCGTATCATCGTGAGATGATTTGAACAAACATCAGTTTCTACAGCAAAGCGATCAAAATACCCGCTTTACGGGATCCCGGACACACACACCCAAACGAAAAAAAAATTGTGACGAAGTATTGCAAACATACGTTCTCAACGGCATCGTTTACCCACCGTGGACCACGCTTCCGCGAAGTGAATTTTGGCTCCACCGCGGCCCAAAGTGCCGCCAATTTAAGCCAGATCGCTTACACAGGTCCTATCCAAAAACTTTCCCATTTTAAGTATATTAGAGAAGAGAAACTACAACGCGCTACAACAAAAAATTTACCAAGCCGCCGCCACCCATGCACCAAGGAGCAAACGCCCTAGCCAGGAAATCGCCCAGCTACGAGAGGGCGCTGCGCGCGCAAGCTCGTGGCGCCCTCTTTGTAACGGCCTATGGGCACTGCTTAAAAGAAAAAAAGAGGACAAAGGTCTCACGTTGGACGTGGGCTTTTGTCGCACGGCGCAAAAAAAAAAAAAAAGTTTGCCTCACCATACCATAAAGTTCTGGTGTGCGCTTTTCTGTCCGGTATACTTCCAACCTAAATTACCCCCCGTTCGCCGTTTTCTATGATAGTATAAAACATACTATTTTTTTAGTTTTATACTTCTGCAGATAGCCAGTAACCAATGAGGGTCATATCTTATCTTTGAAATGCCAAAACATTTATTTACATGGAACGTTTTCTCCATCGTTCATTACATTTTGGACACAACGGTTCTACTCTATATCTCATTACTATCACACAAACTACCCCTTTTCCCGAAAAATACACAGGCACAAGCCACAGCACGTCGCTGCCACCGTTGCCTGCGAGAACAATAAAGACTTGGTGGAACAATGGCACACGTTTGATAGATCTGTATTCTTTGTAGCACCCTTTAAACACCACGGTACTGCGTGGAAAGCCTTGCGGTAATGGCTTCCTCGTGCGAATGCCTTCGTGCAGCCACCAGTTCAGCATAAAATCGTCTTCGTTTTGTGGTTCTTGTTGTGGTAATCTCCCATAAATATTCCGTACAAACAAAATTTCGTACTTTTGCTGACAAACCACCCGTAATAAACTTTGGCGCCATTTTAATCTTCTACGACCACCAGAAATAGGAAATATGTCCACATGCATTTCTTTATGCCGAGTATACGGAAAACGTATGGTGCCGATTGGTGCTATAATTAGGGCAGAGGCCGGAAACTGTGTCAATCGTCACGGTCCTGACAAGACGTTTGATATCATTATTTTCGGAAAGAAAATGTGAATCAGTTACAACTGGCTGCGAAACACTATCTGTTATAACATAGATACGGAACGTTTCACTTAGACTGGAACGGGGTCATTGTTTTAGCAGCGCAATGCGCTACATCGGCGCTTTGCACGCTCGTCGGCCCCAGTTAAACTGTAGTTGTTGGCGTCGTTGTTGCTTCCCTTCTTCATACAACATACCCAGAAGCTGTACTGGTCATGAATCCAACACCAGTTTGTAGAACACATGGTGCCAGTGAGGGCCGACTGTGGGCCTTATCAAGCACAGGTCCACACCAACAGAGCAGGACAGATATTCAAGCGAAACTGCGGCCTTTTCAAGTCACCTTGCTTGTTCCTAGACGGAGGAACAAAATAAAAAAATTTACAGAAATAGCGTGAAGAAGAAAGTACGGTGGTTTATATATTCCACGAAAAACGACAAAAAAACGCAAGCGAAGAAAAACACGCAAATAAGATGTTTTAGCAAGGGCGTTGTTGATGAGCATCGTCAAGTTTTCGACTTCTAAGCACGTACGCAGACGTAAACGCCCCGGAGAACATTTCTGTGTATGGCATAAGTTGTAGATCCAAGGAACACACAGTGCATCTCAGCCGCGGTTTTTATTGCGTAAATGTTCAGGCTTTGTAGCTATAGACCACGGTTCAGGGACACTTTGCACAGTCATTGCGCTTGACGATTTTTTTTTCACGTGCGAGCTTCGTGTGTACAATTTTGTTCGGGAAGATTTTAAAATGTTCGTGGGAGACCAGGAAAAAACGCTCCCGAGATGGGAAAAAAGTGTCATGGCAGGTGTTTTGTAGTCCAGCCATTGCGGTGTAGCCCGATTACATACACATTTTGCAGTGCCATTATCCGCGGCGCAGGGAAACTCCACAGAAAAGTGCAAGTACTTAGAATTGGCTACAATGCCGAAATGGCAGGTTAACAAGCCTAAGAGGAAGGAAAAAACTGGGATTGTAAGATTTTTCACGCAGGCTTTGTTATTGTAAAAAAGCTAGGTAGGATTGCAAACGAGACAGACATCAATCAAACAAAAATTCAATGTAAAGGGTCTGTGGTTGACGGAACTGGTATGGCACTGCAAAATGTGTATGTAATCGGAGCTTTCAATACTTAAACAGATTTTTTTCAACATAATAGGTTTGGTTTCATGGCTATAGCGATTTTAGCAGCAAGAGTATAAGAAATCGAATGTCACCCTCCAACCACGCGCATTTCTTTAATACGTCACTCATAGAAATGTCCTCGCATTGGAACAGTGTTTTGACGTAGCCTGAACATCATTTTTTATCGATGAATAATAAAAAACTTGCGTATTGATTTGGGTCTATTCAGTATTTTTGGTTTTTGTAAGCAATAATTATCCTTTACCGAACAAGACCAGCTGTTCGGTGTTGACGTGCTTTTGAAGCATTTCCACGGTGTTTAAAACAGGAAACAGCACTACTATTGTGCAAAGGATCGTTCGGTACATCTTTCAACCTACATCAGTTGTGCTCCGCTTACCAGTTTTGTGTCAATTAGTTTATCTGCTTTTAGTGCTGTGTGGTTTATTGAACCATTCGCATTCGGGTCACAGAAGATTGAAATCAAATGCTTAACAGTATAGGAGTGTTACAAAGGCTACTCGAGCAGTGTAGTGCTGTATCATAAATTATGGATAGGTAGCACCTACAAGAATGGGTCCTTGGTTACCTAGGGGATTTAAAAAGTGGTAGAGGCATTGTGTGAGATATGAAGCGTTTCGGTGTTCGCAGATATCTTTGCTCGTTTTAATCGAAAGTTGTAGAAATACGGCATATTTTTTGCTCTAACCACAACAATAAATATTGGTAGTTAATAATTACTTTAGTGCCCCAAACCGCTCTCTTCAAAATTGGTAGAGGTCCATCGTTGTTCGCCTCTATAACCAACCGATGTCTGAGTTCCAGTTAACCTTTAGTTCAAATTGCGTAAAGTACACTAACTGAAAGGCAGTTTCATTTAATCATTTAAGCTAGGCATGTGGGTTAGGCTCAAAAGTGCCCTTTAGGCTATATTTACAAAAAAAAAATATTGGCAGTTTTCTCCCAATTATGAGTCTTTTTTCGAACTAAACCTCCAAACCTTTTGTCTACATACTGTTAGTGCGCCAAACCGCAGCCTTGAAAATCGGTAGAGGTACATCGTTTTTCGCCGCTATAACCAACCGATGTCTGAGCTCGAGTTAACCTTTAGTTCAACTTGCGTAAAGTATACTCACTGAAAGGCAGTTCCTTGTGATCCTTTAGGCTAGGCGTATTGGTTAGGCTCAATTGTGCCCTTTATGCTATAATCACAAAAAAAAGAAAAACTGGCAGTTTTCTCCCAATTAAGAGTCTTTTTTCGAACTAAACTTCCAAAACGTTTGTCTACATACTCTACGAGTTGTGGAATCGCTCTACTGTTGCCAAGTGCCGGGCACTCATCAACTTCTCCAAGGTACGTTCACACCGAGTTTGCCAGCGAAACATCTCGGTGCACTTTCGAGCACCATGTTGTTTGAATCGCACAATGGACTCATGTGATTGACTGGTAGATTGGTCTGCAGTCTCGTCAGTGTGAGATGTTTCCGGCTTGAACCAGCGGCGGCAAGTGGTCACCAGGAGGAGGATGATGGCCGCAAAAATCACGAACACCATCTGTTTATTGTATAATAAAATTGAATGCAGTGTATTGAGCCATATAGAAAAGTTACTCAGACTAAGTGCAGAGCTCTGTGCAGTCGGAAAGCGCTAAGCCCGTGGTGCAAATTGATTTCAGCCAACGCTCACTTTTGAACCCTTAGCTGTTTTCGTGATGAATACAAAAAAACTTTATTGTATGAACTTTTTTGTTTTCCCCATTTATTTAGCGAACCACAAACCCCTTCTGCAGCATTGAAAAAAAGTCTATGATAAAAATGGCAGTATTACTACCGGTTTTTTATGCAGAAGCCCCTGCAGCACTGCGTAAGACTATCACATTAGTCTTTTTTTATTGGTCATTTGAAAAAGCACCTAAATGAACATCTCTTCTACCTGTAGAAGAGGGTTCCCTTTACTGTACTTCATCTTTTGGATGCCCTTAAATATTTAGACTGGGCTAACGATCACTGCATTTTAAACCCCCAATAAAGTACGCGTAGAAGAAAGAAGTACCAAATAGTCATGAAAAAATTATAGCTATTTTGATTGAAACAAAAAATTACGATACGTTGGTATCGCTGGTATTGCAGACACATTCCGCGGACGTTCAAGGGTAGATATATACGTGTCCTTTCGCCCTGGGAATTTGAAATTGGTTGCTTTTTATGGGGAATAAAAAACGGACGCCACTTAGGCTTTGTGAATAACCCGTTCAGAAAAAGTAGTTTTGTTTGCGATGTACGAAATTATAGGTATCCGCGCCCCCTTTTCCGGAACCGTAAAGGGGAGGAACCTCTCGTAACTTTGAACGTGCTCCGTCGCATCTCGGTGGCGCATCCTGCAGCCTATACGGGCCATGGATTTCTGGGCTCTAAACGTACTTGGCGTTGTGTGTGAATGACTGATACTGCCGCTTTTAATCTCTCGTGGGGGAACAAATAAACAAAAAACCTTTTAGCTTTCTGCACAATATTTTGGTTTAAAATATTTCGCGCTAGTTACAGCACTCAGTGGAGAAAGTCGGCTACATTTATTGTTCGCCCAAAAAAGTCACCTAGGCGACTTACATTTCTCTACGCAGGTTCTTGTTATGCACAACAGCTAAGCATCTAGGCAGAGAATATTATTACACGCAACACTTGTAGGGGTTTATAAATATTTCAATATTACGAATGCTGTTAATTAAGTAAAATTTTAGGCCATTATTCAAGCATTAGTCACGGTTAGCGGAAGGCGAAAGAAGGCGCAAGTCTCAAGTGAACCTGATATTGCTGCTTTGCTCGTCTAATGTACACGGGTACTTTGAGGTGTGTGGTTTAGAGAAACGCTTTCCGAGGGCTCCGAGGGCCGACATTTTTCTGAGGCCTCAAGTACCCGCCACGACGGGTCATGGTTTTAGTCAACGTGGTGCTTCACCAAACGACCCAGCTTTCAACTCCGTCGTCTTATGTACTTTTCTGACCAATGCAAGAAGCTGGAACGCCATAATAACATGTGCAATAATCAGTCCGACATCTGAACTCAACAAACAGAGTAATTGAGATTAAAATTAAAACAGTGACACCTATCCGCGTGCATTTGAATTGTAACCCGCCGCAATGCTAAAATTACACAATATCCAATGACCTTCAAGGCTCGGTGAGTCAGAATAAAGATGGTCATCTTGCGTTCATTGTCCCTTTAACAAGAAATAAACCACTGGATAAGAATGGAGGCCTAACTGATTACGCGTTTCAACGCTCCGACGCCACACAGGTCATGAGGCGCGCCATAGTCCACGGTACTAAATTATTTGTAACCACCTAGCGCTCTTTAAGGTGAGGCCAAATGTCGAATGCATAGGCGTTTTCCCTTTTTGCCTCCATCACAAGAGCGGGCTCCGCTGCCCCACAATACAACCCGCGTCATTGGCCTCAGTACCACAACACCCCAGACACTGAGCCATTGTGGCTCGCAGAAAACATAAGTAAAAAGTATTTTGACAATACTTATTGCAAAATGAATGAATCTCAAGGAGCAAGTTTGGTAACTTTGTCTTCTTTGCTTGGTGACCAGAACGCCTTGCATGCCGAATGACAGGAACCACGATGTAAAGGGTGATGACAATATTGAGACTCATACCTTCTGTAAACGGGGACGAAGTTTTTGTAATCCTAACATCAAAGGAATGCCGAAACTTTAGCATTTTTGCATCAAAGTGTAGCGGATTGTCTTGTGCCTTCGCATAAGCGGGAACATTAGGTTTTGTACGCGCCCTAAACTTCTTGAGCGATATTCTTCCTATTTTTTAAGAATTACCATGAGTGTGTTTCATCAAAGAGACGATCTTCAATTGTAAATATGCATAATTAGCTATTTTAAAGGAGAAGGGCATTTATAGGTATTACATTACTTATTTACAGGAGTCAAGGAAAAAATTCCTATTTTAAAATCACTCAACAAGTGTTAATCCGCAGCTATCAGATGCAGTCGCAGGCCGCTTCTGCGTATATCATTGATTTTATGACGTTCCTCTTAAACCTTTGATAACGTGATGTATATGTAAGTGACTGCCAAGGATTGGTCGAATTGAACATTTTCCGACTCACTGTATGTGTATTGACATTTGGTTCTGAGCTTTTAGAATTGCTGAATTTCTCCAACCACAGAAATAACAAGCACATTTTACACGGTGCACTTAACCCAATGAATATCCAAGAAAATTTTTTTCGTTGACCAGACGGAGATTCGCTCATGGTGAACGACCACGTGCATACAATGGTATATTAGTCTGAATACCGAAAAAAATCAAAAAATTCTTTGTTCGGTTACACAAGCTTGCAGGTTCAGCTAATAGAAATAAGTTTATTTATGTGTGGCCGTACTTTACGGTACATCTCGGAATAACTGTTTTCGAACCACGCTGGCCAGGACAGAATACTCTGGATGCTCTTTCAGGAGCTTATGAGGGAAAGTTCTGTATTCTCATAATCAAGCATTGAACAAACAAAAGTTTCATTCATTCGAAATATGAAGTATCCGAATTGGTTTTCCTTTGCCTTACATAGGCTTAATCCTTATACCTCCGAATAACGCTGTACCTTGAAAAATGTTGCGTGTGTTCGGTCAAATTTAGGGTAATACACATTTAAGGAAAATTAGGGGAATACGAAATTCCTATTGACTAATAACGACCCAGGTGTAACAAACAAAAGGCTCAGAAGTTTTTCAAGATATAAATAATTGCAGTTTTAATGTATCTCTTCTAAGTGGAGCCCGGAATACGGCGCCATATGCATTCCGTAAACTCCGATACACTGAAATAATCCGGACCACAATATGGCGTTTCTCTGGTATTACAGAGCTAAAACCGATGTTTACTGTTTTAACTTAATGGCGTATCCCTATTACCATGTCCCTGTTTTTATTCTGGCGGTGTGTTCTTTAAGGTTAAAATTGTATATTCGGGTAATTCCCTATATAGGGAATGGTTGAGTGAGTAGGGTAATTAAAATGAGCTTTTAACCTATGAATTTTTAATACGGCTTTACAATGTGTAATCGTTTATGAAAAGCAGGTGATATTCCCGGCCGTGGCGGCAGCTTTTCTGATGGAGGCCAAAAGCAAAAACGCATGTGTGTATGAGATTTCAGCACACGTTAAAGATCCTCAGGTGGTGAAAATTTATCCGCAGCCCTCCACTACGGCACGCCTCATCGCCTGCCTAGCGTCGGCGCGTTAAACCCTATAGTCAAAATCAAAAATCAAATAAAAAAAGCATGTGATAATTATGTCGGCCTCCAGTACACTAAAAACGCTGTTCAGTGACATGGTTCCTGGAAAACACGGTTCCTGTAAAAAATTTTGGGTTGTGAAGCTCGGCCTTGCAATTTTTACGTTTGTTGAACCGTATCGGGATCATTGGGGTTCAGTCGAACGCCAACGAGAATTGGGATCAATGGAAACATCAGTAGACAAAAATGCTCGTCGGCGATTACGTCACACTATTACAGTACTGCATCTTTACCGCGCGCTGGGGATTCGGGCAATATTTGGTGACGAGATGGGAATGCAACTGCCTTTCAGAATTTTCATCCTTTGTAGTAGCGGTAGGAGACCATTACCCATTAGCGCCCAACAAATATATAAGTTCTACGACCGGTATCCTTACACGTCCCAAGGACCGTGCATAATTTATGCCTTGTGACTTTCAATGTCTTATTAGCCTTGTCCTACATCACGGCCCTCTTTGTTAGTAACGTAAATATCAAAACGTCTTTCAGCCATGCATCCTACATCTGCCATGCTTATTAAGTTCAATATCATGTTGCTTTATATTCACTTCATATTGCTACATTTTCAAAGCATGTTTACATTTTGAATAAACACTCTGCTTTAGCATCTGATCCTTCACTTACGCTGACGTAAACGATGGCATCAATAGGCTGGTCCAGCCTAGTGTGGTGGGGCCAATGGAGCCCCCGACGAAAAGAAAACTGCTCTGTGGCATCGGATCTGCACTCGAAAGGAACCTGAAAGTGTAAAGTGGTATTTGAAAATAAACATCACAATGGTGCATTGCTAAAGAAGCGTAGGTTTGCAATTCTTCTAGTGGGGTGGCTGTAAGTGAAAGCTTGGTGAAGGCTTTTCCGATAGATCTTGCAAATTATCACTGCCTTTAAGATACGAACCAAAGAAGATCAACAAGCGAAACATGTTAAAGATAGCACAAGCATAGGCACAAACATCTAGCTACGATTAGCCCGTAGATTGCTTTACGAATTCAAGTCATCAATGAATAAGGGAACAACCCATTTCGAAATTGTAAATCGAGCCTTTAGCGCAAACGATGGGCGCTTACGGTGGAGGATAATAATTTATGGGCAATTTAGTAATAGGCACTCTCAACAGCCGAACAGATACACTGCTTGGATTTGCTGGAAGAAATCACGGGAAACTAAAGAACACCTTCTTCTGCAAACGGGAGAATAGGAAATGGAAATCAAAAATATCGGACGGCAAGACAAAAAATAAAATGCTTCATTTCGAGTGAGAACCCAGTTTCGTGCAAGAGGTAGAGGTTATAAGCAAGACTCGGTATGGTGATCATAGGATGGGTAGGGGCAAAGTGAGGATAAATCATCAAAACGTATATAAGAAAACAACAAAAAATAAAGACATCCAGTATCAAGTCAGTCAGAGACAGGACTTAGGAGTTTACAATAACCCTTCAGCATATTTGGCGCTTTTCAATAGTAAGAACGAGAACACTGTTGACACCGTCAATAACAACCGAACTAAAGGAACCACACAGTCAGCAGCGGCTATTGAAAAAGCTGCATGCAGGAAGCAAATTGCAAAAATAAGTCAGCAAACAAAGGAGCTTATTTCGAAGCATCAGAAAGGAAAATAAAATAACAAAGTGGAAGTAGAAAAGGTGCTCAGGGGCATGAAAAGAGGGATAACAGAAGACGACGATGGCATAACCATATACTTTCTAAAGGAGAGCGGGGTATATTACTAAGAAAGCTGGCTAAGCTATTCTCGTTATGCTTAACGGCTTTAAAATACTTGAGTTTTAAACAACGCAAAAAAAAAAGACCTAAAAAAACTTAAAAAGAAGGGAGAAAGCCACTATCTTAAGATCTACCGACCCATCACTCTTCGGTCGACTGCATACAAGCTGTTCAGCAAGGAAATAGGTTAACACGTAATCGACAGCATCGACTTCCAACACCCCCGTGAAGAGGCCGGTTTCAGGAAAGCATACTGTGCAATAGTTCACATTCATGTCATTAAACAAAGAAAATCCGCGGAGCATAATAGGCCGCTTCACATAATATTACAGAATACCAACAAGCATTCCGTTCAGTAAACACAGCGTCGTTATATGTGCCTTAAGGTCCAGCAACTAGAGGACAACATCCTGCGACAAATATGGGCATACCGCGGACACAATAATCTTTCACAAGCAGAGTGAAAATTACCCATCCGAAAGGGGATCCACCAGGGAGAAACCATCTCCCAAATACTTTTCGCTGCTTGTATGGAATGTGTGTTCAGGACACGGGACAGAGAAAACTTAGATTCATGAATAAATGGGGAAGACTTCGCTAATGCGAGTTTTGCAGACGACACAGTCTATCTTGGGGAATCTGCAAAACAACTGAAATAATTATTTAAAAATTAATCAAAGAGTTTCTCCATAGAGCTAAAGATAAATATGAATAAAGTAAAGTTGTGACAAAGAAACATGGTGAACGCGTGCTTTTCAGTATAGGTAACGAAACCCTGCAAGGAGCGCAATAATATACCCACTTAGCTAGGCGGTCAGTGATGACCCCAACCACAAGAAATAAATCCGGCGCAGAATAGGATTCGGCCCTGGTGAAGCAGGCCAGCGCTTGCAAGTAATAAAATGTAAGCTACATCTACCCCTAAAGAGAATTTTATTCAGTCTATGCATCCTGCCGGTAATGACAGACGAAGCGGTAGGTTAGCGCTTTGACAAGCAGCCAGCGAGAAAAATTAGATCCGCACAACGTACCATGGCACGAATTATTACAGAAGTAGCGCTTAGGCATATGAAACGAGCAACCTGGATTAGGAAGGCAACCCAAGTTGAAGATATACTGGTTAAAGTTAAGAAAAAGAAATTGACTTTGACTGGCCATTTATTACGACGCGCTAAAGACAGGTGGACCGCGAGGGCAACGTGGTGCAAACCGAGGGGCGCGACAAAATGCAGGGGAAGGTTTTAAATATTACAAAGAGATACAATAATAGTATTCAGATGCAGGGAATGAACTCGGGTAGAGAAGTACTGAAGCAGGAGGATGTTAAATGGAGAAGCGTTCGTCCTGCACCAAACATAAACAGGGAATAATTGATTATAATTGTCATGATGATGATGATGACGTCGACGAAGACGCAATCTTGAAGAATGCGTTGGCTATTTTTTAACAAGTTGTTGATGGCAGAAGGGAAACGTTTACAACGGGGCCAACTCATAATACGTTGTGAAAAAATAATTTTACCAATTACATTGTTTCACGCCATTTTAACTACAACCCTACTCTAATTTATTGGATTCCAGGGATAGGATGCGCTGATCTTCTAGCATGCCGTGCGTTTCGACGCTAAGATGAAATATTTATTCGATAATACATTCGTGAATTTCTACAAATGAGGTGGTGAACCTTATGTTCACGGAAAAGAAAATTTTATCTTTTGGAAACGTGAGACGCCTTCAGTCCAGTGCTCCTACAGAAACTGCTCACCTGCATCCCGGGTCGGCCAACTGTAGCTGGTCTATGAGGTCCACTTTGGACATTGCAGCCTTCAACTTCTCTGTGGTTAAAATGCGGAAAAAATGGTGGCTGTTGTTTTCTAGGAACCACCAGTGTTGTGGTACAATGTGGTATGTTCGTAGTGCTGTTTGCGTGTCGGTTCGATAGTTACGGGGTGTATAATGCGCAGTAAGCTAAAGTGGGGCATATGTTCGTCTGCACTTTTCACCCGGTCTAGGGTGCGCTCCTAGGGCGTGCGCCTGATCTCAATCTGAAGCTGGCTGACAAATGCTGACGAGACCCTCAAGTGCACGCGCGGACGCAAGTGTAGCCACCGATACCTTATGTTACTTATACAAGCGCCATAAATGTATGCTTCTTTATCCCATTCCATGATTACGTATTGAATAACTATGGTCGCCTAGTTCGCTCGCCTAGATCACCATGTGTTTCTAGGTTCGGCGGGCAGACGGCTAGGTCCCTGTTGGAACCTTTCCTGCCCGCAAATAGGCGCTGCGCGGTGTAGTGCGCAAGCATTCAAGGGACACTGAAACTCTAAAGCACGTTTGTTTTGAAAGGAAGTTATACGTTTTATATCTATTTAAACGTTGATTTCGTGGCAGAATATGCCTTAACTGCTACGAAAACGACTTTCAAACGTTGATCAAATTTAAATAACAGAGCGAGTTCGGTCGCATTTTGCGTGACGAATAACCTTAAGTAAGAGAGCAACGGAAACGTACAGCGGTGCAGAAGCAGCCGAATGTGCCGTCGCCATGTAAGCACAGCGTATGTCATTTTCGGTAAAATCAGACGTACTTTCGCGAATCCCGACGTCCTTTGCAGCAAGGGAAGTCTAAGCGAAGTATTCCTTCATGGTGCCCGGTGTTCAGTATTCACGCTTTATTGAAGCGAAACATGTCCTTTTGAGGAGCCTCGATTGTTGTGTCTAACCAACCGCTCTTACGTAGCTCGCCCAGCGCCACGACAAGTGCTCCCACTGCACCAAGGATGAACGAGTAGCGTCATCCAGTGGCACCCAGAGAAGATTTTGGAGACACCGGATGGTTTATTCACTTCTGATACAAGTTTTGCGGTACATCCAGGGGTACCGGTCTTGATGTTTTCGCGATTTTCCACTTCCTCATAAGAAAGGTAGGGCTTATAAGGGGATATTCATGTTCTCGGTGAGCGAATGAATAGATATAGAGAAACAGCGGAAAGCGAAAACTTCCATGTGTGTTAGATTTCGGCGCATGTTACTGATACCCAGGTGGTCAAAAATAATGCGGAGCAATTCAATACAGCACGCCTTTTCTTCGGTGTAGCGTCAGCGCATCCAACCTAATAATCAAAACGATACACAGAAACTTCTATTTGGACTTCCATGTCTCTTTAAGTTAGCGGAAATTTTAATCTTTGAGTGCGACGAAAACAGCAACAAGAGACTCGAGCGCCGGACGTATCCTTGACAACGTCAGACTTTCAACACTTTAAGGCAGCTAGGTACGTCCACATGCTCTCTCCACCTTACTTCCGTTATATTATATCTCTCCTTCGATGACAGAACGACACACTTTAAGTTCCAAATTTTCCCAACATGTCCCACTCATTGCTTGAATCAAATTAACATCAAACCACCGCTACGCAAGGCTATCCAGGAAATGTCATGTTGTTCTCCAAAAGCCCCGTCTATGAGTCGTAGAAGATCGGAAGACGGTCGAGGATCGAATATCTAGTATTCGGAGAGGATCAAATGCGAGAACTTAATTGCTCTACGGCGCCAATTATTAAGCAACATAGTTACAGCTATCGTTTTTACATTGCCATACTCGTTCGGAAGTGCGAAAGCAAACAGACTAATCATGGGCGAAAACAAACAATATAGCACAAATAAATCTATCGACTATACTGGATTTCATACAGTTTAAATATTTGGGAGGCTGGGGAAGTATACTCTTTCAAGACGTACAACACTACTAGGGCGAAACGTTTTCCACGGTAAAGACTAAATTACGCACTCTCTCCGATGAATGAAAGCTCGGTGGGGTCATCTGACAGATACTGACTAACAAACTATGCACATCAAGATATACACTCTGTTTTAAAATCTACGTGGAACTGGCTCTGTATAGTGGTGTGAAGTACAACTCCACTTGCAGAACACTAATTGGCATTTATTGCTACCTCTGACATTGATACCTAGCTCCACGAGTTCTGTTATACTCGGAGGACTCCTTAAGCCTGGGTTTGAGGGGGCCGTCAGCGAACATTCTTCAGACGGCACGGCCGAGAAAGGTACTTTGTGAACAATGAAGTTAATAGTCGTACTTTCTTTTTTAGGTAAGCCCTCAAGGTATCATTGGTATCAATGCAGCTATGAGACGGCGTGGAAGAATTTATAGCACAATAAACAACGACGAAGCCATACCGGAAGGAATAAAAAGACACGAAGCTGCTTTGTGAAAAGGATGTATAAAGCCAGTACCCTAAATGTCAGCCCACTCGCGGGTATCGTATCCGGGGAGTTCGGGTAACGCAGCCTTCGAGATTGCGATGGCCTTAATAGACACAGACGCAGAAACTGAGCTCTCTCCTGAGAATGGGGCTTGTCTGAGGGACGAAAAAAAGGAAGACCATCCGCGCACATAGGAAATTTGGGCCGGGTGTTCTCTTTAACTCAGTGCACTTACTTTGTTTTATGAAGGGAAGGTTCCAAATTGCCGGTGTGGAATGGATCCGAGCAAGCGCACTTAGAAACAGTTTCTTGACACACCTAAAAAAATAAAACTTCAATGGAGAGGTTGGGCTTCTTCATAGATATTTACTGCTTTTGAGTACGATGTGCTGGCAATCTTTGGGTACGGCACTGCTGCGATAATGCAGTTGCGAAAGGTTTCTCCTCATCCTGAAAATGTTGCTGTGTTTAGATGTAACACTAATGTTTCTGCAGATATCTTACAATACGCATTTAAGGGTCCCGTGTATTATACACCAATACTCTACAAATTTGCTTTTAAGGTGTGCCCAGACTTTGAGTTAGTTCCTGCACAAAGCTTTCTTCGTCGCAGCAATTATATATTTTGTGGATTAATTCTTTCTAGGAACGTTTATGTATGTTTATAGCGTGTGTGGGGACAATGGTCCATCTTGCATATTCCCGTAGTTTTGTGCTGCACGAGTTGCTCTTTTTAGAACATGCCAAATGTTTATCATATTAGATGTGCCTCAAGTGAAGGTGTCCGACTAGTGCGGGTAAAACATTCAAGCGCATGTGGGATGACAACCTCAAAAGGTCTGTCAGCTTAAAAGAGTACCTAAGGCAATAATATACGCTTAGATGCTTTGCATAACAATGTAGTGATTGCATTTCTGGTAATACACTATAATAAAGAATTATCGAACTCCATGTTCTGATTCCGAAGATTTCATTAAAATATTTACAACATTTCACTCGGGGTGCCAAAGAAAGCTGTATATGCAAAGTGTACTTCGATAGACCTAAATATTACACTAGCACCCGTAACTATGCTTAGCACTGTAGGCAATTATTGACCACAGACACGTGCCATGGGCAATGATTTGAGAGATTTTGTTGCGTGTTTATGCTGTATTCTGGCTATAACCAGGGTTAATTACGTCACGCCAACCTATTCCATATTTTTCATCCCGCTGTGGATGTACCGCTGTCGCACAGGATATTTCGGAGATGTGCACATTGCAATTCCGTTCGCGAATACTTTTGCGACATCCTTGCAAATAAATAACGCTCACTTTAAGTCGCAATCTTTGCTGCCTTTCTTTATCATCAACAATCGGTTTTTGGGGCCTGGCGCTTGGTATCATAATGTGCTCTTTTCAGTATAAGGGCACTCTCTGCACCCACTATAAGCGGCGCAAATGTCACTGTAGCGAAATGTAGCGAATGAAGAAGTCTGCCAAAATCATGTGCGTAAGTTTATGTTTACTTAAAACAGCCTAGTTAAAACTCTACAGCCTATTTAAACTTTACTGCTATTTAAAACAGTCAAGCACTCAGAAATCTATGTTGCACTACGTGTGGTGCACTGGAAAAAACCATTTCGCTCTGCCCATGTCCTTGGTAACTGCTATATGCAAACCACATTTCCACTGAAAACATACCATTACATAAACAAAAAAAAGCTCCTACAAGCCCGTTCGCGTTAACCCGACTTCACCTTCGGAATCAATATTTTTATCAAGACTGTAAGTATCGCAGGAGAAAATATTACGCAAATAAAGACTATCATACATATATCTGATACAGTGATTTTACGCTTATATCCCGGATTACCTTTAGAAGTTGTAACCTTCCGCCAGGACTTTTGGCCAATTTATTGAAGTATGATTACATTTGTTGGAAGTTTTTAAGGCGCCTACCGGTACCGTGTCTTAATGCAAATATTCGAAATCTTTCCTGTCTGTTATAGTTACATGTGCTAATTCTCCCATCAAGGAATGCACAAGGCATATTCTTCCATGGACACGCAATGTTAAATTACGAATGGGTCCTTTTTTGTTTTTGTGCTCGTGTTCCATATATTCGCATCAGATTGTTCTATCAAGCTTCAAGCACCATGCGGTATTTCAGGAAAACCTAGTGATATGCAGAACCAGCAAATTATTGCGCAATGAAACCTGCCGTATTTCTATTAAACAAGGCGACCGACCTTACCAGAGGTGCGGCAGAGTTCGATAAAAAGGACCTGTAATAGACATCTTTGTGGTAAATTTATATCTCATCTACCAGAACTTTAATGTAGCAAACGCGCATCAGTTCGTTGCGATTCTGTTGAGTGTAGAGAAGAATAACTGCGCCCTTGCCTTACTTATCCTAATACTACGACAGCCCTGATGTGCAATATCGTCCTAAATTTCACTGCCACAACTATTGGTATTTTCATTCCACAGGCTTGCATGGTGACTAATTGAGCCGTTGGCGACACTCAAAACGGTTCACCCAATGAATCTAGTTCTTTTTGACGAGTGCACTCTTCGTCCTATAGCCGTAAGCGAGACAAAGTCCACTCGAGCCAGTGATTATCTAGGGCGGGTCTGTGGCTGCCACGATGCAATTTTCTATTACCGAGCGTACTTGAGCAGCGTGGCGACACTCAGCGAAAGGTCTACGCGCTCTGGATGATGTCGTTTATGGCACCTCCTAGCTCATCCCGAAGAGTAGGCGGCCTCAGGTGCCCAGAAACAAAACTCCAGCCCCGATCTACGTTTTAGCTCTAAAAACATGCTATATCTAAGTAGAAGCGGTGACACCACGGTTGTCGGAGGCTGAGAGGCGCCACTGTACCTACTCAACACGGCGCTTAACCGGTTGGCAGTATATCGGGTGCTGCATGTAACGTTAAAGCAGGTCTCCTATACTCTGTTTTCATTATTGCCCGATGGAAACCATCTCCGCAGGATTCGAGAACGTTAACCCGAAGGAAAAACGTGACTTAAGCAGGTGCATGAATTCGAGTTAGAGTACTTTCCCGCGACCTTGTAAGCACTGAAAATGCCTAAGCACTGAAAATGCCCGGGTCGTGACTCAGGGCACGGGCTTTGTGAAGGGCGCAGATGCACTCGTCGTAGTAAATCGCGTCCAAACCTCAGCGTCAAATTTCTCGTCGGGGAGACTCGCCTGATTCTGACTGCAGTGAGAGCAACACTCGCGGTTTGCCGAGAATGATGTCGAGATTCGTCCTCAAGTAGAGAGTCGGTGCCGCCAAGTTCTGCAGCAGCGCTTCGAGTGCCGTCATCATCATCGTGGCGCTAGTGCGGAGAACACCCCGGCGGCGGCGAAGCGGTTCCATGGCGCAAGCCAGCGAGACCGGACGGCTGGGGGTTTTGCACCAGAAATTTGTGTGGCGAAAGGGAACGAGGAACCAGACGACCGGCTATCAAAGATGGCAACGAACCGAGTGCCTGCAAGCTCCCGCTGGTTGCACTCGTGGCGCGCTTCTTTCCGTTTTTCAGCATACATTACTTTACATATGTTTAAACTTCGTTTTGTTGGCGAGTATGTTTTCTGCAGCACCATTCCAGAATGTTGACACACAAAACGTTGGCTGCGGCTGCAGTGGTCTCTCACATTGGATACTTGTGGAGATGGCAGCAAGCATCCATGAAAGAGTTTCCACTCCTCTCGGCATGGTCGAACCTTCCAACTTTTGTTAGTAAGAGTTGACTTTATTATCTATGTAATTGACTGCAGTCACCCGTATTGATAAAGGTTATAGAAGAGTCTGCTGGGAATAAGGGTCTCGTCCTCCCGTATCTGCAGGTTTACGCTGGTTATTCGTAGGTTGAACTTAGAGTGTTACTAGGTACCTGTCTTCTACACACGACCCAGACAATCACGAAGAAGTAAAAAGGTTTTGAACGTGACAAAGCAGCCTGTATTTTTTTATCCGTGATCTCACGCTTAGCTATAATTTTTTCAGCACCAAATCGAACGGTTTTATAATAAAACGTTGCCACAATTCATTTTGAATCCGTCTGTTTTATTTCTCTGCAGGAAAGCTTCTATGCAGGACAAAAAGCTTGCAATTGCTTCAGGGTTCAAACTAATCTTCGCAATATGAGCTGGGCTATTTTAATTCGGTACTGCTTAGTAGAATTCATACTATCCAATGCGTCATCTGTAACTCGAAATCGGTATTCTGATGTCATTTTTCCATCGCCATATATACCCCAAAGTTCCTCGAACAGACAACAAGCGCTAGGAGCGACGTGCACGTTTTGTTTAAGGATACGAACAATGGAAATGTATTCTTTAAACTGTGTCACCCTACAGGGTAAAAAAAAACAGGAAACAGCACATACAACGCGTTCACTCTGAGGCCTCTTACATCAGATACACAGTAAGCCACAAAAAGCGCGTGGTGATTATAACAACGGAAGAGAATATAGCAAAATCGTGAACACAAAAATACGAACCCGTGGAGAACTACAAAAAAAAATCTGATGTAATTGTGTTCCAGCATGATTATGGTCCGTTTTCTAAAGTACACGCCTGCATGCACAAGATGAATCTAGGGACAACAAACAAGAAAGAACACTTGATGTTGTAACAGGTGTATTTGACACAGTAGCGCGAGCACCAGAACGTTTCGACGTATATTTGAATTCACCTTAAAAGCAAACAATTCAAGTCACCCTGCCATGTGTCTCATCATCTTACTCAGTCAGGGTAATAAACGAATAATTACAAACAAAAAATTCGGTTCTATTATATTTTAAGAAAGGTTTATTCGTTACCTGCACGGTAACAAACGGTCTATTCGCCAAAAGTGACGGAGACCAAGTAGCCTCTATGCCTGTAATTTTTTGACAAGACGACGCCCTGAAATTCCAAATACAGACATTGTAACCGTACCGCTGCAGGCCGAAAACGGCTGTGTATTCATTGAGAAAAAGTTTTTGTGCACCCACGCTGGCTTTGTCAAAAAATGTTGATTAGGTTTGCACACTAAGTAGAATAGCTTGCATTACATTACTTAAATCTCGGCATAAGGCCATACAAAAATTGTTATGATTGGATTCAATGACAAGGAAAGTTGTTTAGGCGTCGGCTTCGGTGCTCAGTTGACATGCAATTTAATAACAATCTCAGAACTCTCCAAGTTAAGGCGCACAAAAAATGCGGGCCCCTCGCAAGACGCTGAACCACAAATTACCGACAACAACCATCTTGAACCGCTAAATAGCTTAGAACGCACCTGTACACACCAGGTAACAGGTGGTTCAGACCAGCCGAAAGCAGCACAAAGACACCTAACTCACATGAAACGTCTGGAAACAACTGAGCGTAATTTTCATTCTGGTACGATTTTGTTTTTGAAGAATAAAATATCTTATTGCGATGGATTACATTATATTCCTGTGTTAAATTCTTGCCCTGCTCCACCCCACTATTACATGAGCTATTGTGACCTTTGAACAACGGAAGGCAGTTTCGCAATGCTTGAAATGTCCTGCAGCGACTTTTTCGAAGGCAGTATTTTATTCTCATCTACCCCAACAAGAAAATTCAGTAATAAATTTGCAAATAAATTAAACGCCCTGTGACGTGAATGCTATGTTTCTATGATGGCATGAATCGGAGAACGTTGTTGGCAACAGGCCCCTCCACAAGAATATTGAAAATATTTTAGTGGTCATCCACCATGTCAAACACGTGTGCGTGTGGATGAGAAAGCAGCCAAATAGGCCGTCAATGCTTTTTAGCATAATACGAAAAGGGGCAAATTTCGAGAGACCAGCCTGTTACTAAAATATTCAAGAAATCTTAATTTGAACCATAAAACCACATAAAACTTCAAAATGGAAACAGGTAACCTATCCGCATGTCGATTTTACTCACTTCGGTTTACTAGACCATTCAACAGGATTAGCACCTTTTAAATGACCCTAAATGCCTGCATCTATATGTGTCGATGAATGGTGACGGAAGTTTAAACATATTGTAACAGGGAAAGTAAGCACTGGGGTTCGTAGAAATGGTAAAAGCTCCGTTTATTCAGAGGGCGAACTTGTGCCCGTAATTCCGCTCTCACTGCTAGCTACACCGTCCTAGAAAGGTATGCTGACGGGCCAGTTGGTACATTGTTAAACTAAGAAAAACAGCGCAAACGACGGGACGAAGAAAGGTAAGACTAAACACAGAAACGTCCTAGAAACCTCTCCTTCATCTTTGTGTTCGTCTTGCCTCAGCTGCTCACTTCAACGTCTTTATTCGAATATTGGGTATGGACCTCTCGGACTGTCTGGCGATGATCATAATGATGCTGTGGCATTACTCGCCCCCCCCCCCTCCTTCTAAAACGGTGTCGGCCCGATGACGGGTGGTGTGCTCGTTGGTATTCCAGCCAAAGCAGTCTTGAAAACATAGTTGTTCAAAAACTCCATTCCAGTGTGCGAATGCCTAAAAGCATGGAATAAGAAGTATTTCAGGAGGGGAATCCGCTCGGCTGGGAAAGCGAAGGTGGGCGGCGCGTTAATGTCACTGTCTGGCGAGGACAAAATGCATCTTGCGGAGCAGCACAAGAGATGAGGCGTCAAGCGCGTTGTCATAGTTTACATGTTCTTCTAGGGATGTGACCGACAAAAATCGCAATAATAGCGAATAGATTGTGAAAATTGCCAAATTTCTCTCTGTAAAACCAATAAATAGAACTGCCGGACATTTTAGCAGCAGATATTAATAAGTACTGCCATAGTTTCAAGTAATACGGGGCTTATAAACAAAGGAAGCTTATCGAATGCCGCTTGCTGCTCCCCTGTCCAGATGAATGGCGCAGCGATTTTGTAAAGCGCGTTAACGGTTCGGCAATCTTGGAGAACCTTCCACGAAACGTTTGTATTACGCTCAAAGGCCTAAGAAGTTACGTATCGCTTCTTATCCGTGGGCAGTGCAAAAGAGCGCACATCAGCCGTTTTGTCGGGATCGGGACTGGCGCCTTGAGCACTTACAATGTGTGCAAGAAAATTCAGTTCGTGGACCCCGATATGGCACTTTTCAGGCTTGATAGTTACATATGAAGGGCGAGATGGTTACAGAACGCACATCAGTCGCACATGGTCTTCCTCAAACGCAGTGAAAAAAAAACAACCCCGTCATCTAAGTAAACCACACACGTCTGCCACTTAAACCCCGCCAGTACAGTGTCCATCTCCGTTGGAAGGTTGTAGGGGCGAACACAAGCCAAACAGGAGGAGTTTACACTCGTAGGGGCCGTCGGGTGCTACGAACGCCCTATTTTTAGGATATCGCTCAGCAACTTCTGTTCGCCAATAAACAGGTTTCAAATCTAATGGGGAGAAGAATTTGGCATCACGGAGGTAGTCAATGCAAAACCGAAGCGTGCTGTATTTTTTCTTTGCTAGAACTACGGTAGAAGCCCACGCGCTTTTAGAAGATTGAAGAACATCACCATCGAGCATCTGATTCCTCTTGCTCTTGATGACTTCCATTACCCTTGGTGCCACCCTATACGATACTTTTACCCGCACCAGCGCGCCTGTGACCCTTGATCGGTTGGCGCTCCTTCCTCATTACTGGCAACCCAGTTGCACCGCTGCTTCATGACAGTCCTGTGGGCTCTGTCTGCTGGGTAATACTGTGTACGTCGCAAGAATAATTTGTTGCTTTCCGGTTTCGTGAAAAATAAAATGCACTCCTTTTCGGTAGAAAACATCTTATAAACGCTGTTGAAAACAGCGTCGCTAAAGGTGCCTGCAAAAGGGGTGTTTCGGAAAATCCGGAATTTGGGGATTTGCAAAAAAACCTAATGAAACACCAATAATTGAGCACGCTTACCAAATTTTATTTTAGCTATCGGCGTAAATCCCAACAAAAGAATAAAAAAAGACAGATAATAAATAGTAAAGGTATTTTTGCCGTAAACGGTTGTATGCCATCAGGTTCGCACACAGCATAATCGCGAAAACACATTCGTCTTCTGGCGCTGGTGGGTGCCACATTCGACCAGAAAAGTTCTATGAACCTAGCTTGAGGATGCTCAGAAAAACTTTATTTTTTATACTTCTCCTTATGCTTATCTTTACCCTGATCCTTATTATTTTCATACTGAGCCAAATTATACTGATCCTAAATAGCCAAAATTCAAGAACTTTTCGCAGCACGTCATTTTGCAAAAGTGACTGTGACCCTCTTATCCTTTGGTTCTTTACAAACACCATGAAGCCTGACCAGACAGCCCCTGCCTGGATTATCCGACGGTTAAGGGGACCAACACCTACCCCCTGGGCGAGTACGTACTAGCGACGCTCTCCACTTTAGTAGGGCGAGGTTGATCCTCGCGCGCCTCCCGCCTCTCCGTACAGAGCGACTGGGGACGCGTGCCAGCGGGGACAACCGGGAAGACCACTATCGAAAACGCAGCGCACGGGTAAACCCCTTTCGGCCACATTTCAGACGTTCTTGCATCGGCCATTGTCCCCTATATGCGCCGGTCACGGCACCCACTGTGTTCATTTTCGCATGCCTTGATTTATTCAGTTCGTTATGAAGGATACCTGGTGAGCATTCGGGCATATTGCACGCTTTATATATTATAACATAATATTTATAGCATATTTCACAATAAATATGATATTATCATAGTATTTTAATATAATATAGTTATAATTTACAATGTAAACCAATATAGCCGGTCATTGTTGTTTTTGGTTTTGTTTTTGCATCCCAAGCAACACTAAGCTACATCGGGCAGCTTTCGCAGGGTGAGAAGTTATGTCCTTCACCGCTAGATGAAGCACGCCCCCTTCCACAAGCGGCCCCCGCAGTGAGAAGCGTCGCAATGGCGTAGTCAGATAGGCGTCATGGGAGAGATAGGCGAGAAGGTAAAAGAGACTTGCGCGAGACGCGTACGAGGAACATGAGGGGGACCTGGCTGATGAAGTCGAGGAGGCCGCCGCCGCAGCGATAAGCGCGCCCTGAAGGAAAGCCATGAGGCCACCTACGACGCATGAACATGCGCGATAGAGGAAGACAAACATCCAGCTGCGCTACCTCGTACTGCGGCGAGACTTCAACAACGCCGTCTGGCGAAGAGCGAAAACACTGCTCTTGAGTACATCTTCACTACCTTCCAGTATTAGGCCTTAGTGGGACTTCCTTCATTTCCTTTCTTCTTTTTACGCGGAGCCCATGTATATTTATTTCACAATACTTTTTGTCGTACGTAATTCTTGGGAACACACTTAAACAAATACAAATATTTTTTAAATGTGGGAATACGGTGTTTTTCAAAGAGCATTCTGTTCATGTATATCTTCCAGAAGTAATTTCTCGGAACGATGCTGTTTAGGCTGGTTCTGGGGCGGGCGAACGTAAGCAGGAAATATGCCTCGACGCGATCGGTCGTGACTTGTGTCACCAACTCTCGGAGGCGCGACACAACCGGAAGAAGCACGGCTTTAAAAAGACGTTGCGGGCAGGAGCAATAGAAAGCTACAAGCACTGCTTTAGAAATGATTCCCGGAGAGGCTCACTGTATCGCTTATTACGAGCAGTAGTGCAGTTACCACGTGCAAACACCCACACACACCCACCCACACACCCACACACACCCACACACACACACACACACACACACACACACACACACACACACACACACACACACACACACACACACACACACACACACACACGCGCGCGCGCGCGCGCGCGCGCACACACACACCCACACACACGCACACACACACGCACACACGCACACACGCACGCGCACACACCCACACACACACACACACACACACACACACACACACACACAGAGGATAAAAGAACAAAATGAAAGAAGCGAGGCGGCCGAGAAGAGATAAGTTAATCAATTTAACTAGCATGCCAGAAACCCGAGTAGAACAGACAACCGGTGGGCAGCAAACGACTTCCGAAAATTTTATCCAAACGCTACTATCACTGCGCCCTCTGCACCTCTTGGAGTTGCAGCGCAATGCCGGTGGTCATACGTTTATTTTACACGCTTTTCATACCGAGGTTTCATTGGTCTGTGACCACTAACGACGGCACCACGACGCAAACATGACCGAGTATTGAAGTATAACCACGCGTAAACTCAGCCGAACCGAGAATAAGGCAGGAGGGGGTCGCCAGCTTCGCGGTGTGCCAAGTCTTTGCACCCCTACGGAAAAACAGTGGCATTTCTTTTGAAGGGGGATTGCTTGCAACTGTTCAACTGTTACGAACTTATGCCGCTAGTTGTAATAAACATGAAAACACCTTCAAATTGCCCTTACAAATAATGACAAGACAGCATCATGCCATGTGTGACATAATAGTGATATTTTTTAGAGGAACACTCCGTAAAGCAATTATTAATACTCCCCAAATTCTTGTTCAAACATTTACGAACATTTTAAGGCGTATTTTACAGTTTTAAATTGATATTTGATAGCTAAAAAACAGCGTAAAATTTTAGGATTCCCCGAATACACTCCGATGTACCTTTTCTGATTTGGAGTAAACCTCGTTTACTCCAAACACAACAAAAAAATAAAATTATTTTCCATTAGTATTTCTTTTTGTCGTCCGTGCTCCTACATTTTACAGAATATGGAAAAGCTCCCCGACGGATTGGTCACGCACGCAGTTCGGCGTTTAAAAATTGGGTGCGTGTTCCCTACCAGCCATCAATGGAGAGCCTAAAGCATTGCTTAACGCGATCGAGACTTGGACAGAATACCGTATAATCAGCTAAGGCCCTTTATTTGTATAAAAAGTGGTGCACTTACCAATGTTTAGAACAGAAGTGACGTTTCTGGGTTCCTGCAGATCCCTTGTTCACAAACAATTCATGGATACGGATCCTGAAACATCAATTATTGTTTTTAACATAAGTCCGCGTTCCTGCCTTTTTATACAAAAGCTTTTACCCGCAGCTAAGATTTCGAGCTTCCGATTTTCAAAGCTCTTTCTCTGGAACAGGACAAGGGCATAGAGGCACATTCTTTGAAAGAGGGAAGTAAATGTGCTGAATCTCTTTTTCGTCTAAGCGACGAGTAAAAAGCATTTTCGTCGACCCTTGACATTTTCGGATACCAATCAGGTGTATCCGACACAGAAGTCTCTTTTATATTCCTAAATTGTTGCTTCGGCAAACAACGAATTGAAAAATTAGAAACCATGCAGAGAACTAAATGATAAACGTATCTACAATCTATCTAACCCTGCGTGGCTTGAATAATGAATATCCTTTGTGAACACTGAAACTTTGTGGAAGTGGAGCTTTGTGAATAATGAATCTCCTTTGTAAACACTAAAGCTTTGTGGAAGTGAAGCTTTTTTATTACCTTCAATTTACTAGTTTCGATTTGCTCTTCACTATTACGCCGAGTCCAATATGCGGACTTTTTTTTTGGGGGGGGGGGACGCGGGATGAGGGGCGGGGGTTGATTTAACCGTTTTAAACATGAATATGCTCGACATGCTCGAGTCCTGGCGAAAATGTCTGTACCCGTTGTTGTGCTCTGCTACTACAAATGCTAACTTTGTGTATTTTATGCTTGTACTCTCCGGAGACGTTGAATCGAACCCTGGCCCTCTCCTGTAACGCTTGAAATTAAGATGTCCGAAAGACTTGCTTCTATACTTGAAAGTATGGGCAAGCTTGAAGCAGGGCAGGATGCTATTTTAACTGAACTGAAAGGTCTCAAGGAGAGGCAAGATGCGACCGATAGCGAGCTCAAGCGCCTGGCCGAACGGCTAGGAGCACTGGAGAATAAAGTTGCGTCGCAATGCACCGCGACATCTTCTACACCTAGCGACACTTCAAGCAGCTTAAATGACAGATTAACAACTACCACAGCAAGGTGTGATTATGCGGAGAACAGGGCTCGGCGGTGTAACTTATTGTTTTATGGTATTGAGGATGACCCCAAGGAGGACTGGCCTGGGTCTGAGCAGAAAACAGTCGATTTCTGCTCAGATAAGCTTAAAGTTACCGCCGACACTTTTAAGTTTGATCGCGTGCAGAGGTTGGGAGGGTTTGCTCCCGATAAATGCCGACCCATAATTGCGAAGTTCTGCTTCTTCAAGAACAAACAAACCATTCTAGGTTCGGCGCACAGGCTTAAGGGGTCGACTTTTTCGATCGGTGAAGATTTCGCCTTCTCAACCCGAGTAGCCAGAAAAAAACTAAGAGCTTTCGCCAGAGAAGAAAATAAGACATTTAAGCTATCGGTGGATAGAATACGCATGGAATAAAACCTACATATATGACCCCGTAACTGATACTGTTATCGCTTCGAACATATAGCAAAGGGCCGGCGTCCACCCTTTGCGACCTAAGAACCACTCAACTAAAGAATTGCCGTTGTTATCGGTTACGTACACTAACATTGGAAGCTTACTTCCTAAACGCGACCAGTTATGCTCTTACTTGAGCGACAGTAATAGCGACATCTCGGTGCTAACTGAAACTTGGTTACATTCTGACATCAGTGATAGCAAACTTTTTAACAAAAAGAGGAACTACAGCGTTTACAGATACGATAGAACACACAGGAGGGGTGGTGGTGTTCTGCTCGCAGTTAGAAACGGGATAACGCCGTTTTCCGTTGAAACGAATGCTTCGGTTGAAATAACTTGGGCTGCATGCGTGACGGCATCCGCAAGGTCTTAATAGGCGCCTGCTACCGTCCACCTGACTCCGATCCGTCCTTCTTGAAGTAACGGCGTGAAAGTATATCTTGTGCCTTGAAACAATGCCCTGCTGATATACTCTACCTTTTCGGGGACTTTAATTTCCCTCTCATTGATTGGTCGCTCCTCTCAGCCCCCTGTAGCATTTCAACCGAATTCATTAACTTAACCCTGGACTTCAATCTTGTTCAAGTTATAGATGAACACACTCGAGGGTTTAACATCTTCGATCTTGTGTTAACCACTGCACCAGAACGCATAGCATTCGTATCATATATCGATGGGTTCAGCAATCATATGCTCCTTCAGTTTACATTTCACACTCCTTTTAAATTTCCCGGTGCCATCATTAAAAAATACGCGATTATAACAAAGGTATTTACAGGGAAATGAACGCAGAATTGGAGGAATTCTTCAATGAATCCTTCCTACCCTCATTCAGTTCCCGGTCTCTAGATGACAGCTGGGTGCTCTTCAAGACCAAGATAGCCGAACTGGTCGACAAACACGTGCCTTTAATAACAATTAAAAATGATCAATCTAATCCGTGGTTCAACACACAACTGAGAAACATGCGAAGCAAAAAGAAACGACTGTATAAGAGTGCTAAATCGACTTCCAGTGCGTCGTCATGGGCCAAATATAAGGCATTTCTGAGAACTTTTAACTCTGCAGTACACAGTGCCAAACAAAAATACTTTTTTGAGGATTTACCTTCGCTGTTTGCGTAAAGCGCACTCACGTAATACTTTACTCGCACAACGTGACTTTAACTGCGACAGAAAATACACTGGGTGAAGGTGAAAAATACGAAGGCCTGCAACGTAACTTTAACTGCGCAGGAAAATACACTGGACGATGTTGAAGAATAGATATTCCGGAAGTGCACTGGTCTTGTGTGTTCTTCACCTTCACCGAGTATAATATCTTCCGCAGTTAAAACCATGCCGTTTTAGCGCATGTCGTCCGCGATTTGTTTCACTGATTTAAAACAGTGTGTTGTTTCCGGCAAAAAAAAAAGTTTGCGTAAGTTTTCATTGAATTTTTGTTTGAATACAAAAATAATTTTTTATCCTTCTTCGCGTCGTCTCAATTTTTGTGAAAAAGAAGTCCTGAAGCAAAAGTCATGATTTCTCCGTGTCATCTCACGTCATTATATTTTTGCAAAACAGATTGCCTAAAATAGTAGGCATGACTTCTCCGTACCACGATTTGTTTCACTGATTTAAAACAGTGTGTTGTTTCCGGCAAAAAAAAAAGTTTGCGTAAGTTTTCATTGAATTTTTGTTTGAATACAAAAATAATTTTTTATCCTTCTTCGCGTCGTCTCAATTTTTGTGAAAAAGAAGTCCTGAAGCAAAAGTCATGATTTCTCCGTGTCATCTCACGTCATTATATTTTTGCAAAACAGATTGCCTAAAATAGTAGGCATGACTTCTCCGTACCACATGTACTGTTCATGAACGCAACGTGGTTATTCATCAAACCGAATGTACTTGTCAAAATAGATTTCAGAAAACGTTTTACGCGATGCGGTGTCGTAGGCTGCCGACCCCGTTAATGCATGGTTAGAGCATATTGATCGCCCTGTTGTCGCATCCTTTCTACCTTTCACGCATACAAATGCATACCATAGCTTTGAGCTATGAGGCCGTAATCCCACTGCTCAAATCCCATCTGTCATACCACTGCGGCTAAGGGTGTTTTGGCCGAAGAATGCATTGCGACACTCATGTTGGGCACCACCAGCGTCACGAAGTTTTAGGATATCTTGATATTTAAGCCCTCTAGTAACTAATGTTTCAATGCGTTACGCTTCAATACAGCACCAACCAGAAATAGGCATCAAATAGAAACTCAAATTGTTGATTGCCGCTGAGTTTCGCTTCTTATCTTCACATTTTTTGCCAGTTGATTGTAGTGCAACGCCTTGGAATTCATGCGATCATCACACCTCACTGCTACATTAAATGGTGTATTTTTGCGTATGAGCTGCGCAAAAACTTCTAATTTGCAACTTTTCGCAAGATTGCCCTTGGCGTCGAGTTTCGTGCTCCAATACTTGAATTGAAATTGCTGTGCGGTGGAGTTAGCCAATAAGATCTTTTACAAACGAATTTAAAAGAGGTACTGTGCGGAACCACTATTATAGAACGACTATAAATTTGTTGACACTTTCTCAGTTTGAACACCGCTTTCTGGCCAATTTATAGTTCCACAGATTATCGGGGAATACCCAAATTTGTCCGGGAGTTGAATAGATAGGGCAGCTCTTCATCAAACATATTCTATGCCGTGGCATGCTTACTGTTAAAAACGTCGCCCAGAAAGAAAATTTCCCGCTTCCCTATCGTAGTCGTTAAATGTGATTATAACAAATCTGTCATCTCGTTTATACATCTTGCAAAGGATTGCACATTGGGCCGGCGTATGTATTATATCCCTGCTCCAGTGAAGGACACTACAATTCTCTCACCGGTAGTGACGTTATCAGTAGAAAATTTGATTGCGGAACATTATAGTGCCGGTATAAACCAAGTAATTCAGTGAATTTCTAGCTATTCCCGAAATACAAGCACACACAAATGGCTACAGCGGAGAATTCACAGTGCCTGCAATAAACCGCGGTATCATTTTTTTTTCCAAAGTGTCCCCTAACTGTCATTCCCAAACCACGAATTTTCGAAGGCTTTCCGGAGCAGCTCACAAGAAAAAAAAATGTCGACGTCTCTACGTACCTCGTCCGCTCTTTGTTACTTGGCCAAGCATCAGATGGCCCGCTGGAGGGTTATCCTGCGCGTGCATTACTTGTATATGTCCTCTAAAACTCCGATGTAGGTTTTCTTTTCATTGTTCTTTAATTAAGTGCTTCTTAAACGGCCGCGCGGAGAAAATAATCAAACGCTTTCTCTAACTCCATAAGGGCATGCAAGGATGTTTAGTGTACACTGCAAATTTTCTATCACCTGGGTGGTGACGTGGATGCGATCTATGGTTGAGTTCCCTTTTATAAACCTAGCATGCTCTATAGGTTGATTGAAATCCAGTCTGTCACCAATGAGGCGAAATATAACTTGGGTAAACAGATTGCAAATATCGGAGAGTAGCCTGATGCATCCGTAATTCTTGAGGTTCTTGGGACCTCTCTCCTTATGAATCAGAATAATGTCGCTGATTTTCAGCTATAGAACTTTTTGACTCTTGAAGCATTCCGAAAATTGTCGCTAGCTTTCCCGTACAATATCTCCTTCCTCCTCCAAACGATCGACGGGTATGCCCTCGTCCCCTCCAGCTTTTCCTATTTTCCTGCCTTTGTGAGCCTTTCTTAATTTCTTCTTAGTTAACAGTGAGACATCGCAAGTTCAACTCGTATTCTCCATTGTTTTCCCCGATCTAACTTCGCCTTTATACAGATTGATGTAGAATCGATCTGCTGCAATAATTATTTCATCCACGTTGTGGGTAATGTTTCCCTCTTCATATCTCAGTGCGTACACCCTGTCCTTGCCGATACCGCCTTCTTGGCTTCAAGAAATGCTGAGTAATAGTTTTTCGAGCTAACCTCAGTTTTTGTTTTAGCTTGTTTCTGTACTACTTAACGGCGTTACATCACTTGAACATGTATTAAAAATGTTCTGTACAATTTTTACTGAAGTTTAATTTGTTGCCTCGAATCTTGCAAAATCCATGGTTTTCTGATTCTGCGAATAATTTTAAGGGTTTTTAAAGGGAAGTGACGTTTGTATATTTCGTAAGTTAACCACGCAAAAGAATATAAGCCCCGTTACCATTCTTGAATGTAGTAATACTACCCAATCTTGCTCAATTACTGCCATTCGAAAAACCTCGGGGGCACCGTCCGTTATGCATTGATATGTAAAAGCGTCTGGTTTTTTAACTGCTTCTAGAAGCCTTTCCATGCATATGAACACGAAGATAATCTCTCGGCAAATCCCGCCAGTGTATCTTCTAGACTGTCGCGATTGTATATTACGAAGTTCCCCACTGACCTTAGCGTTAATATCTGCAATCACAATCGTGATTTCAATTGTTATCTTGTTCATCATTCATTTGTCGTCCTCGTAGAACCTGCCTATGGCTGCCTCATCATAGTTGGTCATTTGCTGATATGCCAGCACTATGTTTAACCTGTATCCCTTCTTTACCTCGATCACAATAACCGCGACTTTCTCGCTAATGCTGAAAAACTTCACCACGTTTCCTGCGATTTCTCTGTCGATTAGAAATCCCAACGTGTTCTTTTTTTCTATTGTGGTCCACTGGAGCACAGAATATGCCCGCTTTAGAGCTTCGTGCTGCTTACTCTTGCCCTTGAAACTTCGCTTAACCCTACGTATCCACGTAGTGTCAGAGGGCTCCACTAGTACTACAGGTAAAATTTCTTCGCTAGATAGAGTGCGTTCATTGAACGCTGCCAGGCTTAAGTTTCAATGGTGGCCTTTCTTGACCCGCAACCTCGAGCACCTTCCAATTGTCGAGGACGTGTTTGGATTCTCACATTTTCGTCAGTAAGTCTGCCAGGTGTGTTCTAATCGTTTCGCCTTCCTCTTTCACGAAGTCGTAGAGCAGCAATGTACTAAATTTGAACCTCGTAGCAGGAATAGCTTTACAGGTATAAACGTTTACTTTCTCTTCGTTTACAGCGCGGCAAGGTGACAATTTTGAAGGATATACTCGCATTTTGTTGTGATAGTTTCACAAGTTTAATGAGCTTGCTAGGAGCATTTTTGATGAAGTTACGGCCAATTTCTGAAGAGTAAATCCCGCAGTAACTTCTAGAACCTTCAACTCATGGCTGACGCCGTGTAAAAGATCAACAGGAGTTTTCCATTTATGTCAGGAAACATGCAACGTTTTATCAAGGCCAATACCGTTCGTCCCGGCACGTTGTTCTGGGTACAGTGTTTCGCCAAGCTACACGCAGAAAAAAGAAGAATATAAACCGTTAAGCATAAAAAACCAAGAAACCTGAAACCTTTAATAATTTCAATGAACATATGGGTGTCTGCTTGCTAGTGTTGTAAAGCTGTAAATGTATAGTTGGTTTGGTAAAAAATGTTTTTTTTAAATAGAGGCCAGCGTAGAAGTTTTGAAATTGGAAGTTTTTATTGCTGTAAAATACACTTGTCAAAAAAGTTTAATTTTTTACTAAGTGCAGCAACAAGGATCTTTTCTTCAGCACAGACGAAGCTAAAGCTTTTATTCCTCATTTGCTTTGTGTTGAAGTGGTGAACGCGAATGTTCATCTACAACTTAAGTTGATGTGCTGCTGAACAACTTTGTAGACTTTGTGGCCGCACCCTTTATTATAAAGCAGCAGCATGTATGCCACTGGCTAGTCTCTTTTTGCTTCCTCCACATAACACGGAGCTTCCTGTGGCGCTCGTTTGTACCATCGCGTCTTCACATATTGCACGTGCGGCCATGGCATACCCTTCCCATTCGCTGCTGTTTGTCTTTGTCGGCGGCCCCACAATCCTTTATGAGAACCTTTCTGCAGCTTTCCTGTAACCCCTTCTGGGGCTTCCTACTATTTTGTGGGAACCTTATGGGTTCCTTTAAACATAAAACTCGAAATCTGAAACAAACAGAACGTTCAGTACTAAATGCGTGCAGTCAGACATTTCTTTCGTCAGGCCGTATTCGTGCCCGTTTGTTTTTCTTCAGCATGAACTACCACCTGCCAAACGCTTTGTCCTACAATAGACAAATGGAATTTAAAAAAGAAGAAAGACAGTGTCCTTGTGCCACAACTACCTAAGAATTTTTTACAAAAATTACACATAAAAACAGTTAATGCTACTTTCCACCATACCTTTCCTCAAAATGTCTACTTATACGTTCAAACCCCAAATCCAACACCCGTGTATCGCGCAGCATTTTCTGCACTTAAGAAAATCCCTACCCCCAGTAACAACCCCTTGCCTTCAGATGCACAAGAACATCCAAATGCGCAATCCAACCAGAGTGATATATCATAAAATTGTTCATTCCAAACGTTGCTTTACCCAAAGACTTGCCCACACAAATCGAAATTAACGTGGTAGTAAGCCAATGTACATAATATGGTACTGTACCATAGGTTTAAATTCACTGCTACGTTTAAATGTGCATCTGTGCTTTGAAAGATACGTGAATGGTCATCAACAAATAAATAGTTCCACACCAGCGGTGAACACGTCATCCTTCGCTCCCGCTTCCATTCAATGCCACGAAGTGCCGTACAAAGGCAGGGGGGGGGGGGGTATTTAAACTCTTTTTAACCCTGTCTGTTTTCTGCGGATTTGCAATTGAATGTGTTATATTGGTTTGCACTCCATTGAATTTATACTCATTTTAACAATGTATGTTTGCTGCGGTTTTACTATTGATTGTTTTATCTTGATGTACCCTCCATTGTGTCATGTTGCCGCTAAATGTTCACACTTTGGGTGTTTAACGCGCCTATGTGTCATCTGGGCTATGAGGCTTGCCATTCTGAAGGGCTCCAATATATTTCTGGCCACCTGGAGATCTTTGCGGGCACAGAAATCAAGACACATGTTCTCTTCACCTGTCCTCCCTTTAAAGTATACGGAATGATGTATTGGCGAGCTATAACTAAGCCCTCCCTGATGCAGTAACTATGAGCCGAAGTAAAATATTTTAAATCTATTTATAAAAAACCTTGAATAATATTTGCCCAGCAAATGAATATTTTCGCTACTTTTATAATCCTTCATTTACGGAAGGCTGCGAAAATATGTTTCCTCTTTTTCAACGCTGTACCTCTCAGATATACGCTAAATTTTTTTTCGGTTCAGCCATATGCCAATTCACAGTACAGATGAATATTTTATGGCAACTACACCTCTCTTTCACAAGGTGTGTTGGTACAGGGACTGAGCCAGTAGTGTTGATAAAGCATGCTATTATTCCCCTATGATGATTTATTCAACGTATACCATCCACAATGCTGTTAATATTCTAGACAATGACATTACCACGTTATTAGTTTTGAGATAACGCAAACATTAAATACTCCTCGCTAATATTTATGACTATATGGAGTTATGAACTCCACTATGGTCTTAGGTATCCTTGAGGGAAAACAATATCAGGACCAAAAGTTCCGAGTTTGGATCTGTTGATAAATAAGTCATCAGTGACGCTGGCCGTAAATATTTCTGAGCGAAAATAGCAAGCGTCAAAAAGCGCAAACCATAGCGCCTGAAATATGTAGCCATTACTGCAATTTTTTATGAAATTCTTACTGTTTTATTTTCAGCAGGGCCCAGTTACG
Source organism: Haemaphysalis longicornis (assembly GCF_048455015.1). Classification (NCBI taxonomy): domain Eukaryota; kingdom Metazoa; phylum Arthropoda; class Arachnida; order Ixodida; family Ixodidae; genus Haemaphysalis; species Haemaphysalis longicornis. The sequence continues at coordinate 134,937,668 of NW_027526445.1, forward strand.
CTGTTCTAACAATCAAAGCTACGAGAGCATTGATTCAACTGGGTGGGGGCGGAGAGGCGGAGTTCACTTTTTGGTGCGACATCCGCGAAATCAGGTGGTTTGTTTTCCCAGTGAAGGTATGCTGGGCTTGTCTTTGACATAAAAGGCTTGTGCCTATTTCAAGGCATCCATAAAGAATCGCACGTGCTCCCTCCGAATATTTGCTATCGCCACAAAGCCTATGTTAAATTCTCTGCAGATCGCGCTCCAATGCAGGCATCGTACAAACAATTGCAATAAAATTGGTTATAACACGACCTTAGAAATTAGTCGAATTTTACTTGGTTGTCGTTATCAGTTCGTTCAGTGTGATGTTGTAAATGTTACAAAATCTCCGTCCGCTCTCAATACATGCCGGTCTTTCGAGGAAATACCGTTGCAGAAAACGACGGTAGCAATTAATTGTTGTGCGAAACCACTTCGATGAAACAACGTTAGAATTGGCCCGCAACACGGTATCATTAAGCTTAGTTAATTTATGTGCCGTACAGAGTACATAGCGAAGTTCTGAACGTTAGGGAATTGCTACCTGCTGTCAATACATGATACTTACGAAGTAGTGTTTGTTACTGAAAACAGCTTTAAAATTGTTATACCAAAACTAATACGAAACACAATACATGAAAAATATTTACATATGAATCTATTAACGCAAAAGTAAAAGTTTAGTCAATGAACGAAGTTGGTAACCACACATTGCTTGAAGTCTTATGCAGCAATGCAGCTGCGTTGCCATTACAAATTCACAGTAGTAGGACTTTAACATTTTATTTCCCTCGAGGCCATGTTGAGCGCAGAGTACTGAACGGAAATACGAACGCGCCCATCACCGTCAAAAAAATTCTCATTCATGGTGGCATCCATGACAAAGAAAGGTTTGCTTTTTGTGAACCAGTATTTGTGCTACGCTGTATAAACTTGCATCTATGACAAAGAAGGGTTTGCGTTTTGTGAACCAGTATTTGTTCTACAGTGTATAGGAATTTGCAACTATGACAAAGAAATGTTTGCGTCTTGTCAAATGTATTTGTGCTACGGTGTATAGAAACTCGCGTATTCAAACGCTCCACAAATTTGAAAGGTGTTTCTCTTTCTTAACCCTTTTTGGGGTAAAACAACATTTCTTCAATACATTTTGAGCAGGAGAATTATACACACATTTTAGAAATGTAATAGATCACCGGTTTACGGGTAATAATCTGTAAGAAAGTGAATATTCGCTAAAGCTAAACTTCAAAATACACATTCCTAAATTAAAGAACAAAAATAAAGCTGTGAGCACTTATTAACTGAGCTCATTTAAAAACGAAGGGTCTAAATATCGCTTCTAATGTAGCATTCTGAATATATTCAGTGCAGTGTTATCCTAATATCAGCCTGCTGCCCGAAATGCGTGCAAAAGCGTTCAGCAGCACCCTTCTGCCCAGAAGCGATAAAATCGTTGCAAGCAGCACTCTTAATGCGATCAGGGCTGCTATTCGTTTCGATTAGAGAGCCAATGACATTGAGAAATAAATGCATGCATCAGCTGCCCCATTCCTCTCCAATTCCACAGGAGACGGCTGCTGGTTCATTCTATTTTTTCTCAAACCGTTAGATGTCCCGGCATCGACCTGACTTGACGAATTCTCCGGCAGATTCATCGGTAGACACCGTATCTATCTTTTTGTCCTATTTGTTCTCCCACTCATACAGTCTTGATTGACCTGGCCCCTCTGTGTACAATATTATTTGTGCGGACAGTTCGATAAATGTTGTAAGCTGGTTTACTTGAGGCAAACTTTTTGTACGCATTTAGAATACTGCAGCCATATGGCGTTATGCAAAAAGCGGGTCAGGTTTCTTAATATTGGTTTTTTTTTACAATGCACCCAAAGTATGTCGACTGAAAATAGCGTTCTTATTCGCAGACGTTCCAAGCAATCCAGAATATCTCACATATAAGGACTTGACGGACCAATATTGAGTACCTTTTAACTAGAGCTTATTCCTCATGTCATAGATAATTTAAGGGCTGATACCAAATTACTAACGTTTTTTATCAATGTTCACATACAAAAACTGACGCTGCCGACCGACTTTTTTAATATTGAAGGTATGCTACGGCCACTCAACCGCCTTAATGCAAAAACGTCAGATTGTCGTGCTGTGGAAGACGCCTCACTGGCTTGAAACTCATAGGATCAAGCATTTACCAAGTCAGCTCGCTCAAAATGAACGGGGATAACGTTGTTGACAAGATTACACAAATACTTCGGCAAATGCTCTTAAACATTTCGACTGCGTATCCACAGCTACCTAAAACAAGCTTTGTAGAAGAAAAAATATTTTCTGACTGCTCAAATGCTCTGTTGAACTGTGTAAAGGTCCAAAAACATGCCGTAAACAATCGTTTCTTCAGAAAACGTAGTGAGAAGAATCATGACAGCCCTAAAGCGAATCGAGAGAGGGCGATATGCCCGTTCACTACTATGTAAAAGCATATGAGCCGCTACATTTGCTGCAAACTTTTGGGAAGCAGGAACATGGAGAATTTATTAGTTGTCAAAAGCCGAAGTAGATAGTTACTTGCAGATTCTTGTTGAAAGGAAATCTGTGAACAAGCATTCTATCTGGACGCGTAGGCCCATTCAAGACGCAGCCATTTTAGGGCGTCTTATGGTAAATATGTGTTTGTTGCTTTTAATTGCCAAGCACATACAGATATTTGGCTTTGGCCTCAGGATAATAATCGCAGGGAGTTATGTAGCCTGTACTTCCTTACCGGTTGTAGCGCCATTTTGCGAGAACAAGGCAGCGCCTTTTCCAGTAAGTGTAAGACAATAAGGTGGAGTTGTTCGAAGGGAGTAGGAGGAATAAACCGAACTAGATTAACAAAATCTTTCAATAAAATGTAATCGTTGAGCCAAAAAGCTGATAAGCAGTAAGGCAGACAATGACAAACGCATATTGGTGAACAGAACTGCGGTACAAGCCATTTAGGGATTATGAAAAAAGGATTAGCTTTGCCCACAGATCTGCCGTGCGTAGAGAGTTGACGCAGGAAAAATTGAAGTTTGTTATATTTGAAATATTTCCTGTTTTGTAGCACCCCCAGGGCTTGCCCCGAAGCAAACAATGCTTTATTCAATGATAAATTATTCAACGTAACTTTAAATTTTCATTTTCCCACGAAATCGTGTGTTTTCATGACGAAAGCAATGACATTGCAAGAGCAGGTCTTCACGTTCAACCTAGCGCGCTAAGGAGCGTTGTTTAGTGTACGTCAACTTAGATGGCGCCACCATACTGCGGCGGGCCGTGTTCTACCTTTACTTTGTTTCTGACGGTATTTGTACCTCGCTGGTTGTTGTTCAGCTAGAAAGATATCATTTTGTAAAACATAGAATTCGCTCGAACAATATTTTCACATAAGACACCGTCGCTTAGCCCATCAGTCAGTTTCGTCAGAGACAACGCCAAAGCGCATCAGTGCTGCGCAGCTAAACTAAGTACAGTGAGCACAGTAGGAATAACTGTACGTATAAGTACCTATATGTTTCGGTACACTTTCGTAATTTGCACTGTTTTCCCGGCAATTTTACTGCAATAAAAACAATGTGCCCTAAATGTAACCGCTAATACCTCGTTCGGCAACCATATCAGATTTCCGTAATTTTCGGTCACTTTAGCCGGTCTAAGCCAATCGCACACCTACATATGACATGATAGGTGCTGTTGCGGGAACTGAGGGAGTGGGTCGCGTGGTCTTTTCATTTTTTTTCCCCGTAATAATGTAGCTTATTTGAGCGCAATTTACGTAAAACGGAGAGGCGGTGTGACTGCAAAGAGGCAATCTATCGAATGAACCAAACTTGTGTTTTGTCTACATGGCGCCTTTATAACGCGTACGGTAATATTAAATACACAAGCCGGGAATTGCGCTGCTTCAAGACCTATACGGCACATACACGTCAACTTAACCGCTTCATCATAAAATAACAAGACTATTGTAAAAACTCTGAAAGGAAAGGGGGCGTATTCTTTCCCAAATATTTACAGCCTGTATGTAGGCCGTGCTGAGTCGCTGAAGTGCGTGAAAACCGGTAACGGGTGAACTGTAAACACACGAACCGCAATGTTTTGCATGTGGTTTAGTTTTTTCAGCCTTACCAGCCAGAAACAACACAGTATGATTCGGTTATTGCACTCAAAAACAATGTTTAGTGGGCAAGCTGTAAACACCAAATTTCAGGCTTAAAGATATGATTTATAAGCCTGCCAAGGGACACGCCTCCAATTTACTAAGGATATATCAAGAAAGGTTGATCAATTGCGTCTAGCTTGGGTAAGAAATCGGCAGAAACCAAAATTACGAAAACAATATTACGTGCACACGAGACATGTGGTAAGCCATATCCGACAGAAAATTCGATATTCTAAGCAGTAAGCGTCTTCTGCAAATAAAAAAAACGAGTATGACCAATGCGTTCTCCAGGTACTGTTCTATAGGGAAGAAACTCAGGCCACGCAGTGCGCTTTGAAACAAAATTGGGATATTAATATTGTTCCGCGAAAAAAAAAGCTTAGGCATAACGAAAAAGCATGCGCGGGTTTGGGAGCACAGAGCATTTGATGGAATATGGTCGAAAACGGCGACTATCTGACAGTGGCCTTTAAAGGGTTCCTGAAATACCTTCCGCCGATGCATGGATGTACAGCCATGATCAAAAGTTTACGGACCATGAAAATGGCAATTTTAGGTTATTTCTCTTCCTATAGCAGCCCGACAAACTGCCGAACGCGTGCGAGATGTCGTATAAGTACTGAACTAATGAAAAATACCGCATATAGTACTCTGGGCTGCCGTGCGGCAGAGAAATAACTCAAAATTGCTGCTTTCGTGGTCCGTAAACTTCTGCTCTTGGGTGTACATGTACCCAAATAAAGCAATGTATTTGCAATCTCCTCCCGCAAGAATTTTGTTAAAGCGATGAGTATTAGCTGAGAAATCGTAAATCAAAAATTCCCCGCATTTCCCCGAGGGGAAGAATGTGAAAGTGCGAATGCACGAGTTGAATTTGCGCGGTTCGGTAATGTTCGCGAAAGAGAGATCACACACACACACACACAACTACAAAGAAAGAAAGATGCACTTATTCACAGACACCTATTTGTGTTGTCGTTGTACTTGATTGCTAGAGCGGATCTCAGCTTTGAAATTTCGTGTCAGTACTCCTTTAAGCGGGTGCATTAGCCCTTCTCACGCCCGATTCCCGGCCAATCCCCCACGTGGGTATGTGCCATGTCAGCGGCCAGGCAGCGCGCGCCCATCTCCCCCCGTTGCCAAGGAAGACGAGGAGATTCCTGGCCAATCCCCCACGTGGGTATGCTATGCGGACATCGCCGGTGGACGCAGGTTCAGGGTCGCTTAAGAAGTGCATCGCACTTAAAATTGTGTGTCTATAGTTTAAATGTGTTTCCAGGAGACGCATCAAAGTTGGTGTATTCGAATGCAGTATCTTATAGACATCATCAAGATTTTTAAGGAGGCCTCCACAGCTCCATTGAATTATTTTTTCTCTTGCCATTATGGAGATTTAGAAGCTACTGTAGTCTGCGTGTATGTGTGTTCATGTGTCCTTCGGGGCTGGTACTCTCGGAGGGGGCTGTTTAGGCCTTTCTATTGGCTTGGGCGTCGGAGGCCGGTCCTTGCGGTGCGTGTGAGGCAAGAACGGCCCGACGTCAGATGTCCTGGGGTTCCCGACAAACTGGGCACCGTGAGCCGTCACCGCAACTGGCATCGGGAGCGCCCCGGTTGGCCCAACCTTTGGCGCGAAGGTGGGAGCCGATGCAATTGCCCCCGTGTCCATGTCCTCAGCAGCCTTAAGTCTACTAGAGACTTCGAAAGGAGGGGCAGGAGCGGCATCGGTCCCAGTGGGAATGGTTGCCACAACAACCATGGGGGGTCAGCAACCGGTGTAGTCACTGGTTGGGCTGCCTGAGGCAACCCTGGTGGAAGGGGGGTGTGGGGATGGGACCAAGTCAGCCTCCCTGTACTGTGTCCCTGTGGAACCCACATGCCGCTCCGTCCCCTGGTGAGCAGCGTCGGCGTACCTTTCCAGGAGAAAGCGGTGAACCTCTTCTGCGCCTCTGGGAAGGTGATGTTCTCTGTGACCTTGAGATTGATTATTTTCTTTTCTACTTGGAACGTCTCGCATTTACTGGAGTAAGCCGCATGTGGACCCCAGCATTTTGCACATGTGAGGTTGTCAGAATCACAGTTGTAGGTGGGGTGGTCCTGCGCAGCGCATTTCACACAGGTTGTTCTACCGCGGCAACAGGTTGCACTGTGCCCGAACTGATGGCACTTGAAGCAGCGGCATAGATTCGGAATGTAAAGAAAAAAGGAGCATCGAATGAAGCCTGCGTTTATTTATTCAGAAAACGAGGGGCGGTTGAAGGCCAGGGTAATATGTTCGTGGACATTATATTATCATCCCTGCGCATCGTAATGAGGTGCACGGCTGAGACGCCCTGATCCTTTAAACCTTTCAAGAGGTCGGCATCTGTCTTGGTAAGGAGATCTGGCTCAGAGATCACACCCTGTGGGCTATTCGGGCGGCGCTTGGGTGTCACCCTGATGTCCAGATCGGCTATTTTCGTATCACCGAATAGTGTAGTTGCCAGCTGCTGCTGGTTCTCGACCTCAGCAAGGACTTCACCTCTTCTTTGTTTTTCGCATTGTAGGTTTTCCCAATTATTCCGTGAAGGTATTTTGTAATCAGAAATACTGATTGTGAAGCAAGAGGGCAGGCTGCGTCAAGAGATTCGATGACCAGGAACCCAGAGTAGTTGCCTTGCTTCGGGAAGCTCGTGCTTGGAAGTGGAGGAAACAAGAATCGCTGTGTTTAAAGGTACGTCGGACGTATCCCGACCTCAGCGGCCAAAGATACGTCGGACGTATGCCAATCTCTAAATCTAAAGGTACGTCAGACGTATCCCCACCTCAGCGGCTAAAGATACGTCGGACGTATGCCGATCTCAGAATCTAAAGATACGTCGGACGTACGCCGACCCCGAATATATCACGGCACGTCAGACTGAAGTCCGTGCTCCGATGAAGGGGCTTTACGACGGACGTGGCCGATACCCAGAGGCTAAAGAAAGGTACACTGGACTTAGCGGGTGGATGACAGTACAAGCTAGTCGGACGCACCCGCAGGCCGCGCTGCACATACATACTAAGGTTGTGCTATCAGATTCCTTCTTGAAATGCAAATCTGGTGCCACGGAGGAAGGGCCTCTCGTGTACTCTCATGCGATCTCATGCGAACGAAGACAACCAACATTGCTACGCATTTTTGCGTCATTTGTAGATGATGGACCTTTCGAGGTGCCAGGCGCCACTCTCGCAAGTTTCCCCCCACTCACGGCGAGAAAAAAAGAGGGCCATGTGGAGCTGAGTTACGTCTGTGTTGCTTTCAACAAGGCTATGCTTCCTTGACCAGCCATAGCAGTGTTTTGCAGCGGCACAACCCACAACTGTGAAACATTTACTCTGTGGGCACTGCAGTTCATTTAACTTTTTGTTGATCTTTCGTACTGAGCTTACGACGAACCTGTTTTACGATTATTCCTTCACAGTGACTGGCTGGCTAAATGCCACTATTTAAACCGCATTTTGTTCACGCTGTGGTTGGTTGGTGGTTGGTTCTGTGTTTATTTCGTGTACTGAAAGCAGCGTAATAACACTGCAGTCCATCATCTAAAAATGACGACAAAATGCGTAGCAATGTCGGTTGTCGTCCTTAAAAAAAACGAAAAGCTGAGACAGGAGGATTCGAACCTAGTACTTCACATCCGAAGTTCGAGGCGGTGTCTCGCCGCCACGAAGGCATTTTTTTTCTTTATTGCAATATTTTAGCACAAAACAAGCACCATCAAACAAAAAACTGCAACGATAAAACTGCTAGTCATCACGCATTGCCAGCAGAACAACGAATAAAATTGTTTGAAGTTGGTCAGTGTTTCCATCACAGGCAACCACTCTGGTGGCTCAGGCTGAGCCCTCCACACTTCAATAATCATACGCATTGAATCACCGAAATATTCTCTTGACCATTTAGCGTCAACGTCCCTATGGCGTATGGCCATGCGGGATTTCCGAATTGCATGTAGGGCCAGGACCATCACGAGGTCGAATGGTACTTCGTCACTCTCAATCGTTAAAAAACCTAATACCGTGAGCGTCGAGGGGGAAATCTTTTTTGAGGGTCCGCTGAAGCACGTCCCAAAAGAATACCCCGTCCCAGAAGTCCAAAAACACGTGTTCTGCAGTCTCGGGTTTTGTGCACGGGTAGCAGTCCAACCCACCCGGCAAAAAACATTCCCTTTTCCTTCTGCCACGTTTTCACATCAAGGACGCCCGATTGAAGTTTAAAGAAAAACGCCTTAACCCATGGGCCAATCGCCATACGTTTCACACGCTCAAGCACATCCTGTCCTGGCCCTACACGGTACAGCAATCTATACAACGGAACGGGAAGTAAGGAATCAACGAGGTCATTATACAATCTTTAACGCGTCGCACTACTCTAGCGTGAAGCGTGCACGCAAAAACATGGTGGCTTGTACCACCTCACGGAAGTAGCCTTTCGTCGCGCCAAAAGAAAAAGAAGCTGAGTTACAACAAAATCAGCTTGTGTCGCCACGAAGCCAGGCAAGATCTTGCGGCGGAACAGACGGCACACACGATGATTAATGGCGCGAGCAATATCCCATTGGTAAATTTCCTACATTTGGCACCCCTTGCATTATGGCAATTTCATCCAGTGTGAATCGCATGGGACCACACGACAGGCTCTTCCTCCGTGGCACCGGATTCGCACTTCAAGAGGGAACCTCATAGCACAACCTCAGAATACATCTGCGGCCTGCGGGTGCGCCCGACAAGACTGTACTGTCATCCACCGGCTAAGTCCAGCGTAAATTTCTTTAGCCTCTGGGTATCGGCCACGTCCGCCTTAAAGGCCCTTCATCGGAGCACGGACTTTAGTCCGACGCACCGTAATATTTTCGGTGCCGGCGTACGTCCGGCGTATCTTTAGCCTCTCGCTAACGGGGTACCTCCGACGTACTTTTAGATTCTGAGATCGGCATACGTTCGACGTATCTTTAGCCACTGGGGTAGGGATACGTCCGACGTACCTTTATATTCTAGGATCGGGGTACGTCCGACGTACCTTCAGACCGCGAACAAGAATTCGGTGCAGCCCCTTTTCAGGGACCGATAACGTTTTGGAGGGGGGTCTGATTTTAGAAAAAAGCAGGGGAATACGGTACTTTCTTCGCTCGGGTTATCCTTACACCAAGAGAGGTCCCGGAGCTTGACCTGGCTCCGACGGCCACTGTTTCTGGTTTGTACTCTTCACCTTACGACACATCCCCAAGGTTGGTTCCAGCTTATGCTGGGGGGCTCTGGGTCCGCGGTGTCACCAATACCATCACAATGATTACTTAAGGTGCCCCGTGAGGAGCCCGCGCCTGATTCGTGGGTCGCGCGGTTGGCACCTGCGGGCGCCGAGAGCGGTCACCACCGCCGCTACGAATGAGGCAGCTAACCACCTGCACAGCCTTTCATGCATGTGGCGCTGGGCCGTTTCGGGCTACGTGACTCGTCTCGCGTCCGGCCAAGTGCCTTCGCCATGAATGATCGTCGCGTTTGCTCGGCCTCCTAACCGCACGTAACCGCACGGCTTTGAGACGTGGTCAGCAATACAGCCAAATCAAATGTTTAACCAAGCGACATCAAGACTCAGACTATGCCAGCGCTTGTTCCTGTGTACTCCTTTCTGCGTCCTGTTATGTTTGCGCCTGGTTTCATTCAATATGCCAATCGTTTGCTTTGCATGGCTAAGGTTACCTGAGCTAGCCGATGTCATTTTTTGGAACAGTTACGGCATTTTAAAAGCCGAAGCTTTAACACAATCACCGGACATTCGATGAACTTCGATTAAGTGCTGCTGCATTTGATTGAAATTGGGCGCGGTATGTATGGGTAAAAATGGTTAACACAATTTGGCACAAGTGAAACATATAAACCCGTTGTTAATAAAAGACAGACGAAAAAACACACAAAAAAAACAAATGATCCAAAGTTAACACCCCAAATTCCGTTAGCAGCTTAACTAAGATATACAGTATTCGTACACATAACCTTTTATTTATTTTTTTCTCTTACCAGGACATTTGAATTTCAAGAACTTTGCACATGGTAATTTTGTGGCCTTATATTTTGCGACATATATGATTTCCTACAAAGTGCAACGGCAAAGCTAGTTCGTCAGCAAAGAAAACAATTGCTTTTTCTCGAAGGTTTACTACCTTGAACAAGAAATCTAAGCCAAAACGTGATTTGATGTGCTGCTGTACTTTCTTCGGAATTTTTGGGCAGCACCCTTCGGTATATAGCCCCAGCGCTCAGAGTAACCGCAAGTATCTTGCCGCTCCCTCCACAGTGTAGGGATCATTTTGTTGGGCCCCTTCCGTACCTTAATCTTTTTACGTATTGCACTTGCGGCCGTCACCTATTTTGCCTGTCGGTGCTATTTTCCTTCGTCGGCTCCCGCTTTATCTTATATCATAACCTACCTACATCGTGGATCTCTGCCTTTCTGGGACGAGCTACTATTTTCTGGAGAATTCTGTGCACCTCGGAACCTTTTTTCTAACTCACGCGTTTTGGAAACGTAAAGCTCGGAATGGAAAACAAACAAATAATTGGCTACTTAATGCGTGCAGTCATTCATTTCTTTGCTTTACGGCAGTTTTCGTGCACGTTATTTGTCATTATGAACTTCTACCTGCCGATTTTTTTCCCGTACAACAGAGCATTCCTATTTCGAAAGGACACAATGAAAACGCCGTTGCGCCATGACTCATAAAGTATTTATGACGCTGCTTACACAGCAAAATTTTCGAAACTACTTTTGACTACAGGCTTGCTCGCCATATCTCGTTAAAAGTTTGGACCCCCTTTCTACACACGTGTGTCGTGAAGCATTTTTCCAATAAAGTAAAACCTACGTTGGTAACCACTCTTCGCATTCAGGTGTACGAAAATATTCTAATGCGCATTCCAATCAGAGTGATATATCATAAAAGCATCTATTCAAAACGATGTTTTCATGCACAAACCATGTCCATATCAATGTAAACTAACATGGTAGTAAGCCAATATGCCAAACATATTCCTATAGCATAGATTTCAATTCACTAGGATGTTACGATCTGCATCTCTGTAGAAAGGATATGTGAAATGTGACCCACCAAGAATAAACTTGTACCACGCCAGTGGCACACACGTCAACTATCGCTACCGCTTTCATTCAATGCCGATATGGGAAGCGGAAAAGTACAGTTCAGGGCTAGTCATGCTCAGTCTAAGCATTTCCGCTTTCTGTGTTTTAGTATTGTTTGTTTCATTATGGGGTGCCCTACATTGTGATATGTTGTCACAAATGTATGATACTTTTGGTGTTCAACGCCTCTTTGTGGAAGCTGGGCTATCAGGCTCGACATGAAGAAGGACTTCTTTATAATTCTGTCAACGTGGTACCCTAACTTCCATTTAAATCCAGACGCATGTCCCCTTCTCTTGTGTTCATTTTAAGGTATGGGAGTAATGTGTTTGGCGTTTATAACCACCCCTTTGTGGGGTAACTGTGAGGCGACGATAATTATATTTGAATGAATTACTAAACAACCTGTTATGTTATTTGGTGAGCTTGTGGATAATTTTGGTGTTCTTATACACCTGATTAGGAAAAGGCTGCACAAAATTCCCCATCCTTCTTAAACATTTGCCTCATTATATTCCCTAAATTCTCGTTTTGTTTACCCACTTGCAAGTTCACTATACATATACGTATGTCATGACAACAAGACCTGAGTTTCACGAGCTATGTCGTCGGAATAGAGACTAAGCCAGTATTGTTAGAAACTGATGTTATTATGCACATTTCATGCTTTTGACATCGAAAATCATATAAAATGCTAGTCCGTCAGCCAGCCAGCGTGGGTGCCCGGCAGTGCTGCAGGTAATATTGTTCGTAGGAATATGAGTGCGTTTTCCGTTTTACGACCATTTCAAGAAATGTAAAAAAAAGACTCCTTAGGGAAATTTACGAAAATTAGGAGTTACCAAATTTAGACCGATTTTTGTAGTCTTTAAGGAGAAAGAATATGATAAACAATGTTCCGAAATTAGATATTTTCATGGCTAAGTAGCCGCTAAGGCACTGCTTAGCGTTAACAGCAAACAGCAGGAAAGGACAAACGGATGCGTTGTACACTTCAGCCATTTTTGGGATTTTAGGGGAGATTTTTATTTTTTTTATCAGCAGGGAAAGTTATGGCGTTATAAAAAAAATTTCACGGCATATCCACGGAATGAATGATGATAAGTGGGGCGAAGCTCGAGAGGGGCAGATCATCGGTAACCGTAACTCTCCCGTGAAAGTTCGCCCATTACATCATTAAGAAAGACGTAAGACTGTGTGCGTACATTGTACAAATCAACCTTTATTTTTGGAGTCGATGCTCCCAGGCCCAGACCTGGTGAAAGACCCCGCGCCATCGAGGACTACCCCGTACCTCCACCACAATTTGTCACGTAGGATGGGACACAACGGTAAAGAAAGAACTTTTATTTAGGGCGAACTTGTGCCCGAACAAGACGAGAGGAAACGAGCAAAGGTCCTTGCGCCTCGTTTGATCTCCGAGAACGACTGCCTGTGTTCGTGGTGTGATCTCTTGCGTGATCTCCCCCTCGCAGTGCACGTGCGCTCGCGCCTCCGTTGGCGAACACAGACAAGCTCGCGCTCCCGGTGCCGAGTTTGCGCTGCCAGTTGCAGCCGATTCTTGCGCGTGCAACGCGGCCCACTTTGTGACATCTCCGAAAGCATGCGGCGGTCACGTACCACGAGACACAAGGGATGGACAGACCCATCACTTAAGGAGCTTCGCCCCTAAATGGGAGCTGTGAGCGCATAGATTCAATGGTGTGGACGCAGATTTGGGCCTGACGTTTTGGTAGGGGCGGCTAGAACTTGCGGAGCAGGGTTTTACAACGGTGCTGTCGTCTCCTGGGTTTTGACATGAAGAACATGCGTCTATTGAAGCACGTCAATAAAGATTCCCGTGTGCTTCCTCCTGCACTTTGCGAACGATTTACTAAATGCTCTGCAGCTTTAAGTACACTTCAAAATTCTTATAAACAACGGTACTAAAACTGGGAGTTACAGTGGCTGTATGATCTCGTAAAGTTTAAATCATTTGTCGCAATTATTTCACACTGACTTCGTAAACGTTACAGAATATTCATCCGTTGTCAAATAGTGCCGGTCTTTTTAAAAAGTACTGTTGCAGAAAACTACTGTAGCCGTCTTTATCAAAAATATATCGAAAATAAAAACACAAGAATTACTGGTTGTTTGACGATAGCATTACTATTAGTTTTATTTATTTGTAGTTGTCAGTTCATATCGAGGTTATGAACCATACAGAATTTTTTGTGGCTGTTAATACATGATCTACGAGAGAGTTAGGGATCCCTAAAATTTCTGGAGATGTTATTTTAGCACAACTGTTCCCAGACATTAAAAAAAACCAGATAACCATATTTGAACGGATTTTTTTATAATCTTGGTATTTGGTTGACATATTTGGCATACATCCAAACCTGGAAGTTTTATACACAGAGGCCGCCTCGCTGCTCCGCAAATCTTCATGGTGGTGGAAAAACTCTAAAATTTTATTACCCTGGATTGTAGTTTCAACGAAACTAATTTCTTCTTTACACGCTTTTACCAACGTCATGGATTTCACCAATTTTGCTTGCATTTGTAACAAAATGCTTTATATTTTATAACGAAGAAACCCTTGCTCTTTTAAAGTAGTATTTGTACTTGTTTGCATACAAATTGTCCAGGCATACCATCCATAAATTTTTAGTTTGTTTCTTTTATTTAACCGTTTTCGTGTTCATACTATATTTCTTAGAATTTCTTACCATTGAGAATACATACATATTATGTCACATGCTTATTAGAATTGTCGATTTACGAACAATAATCTACAATGAACACTGAATTTGCAACTAAAGCTTAACTCCAAAGCGAACCGTGCCAAATTTCAGGAAAAAAAGGAAACAGTGTGCCTGGTTAGCTGTGCACGTTCAATTTGGAAAGATTGTCGCAACCTGAATATGTTCAGTGCATTCTCATAACCTCAGCGTGCTGCCATCTAGCACAAAAGCCTGCAGCAGGATCCCTGCCAACCCCCCCCCCCCTAAAAAAAGGAAGCATTGCAAGCAGCGCTAGAAATATGATACTGGTTGATTTTCGCGTCGATGAGAGAGCGATTTGCTTTGGAGAATAAATGCATACATCAGCGTCCCCATTCCTCCCCAATGCCAAGGAGGACTGCGGCTGGTTCAATCTGCGTTTTAATAGGTTTTGGGATGTCCACCGCAGAAGACTAATGCTCCAGCAGATTCATCGCCGGACACCATGTCTATCATTTTCGTCGAATTCTAAATACAAGTTTTTTTTAATAACAGAGGAATAGTCAAGAATAGTCGAGATAATTGTCAGCGATAGTTAAGAGGAATAGTGAATATATCTGAATTCTTAACACAAGCAGCCCACTCCATCCTCGTTCTCCTGGTAATTTCCTGCTCATGCTTTGGTTAAGCAGCTATAACTAGCCGCAGACATACGTACTCTGCTACTCTTTTCAAGATTTCATTATCTCCCTTAAAGTCGTCTGTCTCAGCGTGCTAATTCGACTTACCTTGGATATTTTCGGGTTAATTTCTTACTGAATCAGGACTTTCCAACCACAATTGACAAAGCATGAGCTGTAAACACCGGTTGCTTTCACTGAACAGGTTAACGACGATTGCAAACCTTAGATACCGAGATGTCTCCAGTTAATTCCCACCATAGTTTTCCTCCACTTAAAACTTCTGAACACACACTCCCGACAGGCTATAAATAATTGTACCGATATTAAGTCCCCTTGCCGGGCACTCTTTTCTTAGGATATTTACAAGTTCTGTGATGAAGCCGTACAGTTCGCGTGTATTGGTCATATATATCTTTGAAGACCGCAATATATGCCTCATCGACGCCTTGACCACGTAACGCTTTATTGCTGGTGATGTGGACCCTAAGTTAAATGATTTTTTATAGTGTATAAATGCCACATTCAGTGGTGCATTATACTAGATACACCTTTTGATTGCCAAAATAATAGCGTGATAATGGTATAAGGTTGAGAAAGCTTTCCTAGAGCCGTACTCTCACATGGCTGTTGAAAGTTATAAGCAGCACTTATTGGATTGTGATTTACCCTTGCGAATAATTCTTAACTAACGGAGAGCAGTACGTAATGGAGAGAAAGGATAGTAAAGAGGGGTAAATCGAGAGACAACGTAAGACGAACAAAGACACGTTAGGGTTACTTCCGTCCAGGCTCACCTATCATCATTACAAAATTGCGAGTTGCAGATGCTGTGCAAGGCCGGTCGTCTCAATGTTAACGAGGAGATTGGCGGAGGTTTCCCGTTGGGTGGCGCTAGTATCCTTCACGAATACGTCATCAACGCCGACCCAGAGATGACCTTTACGTTTGAGCGCTCGTTTGACCTTTTCACTCGGCAGTGCGAGGATGGGGTACAAGCACAGCAGACCCTCCACCGTTCCTACCTAGTTGGGACAGTCCCCAGCTGTGTGGAAGCCCTTGCTCCCTTCTCGATGCAAGCACTCCGCCACGTTGCAGCAGTCGTTCCGAATGCGGAGAAACAGGCAAAGGCCGCCCTACTCTTCGACATTCAAAACGGCGTACGTCTGCTAACAACACATTCGCGCGACGAAGCTTCTGATGTGACCAGTTGTTTCTGATGTGACGTCCCCCACTGCCCTTCAAGAATATATTTATGGATAAAAATGTACTCGCCATTTGAAACTTTCTTTGATATTTATGCTTTGCAAAGTTAGCCAGCGTGCCGTGTAAATGAATGTATCTTGTTACCTGGCCGATATTTGTTTTTAATGCTGTCTCATGTGCTCCCTCAGAATGTACCACATGTGTGATTAGTATTGTACTCACGGTCTGCAGTGTGTGGCTTACTAACGCAAACCTTGTATGTTTTCTTACAATTGTTTTTTTTCTCTCTTCAACCTTTCAAAGAGTGTGCAATGTTGTATTTTATATCGATTATTTGTCCCCCCTACTATAATGCCCAACGGGCGAAGTAGGTATGCAAATAAATAAATAAATAAACACCAGCAGTATACTGCCATAACAAAAGGTACAGAGTAATACAACATCATACTATTTGGTATGTCGACCAGCAATGAAGTACAGTTCATTTGTCTTCGCCAATTTGGTCGACTGCCATTGAGATTACTTGAATAGGCTGCTCTGTGTGCTAAGCTTTGTTGTGTCTCGTGAGGGACAATTGCTCGCCCTTCATGAAACGCTGATGACCTGATGATTGCACCAAAACTCCCTTCGCTAGGTATTATTACGTATTCTGGGCTGCACGACCGATGGTTCCCGAGGAACAGACGACCCACGCAGTGCCAGGAAGGCAATTCCGTTTATTCAATCAGCGACGCCCTTTTTGTGTGCCATGTAACCAATCACAGCGTGGTGAAAATAAAAAGAAGCAGACATCGCAGCAAGCGGGCAATCTTATCGGAAAGCCCAACGGAAGACCGTGGCAGGCTCAGCTAATGTTACAGTATATAATTATTGCTTTTGCTTATAGTTACTTTGGTCGCTCCAAAAGTACCTCAACCAGCCGGCGTCGCCCAGGGCTCTCAAGCGACCGCTTTCAAGCTATGTTTTCTCACTGTCTACGCTGCTAGTTCACATGTTATTTTTTGTTTCAACAAAGCCAATGGAGGTAGCACTGCATACAAGCATTTGCTATCCCACTGTTTGGCTGTATTGTATTTGTGGTTTTTTTAGCAACAAAAAAATCGGCCGCAGTGGCCACTGTGGTGTAAAGTGTGAAACATTTTATGTACCGACCAGAACTGATCGGAGTGGTAGCGTTTCCGCGAGCTAGAGTACAAAAACAATGGCGTTTTTAACGCTCGCTCTCCGTGACAAGGGTAGGGCTTTACAAAGCAAAGCTCATACTCGTACTGCTTGTTTACGACCCCATCTCCTCTACTCTTTGGTGCACGACCGGCCACGCGCACTCGAAGCGCTCTTCGTGGGTGAATTGTTTGCACAGTTCATTCCCATTTCCATGCTACGTATTTCAAACTCTGTGCATGCGAACTTTCCACAGGCTGTGCAATATCGCACGGAAGCTGCCAAAGAACCAGACCTCCCCTATCGCCTTGTACCTTCACATTGGCAACTCTATCTCTACGATGATGCAGCGACAGTGTGTATAGAGTCAGGAGTACAGTAAACTAGTATGTTGTTTTAGTGGGAAAGAAGGACCACCAAATTGAAGCACTAAATCCGGAAATCCTCTATTTACGCTATTGTTGAATACCGGAGTGGTCTATCCCTCCTTTCTCAATCCGGTTTTCCTCATTCGGCGATCCAAGCTTGCTACCCAGTGACATGCTGGTTTTGATTAGTTTGCGCAGTGTGTGATGATATAACTTTTGTAACAGGCATGCTCAACCACGAACATTAACAGTCATATTTCCGAGAAACTGTAGTGTTTGTACATAGTATATAATTTTTTTACCAACTTACTGACTGCATCCCTTTCTTGAGTGCTTGTGTGTGTTTGCCTGAATTTTTATGTATTTGTGCTTTTTCTAACTCTTGTGTACTATTTATTTTCTAGAATATGCAGTCATCGTGCGGTCATGTTTGTTGAACAATTCTCCCATGCAATAAAGAAAAAGACAGAAGTCATCATATTATAGTGGATAGAGTATCTGCTTACATTCTATGAAAACATTCTCCCACATATTTCTTCACAATAACGCTAGCGAGCACCGAGCATTCGACATGTTTGCCCCTTCGAGGATGACGGATGCTTTGTTAACGTGTGTGAGCACTGAGAAAAGAATCACATCCGCAACAACGCCAAAGGCTTCCGCAAATCAATTTAGATCATCCCAACATGGCCCCATCGAGCGTGACAGCACTCGAACACACTCCTTATAAAATGAACAGACAAGAACAGACAATTTACCTCTTACAGTTGCATTGTCGCCCATGGGGAGATTATTGTTAGACAATATAGACATTTCGCAGATTTGGTTTCCGCTTTCTCTGCAAAACTACCCTTCTCCTCACTTCCGTTTTCTCGCCCGGCCCTCTGATTTGTCAGCTTCTCGCGACTGGGTCGTCCCCCTTTAAAGTTTTGCTTAACCTCTCCTAGCGTATTAGGTGTCAGCTAGGAATACATTGAGCAAGAAAAATAAATAAAGTACGAGCTAAGAAGGAAGCACAAAGTACTCATTTCACCCGAGCGCCTCGTTACATGGCCCGTCAGAAAAGAGATTTCATGCCTATGGTACTTGCTGCATTTGGCGATTTTGCCACTGAGCCACAATAACATAAAAAGGCAGACCAGCGGCAAATCACGGATTCCGTATAGCGGTTGAAATCAGAAATTTGTAATGATTTTACGCGCGGAAGTGCAGTAGTAGCCAAAAGTGCACCACGCGGCGGCAGACGTGCCTGTTGTCCACTGGACTCAGATTTTTACGCGCGGTATTCGTTTATGACATTACCTTTTTGTGAGCGGTTCTTGACAAGCCCTTGTCACAAACTGGATTAGTTTAAACCGCTACCCGTGATTTCAACTTCCTGCTCTGAGAACCATCTTTGAACAAGCGAGTTTCAGAGCCCGGTAATCGTTGCAGCAGCTTCTTCCGCTTTGTAAATTTATTGATCGCCCAAAAATCTTTTTCTCCTCATGCTAGGTTATTCACCGGAACAGGCCAGTCGCGCGGGGTTGTGGTGGAGTCCCCACCGTAAAACCATTGGGAATATCGCGCTCATGTGGCTCCTGGGAACGCGGAAGGCTATGACCTCCCCCAGCTTTGTGCTACCCAGAAGTACAGCCCGGAAGTAGTTCTGGCCTCCTGCCGTACAGGCCTAGGCCTGGCCCAGGCGGCGGCATCAGCTGATACCGCCGCCTGGGCAGGCTTACACAAACTTACACGACCACGCCGTGAAGGCCACCAGCCCCATAAGAAAGCCACCAGCCCCACAAGGATCCTCCTCGGTGGTCTTTCAAACAAGACACTTCAAACCAGACTTATATGAGTGAGCTGAGTCTGTCTTTTGCAATCTTTCAGAAGTGTGAAATACGTAGCATTTATAAACCCCTCTTTGGACATTTATAAATATATAAACCCCATTTATAAACCCCTCTTAGCACTTTGTACAGTGCTAACTGAGTCATGGCCAGTCCTTTCCCCTTGATCACTGAGAATATTCGTTCTACCTTTTGGTAGCGCAAACAGTGAAACCGCATTTTCTAAGCTGACATTTATAAATCGAAAGCAGCCCGCTTCCATCTCCTACCGGAAATCTTTTAAGATATGCACGCGAGTAATGGTCGAAGCTTTAATGTTGTAATATGAGACACGTACTTGTTTTGTCTTTACCCATTCTTACTGTCTACGTATGTGTGTGTCTGTCTATCAAACATATGAGAGAAAATGTTGCTCAGATAATTCGGTTATATGCGTATTCAGCTACCATTTCACTTATAATTTCAACTAATATTTGGAGTGTTTAAAATAGAGCATAATAAAGTGAGTATTTGGAGAATTCAACATTTTGAAAGTTCAAACCCAGAAATACGCCACATTTTTGTTAAAAAATAAACTTATAAAAACGCCAAGCGAAACTAACCCAAAACAAATTCGCAAAACGGCTGCCCAATCTGTAAGAAATAAGCGATCGGCACGCATGTAGCG
The DNA here is from genome assembly GCF_048455015.1 of Haemaphysalis longicornis. NCBI lineage: Eukaryota > Metazoa > Arthropoda > Arachnida > Ixodida > Ixodidae > Haemaphysalis > Haemaphysalis longicornis. The sequence goes on from NW_027526445.1 coordinate 134,957,668, forward strand.
GCATTCCGGCTGCACGCCGAGATGAAGATTAGGCGCGCTTAGGCAAGCCTTGCTTCTTTATTGCGAGCACAGTTTGCCATGTTTGAAGACAAATGCCGCGGCTAAAGGAAGCAAACCCATGGTGAGACCAAAGAAATGGAGGACAGCGTGCAAAGGCGCAACTGCGAGGGGGGGGGGCATGAATGACGAAAAAAAGCAAAGTGACATGAGGGCGGCCAGCGCCACGGAGACATTAATCCGATCACGCAGAAAATTGCTTTTTTTCCTGGGCAACCTTTGGCGCTCCTCTTCATCTTACTTTGGGCTTGAACTCTAACAATTCTCGTAGTATTTGCATATCTTTCAGTTCTTCCATACAGGCATGCCTACCGCGCTTTGACTACGTCGGGCTCGTTGGCAGCTTATAAGGTCTTTTTCTAATAAATAAAAATAACATTGCGTCATCTATAAGGCGCACTATTAGGGCGTCACCTAATGGACAAGCATTTCTTAACAACAGGAATGTGCCGCTTTCTTTTTGCTGTCATGTCAGATATTTTAGATACTATTTTCGTTTGTTTATATAGGTAGCCAAATCTTTACCTGAGTAACCACGAAAGCTGGGCGAGTTGTTAAGGCTTCATGGTGACACGAAAGCGCGAAGAAACAATCACAGCCAGGAGGAACGCTTACAACGGAACGGATCGCTACCATGAACTAAACTTTCAACTATCAACTAAACTAATGAACTAAAACCGTAACAGACTGCATATTCCTAGATTTCTCTAAAGCATTCGATGTCGTGTCTCACCAACTTCTATACGTGATATTAAGCAAGGTAAATATTGACCGACAGGTGCTTACATGGATCAAACATTTTCTTTCTAACCGAACACAATTCGTCACAGCTAACGACTTCAACTCATCCGTTTCTTCAGTTAACTCGGATGTGCCTCAGGGATCTGTTCTGGGGCCCTTGCTTTTCCTCATTTACATAAATGACTTACCTAATGTTGTTAACTACTCCATAAACTGTTTGCCGATGAATGCGTTATTTACCGGGAAGTTTCTTACAGCTCTGAAACTACGATGCTTCAAACTGACCTGTACAGTATTTCTTCTTGGTGCGCTTCTTGGCACATGCGCTTAAGTACTAAAAATGCAAATTAATGACAGTTTCTCGTAACACACATTGTTGCGATGTTTGCAACTATCACCTCGATGGTTCTAAGGTAGAAAACGTAACGTCATGCAAATGTCTAGGGGTTCACATTACTGCTATTCCATCTTGGGAAAAGAACATCGTGTACATATCTAACAACGCCCACCGCATGCTCGGCTATTTACGCGGGAATTTTTACGTGGCACCTTCATCGCTAAGGCGTCTGCTATATAAGACCCTTGTTCGTTCAAAACTCGAGTACGCCTTCTCGGTTTGGGGTTCCAGCCTGGATCATCTTTCAAACACCATAGAGTCACTTCACAATCGCAGCGCCCGCTTCATACTAACCGTCTACCATCGTACTGCCAGCGTATCCTCCATGAAGATTTCTCTAAACTTGCCTTTTCTTTCATTGCGTTGGAAATTGTGTCAACCTCATTTCATTTCACACAACTTATTATCACAACCCGAGTCTTAAACACGTACACCTTTCCGCACCTGCACACTTATCTGCGCGTACAGATCACGCAAACAAAGTTAACATCCCTTCTGCCCGCACGAAATCATTCTACCACTCTTTTCTTGTAAAAACGTCTAAGGAATTGAATGACCGGCAATCGTCAGTTGGAACCCTTGCTAATACGCCCGCTTTTAAAACCGCTGTCAAGAATTTGTATCCTCCTAAATAATTGTATTTTTGAATACTGTCTAATATTGTATAATATTGTAGCACTTTGTCTCGCGTGTTTTAGTTTTTTTCTGTGACTTTTGTATGTATTTCTACCGTTGTATGTCTGAATTTACACATATGAAATAGTTTTTTGTTGTGACGTTTAATATCCACTCAATTTTGTAACGCCCGATGGGCCTGAAGGTATTGAAAAAAAAAAATAAATAAATAAATAAACAAATAAATAAAAAGTGAACATATATACCCGAAGAAAAGACACCAAATATGATGCCGCATCACTTCGGCCAGACAATCGTTTCGGTAACATCCAGACAGTATTCTTCAAAACAAGACCGAGAAAAGGAGGGGGCACTTACACCGTTATCACCCATTTTCCAGAACGACCAACAAACATGGTGATCAGAACAACGCACCCGTAAATCAAGAAACTAAAAAAACGTTGTCGGTAGGCAACTCGAAGGTGAAATTCAATCCAAAGCCGCGCTCCTCTAAAACTTTCAAGATGTCAACGCAAACTCTGTGGTAATCGCGCCTATCAGACAGAACTAAAAAGTTGCCAACGTAACGAAATACACGATCATGCGTCTATATACTTCTCCAAAATGTGGTCCACTATGCTAAGGAAAAAGAAAGATCGCGGTGGTGCCCTACATGAATACAATTCGCTCTGTTTGAAAAAAGTGGAGAAACGTTTTGATAATTTTGTGTAGTTTAGTTTCCCCCATAAGATTTCGCTTGCCTGTGCAGCTGTCGAAAGAAAGGCAATCTCGTGCTTAGGAACCGGGCTTGTTCAGTAAAACACACTAATTCGTATGTGGGGTTCCATGTGGCGGTTGTCTGTAAGATACTGTTGAAGTGCAAACGTGCCTATATGGGGCCAAACTGGACGCTGTTTGAATATGCGGTTGGGCGATCTTGAAAGGGCCCTTAAAACTGATAAACTTTCAAACCTGTCCTCACATTGTTCATCATGTCGATGCCATCTCTTTTTCAAAGAAAAACTTTTTCATATGGACACCACGACCAAACGACGCGCGTGATCGTGGAGGCAGCCCACTGAGCGAAAATGAGTGAAAAGTATGTAAGTGGCCCCTCCGTGTCTCTGTCTAATCTTGAAGGAGACTATCTGAATGTTACCTAACAGAAGGTTCACTTGTGTCTGTCCTTAGTGATGAAGCATCTTATTTGGTGTCTCCTCTTAATGTATACATGTTCGTGTTTTTTTTTCACTAAAAGTTTAGTTGATCGCTCCGTCCTGCTGCAATCGTTTCTCCTGGTTATTGTTGTGTATTCGAGCTTTTATGTCAACATGAAATCTTTACCTGTATTTTTTTGCTCACAAAAACAAAATTTCTTCTATGCCTGCCAGTAAAAATGGGTAAAATTGATCCCTACAGTTTTAATATCCAATAAATCTTATTAAACAGTGGTTACTATGTACATCGATACTTGCTGAGAACACAAACTGCAATGGTATCTCATATCAATGTGTAGCCCACGAGTACCTACTTTCTGGGTGGTTGCGTTATAATGGAAAGTATTTAAACGGCGGATGTGTCCGAGCAACTACGATATGGTACGCGTGCTTCAAACGATGCACCACGAATAATAACACACTCCAATAGCTACTGACATGCGCAGCATTTGACAAAATCTTAGCAGTGCTGATTGGCGTAAATTTGTTTCGCCTAACTTCTTAGGCTACAAATTTGCCACCATTCTTGAAGCCACGGGAAGACGGTGTTTTGTGTTTTGGTTTGGTTGACTCAACTATGATTTTTTTGTGAAGCAAAATGGCAGCAAGCTTACCCTGGCGCCAATTTTTTTACTGGTTGAGGCCATCACAGAAATGCGAGCCATGGTGGCATAGGTGCTCCATTTGTTCAATGACTTTTCTCTTGCACCAATGCGGGCGTTACTGAAGTGTAATATTGAATAATTTTCGCCTGTGCAATTCCAATTCTAGCACAATTACTTGCAACGCAACATTTGCAATTTGTAATATAGTGTCAGAAATGTTTATTACGTTTACAAAAACATGAGTTGTAATGCCATTTAAATCCAAGTAAAACTTTAATGAAGGTGCAATCCTCTGCCAGCCACGACTGCAAAATCGTGCGCTAAGCAGAATACCTCTTCGTTTGAAATATCTTGAGCAATACTCCATTCCGCGTTTGCTGAACTCCATTGGTATATTTCGTTTTGCTGGATTACCAGCAGCAGTCACTCTACATGCGGTGTAACCATGGAGCATAGGAATAACGTCATTCTTTGACGCTACCGATGGGAAATTGTACACCGACATTCTGGTACGATGAGTGTAATCCGTAATTTTTAAAGACAATCAATCTTATTGGTGTACTCCAAAATAAAAATATCGGTCTCGGTCATGCTCGCGCTCGCCCCCATCCTTCTTGCTCTTGACATGAGCGCCAACTCTTCACTGTCCCAAACCATGGCGCGCCAGCATTGCTAACGCAGGATAAATGAATTGTACTCAGCAAACCTGCAATGAGTACTAGTGAAGGGAGCAGATTCGTAAGATGCGGAGCGGAGGACCGGATCGGAAGTGAGATGTGAGGGATAAAGCAGGAGAGGCAGTTACGTGGAAGGAGCAGCATAACACTCGTTTTATTACGATATGTGGCGCTACTCAACAGATACGGGGACGTTTTTTTTTTCATTGCGTAGAAGTGGAGCTGTATGAACTGAACGCTTCACGCCAACCCAGAAAAATGTATGGTCAGGCATAAAGTTAGAAAACATCAAAATTAAACTTTACAGCCTTCCGCTACGTCAGTGTTTCGGAAGGGTGCCAGGTATTTTATTATTATAAAAGCCCAGATGCCGGGCTGCGTTATAAACCTACTCGAACTGTTAAAATTGTAATTTTTCTCAAATGAAATCAAATCAAATCAAATGAAGTGTATTATTTGAACAAAAGAATACAGTGGGTCATGTTTTTTACGGTACTGTTTCGAACAGGAAGCCCAAGTAATTTATCAAATGGTTCAGCTACAGTGTAGCTGGTTGAAATATATATATCCAAACTATTTAGGCTAACGTGCATGAAATCAATTGCACCGAGTTCTTATTGCATAATCGTGCAAGGGCGCCACATCACAGTTGATATTCACGTAGGCAACGTCACACAATGAAATACGTTCGGTGAGAATTCTGTTAAAAATGGTGATTCCAATGAAGCCCCCGATGAGAAACTGCTTGAATATTGTGCCGCAGAAAAAAAATTGGCCTATTCAAAAAAAATGAATTTAGGTCGTAATATGGCACTCCCATCGCTCAAAAAATTTACCCTTAACTTTTTTTAGCACACTTTACAAAAGAAATTCCCCAATAAACGTCTACGAAAGGGTACCCACATCTTGCTTCTTTGCATTACAGTTGAAGAAAAGTGTACTACAACGTGTCCAAGCGTGCGAAGCATGAAAAAGATGTTTGGCGAAAGAAGCGAACATTAGGTAAACAAACGACCAATACTTCACAATGAATTTAACCTTTCTCCCCCCTTAGTAGCAAACAAAAACTTGGACGATTTCACACATTTATTACTACATTTGCTTAACCCTTTTGGGGTGTGGTTGAACAGATGATGCTGTTAGTATTTATCGAACTAATGCAGCTCAATAAAACTGTTTTTCTTAAATGGAAGCAACGTTGCAACAAAATGAATTTGTTTATTGGCGACATTCAATGGTACAATCTAAAACGCACACGTCCACTGGGTCGCTATTGTTTTAATGTGCCTGTCACTCGTCGTACTGTTTTCACGAAGAGCACAAGCAATTTTCGGGTGCCACCAATACCGTGTATACTGGAAAGATTTAGCTCATCACAAGGTCTCCCTGACTGTGACAGAGCTGTCCTGAGGGAGCTTGCGACCAACCACTTACGCGGCAATGACTGATTCTGATGGCCACGTCTTTGGCAGTCACAATTCATAATTTGTAGCGAAATGTGGGTGTACATATACTACTACGTTACGCGCCGGAGCGTTTTCGTCGCAGGGCGTGACAGTAATGAGAAGGAAAACGTATCACCCTTCCCTTAAAATATTTAATGCACTCGGAAACATGGCCCCTGCAGTTCTCGTTGTTCTGTGGTAGTTTAAGACAACATTCTTTCACACCTCCTCAATGTATATCGGTTTACGACATCAGTTGCTCTGGAGAGCAGCTCGGATTCCGTAGTTCTCTTCCGGGATATGAATGCTGGAGGCTTGTCTTCTGCTCCGGAAGGCACTGATGAAGCTACATTTCTTGTTTTATTCCACTGTGTCCACCAAGAAACAGGTCGTGTTTGACCCGACGACCTGAAATAAAGAATAAAAATAGTAAGAAGGAACTTGTGAAAGTTGACCTATATTACTACACTTCTGCGCACGTCAGGCAAACCAGGTATTGCATTTTTGTACACAGTCATGCACTATATTGATTTATTGAGGCACTGTTTGGCTTGGTCACAACGAGCAGCGAAAAAGGAAATGCGCGAGTACACAGAAATTTACATTTGGAAGCCTCATTCTACGGAAACACACTTTCTTAGTCGCGAAATCGTATTCTTAGCTGTCGATTTCGCCTTCAATTTGCCCATCCTTACCCGCACCAAAAGTTTCAATCAAGAAACGGCTTTCGTTGCTTAGATACAATGGCGCTTTTTCAGTTGTTAAGCATGACAATGAAGCGTTTGTCGTCAGCATAGCAACTACCTCGCGAGTTCACGGGTAGCTACAGCAGTGTCTGCGCCAGTAGGCGGTGCTATGAAGAAAACTCTGCTCTTACTAAGCAAAAGGAAAGCGCTAGTACACAGCAATGTGCATTTTGACGCCTCATTCCACACATACCCACTCAATTCGTTCAACTTTCAGTTAACGATTATCATTTTTTAAGAAACGCACAGCAATTGTTGACACTCGTGTATCAAACCACACATTTTAATACTGAATGGCAACTTGGCCACTGTTCTCCTGATTATATTCCAACTCCGCGGCTCTACCCACCTTGAGCTGTATATTTCTGTATCTCTAACGAATGTATATGAAAACATGTTTGAAAGGCTGCCAAAAAAAAACACCTTTAAGTAAATATTTTAATGAAATTTTTGACACGGATTTTTGTCAAGAATATTAATCGCGTGAACACAACGGGAAATTTAGCATTGCGTTTTCGCGGATTAAAAAATAACTAATTATAAGTGTTTTCTACATATTTTTTTTAGTTTCCAGTTCTTGTAAACACTAGACGCCATTCGAGTCATCACCATTAAATTGTTGTTAGTAACCTCCTGTATCGGTGTTGTGTACCGATAACATATTAGGCTGTGTTAAGCAGGTTCTTTGTTGACCCAGTTAGAATGAGCACACCTTCAACTGGCGTGTCAGTGAACCTCCTGATGTGTGCTGATGCTTTTGTATTGTGGCGAATTCGTAGTGCCGCGTGTCTTCGCGGCCGACTGCAGGTGGCGATGTTTCCGCTGCCGTGGCATGTGCGGTAGATCCTTCTCAGTCACTTTGAAAATGAGTTGGCACCTCTACGCGAAGCAGCCTTTCTCTTACCCTGGTCCACGCGCTTCCTAGAGGCCAGGAACAACCTCCTAAGCATAACTATTGCACCGTATTAATTTTCAACTTGTTTCTGAACTCTTTCTGTGAATACCTGTTAAGTTCATGTGGAATGACTTGGGAGTGGCTTGTTTCACCACCAAAGATATTTGTTGTGCAAAGTGTTGACTTCCCGGAGTACTTGGAAACATGTATTTTTTTTTTAGGCCAGCGCCATTACCGCTAGTCGCTGCGCGCTGATATGTGGTTTTGTAATGAATTCTCTTTTCACACGTCGCTTATTCTTGTAGGAAGAATGCTAAGGCGATTATTACTGACTCCCCCTGCGGCTGCCTTAGGTAAGGCAATCGATAGCGCTGCGCACATAAAAACATTGCCGAAGCTTCCGAGTGAAAATTTCAAACAAACGCTTGGCGACCTCTTTTGCACAAAGCCTCTTTCAATGCTCCTTCGGAACTCCGAAGGCCCGGATTTCTGAAAATGCATTTTTCCGGGCGCTATAAAAAGACTGCGGCCTCAAAGTAGTCAGCTTTAAGGGGCTTTAATAAATACGTTCACAAGACCTCATAGCACCAATTGATCGCAATATTGTGAACCGAGTAAAGTCACCAGTAGAGACAGGCGCGTTGCAAAGACATTTTGGCAGGAAGAGCTATATACATCATATATAAAGATGTGAAAGGCATAGGGTCTTATGTAATATCGCAGTCAATGACGATGTATCCTTATAAAGTCCTGTACGCCAAGCTCCTTTTTTCAGCTCGTCTAGGGTACAGCAAGGCATTGCTTGGAACATCATATTAGGGAGCGCATTAAAAATTCTTTGATATAAAGTACAGCAGCATACGGAAATTTCATGCACTTTCACACTACGGTGTCTACCCTCCCCCCCACAACCCCCCCCCCCCCAGAAAAAAAGACTCTCCACCGAGCCCAGTCCCCGTACAATTTTCCGCGAATAAATTGCTTGAAAGACGGTTTTTTGTGTCAATAGCAAAATATTCCAACGAGAAGAGCAAGCACGTGGCGTATTTTAATGTTATTATATTGTCGGACTCTTGCATTTTGAAACATTGGGCCTCTACACAACGTCGCTTTTTTTTTTTTCGGGGTATGGGAATTCGAAATTTGTTTCAGAGATAGCAATTTTGTGTCCCTTGTGTTGTGAATTTGACACTTGCAAAGAGCGCTTCCGTAATTGTACTTTGGTTACAGTTACTTGGCTTTGGCTTTGGTTAATTGTACCCCATCTTTGGGTAAAAAGATTATGGCGGATACATGTTAGCCCACGTGTGAAGAGAAGTGTTGTTTAAACAGTTTGTAAAAACGTTCAGTAGGATGCTCTTTAAAGTATTAAAAACCGTTAGTCGTTTAAAAACTAAAATAAAAAAGTAGTCTGGGAGGTATGCAAGTGATGCGCAGGCATTTACTAGCGATAGCTCGCTGTCTCTAATTTAGTCATGCTGCACGTGTTTATTAGGCTGTCAGTAAACTCCACAGAACAAGTTGAGGTACTGAGAATGGGCTACGATGCCGAAATGGTAGGTTAACAAGCGCGAGAGGAAGGGTTTGTAGGATTTTTTACGCAGTCTTTGTTTTTGTTAGAAAGCTCGGCAGGAATGCAAACGAAAATATATTTTCCTGCTTATCAAACACAACATTGAATTAATATAAATGGGAGTTTCCTTTGTTATTAAATAATTGCGTTTCTTCTACTTATATCGAATGCCTTTCTTTAAAACTAATTTTGGTTAAAGAAGTGATAGGGTAGTAACGACCGCCAATGAGGAGGCAGCGATTGCGCAGAAGGAACTCGGAGACTCTTTTTGATTCGTGATAAATCTCAGTGGAGCGAACTCCAGCGAATACTCTCCGTACGTCGTGTACTGAGTGTCGTACAAAACATCACGCTATCGTCAACGCCATACTGCTCTGGTATGAACAAAACACGCGGTATGCAATGGAGTGAGCTCTGAGTTCTCTTACTTAATCCCCTGCGAACCGGCGCATTTCTGAGTGCGGAACACCGTAAACACGAAGAGATTTTAGGTCGCTTACTAATGCAGGGAGCTGGTGCAGTAAGCACGGGGCCCGCCTTAAGAATCAAAGTAAATGGTTCGTAGCCTAATGCCCGGAGGTTTCAATACTTCAGGGGATTGATTTTGCAAGTTATAGGATTACTTTTATTACTGTAGCATTGTTAGCAGCAAACGTATCAGAAATCAATGGTCACCCTCCAACCACGGGCATTTCTTTAGTACGTTACGCATACAAATATCCTATTAAAAGAGTGTTTTGACGTAACATGAAGATCATGTTTTATCGATGAATAAGAAAAAACTTGCATATTATTTGGGTGTCTTCAATATTTTTTTATTTTGTAAACACAAGCAATATATCCCAATGAAGCAAAACAGCGGTTAAACATTGATTTGCTTGTCAAACATTATTTCTATGGTGTTTATATTACAAAACGGCAGTATCATGGTGCAAAGAAGAGTTCGGTGCATCTTTCACTCTATGTCAGTTATGCAGCGCTCATTAGTTTTCAATCAATTCTTCATGTGCTTTTACCGGTGCGTAGTGTTTTGAACCATTCACATTCTGGTCACAGAAGATCCAAACCAAATTCTTGACAGGGGAGGAGAACTTAGTATAGAATGGGTATATTTGTTACAAAGACCACTAGAGCAATGTAGTAGTGCGCAAAAATCATGATAAGGCAGGACCTACAAGATTGCGTTCCTGGTTCCCCGGCGGATTCAAAACTTTGAGGCGCATCGTTTGAGACAGGAAACTTTTCTGTTTTCGCAGGTATCTTTGCTCGTCCAAATTGCAAGGTAGTAAAAATGCGTTATCTCTTTTTGCTGTAACCACCGTGACCAAAATTGTTAGGTTATTATTACTTTAGTGCGCTAAACCGCGCCATAGAAAATCGGTAGAGGTTCTTCATTGTTCGCCTCTGTATCCAACCGATGTCCGACCTCGAGTTAACCTTTAGTGCAACTTGTGTAAAGTAGACTAACCGATCGGCAGCGTCTATTCATCCTTTTAGCTAGGCATATGAGTTAGGGTCAAAAGGGCCTTTTAAGATATGTCTACCAGGGAGGAATTATACGCAGTCTTCTCCCAATTATGGATATTTTTTTCTAACAAAGCTTCTGAAACCTTTTCAGACATACTTCTCGAGGTGAGGCATCGCTCTGCTGTTGCCGAGTGCTGGACACTCATCCACGCCTCCCTGTGCGCTCACACCGAGTTTGCCAGCGGCAACATCTCGGTGCACACGCGAGCACCACGTTCTTTGAGTCGCACAATGGACTGCTGTGGTTGACTGGCAGATTGGTCTGTAGTCTCGTCAGTGTGAGATGTCCCCGGCTGGAACCGGCGGCAGCTCGTGGCCACCAGGAGGAGGATAATGGCCGCAAACAGCACGAACACCACCTGTTCATTGTATAATAAAATGGAAATTAGTGTTTTGATCCCTATATAAACGTTAGTCAGACTAAGTACAGAGCTCTGTGTGGTCAAGAAGCGCTAAGCCCGTGGTGCAAATTGATTTCAGCCAACGCTCACTTTTAAACGCTTAGCTGTTTACATGACAATACAAAAAAAACATTTTTAAATCAACTTTTTCCTTTCAATATTTTTTTTCCGCACCACTAACACTTCTGAGGATTGAGAATAAAGTACAGAATATACATAACAGTATTACGACCGCTTTTTTGATGCAGATGACAGTGCAGCAGCGCGTAAGACAATCACGTGGGTTTTTTATTTAGCGGCCCTCTGAAAAAGCACTTAACTGAACATCTCTACAGTCTCTAGACCATGTTTTGCTTCGCTGTTCTTCATTTTATGGATGCTCGTAAATGTTTAGATATTGCTAACGAACACCGCATTTTAAACCCCAATAAAGCAGGCGTACAAGAAATAAATACCAAATAGTCAAGAAAAAATTGAAGATATTTTGATCGAAACAATAAAATTGTGATACCTGCGTATCGCTGATATTGTAAACACAGTTCCTGGGACTTTAAAGTGTAGATATGCACTTCTGCTTTCTCCCTCGGAATTTTTAATTGATTTTTTGTGTTACAGTGATTACAAATGGAAGCCACTTAAACTTTGTGAATAAACTTTGGCGAAAAAGCCGTTTTGTTTGCGGTGTACCAAGTTATAGGAATCCTTCCCCCCTTTTCAGAACGGCAAAAGAGAGGAACCGCTCGTAACCTCAAACGTGCTCCGTCGTATCTCGGTCGTGCGCCCTCCAGCTTACGTGGGACATGGAGTTATGGGGTGTAAACGTACTTGGCGTCGTGTGTGAACGACAGATACGGCCGCATTTAATCTCTCATGGGTGAACAAATCAACAACAAATTTAGCTTTCCAGCACAATAATTAGCTTTTAAATATTTCAAGCTAGTTCCCGCATTTAGTAGAAAAAGTCAGCTACATATATTCTTCGCCCAAAGAATTCCGCTAGGAGACTTACGTTTCCTTAATAAGGTGCTAGATATGCACGACCGCTGAGCCTCTAGGCAGAGGATATAATTAAGCGCAGCAGTTGTGGTTTAGAAGTAGTTTAATATTAGGAATGCTGTTAGTTACGAAATATTTTACGCCATTGTTCAAGCGTTAGTCACGGTTACAAGAGTGCGAACGAAGAGGCTAGCCTAAATTGAACAATATAGTGCTGCTTTGCTTGTCTAAGGTACGCGGTACTTTGAGGTGCGTGGTTTAGGGAAAAACTTTAGGGTAACTAAGAAAGCTCATGCGGCATAGATGTTGCGAACTTCAGTGTTAGCAATTATGAGGGGGGTTGCAACCTCATTTATCGTGTCGAGCAGCAGACCAACGAATCCGCTTAAATATTTATTGCGTTTTTAGGTCTCTTCGGGCTATGTCCAAAGAAATTATCTTCGGATTACACGTGTTGAGAAAATGTCATACAGACTGTGCAATTAAGAGGTAACTCAGAGGAGAGGAAGAGATTTTCAGGCGCATAAATCTGTACATTTGTTACCTGGAACTCATCAAGGTACTCTCATCGCATATCTAAGAAGGCACATGAGTGTTTATTACTTTAAGCAGCGAAAATACCTCAAAAGAGAGACAGGACTTTTGGTTATAGGGCAGGGGGCCTAAATATTTCAGGAATGTCCAGAACCCACCCGTGATTTAGGATATTCACACAAACGTCAAATCCTCTTCTTAATACAATATAGACGAGGTTTTTCTTAATGAATGAGTGCAATACCCATGAATGTTTAGTGAATATTTCACAAAGGTGAGCATTCTGGTGGTAGGTCATTCAGAAAAATACAACTGATTGATTGGAAGCATATGCCAATCATTCTTACGTGTGCACCGGGACATCTATTTACAGTATTATCTGTTTTTACAATACTGCACCGCTATACATCTTCCTTCTTACTTAGAGGTTTCTATGTAGTTAGAAAGTACGAGTTTGTAAAACTTGCTCCCTTCCATTTCGCTGAGAAAGGAATTTGTGAAAAAAAAATTGCCCTTAAAGTGGCACTGATACAAAAATTTTGCATCTTGTTTTTTCATCGCGATAAGTAGCTAGTGACCTACATATAACCTGTAGAAACCTCATTTGCTTCAGCGTGCGATGGTTGTTTCATTAAAGGCATTTTCAATGCGGCCAGTCGCAGTTTCGGTTTCAGAGGGGGCCGCGAAACGATGGATTTTGTGTGAACAAATCTGACCACGTTATCGTCGGAGGGATATCACAGAGCAGAGGTGTCGTAGCACTGTCGAATCCGCATCGCCGGCAATTTCTGCGAATGCCCCCAAGCACTGATCTCGTGAGCGGCTTAATTAAAAAGCGACCGTGGACAACAACTCGCAGGCGCTGCGAGTGCAAATGCTAACGCGTCTAAAAACGACGCGCGACGCTCGAGACAGTGGGTGGCAAGACGCGCGCTGGGAGCAGCCGGCCGGTCTGCCTACACTGCAGGTCCGGCTACAGATGTGCAAGGCTGAGCACTGCGGCGGATATTCGATTGCCGCTATCGTAAGCGGTGCAGATGCCAATTTATAATCCAACCTGCCATCGCATCATTAACGCCTTTTTCATATAAGCTGCCATAGTTTGGACTCGGCTTGGGACAATTTCGTGCAGCGGTAACAATGAAGCTATCCTGCGCCGGCCTGCGCCACTTCGCAGCCGTGGCCGCCGCCTGCACAGCGACCGTGCGGCTCGCTCAGTGGGCTCTTCGTGTCTCCGGCGCGTTTTGCATCCAATGTAACTAAAAAGTAATAGAAACAAAGTGCCTGGAATCGCTGTAGAACTTTGGTCACGGGCAGCTTCCCGATCAGCCGACGAAATCACGGCGCCTGCGGCGCCAACGATCGAGTAGTTCGTTCTCGAGAGCAGAAGCTCCGCCCTCCGGCCCTCCGATTGGAGCGGCGATCCGGGCGAGCCGGCGAAAAACGCCGGCAGTGCGGAAGCGGCAAACACAATTTCGTGACGTGTTTGGATGTTGTTTATTTACACAATGTCCACGGGATGTCGATTGCCGTGGTCCACTGCTGGCTGCTCGGTTGTATTTCGCACACTTTAAAATTGATTTTAAATATGTTCTAGGCTGTATTCGCCGCAGATATTTTGCAGATGATGTGTGTGCGTTCGCACCAATCTATCTCTAAAGTTATGTCGCCTTCAAAATTTTGTGTCAGTACCCCTTTAAGGAAGCGTCAGAGTGGCGCACCATTTAACAACTCAAGGTAATTTCCTTTCAATATAAAAAGAGCTGAACTAGACATTTCGAATGCGAATCTCCGGTTATTTGCACACACGCAGTAATTGAATTTACCGAGGGCTCAAGTACCTGCTACGAAGGGTCATTGTCTAAGTAAATATGCTGCTGCGCAGAACGACGGGGGTTTAAAATCCGTCGTCTTATGTACTTTTCTGTCCGAGTCAAGAAGCTGTAACGCCATAAAAACACGCAGTTGATTAGTCCGACAGCTGAAGTAAAGGAACAGGGTAATTGAGTTTAAAATTAAAACATTCATATTGTTCCGGGACCATTTGAACCCTAGCCAGCCGCTATAGTAAAATTGGCACACATCCAAAGGCATTCAATGCTCGGCAAGTAGGAATAAAAATGCTCATCTCGCGTTCATTTTCCCCCTTCGACTAGAAATGAAACCATCCGGTAAGAACGGAGACCTGATTGATTATGACGTTCAACGCCCTGACTCCGCACTGGTGATTAGGCGCGCCATAGTCGCGGGAAATAAATAATTTTGACAACCTAGCGATCTGTAACATGAGCGGAAATGTTGAACACATGAGCGTTTTGGGTTTTCGCCTCCATTAATGAATCTTTCTCCGCGGCCGACAATACAACCCGGTCATTGGCCTCAGCACCACAGCGCCTTTGCCACCTAGCAATTGCGGCTGCTAGACAAGAGACCTAAATATTTTTATATTGTTTATTGCAAAATGAACGATTCAGCAAGCAGCACATTTGGTGCCTCTATTTGCTTTCTATGCTTGGTGCAGTGTGGGCGCACTTTATGCCGAATGAGAGGAACCACGAGGTAAATGGTGATGATCATATTCAGACTATAGTGGCGCATCATCATCAAATGCTTACATCGCCACTATCCTAATCATCAACGCCTGCTTGCTATCATCATCAGTTGTGCTTGCGCGGCTGCGTCAGCAGCCACGCGCCACGCGAGAGGACGACAAATTAAACACGACCGAGCTCCTGGGCGGCCGCATTTCTGCACCACTCCCACTCCTAGCCGGGCCTACGCTCTCTCCAATAAAATGTAGGAGGCCACCGCACCCTACCGAGTCTGCTTCCTACAAGTGGTGAACCGGACGTTCTCTACAAGTGGTGACACGGACGTTCCCTACAAGACTATACCTTCCGTAATCTGGCAGAAAGATTTCACCTTGCCCGCGTCAAGAGAATGCCAGGGCTTTACCATTGTTTTATCAAAGAGGTGCGGAAGGTCCTGTACCCTTCGCATTAGAAGAAAAAAAATAAAATTTGTATGTATGAGTAACTTTATGAGCAAAGTTCTTCCTATTTTCTATGAAATAGCATGAGTTTGGCTGATCAAAGAACAGATCTGCAAATGCAAAAGCGGATAATTGCGTTTTTATAAGTTGCCCACATCATTTACAGGTTTTACAATATTTATTTACAGGAGTCAAGAAACAATTTCTATTTTAATCTGACTCAAGAAGGGTTAATTGCATCTGTGACATGCAGTCGCACCCCGTTTCTGTGTATATCATTGTTTTGACATCGTTCCTCTTAGAACTTTCATAACACGATGTATATATGTGAGTAACTGCCACGAATTGGTCGAAATGAACATTTTCCTATTCACTGCATGTTCATTAACCTTTATCCTGCGCTTTTAGAATTACTGAATTATTCCAACCACACAAAAAACAAGCACCTCTTACAAGCTGCACTTAACACAATCAAAATCGAAGAAAATGTTGAACTGGACCAGATGCAGATTCGCCCATGGTGAGCGACCACGTGGATACGATTGCATATTAGTGTGATTAGGCGCAAACAATCTGAAAATTTTTTGTTCGGTTATACAAGCGTTTGAGGGTCACCGTATGATATTGCGTTTGTTTATCTGTTGCCGTAGTTTACGTTATTTCCAGGGTTAATTGTTGTCCAACTACGTTGGCTAGAAGGGCAGAATTCTCAGCATGCTCTTTCGATGGAAAGTACTGTATTCGAACAATCAAGTATTCAACAAACAAAAGTGTAATTATTTAAAATTATGAAGTATCTGTATTGGGTTTCTTTCGCTTTTTTAAGCTCAATACTAATAACCCCAAATAATGCTGTACCCTGAAAAATGTTGCGCGTGTTCGGTGAAATTTTGTCTAATAGACATTTAACGAAAATTGGGGAAAGACGGAATTCATATTGGCTAATAAGGACACTGGCTTTACTAATGTAGATATTTTTTCCGCAAATAAAAGGCTCAGATGATTTTCAAAATAAAAATGTTTGTCAGTTTTTATCTATCCTTCTAAATTAAGCCCGGAATGTAACACCATCTGCTTTCCGTTTACTCCGATATACCGAACTAATACGGATCATGATATGGCGTTTCTGCGGTACTACAGAGATAAAACCGGTGTTTATACTTTTACCTAATGGCGTATCCCTATTACCATATCCCTATTTTTATTTTGACTGTGTTTCTTTAAAGGTAAGGTTATATAATCCTGAAATTCATTATATAGGCAACGTTTCAGGAGGGTAAATGAGCTTTCTAAAGATACCAATCTATTAAGGCTTTACAATGTGTAATCGTTTATTAAAAGCGGGTGGTAATCATGTCGGCATCATATGCACCCCCCAAAAAAAGGCTGTTTAAAGAGACGGTTCATAAGAAAGAGCGACGTTAAAATAGTTTTGGTTTTGTAGCTCCGTTCAACAATTTTTACTTTTGTTCGGCCGTATCGCGCTCATTGGGGCTTCTGAATAAGTTTGTTGATTCAGTATTAAGCGGGAGAAGAATTGTTGCAATGTTTATTTTTATTTAAAATAGAAACTTCCGCAGCCAAAAATGCTAGCCGGTTATTACGTCACGCTCGCAAATTACTGCATATTTACTAGTTCCCGGCGATACGTAAACATTCGGGTGTACAGATCGCAAGGCAAGTGCCTTTCAGAATTTTTGTATTTTGTAGCTGTGGTATGGGACCAGCAAACTTAGAGCCTATAAAAGGTAATCCCCGTTTTACCACCGCTATCCTTAGAGGTGCAATGAACGCTTCTTACTTTTTCTGAGCGGTCACTTATGCCTGCTGACTCCCAGCATCTTATTTCGCCTTTTCCGACCTCACAGCTTTGTTTGTTACAATAGTAAATATTAAAACTTTTTCTGCCATACATCGTACGTCTCCCACGCTTATTGAGTTCAAGAACAGGTTTACTTATATTCAGAATTCTATCCATACTTTTCTCATGCTTGTTTGAATTTTAAATGAACGTTCTGCCATAGCATTCGCTCGTCCACTTACGCTGACGTAAACGACGGCGTCAATAGGCTGGTCCAGCCTTGTGTGGTGGGGCCGACGGAGCCCATGACGGAAAGGGAAATTGCTCAGTGGCATCGGCTCTGCTCTCGAACGGAACCTGAAAGTAAAAAACGGTATTTGAAATTAAATATCACAGCAATTCGTTGCTTAAGGGATAAATTTTTTTAGGGCCCTGATCGGGAACGCCTCTTTTTGTAGCTACTGATTCCCGGCATGAAACTCATGTCTTGGTGAAAGCAACGTTACCCCCAAACCGTTCGTGCTACTATAACGAGTATTAGTTACCCATATGTCACAACATTTTTTTACTTCTTAATTGCGGCTGGTAGCGGTATTAGGTGTCACAGCGTGCTGATACTTTATTAGTGCACGGTATTTTGCAAAAAAATATATAAAGCTGAAGCTTGCAATTCTTCTAGCGGGTTGGCTGTATGTGAAACATACTTGTTAAAAGCTTTCCCTGTAACTTTTGCGATTTTTCACTGTCTTCACGATACGAACCAAAAGCTATTGCTGAATAAGAAAGATTTAAAGGCAGTAGAAAAGAATATTTATGGTTTGTATCTTTTTCAAAGCGAAGGTTTTTAACAGCCATACAAACTTTACCCTCATAAAAAAATGAAATGAAACCCTCATAAATAGATGAAATGAAATGAAATGTCTCATAATATAGCAATGCAAGTGATTCTATCAACAGGGCTTTATTTTGCCATTGCAAAATACCCACTCGCTAAGCAGAAATTAATCATATGGCCCAATGCCCGCTATCTCGATCTGTTTGCGAATCGCTCAACGGGTTTCCAACATGATTTTTTCTTCAACATCGAAAATCTCTTCATTTACTTCTCGTGATTTCCATGTTGAACTCTGTTTATTTTTACGTGTTTCGTATCAATTATTCCTATTTGGTTTCTGCCGCTTTTAATCTCACAGATAATAGTTATTCTAGTAACATGGTTTGTTGGCCGTGCATTTTAAATTTATGCGCTTCTTTGTCGGTCCTGGTTGCCTCTGTCGCTTGATCGCTTGATACATACTTTCAGCGGGCTGTTCCCGTGTTAGTCACATCTAACCAGCGCTCTAGCTGTTCCTACACTAAAAGAGATATTAGAAAATCCATACATCAGCCATTATCAAAAGCATGAGAGATAGTTTGGTCGCCATGTTTCAAACTCGCGACAACTTTATCGTTGACAGTTACAGGAAAGTAAGCTACATACTACCATAATGACCTTAAGAGAAAAACGATCAAAAGGGTTGAAGTAACCGCTCTGCTCCCTAAGTAATTTATCAAACTGCATTTGTTACTAGCGTAGAGTTCCTTGTAAATGCTTTTGCAAATATGGTGAGTGATAACAGCGGACTACTTGAATGAACACCAACATCAGAAGGGCAATTATCGGTGACATCAGCATAGCACTAGAGTAACGATTAAGACTAGTGCGCTCACGAACAATTGGGAGAATATCTCTGGTAGGACCCCACCATCCAGTCCTTTGGCCACATAAAAAGTGATGTCAAGCAAGCAAATTATGGGGCCAACACTCGCATACCCTCGTTTACACTTACGCCTATCTGTAGGCTGTATGCCCGTAAATGTTCACCCTGGGCAAAAGCCTTGCTTACATGTGGAAGCTTTTAGGGGTTTGTGTGTAACAGTGTATTTGTATTTTCCATTTGTGCAGTGAATTTGCAGGGTCAATTTCGTTAAATTTTAATCACCAGTTCAGCTTTCTGATGCTATGTCGCATGATTAGTCACTTACATTTGTATCAATATTACTGGCAGTATATATACGTAATTCCTGTGTTGTATATGTACGTAAAAGTACTCAGTAGTCTTCCGTTTCTTCCAACCTTTAAGCAGGTGCGATTTCACTTGCTAGCCTACTCTAAGTTGGCCGCACCACAATGAAGGGCAGGCTCACCCTTCGGAGAGGCCGCCTCTGGGACTTCAACTTGTCAACGTTTAACGCACAATTTCCGGCAAGCGAGAGACGCTGAGATTCCATATTAGAGGAGCTGTATTATGTGAATGAAATGAATGAAATGTTAAATGGGACTTTAGTCGGCCAGGTAAGTTCAGACGAACAGGTGATGGCTTAATTGAGCTCAGAAGCGGGTTATCCAACAGTGCTCTCAGGAACCTTCCGAAAGGAAGGAGGACGGGAAAGAATTTTTATCCACTGGCAAATAGCAAGGACGTGGCAGAATTCTTCTGCATAAACTAAATGGTCACAGTCGTTATGATTAAGATAAGCAAGCGAAACGTGAAAGATAGACGAAGCTTATGCACCAACATCTAGCTACAATGATTAGGCCGTAGATTGTTTTACAAAGTCAAGTCATCAATGCATGAGGAAACAACCGATTTCGCAATTGTAAGGCGAGACTTTAACGCAAACGCGGGCGGTAACAGAGTTGGAGAATAATTTGAGGGCAATTTTCTAAGGGGCACTCCCAACAGTGGTACAAATACGCAGTTTAGATTTGCAGAGAGAAACAACGTGAAACTAAAGAACACGTTCTTCCGCAAACGCGAGAGAATGAAATGGACGTAGAAACGTTTTCACGACAAGACAAAAACATGCTTCATTTTGAGAGACAACCCGGGTATTTAAGACAACCCAGACGAGGAGGTTCTAAGCAAGACTCGGTACAGTGATCCTAGGATTAGTAGGTAAGGCTAAAGTAAGGCTAAATTACCAAAACGTCAACAAGGAAACAACTACAAAATAAAATGTCTCATATCAAGTCCGTCAGAGACATGACGTAGGAGTTTAAAATAACCCTTAAGAATGTTTTGCACTCTTCGACTGTAAGAATTAGAACTCCGTTGACAGCGTCAATTGCAACCAAACTAAAGCAATCACACAGTCAGCAGCTGCTATTGAAAAAAAGCAGCTGCAGGAAAGGAACTGTAAAAATAGTCAGCAAACAAAGCTGGTTATTCGAGGCAACAAAATATAAAATAAATTAAAAGGGGGGAAATGGAAAAAAAAAGGTGCTCAGGGGAATGAAGAGTGGGAAAGCTAAAGACTACGACGGCATAACCATATACCTTTTAAAGGAGCCATGAAGACATAACAAAAGTTTGTCTTATTCGAATGATTAGGCGTTTCATAGTACCCCAAGCGCTTTCCCGGAGCAATCAATGCTTTATTCACTAAAAAATAAGAAAATTTATGCCAAGTTTTTAAATCTCCCACAAAATTGTGCATTTCGTGACGTGAGCAACGGCGTCATATAAGCCGGACATAAAACCGATACTTAGTATGTCGACTCCATATAGCACCCACACGCGGAAGTCAAACAGGAACCGGAACTCATGCCGAAACCGAGACGGCGACCCTTTTAAAAATACTAGTAAAACCTAGTACACCTGCAGCCCTAAGTGCAACAGGGTGGACACCGATGGGCGGGACAAAATGGTGAGGAAGGCTTTTAACTTTCATTGAGAGACTACAAAAGAGTATTCAGAGGCGGAGAATGAGCTCGGTGAGCGCAGGACATAAGCGGGAGGAGGTCAATTGAAGAAGCCTTCGTCCTGCAGCAGACCTAAACAGGGAGATCATGAATATAATTGTAATAATGATGATGATTACGACAACGACGACGACTACGACGATGATGACGATTATGATTGCAATTTTGAAAAACGTGTTTGCTTTTTTATCAAGTTGTTTGTGGCAGAAGGGAAACGTTTACCGACGCGCTCAACCATAATGCGTTGTAAAAAAATAATTTTATCAATTACTTTTTTGACGCCATTTCTCCTACCCTACTCTAATTTAATTGCAACCAGGGATAGGACGCGCTAATCTTCCAGCATCCCGTGTGTTTCAGCGCTCACATAAGTTATTTATTCGATGATGCATTTGTGATTTTTACCAATGAATTTTAAACAATGGTTGCCGTGGTGCTGAACCTTGGGTTCAATTAAAAGAAAATTTACCCCTGGGAAGCCAACTATAGCCGGTCCTCGAGGTCCGCTTTGGACATTGAAGCCTTCGGCTGCTCTAGGGTTAGAGTGCGGAAGAAATGGTAGCTCTTGTTTTCTAGGAACCGCCGCAGTGGGAGTGCAGTGTGGTATGTTCGTTGTGGTGTTGGCGGGTCGGTTGAATAATTACGGGGTGTATAACACGCAGTAAGCGAAAGCAGGGCATATGTTTGTCTGTACTTTTCGCCACGTCTAGGGTGTGCTACTAGGGTGTGCGCTTGATCTCATTCCGAAGCTGCCAAATGGCGACGAGACGCTCAAGCGCATGTCGAGACGCAACTGTGGTCGCCTGGACCTCATGTTACGCATACAAACGCCATAAATGTATGCGGCTTTATCCCTCTCATGCTTTGGTATTGAATAACTACGGTCGCCGAGTTCGCCCGCCTGGTTCACCCGGTGTTTCTATGGCCGGCGGGCACACCGCTATGTCCCAATCGGAATATTTTCTGCCCGCAGACAGGCGCTGCGCAGTTTACTGCGCGAGCATTCAAGGAACACTGAAACTCAGAAGCACGTTTGTTTTTAAAGGAAGTCTGCCGTTCCATATGCATTTTAGCGTTGATTTCCTGGCGGAAGATGCCCTAACTGCTAGGAAAACGACTTTCAAACGTTGATTAAATTTGAATCAAACAGCGACTGTGGACGCGGTTAGAGTGACGATTAACCGGAAGAAAGAAAGGCAGCGGAAACGTATAGCGGTGCAGAAGCAGCCGAATGCACCGTAACGATGTACGCAGGGCGGATGCCATTTTCGGTAAAATCAGCCGTACTTTCGCAAATCCCAACATCTTTTCAGCAAGGGAAAACTGAGCACTGTATTCCTTCATTGGCCCGGTGATCAGTATTCACGCTTTGTTGAAGCGAAACATATTATCTCTTTGAGAAGCCTCGATTGTTGTGGTCT
This sequence comes from Haemaphysalis longicornis, assembly GCF_048455015.1. Lineage (NCBI taxonomy): Eukaryota > Metazoa > Arthropoda > Arachnida > Ixodida > Ixodidae > Haemaphysalis > Haemaphysalis longicornis. Next base: position 134,980,053 of record NW_027526445.1, read on the forward strand.
AACGAACCGCTCTTACGTAGCTCGCCCACTTCCACGACAAGTGGTACGACTGCCCCAAGGATGAACGAGTAGCGTCATCCGGGAGACAGCGAGAGAAGATGTTGCAGACGCCGGATAATTTATTCACTCCCGGTGCAAGTTTTGCGGTATGTCTAGCGGGAAGGGGGGGGGGGGGAGCGGGAGGTACCGGTAATAAAGTTTTCGCTACTTCTCATTTCATTATAAGAAAGGTAGGGCTACGAAGGAGATAATCGTGTTCTCGCTGAGCCAATCAACAGATATAGAGAAACTGCTGAGAGCGAAAACTCCCATCTGTGCAAGATGTCGGCGCACGTTACTGATTCCCAGGTGGTCAAAAATAATCAGGAGCAATTGAATACAGTACGCTTTTTCTTCGGTGTAGCGCCGGCGCGTCCAACCGTATAATCAAAACGATACAGAGAAACATGTATTTTGACTCCATTTCTCTTCAGCCTAACGGAAAGAGTACTCTCTCACTCTCTCAGTGCGGGCAAAACAGCAACAAGGGACTCGATCACCTGACGTATCCTTGGCCACGTCACACTTTGAACACTCCATGGCAGCTAGGTATCTCCACATGCTCTGGCCATGATATTTCCGTTGTGTACTATCGCTCCTTCGATTACAGTGCCACACAGTTTAAGTCCAAAATTTTCCCGACATGTCCCACTCACTGCATGAATCATCGGTACGCAAGGCCATCCCGAGATTACGGGGTCTTCTCCAAAAGCACCGTCTAGTAATCATAGAATATCAGCGATAATCGTCGTAGAAGATCGTAGAAGAGGGTCGAGGATAGAATATCAAGGATTCGGAGAATATCATATGCGAGCCCTTAATTTCTTCACGGCGGTAGTTATAAACGAGTACTAACACGAAATTTTGGTGTTACGTCTTTTTCGCTGCTATGCGTGCCTACCAGCCCACTAATCATAGAATGACAGATCAGACGGTCGAGCGCAGCGTAAACATTCATTGACGGCGTCGTTTATTCGTGTCAGTTTCGGTTTCGACAAAACGAAGGCCGAGCGGCCGCCATGACAGGAGGTATCACGTGACGTCACGATTCTTGCCGTATCGCTGCCGCTCTGGAAGCGCGTGCGCGCGCCCAGACCGGCCGAGGTAATCGCCGTCCCCACAGGCCCGGGCAGCATGACGTCAGTCTCAAAACCATGACGTGTACACACGCCCGAGCAGCACGCGCCAACCACAGCCAGCGCGTCGGCTTCGTCACGGGAGCCCCGACGTCGGCACTTTGGGGCAAGTAGCAGATGATGTCATGTCGTTCAGCTCTGGGCTTTATCGTGCGGGCGAAGAATAAAATGGATTTTAAATATGTTGCGCCGAACGGTTGCTGTTGAAACTTGCTGGGAGGTATCCCCTGGTAAAAAGGAAGCATCTACATAGTTATCTCAGCTTTGAAATTTCGTGTCAGTACTCCTTTAAGCAAAATGTTCAGAACAACTATAGTATTTTTATTGTCATACTCGTCCGCAAGTGCCAAAACCAAGCACGCTAATTATAGCCGAAAATGAACATTTTCGCCAAACAAATCTGTTAAATAATACCGAGTTTCATACCGTTTCAATATTTGGGAGGCTGGGCAAGCATAAAGGTTTAAGTACAAGACTTCTAGGGCAAAATCCTTTTCACATTAAACAACCAATTAAGCCCTCTCTCCGATGGAAGAAAGTTCGGAGAAGTCCTCTGACAGATACCGAGTAACAAACTATGCCCGTCGACATTTACACTCCGTTTTTGAAATATATCTGGAACTAGCCCTGTATAGTGGTGTGAAGTACACCCCAATTTGCAGAACACGTACAGCTATTTATTTCAACCACTCACACTGTTTTTTACATCCAAGCGTTCTCTTATACCTGGAGGCCTCGTTAAGCCTGGATTGGACACAGCACTCGACGCACATTCTCCAGACGGCACGGCCGCGTAATGTACTCTGTCAACAATAAAGTTTATTATCTTCCTTTCTTTTATAGGTAAGCCCTAAAAGGAACATCGGCATCAATCTGGCAATAAGACAGCGTGGAAGAATTTATAGCACAATAAACAACGACGAAGCAGTGCCTGAAGCAATAAAAAGACACGGAGCTTTTTTGTGAAATGGCCGTAGAAAGCCAGTACCCTAAATATCAGCCCACTGGCTAGTCGCGTACCGGGGAGTTAGGGAAGCGCAGTCTTCGAGATTGCGATGGGCTTAGTAGCGACAGACGCAGAAACTGCGCTTCTTTTGACATTGGGGCTTGTCTGAGAGACCAAAAAAAGAAAACCACTCGCGCACATAGGCAATTTGTGCCGGGTGTTCTCTTTAACTCAGCGCACTTACTTTGGTTTACAAGGAAAAGGTTTGAGATTGCCGGCGTGGAATGGGTCCGAACAAACGCATTTCGCTACAATTTCTTGAGATTCTTAAAAGAATGAAACTTCTTCAGTGGAGAGGTTGAGCTTCTTTATAGATATTTATTGCTTTTTTTCTTATGTGCTTGCAATTATTGTGTACGGCTCTGTTGGGGGAATGTAGTTGCGAAAGCCTTCTCCTCTTCCTGAAAAGAATGCTGCATTTAGAAGTAACACAAATATTATTGCGGGATATCTTACAATAAATAACGCAGGTTCCAGTGTATTATACACTTGTACTCCACAAAATGCCTATTAAGGATTGCCGAGACGTTGGCTTCCATCCGCACAAAGCTTTCTTAGTCACTGCATATTAATATTATCCGGGATAATTTTTTCTTGGAACGTGCATGTGTGTTTAAGGCGTTTGTGGGAACAACGGCCTATCTTGAATACTCCCGAAGGTTTGTGCAGCACGAGCACCTTTTTTGTGAACTATCAAAATTTTGAACGCACTAGTTGTTCCTTCAAGTGATTGGGCCCGCTTTGTGCGGCTAAAAGATTCAAGCGTATCTGGGATGAGCACCGCAAAATATCTATCAACCTAAAAGAGTACCTAAGGCAAAAATTGGCACGTAGAAGCTTTGCCATCCAATCTAGTAATTTAATTTCTTGTAATGTATAATAATATTTAAGAAAGGTAGAACGCTATTTGATTATAGAGATAGGTAATGAAAATAGGCTCAACATTTTAGTCTGTGTGCCAAAGAAAGCCATATAGGCAAAGTTAAGTTTAATAGATGGAAAGATTACACCGGCACACGTCAGTGTGCTTAGCATTGTTGGCAATTATTGAACATAGACACGCACCACGGGCGGAGATTTCAGTGATTCTGTTGCGCGTTTTTGCGGTGTTCAGGCGATTACCAGGGTTCTTTGCGTTGCGCCAACCTAGTCCAATTTTTCATCCCTTTGTGGATGTACCGCTCCCGCACAACATATTTCATAGATATGTATCTTGCAATTCCCTTCGCTAATACATTTCCGACGTGCTTACGATTAAATAACTCTAACTCCTAATCGCCATCTTTGCTGCCTTTTTTTGTTTCCAACGATAGGTTTTCGGGGCCTGGGGCTTAGTATCATTCTATGCTCCTTCAAGACTAAGGGCACTCTCTGTACCTGTTATTAAAGGGTCAAATGGCACTTTGTTTCAATGTGCACATATTATACGGAATGCAGTTGTTGGTAGCTGAAGTTTGCGAGCATTTTCATCTATCTGGCTAATGGTGTCGGGCAGAACAAAAAAACCGTTGCAAACATGACTCAGCCGCCTAATTCCGAAACATCAGTTCCATGCGACGGTGTTGTGAATTCTCTTTACCAAGAGGGAGTGTTAGTTTAAAGCCTCGCGGAGTTATCTTTCCTTAACATAAACCAAATATCGACCATTTTGTATTCACCACAAATGAAACACTAAACCAAAATTTCCCGTTACAAACATCACCTTGAATAACAAAAAATGATCGCAGGAGCATACTCGCAGCAGGAACTTTTTGGCCTAGAAGTGTAGAATTTATTTTGCAGAATTTTTTTATTGAAGAGCGGGTTCTGAAGGCAAGGCTTGCTAACTGCCGATGGATCTCAGTTTTCAAGTGATATTAGCAACCCTTTCATTGTTTTTGGAAATGTTTAAAGGTATGCCTATAGGTAAATGGCCTCGGAGAGTGACTACAACTTGCTAAACGTCTCATCCGAAAGATTACACGTGAGAATATGTCTCTTTACGTGCTTTTGATGCCAACGCAATACGGCTTCCATTTGGGAGTTGTGCAGCAGGGAGCTGTGCTCACGACTTTTGTGTATCCACTTTTCTGTGGTGCGCCCTCTAGCAGCACCATGTGCTGAGAAGACACGTAACACTCTCTCTCCTTATGTGTTTTTATTCCGCGTCTCCACCATTTCGTAATATGTTTCACAATTCCAAAGAGCCTTGCAGAACAATTCTACTGCAAGAACATTTAACATTGCTCTTTTACGTTACCAAAAGGGCTATTTTCAAGCAGAATACTCGAAAACTGTCCTTAAAGGCATGGCTGCACTGCAGAAAGAATTTTTCTGTCTTCATTGAATTGGCTGCTTTTGTACTGGCGCCGGGCGACCATTGTAAGGCAACAGCGTTACTTCAGTGAGCAGCGCCGCTCGTGGCGAACCACTCGTCAGCGGAATGCCCGTTGCGGTCAGTGTGGCCTACTTGTGCATGGCTTTCTGTCGTTCTGCTGTAGTGCCGCTTGGAATGCGCGGATAACCGTAAGTAAGTTTTTTCAGATCGGGAAATCTTGAAAGCAGGGGCACCTTTCCGAGACATACCAGGTATATGATTTACGACAATACTCAGTCATTGCATATTCCACACGACGCCCAATGCATCGATCTGGAAGTAAAAGCAGTATCTGGAAGCATGCAGTACGTTGCCTGCGTGCAGTTTGGTGTATCGAGAAATATTGAGAAGCTGAATGCTCCTGCAAATCCGGCATGTGCCGGCGATCCAAGTATACTGCGGCGCTGGCCTTTCGCAGTTGAAGACAAGACGCCGTAGTGAACGAGCGAAGTTTTGAGTGTGCCTTCTAAGATTTCACCCCGAAACAAACATTCTGTGGCACGACGCTACGTAACTTGATTGAATAGGACAAAATGTGTTTAATTTCACAGAAATGCGTTTACAGCAGCCATAGGAAATCATTTACAGCGTAAATGCCGCATGACATTACAATGGTATTGCTCGTCGCGGAAAAGGATTGCTTTACGCCTGTACTGACACTTGCAATGTTTGCTGGCTACTTGGTTAGCGGTTTTTCAAAAACAGAAACAAAAAACCATTACTGCGTGGCTAAAGGACGACAAACAGGGGGGCGCCAAAAGCCTGCCCTAAGTTTCACAACTGAATGCTGCGGTCGCGTTTTCCAACGTACACTCCTGCGTCGAATGACGAGGATGGTTTAACGCAAAGATTTCTTATGGCGGTTTTCTTGGTTGTCGTGTGGCTTTGGGCTTAACCTCGCAGACGTTTTTTACTTTGACTAGTTGAACTTTGTATTTGACCGGCTTCTAGTGTGGTCTTTGACTTTTCACAGCGGCTTTGACTTTTACCCTTCCTTATTCTTTTTTGCAAGAAGAAAGCTTCTCATTCACCCATAGTCGTCGTTCGACGGAGGGTGGATGATTTTTCGGCATACTTTTGCAGGTCCCTGCACCCCTTTCCAAATCCAAACTGCTTCCAGGGGGCTGTAAAGGTGTCTGTGCTGGATGATTCTAGCTGATGCACCTGTAGTTGACGCAAATAGTCGCGCTTTTATGGGCTTTTTTACGAGGCATAACACAATTTTATCAGGTGCTCAGCAAAGAATACTTACCCAAAGAACACACGCTGGCGTTAACATTCTGCCACATATTTAACTATCGGTAGAAGCCTCTATTCCACACAGGTAGTCAAATTGGGAGGGGAGGGGAATGATTTTTATCTTCGCCTGCTGGGTGATCGAGTTAGCCCATGAAAATCAAAGAGATTAAGCTAGTTTGGCTCCAGCCTTGTAGGTGCTTACACTGGTGTCCGACAGATGTCTGTGAAAGGCTCTCTTCTCGTTTAAATTTATATCAGTAGTATAGCTGGCACTTTTTCCTCGATAATGCGCCTATTTGCCAACAATTAATTAATTTACAGGAAAAAAACTTTAAACAATGTTACGGCAAACTAGCCTAATTTATCACTGCACCTTAGTGATGCAGGAGACGACTAAAAAACAGAGAAATCTAAGTACGTGCAATCTTCTTTGGCGATCTGAAACAGGTAATATATAATACATTAGTGCCATATAAAGACAGTTTCCTCCTTTAAATACGTTGGACTCAGACTCCCGTCTGACCTAAACTGTGCTCCTACAATAGAGCCAATGACCTCGACAGCGTATAAAATATTGCTTTGCTCAAGCGGCACCTTGACTTTGCTAACCCCAGAAGGAGGCTTCCCGCGTACAATGCTCTCTGTCGTTCTTCACTAAAATAGGCGTAAATAATAGGGCACCCCCATCAAACTGCTCTCATTAACGCGATTGAATCACTACAAAACAGAGCGATTTGATTTATTATCTCCTTATTCCCCAAACCAATGCACATCACCATTAAAAATCAACGCAATCTCCCTGCTTTCACTCTGCGCAGACACCCGCCGCGGTGGCTAAGGCATTGCGCAGCTGAGCACGAAGTCGCGGGTTCGATTCCTGGCCGCGGCGGCCACTTTTCTGGTGGAGGCGAAAAGCAAAAACGCCTGTGTATACGAGATTTAGGCGCACGTTAAAGATCACCAGGCGTTCGAAATTAATCCGGAGCCCTCCACTACGGCACGACTCATCATCTGCGTTGCGTCGGTGCGTTAAACCCTCACTCAATCAACAAATCGCTGTGTACAGACAATTTTCAAGGCTATCTTCTTTTTCATGCACTTTGGCATAATCCACCGCACTTCGCTTACAAATTGGATTCCCTTGTCGCGATATTGTCCAACGCTGTCGCGCACGCATATTCCTTGGCCATCGAAAAAGTGCGCTTTCTCAGGTTGTGCTTTAAGGGGACGAGAAGGTAACGCGGGAACTGTACAGGGGCCCGTCATAAATTGCGAATGACGCACAACCATGGAAAAGCGTGTTTGTAACGCCATACGGAGTGGCTCAAGCCAGTCAGGAGGAGGCCAAAAGCTCCCTGGTTATATTCGATACAGAAATTGGGGGGGGGGGGGGGGGTTCTACCTGTTACGGAGGGGCATCGAAATAAGTAGCGGGGAATTTTGGGGATACATTCATCGTGCAGATGGCTCAAATTGTCTGCAGATGACGATTATTGCTATTTTAATAATTATTGTGCCATCTCGACCCTCTGCCGTCCGTGCATTGAGAAAAGACGAGGCAATCTTCGAATGCTTAGAATTATACGGAGAGCGGGCAGGCACGACGTGGTCCGCCCGTTCTTACGGTGCATGTCGTAAGGGGGAGAACACAGGAACGGAAGAGTGCGAGGTTGTGCACGCATCTCCGATTCCGAGAAATCGATTTCACTTCCGAAAGGCCTCGGGATTGGATGCTCTCCCGCTGTTCCATCTTCAGACATTTTGCCACGGTGCCTCCCAAACCGAATAGGTCGGACGCGTTGGCACATCCGCTTATTTCCAAGTGAATGCCTAAAAAGAACGCAGTCATTCTAACACTAATCATCCAAGCCAAGCACCAGAGATTGGTAGTAACTACTTCTAGGTACTCCTCTTACTTCATGTTTCACAGACCAGACCTGAATAATTGTGTTTAAAAGGAACAAAATATAAACCACATGGGTGAATCACGTCTGGTATTTTCCCCTTAGTCTTTTTATGGTCATCTACCGAATTAGTTGCGGCGTGGGTTTATGGTACTGTAATAAATAGCACCTCATCATGGGAGTATATCACCTCTTGATTCTTGACACACGAAGCGTCACATGGCTCTTCAAAACCAGTGCATTAGCTAGCACAATTTTCCATAAAAAATACGCACTACAATCTAATTTCAATTTTGTCTCTCAATTCACGCAGATACGCCACAAAGATCAAAGTTGCGCAATTTTGCACGCGAATGACATGTTGGCACAAAACACCTGAGATAGTTAGCGCCATTTAAAACACGTAGGCCGACGTTTACCAGGATCTTCTCTTGATCTCCGACCAACTTTTAGTTTAACTTTTACGCCGCTATCTCGGGTAGCTGCCGCAGCTCCATATACGACCGCTTCCTTCTGAAAACTTTTACGATGAGCTGCAATTTTTAGGTGCTCTGTTTTCGACCCTTCCGTAGTTACTCTGTTACCTGCTTTCCCGACTCGGGCCTGGAAGGTTTCCACACGCAGCTACCTGGAACGAAGCACCCACCCCACTGGCGACGTTTGAATGGCCGTCAGAGCGGTCTGTTAGAACAAATATAATTCTCAAGTTTACATCACCGAGGCTACAGTTGGGCTATGAGGCGCACCGTCGTGGAGTGCTCCGGATTAGTCCATTTGCAACTTTCTCATACACATTCAGTGATGTCACTAAAGAACGATCTACATTCGGTCATGCTTTCATTACTCAACGGCGCTGCCCGGGTTTCGCTCCGGTTAGGTCTACTTCAGACGTCCTGTATATAATTCTGTACCACGGATCATTCTATGAAAAGTAGAGAACGAAAGTTCCTGCCTTACAAAGGTTATCTAAGAGTGCGTCAGTTCAAAATCAAAGATAAATTTACACAACCTTAAACTTCTAATAGGATCACGTCATATTAGAAGCTTAAGGTTGTGTATATTTCTTTGATTTTGAAGTGACGCACTCTTAGGAAACCTTCGTAAGGCAGGAACTTTCGATCTAATCTACTACACTCACTTATTTCGTAATGACAAGCTGCTTTAAAGTGATGACGTTGTCGAAAGCATACATTACTTGTACAGCGTTAAGTATACATAAAAGGGAAAATTGCGAGAAATTTTGTAATATTGTACAAAAATAGGTTTTATATACTTGAATTATCTGGAAGACTTTTGTAGCGCTTACACGTGTACGTATTTATGTATTTTAGCTCTGCTATTAGTCTACAAAATATACTAAACTTGCCATTTTTACTTTACAACGTATTTTCACAATATTTAACTATTGCACATATTATGCACTGGTGGTACTTCATTCCGCCTTCACTGCAGCTAATTAGAGTTAGTACCTACCGGTAGTGTTTACGTAAACATAAATCATCAACCATACCTTGCTTTCGTGCCTTTAAGAACCGCTTTTGACCTTGCGGCCGCGCCCTTAACATTATGTGATGCTCCTTGGATTCCGTCCCGCGAAGGTCATGTCAGTCGCTCCCCACCGCAAGGAGTTTTAGGGGCGAAGCTCCTTAGGGCGTGGGTCTGTCCATCCTCGACGTATGTATGCAGCCACCTCTAGTTTAGTTCTTGGATTGTTTACTAGATGGCGTGGCTACCTCTAGTTTAGTTCTTGGATTGTTTACTAGATGGCGGTACTTGTATATGATGAAAAGATGCGCTTGGATTGTTTACTAGATGGCGTGGCCACCTCTAGTTTAGTTCTTCGATTGTTTACTAGATGGCGGGGAGCGTTGTAATAAAATCCGTTCGCTGTTGGCGCGCGCTCGGAGTCGCCCGATGGATAAAGCTGCAGATGTGCGAGCCCGCGAGGCAGAAGCGCTCCGTGAAGCTGCGCGACGCCGCCGCCAAGATCCTGCCGTACGAGAACGAGAGGCCCAAGCGTCGCGGCAACGGCGCGAGGACCCTGCCGTACGCGAAGCGGCACGGCTGCGGCGCGAAGAGGATCTCCAAAACGTCAGAGAACGGGAAGCGGCGAGAAAGCGCGCGTATCGGCAGGCAGACCCCGATGCAGTGAGAGCTCGTGAGGCGTCTGCAAAACGCATCAGGCGAGCTCAGCCCCAAGGTGCCGACGCGTGGTTTAAGCGAGACTTTCTAGACGTTACGTTCGGACACAGATGTAGTGGGCGAACTTTCACTGAAGAGTCACGGTTTTACCGATGATTTCCCCTCAGGAGCTTCGCCCACTCATCATCATTCACCCCGTGGATATGCTGTGAATTTTTTTTTGGTTAGGCCCCTACGCATCCTTTACCTTCACCGTTGCGGCTCTGCCCCTTGATCGGTGGACCCTCCTTCCAAATTCCTCGGAACCCAGTTGCACCGCTGCTCCATTGCTGCCTTTTGCACCCCACTATCTGCTGCGCGATTCTGCGTACCTTGAAAAATTAATTTGTAGCTCACCCGTTTCGTGAACATAGACAGCAGAGCCTTTCTGTTGAGGACGTCCAACAAACGCTGTTAAAAACTGCCTCCCCACTGCTGTGCGTTAAATGGTTGTTTCTTAACCGAATATCGGAGATTGAAAAATAAAACCTTCAGCAAGCACCAATAAATGAGCTACTTAACCAAATGTAATTTCAGCCATAGCCCTTAAGCCAAAAAAAAAATTGAAAATAAAAAACGACATATATAATAAGAGTAACTGCATGTATGCCCTAAAGATCTGATATTCCACCAGCTTCGCACGCAGCATAATCGCGAAAATACACTCGTCTGTTGTCGCTGGTGGGTGGCCCATTTAAAAATAAAGTCTGATGAACCTAGCTACGTGATGTTGGGGGAAAATGATTCGTTCAAATTAAAGCCAAATCATAATTATCGTAAATTGTGGCAATGCAAGGACTTTCGCAATACTGCATTTAGCAAACAAATCAATATAACCCACTTATCCGTTCGGTTATTCACGGACAGATTTAACCCACGACGTGACATCCGCCGCCCGGATTACCCCAGAATTCTGGGGACCAAAATCGTCCAATGAGTGCCGAGCGGACGCTAAGATGCTGTCCTCTTTAGCAGGTGAGGGTTATCCTCGCGCATATCCGTCCCTCCTTATGGGGCCACTGCGCATGTCCCTCCCTCCTTACGGCGCCACTGGGTACGCGCGCCGGAGTCCACCCGGGGGAGACCGCCATCGGAAGCGCAGCACAGGGGTAGACAATTTTCGGCCCCCTTGGGGCCGTTCCTGCATTGGCCGTTGTTTCCCACTAGCGTGGGTCACGGCACCCACTTTGTTGATTTTCGGATGCCTTGATTGAGTGAGTGCGTTATATGGGATGTCTGGTAAGTGTCCAAGCATATTGCATGCTTTGTTGGGGTGCCCGCGTTTGCAGTGTGACTGTGCAGGTCTGCGCACGAGATCCGATCGGGGCACGGCGAGCCAAGAGGCTGGGCTACAGTGAGGCCCCTTCCCCCTACCTCAGCGAGTAATTGCCGACGAAGAAGAGCTGGGCACACGCCGACGGGTGTATGCCCCAGAAGGTATGTGCGTAGGGCAGTGTAGTGTTTGTATCATGGTTGTCTGCGTAATATACCCCGGTGCTATAGAAGTTATCGCTTCCTTTTGGAGTGACTTACAACAAGCACGCGCTTAGAGAGCCACGGCTCATTCTGGAACACTTGGACTTGGTGAGCAATGTTTCTCCGCAGGCCTGTTCGGTGCTGCGCGAGAGCAACGAGAATAACAACAGCGCGTTATTCTAGTCCATACAATGCAAGGTAAGCCCCACATTTCTCGCCACGCCTTACTTCCCTCTCTCCTTGAATGCCCTCCTGGCGGTCCGAAAGCTGTCCGTGAGGCACTTATCCAAGATGAGCTATCTTAATGTAAGTAAAGCAAAGCTAGTGGCCACCAGCCCCTGCTGAATCCTTTTAACTAACACTGCATGCACAATACCTGCTACAGAAAGACACTTGCACTGTACTCTATAGACAATTTGCGAAACAAACACTGTACGCTCTAAACAACACTCTACTCCCTTGCCTAGGGAACTAGTGTTAAACTATATGCAGCATGTAAGCTAAGGTTCCATAATGTATACTACACTACATTAACACCGCTGTTAATTAAATTAGGTCACGTTCAGACGGCCAAATCACTAACTAATGTGGTCGGGCGGCATTTTTTCTGTCTCACGACGCTCTTAAAAAGGAGTAACCCAACTAAAGAAGGGCCCAGGTGAGAGCGGTTTTCTGAGCGTGCACTCAACTTTGACTTTTAATGTTTAGCCTTTTTTGCCAAGTCCCCCCCCCCCTTTGGGTCAAAACCGGTCACACACTGCATTTCCACAAAAATGCAGATATCGCAGAAGTTCTACTTGTAATCGCTACAATAGCGTAAATGGAAATAACTGGTCGAACGAAATTTCGAAAAACTAATATTTATGTGTGTGTGTGTGTGTGTGTGTGTGTGTGTGTGTGTGTGTGTGTGCGTGTGCGTGCGTGTGTGTGTGTGTAATTAAGAAGAATGGCGAACCGTCTAACGCCCTGCATTTCCACAGTAATGCAGATTTCGCGAAAGCTCCAAATGTAATCGTTGTAATAACGTAGATTGATATTCTTTGTCGGACTAAATTTTGAAAAACTAAGTAAATAAGAAAAATATAAAATAATACGAAAAGGGCCAACCATGTACCACTCGCCATTTCCAAAATACTGCAGATTTTGCGAAGCTTCCATATGTGATCGTTATAATAACGTAAGTTGAGATAATTTGTCGGAAGAAATTTTATTAAACTGGTAAGAAAATATTCGAAAATGTCGAAATCTACAACCCATGTACAACGGTACATGGGTACAACTGACCAAGAAAAAGTGGTCTCCAGAGAATGCCAAGCAGCGGGTCGATGGTTTCACAACGCTTTTAATGAACCTCGTTCAGTCACAGTGTTTTTTAATTTCCAGTTTAAAAGCGAATACTACTTACGACCTTCCCACTAATCCCAACCTTTGCGTTCCACTTACCACCTAAAATGATTCGACAACCCCTTCCTTCCCCATCATTTATTTATCATGTCTATGCTTGAGTTCCTTCTAGGTGGCCTCAACCACACGTTCACGGCAACTTCTAATTTACTTAACCTCATGAAAGCGCGGCAAGCTGACGTACCTTTCATTTGTGATCCATTTGACCGGGGCTCAACCATTCCACGCAGTACCGCACCATAATATCACGTTTTTCATTAATGCGGCTACCCATTCAATGATTCTATTTCCTCGCCGACATTTTGCAGTATTTTCCGTTTATTTTTTCTCCTGGGTGGTGGACCTCAACATACAACACAAGTAATACATTGGACGTTTCGTTCCTACATATCCTGGCTTGCCCGTTCCACGCGATGGATATTAACTTCACTGAGCGATATTACCGAGCGTTACAACTGTACCAATATGCTACTGGCAAGGGCTATCGATTTACAAAGCACCCTTGGTTGGTTGCGCTGTTTAAGCACTCGCGCGCAGTAGCTAGCAAGCTTTTTGCATGCTAGTGGACTGCAGCTAGTCAACGACCCGACGTCACCGCCGAAATTTCTCTATCAGTATGCAGAGTCACGGATTGATCTGACGATGAAGCGTGGCCCAATTTGGGAAACGGTCATTATTAGAAAGTACATTACTCGCTTTCTGTGTCCGGTAATCGCCGAATCGTTTTTGGCCCTCTGTCGGCTACATTTCTTTGTAAGAAACGCCTAAAAAAGTGGGTACAGGTCACATGATCCAGCTCTTGAAAGGTGACTCATGGTTTCAGGATATGGATTCGTGAAACGTTTTCTCAGCCAAACCTCTCGATGTTTATATTGATAATTTTTATAACAAAATTCATTGTGTCATCAATTACGAGTGTCCTTCAGAAACACAGCAGAAACATGTCGTGGACTGAAACTCTTGCCAAGGAGAGGTGTGCCTTACGTGTTTTTCGGTGACGCTTTCAGTGATGCAAGGACGCACATCAAGGACAAATCTCAAGTTTGGCTATAACAAAGCCCTGAATGACTGTAGGATCCACATTGTAGAAGCAAATGTCACAGAAGCAGGATAGGCGTGTCCATGGAAAGAAGGAAAAGTTTATTCAGGCGCCCCTACGAAGCCACATTACACCACTTTGCTGTTCCAAAAGTATCGCCTCTTCTTCTACCAGCTGACGGCTGTTCCACAAAACGCTCCGTATAGATCTGCTAACGTGCTTCAAAGACAGTCATTTAGAAGGATAGGAGGGAGGGTGGAGCGTGAGCTAACATGGCTTTATGGGCATTTGTTGCTAAATGGAACACCATAAGATGGAACCTTAAGATGTAACACCAACATGTCGCTTTCACCCCAACGGGATTAAGAGCATGAGCCCGCACCCTTAACAGCATTTCAGGCTACGACTTTGACGGTATTACTAATCCTATTACACTGATTCTGATCACCCATATTTCCACTTGTCTTCAACCCCTGTCTTTAGATTGCACTTGCCCATCCCAGTGGAAAATCGCCCATTTTACATTCCTTTTAAAACGTGGAAGACTATGGCCTCAACCCTCTTCATACCGAATGATTTGTGTTAAATCTCTGCTGGGGAAGCTTCTGGAGAGAATAATAAAATCCCTTTATAATACTTCCTTCCTTCAACGGGTATCTTCCATTCCCACTAGCACGGAGTTTTTAAGGGGACAAATACGACAACAGCGTTGTTCGTCCTCTGCCGTTCCCACGAAGAATGCCGGGGAGAGTAAGATATATGATTGGTCATATAATCAGATTAGCCGGTGTTTTTAACTCGATTTGGCATGCAGGGATTCTATATTTTTTCTGGTCGCACACCTGCCCAAGCAACATTTACCGGCTTTTGCATTCCTTTTTGTAGGGCGCACCAATTTTTTTTCAATCACACTACGAAATTATTACCCCTACAGCGACGAAGGCAAGCCCACAAGGTTCGCCCTTAAGCCCGATGCCGCATAACGTATACATTTAGCCAGATGCGGGTGACGCGATCATTGTCAAACATGGGCATACGACAAGGCAGCTTGAAGTGTCTGCTCACCAAGCCTTGGATATAATTGTATACCACTTGGACCAAAGAAAACCATCTTCCAATTTTTCCCACAAAATGTTCGTGTTTAATGGTTTCGAGAGAATACCTAGGAGCGAGCCGAAAACCCGCCGTTTGACTTTATGGGACTGCGTTAGAATATGCAACTGAGATAAGGCTCCTTGGGGTTTTTTACTCATTTAACCGTTTTCGCGCACTGCAACCACTTCCGTACCGTCGTCGAAAAGCTTGTGGTGTCAATTATATGCTCCGGTTGTATCCACACCATTTAAATAGCAGCATCTTCGCTTATATAATTTTGTTGTGACGGCACCCGTTTCCTATTCCCCTCCGGTGTGGTGGAATTCGAATAAATATTCCACGCTTCGGTGAAGAGTGCGTTCTCTTCTCGGATCTACACTGTTTGCGGTCACAAGGGTGTACACGACCATACGAACGGTGGCTCTAGAGGTAATAGTTGACACCCTACCTCTAGACATACACGAAGACATTGAAGTCCATATGTTTCTCTTGTTTTATGAACCACAATCCAGCGCGATCAACTGAATAAATTATGAACCTTCCGCCGTAGACTTTCTGATTGACTCTCCCAATCATACAGCCACATTTCCTTGAATTTCTAGCGAGAAGCTTACTGCTGCCAACGGTAACTGAAGGTTTAAAATTCCTGTCCTACACTGCTTTGCCGATAGATCGTATAACTGTACTTCAGCTCGTGCTAGCTTTTTTCTCATGTTAGCTAGCATTGTGATTATGTTTGGGCTTTGTTAAATTAACAGTGCGCCGTACCAGCTGCTTACAAAAACATCTTCATTCGACGTAGAAGCAATAGCATTGAACGATCTCTTTCAGCCTTTCCTGAATAATAGCGCTTGCCGCACGGACAAGGATTTTCTATGTTGCAGAGTGCTCAGGCAAGGAACGGCTGGTTTGGCAAGGGGGCTTAGACTCAGGCTTGGCGAACACAATCCTACATACTAAGGTTGATTACACGCTTCTTAGGTTTGTGTGTGAGCGTGATTTTAAGATCAATGATGTAGAGGCCGGAAACAAGGGTAACCGGAAGGACCACCAAGGTGGCAGGCTGATTTGTTTCGTTGCGAAAGGTGATATCAGGTGTCGTGGGACGTGGTGTCACGTATCCTGTTAGTGTGGTTGTCGTGAGCATGGGTGAGTGTATATGAACCCTGTACGGTGTGTGTAACGAGTACGGCCGGAGCAACGGGTGTTCGAGTATCCCCAGATGGTGTTTTCTGCCATGGTTCTTCAGATAGATTAGTACCAATTGGTCTTTGTCTGAACTGAAAATAATTCCTCCCTCCCTCTCCCTCTCACCCTCTCCCTCTCTCTCTCTTACACTTAACATGTATAGATCTGCTTCGCTTAGTTCCCGTCTGGTTGCTGACACAGAGTGCGTGGCCGACGGAACCCTATTTGTCAGCCAAGTCAAAGTAGTTACTCGTGTGTTTGCCTAGTGCAAGCATTTAATCCCGCGTTCGTGTTAAGGTAAGGGGGCGTGAGAATGATGAAAGTGTGAGGGCGCGCGCAACCCTAAAATTATACAAGCATGCACCCAGGGCCTCGTGCGGTGCTCAGTAAATGTGCATACTGCCCCGTCCGTTTGTTTGAGGGGGCGCGGAATTAGAGAGGGAGATGTAGTAAGAACGTTTCAGCGCACGTGCTATCAGAAAATGACAAATGCTTTCTCTGTCTACAGTAATATTTGCTTCGGGTAGTACCCTGGGGCAGCGACTGCTCCCAGCGCCGTCTGTGTTTTGTTTTCTATGCAGTTGTGTACGCGATGATTTCGCTCTCTCGGTGGAAATCAGACGAATGCAAACTTGGCTTATTTCCGTTCTAATGGGCCAAATGTGTGCCTCAATTCTGAGTTACCAATATGTCTTGTTCCAAAAACTCCAAGCTCACCGACGTACAAGCGTTAATCGGATCCTGAATTTCCTGTGTGATTCCTCATAAATAAGCTGACACATGTAATAGGTGCCACTACAGTGGACAAGCGGACTGAGGCATAATGAAAAATTGGTGTGGAAAAGAATATAAGAAGTAAAGGAATTCAGATAATTGAAATCGTCGTAGATGCACGGAGAAAGTGTGATATCAGCAGTCGTACAATAGCTGGAAGAGAAGCGCTCTTTTTTCGACTTAGGGAACGTTCTTTGTGAACGATTATGAGAGCGGAAAGCTGTATCAAACGTACTCACTTTGTGCGTCAACCCCATGTTGTTTGGTGAGTACGCTGTCGACTTCTCCGCACCCCTCCCACATCCCACAACACACCCCTTTACATATCCGCCCTATTACTCGAAGACGTTTGCATAATTGGTGTTGTTTGATAGCTTTGCAGGGTGCCCCTAATGTGTGACGGCCGAAGAAAAGGGCTCTAGAAAACAGACCAAACTGCACGCGCAGCGATGCCCGCTGCGCGAGCTGTTTTGTGAAACCAGCGCCCGCGAGACTATGCCAGGTACGCACTCTCTCTTTTCGGTCAAGCAGATTACCTAGTGTAAAATACCTTTTACAAGCGAAACCCCTTTCGGGCTGGGGATGTTGGCGTCTCCTGTCACCGTCGTCGTAATCGTCGTTTCATGAAGTCGCGGTACAAAAACAGCCGGGAACTCTTCTGCGCCTCCCCTTAAATCTCCCGGTGGGTATGCACCACTGGATCACCATCATCGCGAGGACCTAGAGCCACCTGACCGTTTCCAATACTGACAACGCTCAGAAGCCAGATACGTCGACGTGCACGTCCACCACGCTGTCGGCATTGTCGACATCGCAAGCAGTACTGCCGAAGTTGACGTGCGCGAGCCGACCTGAGAAGGGTCGTCTGGGCGGTGTGAAGTGCCATTGGCAATACATTTATTTCCAGGTTGCCCACAGCCATCTTGAGGACAACCGCAACATAACTAAAGGACATGAAATCTTTCAGGAAGCAGGGCGCATAGTCCGGTTTTCGTTCGCGTCACCTTGTCGGCACTTGGCTGCCATGAAAGCGGCAAGACGGCGCAAGCACCAGTGGAAGAGTAAGAGGAGCCATAGCTTCGGTCTTGCTTTCGTCGTTCTAACGTTAATATTTTGGTGCCTTCACACCCGGGAAGATGACCATACGCGACAAAGGAGATTACCAATGTCCCCTCCAGCTTGAGGATCCAAGAACCCCTCTATTTTGACTGTTTCCTACGCTGCCCCGCCCCGCCCTCAGCTGGAGGTCAGAATAGCTGGCCCTGACCGCCTAGGGACGACCGACCCAATGAGTGAGAGGGATAAGCTGAACCGACACCGACAGTTACGTATCCTTCGCTGCGCAAGTGGAAGACTGCTCAAGGAAGCAACAGATCCTCTGGAAGCAGCCTCAGCGACTTCGCAGGATTTTCAAGAGGCCATTCACCTTACCGAAAGCAAGTACAGCAAAGTGTATTAGGAAAGTAAATAATCGATCTTGTGGACCATAATGAAGTTGAGCGATATTACTTTGACGCATTGGTTTATCGCGGAACCATATGGCGTGCCATCAACCGCCTGCGCTCTGCCTTGAACTCGTGGAAAGGGCCCGGCATGACAGGCACTACCAACGGTACGTCAAGCACACCCATTTGCACTCGCCTGTTTAGTTAAGTATTCAACGGCGTTCGGCCGAAAAGACATCGAAGCTACCTCTCGGACGTGCCCGCACGTACATCTACCCAGGAAGTTACCCTACCAGCGTTGCAGGTGCCCACATTTAAGGGTGAGCCGCCCGAAATCCAGAGGCTTGGAAAACTTTTCCAGGGGAATACGGAAGAACACAGGGACTTGTCAGACATGGCGCAGACAGATATGTGGTCGTTAACGTCTATCACGCCGATAATACGGATGAATGGCGCACACCGCGTTTTGTGCAATAGGACGTACAGAACATCTACTTGAGATAGCGTGAGGAAAGGAGGTCCGCCTGAGTACAAATGCTCCAGGATGTTGATGCAAGAACCTGTTTTGTTTAACGCGAAGCTCTACCCGGAGAAGAGCTCCGGGAGGTTGCGCCCAAACACGGATATGAGTCCTCCCGTATTCCCGGAGATTGAGAATCTGCACCACCCTTGCTTACAACTTCTCTGCATTGCAAGGACACCGAAAAAACTGGTAGAAAACCACATGAATTATACAGCAAGCTTACAACGGCCGCGAAAACAAGCTCGCCAGGAGAAGAAACTACCAAAAGACGCATCCGAAGTAGTTACAAGAGTTTTCTAAGAACGCGGCTTGAAAGGCTTCACACGAGCTGCAACACCACCGAGACACTGCCAGCTGCGTGACTACACATTTTGGGAAATGCCTGTCAGACTGCGGAATATCAAACCATTCAAGAAGCTGGACACCGAGTTTGGCTGACGTCCTCTTCGCTTTGGGGACTCCAGGCAGTACAGAAAGCTGCACGACGGTGCATGCACCACTGGAAACAAAAGAGAATAGCATCTCCTGACAGCTTTTTTAGGATTTACCTGATGAACAGAAAGCCGAGTGTTTAGCATTGTGGGCTTATTGTTCATCCTAGCATCGATTTTCTCGCGGGCGGGCGGGAGATGCGACCAGCCCTTCAAATGGTGAAGCGGAATATCACAGTGACATCCTGTGATGACTTTATAAAAATACAGCAAACTGTCTTTTGCCCCCCTCTCACTCTTCTGGCACGACACCTGAATGGACGCCATGGGTGTCAAAAAAAGCAGTGCGGCCGCGAGATTTACCACGAGATGAACTCTGTCGACCCCGTTTCGGGACAAGGTTGCCCGAAACGGGATACGACAGGTTTCATCTAACGGTAAATCTACATGATGGTGATTATGACTGGCGCATAGCAGAGGGGAGAATTAACATCTATTAAAGTGCTTCATTAAAGTGACCCTGCCATTAAAGTGATCATAGCAGTAACGGGCAGCCATGGCTGCGGGCTCGCTTTCGTTGTTCTTCCGTTAATATTTTGGGGCAGAAACCCGGGAGATATAACACCTCGCACTGGAATGAAAAGCGTACTAAAAAACACCGGGACATTAATTTAGGGCTCGCAATAGAAAGCTTCGGGCTTCAAAGTAAAAAGGCTCTCACAGCAAAACTGTATACCTCTACCTCCCAGAGGTTTAATCCCCGCTGGCAGAATCGTCAAGGGGACAAGAATACGCTTATACATTGCATGTTTCTCCGCTCCCCAAGTTTGATGTCAGTTCAGATTGCCCGGTGTTTTTTGGATACAGGCACCGACGCCTGTCTGCATGCGTCTGCTCTACCACAGGCGTACTGACCTCACAGATTGTGGTTCCGCCTTTTCGGAAATGATTAATATCTGCTATGCCACCGCAATCTTGCGATCCTCGGTTGCTGCCGTCGGCCGCAGGAAAGGCGCGCAATTTATCTTTTGGTGAGACACCAAGACTGTCTTCTTTGTTTGATATCGTAACGCTTATATAAGGAACGCAGCACTAAATTAGAAGAGTAGAATTATTTCAGAGGCGGAATGTGAGCGAAGAAAATTTAAATGTCATTTTCTGGGGACATTCCACGTATAGAAGGAGCATGTGCAACCGTTTATTGATACTATCTGGTCGAAGCACCTCGTCATTCCGCTATCTCCAAAGAAGAGAATACAAGAAGAAAAGTGCAAAAAAGGCACTCCATCCCTCGCGTATGCAAAAATGGGGCTCAGTGAACGTTTCGGTGACGACCTTACTCGCGCCACCTAAACGATCAATGAAAAAATGGCTTTGTGGTGCGTTCCCTTCACCCGCCATAGATGCCGCCAGGTTACCACAGAGCATCCTTGAGTCTTGCAGGAGGATGGATCGTATTAGACAGTCGCTAGCGCCATAAGAGTATCGCCACGTCCAAGTTAAATTTATTTTATTCTGCTCCGTAGGGTGCGACTACCTTGCCATACCAGCACGTGCGCCCATTTTATTTCTGTTTTCTTCCAAACGAGAAAGAAAAATAGTCACGCACGTCAATACATGACTATGCATTGGCATACCTGATTTACTATGAGGCACTTTCAAAGCCATAGTTTGTGAGGAATGAGGTACTTTCGAAACCGAGAAACGCGTGAGGCATGGCGGTCAGCTGAGAAAAGTACCAAAAGAAGTAAGCTTCACCATGCACGGTTGGTATTGCTTTAAAAAAATAAAAGAAAAGAACCCCGGTGTATTACTGCTACAAACATATTGCAAATTAAACGCAATACTCACACTACTACGCAACATTCTCGCCTGTAAAAGTAAAACACTGCAGCAAAACGTGTTTTGCGTTTGTTGGGAAGTCAAAATTGTGGCTTCTCTGGAAATCATTTCTCAAGCACTCGTCATATAAAACAAACTCCTCTAATCGTCCGCATTAGATGGTAAAAATGCCCATAGGGGAGGCTTGTACTACACCCGGAAGCTGTGAGCTCAACCAGTCAGCGAACTCTGGCTTCATACCTAAATATTTTGACCCGGATCGGTTTGTCACGGAAAAGAGGGTAGAGCGAAGTATACTTACAATCTCGGATCAGAGAGACCTTTGCTCAATGTATCTGCCTTTTGGACATACTAACAGATATCGTTGAGAGGCCGCTGCTATTGTGCGGCTACTTACCGTTTAGTCCAAGGAAATATCCAAAGCGCCTATCAATCACAGCTCGACCTCCCGTTTAAATAGCTGAGTGTGTCTCAGAAACTTCTAAACCGCCGACTACCTATAACGTTCATGAATAGTGTTTTGGCGAAACAGTTCCCTCCCCGTCTGAAATATACAAGGATTGTTCGTAGTTTTTGCCTAACTTCTACGTAACCCTATGTCGTGTTCTTAGTGGAAGAGGTGCTATTCATTGTCCTGGTTTTTATGTATTAAATCTTCCTTCCGGAGCAACCCTCCTTAAATTGCCAACCTTCTATGTACTTTTGCTGAAGAACATCTAGCGCGATTCGGGTAACCTAATCAGCGTAACAGTTCTTGCAGGAAAGCAAAAACCGGTTCCTACAAACAAAATTAAAGGTTTTCAGCTCGGAGCCGGAAACCCTTAGACATTTCAGAAATTTGCAAATGCAATTGTGAAGAGATTGCACTGCTTATGCGTTGCAGCCTGTTAGCAAACACCTTTCAGAAATCGGTTATATTAATTGTGCTGGAGATTGGGACGAAAAATTCGTTTAATGCGTGTCACTGCCTACGTGTGTCGTTCGTATCACCGGTTATGTCTTAGGACAGCCGCAGGAAAAGATAGTAAACAATACTTCCGCATAGTACCTGCACTGAAATTTACCCGAGTGTACCAGCGTACCTATTTTCCAAAGATATCTCACCTAGGCCTTTAGGCAGATGTAAATGCGCCCTTTTGGCCGCTGTCTTGACGACCCATTGGATGCATTGCAATTGATGTAGGGTAGTATTCACACTTTGAAAAATTCAAGCAGTAAAACCAGGACCACTCTTCGTTAGAATACAAGTGCGGCACGAGAAATATATTTAAAAAGTCACTTTTAAACTTTTACATCACCTGCAATAAATCTGGCCTGCTCAAAGCTACTTATTGAACGCGTAAACCACACGAACAGGTGGACGCAAGGTGATAGGCGTCTTATAGTGGCGGCGAGGAGGAGCATCGGTAGCTAAATCACAGGTTACCTTATAAGCAACTCTAATTTTGGAATTGAGGTATTTGAGAGTCTATCTACAAGTATCCTAATGAGCAGGATTACTCATAGTGTCTTGTCTAATTCTGCTAGGCTATTCACACCCCCCCCCCTACCCCGACCCGCCCCCGCCTTGAATTACTGTGACCACGAAACAAAGCAAACGTATTCGTACTTGAAATGAACGGCAACGCCTACTCCCAGGCCCGAGTTTAATTCCCATTTAACGGGAGACGGAGCTCCATTGCTGAACCTAAACATCAGATACCACGCTCTGCAAAAAAAAAAAGTTTTAAGTTTAAACGGTGGCACTCAAGCGCGAAAGCTTGTGCGCCAAAAGGCTCTTAACACGAATACTGAATGTAGAAGCATTTTTCTTTTCATCCGCCGTCTAAGGCCCATGTTCTGTGCTGGCACGATAAAAGAACCAGACACCTGCTCAAAGGATTCTGTTAATTTTGCAATAGTGTGAAAAGAAATTAATTTCGAAAATGCCACATCTTTGGAAGTGTAAAATACTCAAAAGTGTTTATTTGAACAAAAATGGCACTCTAGCCTTTTACCTTAAAACAGGTGTGCTCCGAAACATGGCGGTTTTCATATTATGTTCAACGAGACTCCGCTATTGACTTTATAATATATACAGATGTAGGAGGTCGTTTTCTCTTTAGACGCGCAACTTATGAGTTTATTTCACAATACTTCTTATCGTTCTTAATTCATAGCAGCAAACTTAAACAAATACAAATATTTTTTTAATACCCTAAAGTGTGTTTTTAAAGAGTGTTCTATTTGTGTATATTTTGCAGTAGTAATTTTTCACAGCGACAATTTTCAAGGTAGTGGTTGGGTAGGCGAACGTGTGCAGGAAATACCCTTCAACGCAATCGGGCGGTGCTTGTGTCGGCATCTTTTGTAGGATCGATACAACTAGAAGAAGCACGACCTTGGGAAGACGTTACGGGGAAGCACAATACAACCCTACAAGCACTGCTCGAGTCTTGGAGTGGCTCGCTCTATCGCTTATTACGAGCAGTAGTGTAGTGTTACCTGTTAGGTGCAAAGACAAAAAAAGTCCGGAATGAACAACCAAAAAGCCGGGAATCGATACGTTAATCAAATTCTTAGTTAGCATACCACATACCCGAGGATACAAACCAAAGAATGGCCAGCAAACGGGACCCGAAAAGTTTGACCAAACGCTTGTACCATTGCGCCCTCTGAAACTCATGGAGTTGCCCCGAAAAGCCGGTGGGCGTACGTACAATGTGCACACTTTTAATCCCGAGTACTATTTCGTCTTTAGGTTTAACGTCGACACCGTGACGAAACCTTGACTGAGTCTTGAAGCATAACATACAGAACGTTTGTCCGCGTCTCGAAGCATAAGCTCTCGTAAACTTAGCTAAACCAAGAATGATGCAGGCGGTGCAGAGAGCAATGCTATTTCCCCAGTCTCTGCGCCACTAGGGCAAAATTTCGCTTTTTTTTCAACTGGGATTGCTTTCAACTGTTACGTCATTAAAACTTTTGAATCGCAATTCGAATCTTCAGTACTCCAATAAACCTTCAAATCGCCGTCACAAATAATAGAAGGGCAATATCACGCCATGTATGACAAAATGCTGACATTGTTTCACAGGGACGCTAAAAAAAGCGATTAATACCAGGCTCAAAATATCCCAACAAAAGATTTTACTAACATTTAAATCCCGAGTTTTCGGTTTTAAATTGACATTGGATTGCAAATACTGTTAAAATGTCCGTAAAAAATTTAGGAGGGCCTAAATACAATACGGTGTATTTTTTCATTCATGTCATGTTCTCTCCCGACACACACACCAACAAAAAAAAAACGAAATCGTTTCCGCTCAGTGTTTCTTCCTGTCGGCCGGCTGCTCCTATATATTCATGAAGAATACGGAAAAGGCTTCGAAACACATTATTTACGCATGAAGTTCGACCTTTAAAAATGGTGTGCTTGTTCCATAAGGAGATCCCTATGGTATTGCTTAACGAAATCGAGAATTCGGCGGAATACCGTCCAATCCGCTAAGGTATTTTTATAAAAATGCAGGACACTGACCAATGTCTAAAACAAAAATGACGTTTCGAGATCCCTACGGACCCCTTGTTGGGCCGTACGGCCGTACGGATTCTGAAACGTCAATTTATTTTTAAACATTATTTCGTGTGCTGCCTTTATATATAAAAGCTCTTGCAGGCAGCCATGATTTGGAGCTGCCGATTTTTCAAGCTCTTTCGCTGGAACGGGTCGAGCTCATCAAGGCACATTTGTTGAAAGAGGGAAGTTAATTTGCGGAATTTCTTTTCGTCTAAGCAACTAGTAGCAAGCATTTCCCTTGAGCCTTAACATTTTCGTGCACCAATAAGGTGTATCCGACAAGGAAGCCTGAATAATTACTTCTAAAATATGCATATGACAACAAAAAAGTGCAAACGTACATACCATGCAGAGAAATAAATAATAGACGTATCTGCAATCTCTCGAACCGTGCGTGTCTGAAACAATGAATCTCCTTCGTGAACACTGAATCAGTGTGGAAGTGACGCTTTTTCATTACCTTCGATTTCGCCAAAAGACTTTTTTCGCCAAAAGACAACTTCTCCGAAGCATTTCCAACCAGCTCAACTGATCAACTTAAACGAAAAGAAAATATCGAGGTCTATACGTGCCTCGCCCACTCTTTGTTATCTTCGCAAGCATGAGAAGGCCCGCTGCTAAAGTAACCTCCCTGTTTTAGACTTCCTTTCTCCAATTTGCCGATTACATTACACAAAGTTACAGCATTTTGGGCAAAGCGCAGTCAGCAAGCTGCTTTGTGGTCTCTTCCAGTTGTGCACCGCGCAGTCATTCAGCACGTAAACAAATAATTTAAAGCTTGGGAAGACCATTTCGAAATAAAATTTCATATTATGACCAATGCCCCCTGAATCCCGTATGATTTTAAAAGTTACCCGCCATCTTTCTACCAAAAAGAAACACCGCCAGACTCAGTTACAGTTTACACTTCGCTCTGAGCTGCTCCAGACCAAGCCATGAACACAACCAGGATGTTCTAAACTGCATCATGAGCAGATATAATTAATTTACAGGTTTTATTGCGCTTCTTTGTTATGCACGCTACCGTCGATAATGAATTGCATTAGAGGCATAAACGTCATAAAAGTGAGCGCACCTGATTTGGGTGCTCACCATAAAATTTAGGAGCATGATGTCACTTTTTCAAGGTATATATTATTTTACCAGTTCTTTCTCACGCATCATACATGGATTGATACTTCTTTTTTATTCACCTCTACTCCTACAATGACAGTAGGGTACGGAAGCTAGTTTGTAGCATTTCGGAAATAAGTAAAATGGCTATAGAACAACGACACTATCGCCCGCATTTGTATCCTGAACACCTACCGAAGATAAGCTATAGCATTTTAGTTTCAATGGGTTCCAACACAAGTTATGCTCTCGAAGCGAGGCTATTGCCCATAACATTGAAAATTTTCTAGGTCGCGATGATTTAGAAATGATTGATTCATTGTGCGGTGTAACGCGCCGAAGTTCACAGCGGAGGTGTACGGATCAATTTGCAGTGCTAAAGGATCTCTAACGTGCTCCGAAATCTTGAAGGCTTTTTGGCTATTCGCGCCCATGAGAAAAGGCCGCCGCGACAGAGAATCGAACGCGGGTCCTCTTGCGATTACACAGAAAAGAAACAAAACATTCCATATCTTCTCGCTCTAAAATATTTTCTGTGTGCGCAATATTTCGAAGCGAAGAATACATCTAGGTAGATTCTCGCAGTTAAGCAATGTAAACTTACGTTTACTTCACTGGCGTTTTCAGAAAAATCATCATCATCATCGCCATCCGCCTGCTCAGTTCCACTACCGGACGAAGGCCTCTCCCACTGACCTGCTACAGTTCCGGTCCTCCGCTACTCGATTCCAGAGTTTACCCCGAAGTTCCGTATTTCATGCCTCCGACGTGTTATTGCGCTCGCTTTTCTTCTGGACCCATCTCTTGGTATCTAGCTACTGTTACCATAATCATCCACCGGTTGTCGTTTCGTCTCACTGCATGACCAGCCAAGTCCGTTTGTTTTCTTTAGTTCAGCGATTATATCGTCAATTTTAACTTGTCTTCGGATACAGGCAGCTTGTGTCTTTTCCCCGAGGGTTATTGCTAACAATATACGTTCAATGGTAAGTTGAGGCGACCCACGTTGGCTTTCTAGATGTGAAGTAGTTTGCCGAATGTCAATGTCATCACAGCCAGTATGTTGTGGTTGTGGGTTTTCTTCTTCTGAAAGGGGTAGAATAAATTTCAGCTTTGGGGGACCCTTGTCGAGTGCTCCCCAACCCATAACCATTCTGAACCGGATTTCTCGGCCGTGTTTGCGGCCAACACCAGCCATTTGTCCGTGGTATTTATATGCTTTTACTTCCCTTAGCGTTTAGTTTCCTAAGCTGAAGAATACGTTCCTGGTATGCTTATTCCTCGGTACTTTATATTTATTCATAATCATTTTTAGCAGCCCGACCATGATATCTTATTGTAGTACCAAAAGCATTATTTGCATGTGTTTTCCATTCACACTAGCAAGACTATGTCATCCGCAATCCTAAAATGGCTAAGGTTTGCTTCCTGTATCTTTAATTCTATGTTTTCCTAATGAAGCTTTCGATATAGCCATCCAGACATGCTTTGAATACTTTTGGCGAGATGGTATTTCCCTGTCTTAATCCGTTTCGGGTACAGAACTTATCGCTTTGCTTGGGGGGATTACCCTCCCCGATCATTCCTTATATATACATATATATCTTCTAGAAATACATTGTAGCTTTTCTCTATTTATTTTTCTTTTAGTGCTTCTATAACGGCTGCGCGGAGAACAGAATCAAACGCTTTCTCTTAGGTCATAAATGTATGTAAAAGTGTTTAGTCTACTCTATGGATTTTTGTATCACTTGTTTGATGGCGTAGATGTGATCCACAGTTGATTACCCTTTCATGAACCTAGCATGCTCTATGAGTTGAAGGGAGTCCAGGCTCTCGCCAATGAGGCCAACTATAACTTTGGTAAACAGGCGGTAAAAAACTGAGAGTAGACTGATAGGTCTGGAATTCTCGAGGTCCTTAAAAACTCCCGTCATATTATTCCGAATATTGTTGGCGTTTTTCCAGCTAGGGCACTGTTTGAGTCTTGAAGCATTGCCGAAATAGTCTCTAGCTATCCCTTACACTATCTCGACTTTGTAATTGTAGGTTTTAACACGCCGACGCAACGAAAGTGATGAACCGCGCTGTACAGGAGGGCTCCGGGTTAATTTTGACACTGGGGATCTTTAACGTGCGCCGAAATCTCGTACACACAGGCGTTTTTCCTTTTCGCCCACACTAAAAAGTGGCCGCCGTGACCGGTAGTCGAACCTGAGTCCTCGTGTTCAGCATCACAACGCTATACCCGTACAATACCTCCTTCCTCCTCCAAATTATCGACGGGTATGCCCTCGTAACCTCCACTTGTTCCTATTTTCGTGCCTTTGTGAGCGTTTCTAACTCTTTCCTTAGTTAATAATGAAACATGGCAAATTGAACTCGCATTCTCAGTAGTTTTCCCTGATCTAACCCAAAACTTCGCCGGAATAACGCCTGGTGTAGAATTGTTCTGCTACATTAATTATTTCGTCCTTGTTGGGCTTAATGTTCCTTTCTTGATATATGAGTGCATGCATCCTATATTTGCCAATAGCTAGCTGTCTTTTAGTTCCTTTAAAGCTTCACCTTATTTGCAGCGTTTCTTCGTTCACGGCCATGTTATATGCACAAACTACGTTTGTTTTATTTCTCTCAATCGGTTTTGACCGCTCGGCCAATTTCATCCGGTCCACCACACCTCACACTTTCATGTACTTGCGAGTGGCAATTAGTTCCGTCGATTTCTTAATTTTCCATTTGTTCCCTACGGGCTGCTTCTACCACAGGTGTTGCTGCTTCATTAAGCGGCGATGATAGGTTGTCATTAGCCCTGTCTACAGTGACCTCATTCTGGTCGTTGAAAAGCGTGAATTTGTTCGAAGATTTGCGTAAAACAACAGCTATCTGGCACTGACGGTTTCCATGCGGGGTTTCTTACTTCTCAGGAGTTTTGTACTTTCACTTCTGAGATTCAGCCTTTGCTTGTATCTAATCATCATGTGATTGCTGCTCGGAATCTTTCTTAGCGCATCTACTAGCTGCACGATACCCGGGTTGTTACTTAGACTGGGGTAAATTTTGTTATTGGGTGTACCATAGGGACCTATCTATGTCCGTTTCCTGTTCTTTCGCTTGTAGAAGAACCTGTTCGTTAACCCCAGGGTATTTCACTCTGCAAATCCCACCAGTGTATCTACTCGATTGTTGCGATTGTCTATTCCGAAGTTTCCCACTGACCTTTGCGTTTAAAGTCTGCCACAACAATAGTGAACTGCATTCTTTCCTTCTTCATTGTGGATTCGTCGTCTTCGTAGAAGCTATCTATGGCTTCATCACCATGATTGGTTGTTGCCTATATGCGTGCACTATATTTAACTGTATCGTTTCTCTAGCTTGATCACAACAGCCGCGTCTTTCTCGCTAATGCTGGAAAACTCCACGTTTCCTGCGCTTCCCCTGTCGATTCAAAATCCCGCTCCGTGTTCTTTTTTCTCTGAAGGTCTACTGTATCACTGAAGTTGCCCGCTTTACCGCTTCATGCAGCTTTCTCGGCTCCTTCTAACTTCTCTTAACACTATAATATCCCACTTATAGCTAGAGGGCTTCTCTGGTAGTACAGCTAACATTCCCTCGCTAGACGGAGTGCGTCCCTTGAACACTGCTATTATCAAGTTCAAATAGCGGCTTTTCCGGTTCCTGAATTTCGAGAACCTTCCATCGGTGGAGGACGCGTTTGGATACCACAGCGAAATTTTTCACATTCTCTTCACCACATCGGCCATGTGAGTTTCATTCCTTTCGCGCTCATCTTTCATGGAATTCTACAGCAGCTTTGTAGTAAATTGGAACATCATAGCACCGACAGTTTTTGAGTTATAAACGTTTTTTTCTCTCCTCGCAAAAGGGGCGGCCGCACCCATTTATTCACCTACAAATAAAACAAACCTAGCATAGTTCCGCGACAAGGTGACCATTTGAATGCTATACTCGCGTTCTGTTCCAATACTTCTGCAAGGTAAACAAGCTCGCTAGACGTATTTTTGGTGAAGTTACTGCCAAAAGCCGAAAAGTAAACTCACCCGCCTTAATTTTGAGAACCATCCACTCATGGCCGACACGTTTGGAAAGAGCAATCAGAATTTTCATATTTACGTCGGGAAACCTGCATGTATGTTCCTGGCTAATTTCGCTAGTCAACCATGAATAAGGAATGTTTATTTTTTCTCCTATTAGAAAAGCAGGTACAAAGCACTTGTGGTTACACTTTCAAGCGTACACACACTTGCAGTCCAGGACGACGGCGCTCCTTGCTGTTAACAAAACACATACTTTCAATGAAAGGGAGCAAGAACTATTCCTGTGTGAACACAAATACAAATGGCGTACACTGCTTGGTACATAGATTTTCCAGTGAGAGGGCCGCCAGTGTCCTGGGGGGGGGGACCTTTCCCCCTTCCCAAGCACCAGCTCCATTTACACACGATGTTTCATTTACACAGGGTCTACCTTGCAACATACAAAAATGCGAAGCATTTGTGGTTTGTTATCTTTACCACATACAGTTATTCAACCCACCTTTTCCATTGGGGGGCGCCAAAACTTATTGAATACCTAAAAGATGACCTCTATTTACAGAATGCAATTTGAACTGCCTTTGGCAGTAGCAACACAGGCACGCGGTTTACATCCACGACACATGGCTCACACCTACGAACACACAACTACGCGGCTTACATGTGCAAGCACGGACACGTTGCAGTAGAGTGAGGCGTCAAGTATGCGGGTGTGGGAGTGAAGTCTCCCCGCCCGAGGCGCCGGCGCCTTTTACAATCCTCCCCTTATGTTCCCGTGAAACGTAACCCGAGTACTGGAGTGCAACTCAGCCACACTCGCCCGTTTTAAACCTCAATGAAAGGACGAGACCATTTTCTCAGGAACTGTTCCCCCCAAAACAAGAACGCTGCTTCCAGATTTTCTGTTAGTTCAGCGTACACTTGGCTCAGCATGCTCCACTGGTTTCGTCGCGGACGCGACTGTTTGACGGCACTATACCTGTTTATCGACAACACATGAAAACCAATTGTTGCAATGAGTACTGCTAATGGGTTTGTGGGGCATCTCCTGCCTTCCAGGGAGTCCCGGATACGGAGTTGTCTGTATGCTCTGCTCACTATAAGCTGGAATGTTTTGGCCTCTGTGCATTGAATCATTGCGTGTTGATTTGTCTACCCTCCTATTGCAGTGTACACAGTTGTCTGTTGTTGTTGTGCCCCATCTCCTTATGACAGTTCTCGTCGGCCAGACTGACCATCCATATCTCCATGTTATATCTTGGGCTTCTCCCAGTACAAATGCGTTGATCAGCGTGCGCTAGAGGCAGTTCCTTTGTTTCTCATTTAGGTTGTCAAGGGTTGTTTCCTCGAGTTTCTGAGCCTGTTCTACATTCCTCATATCTTCTATTTCCCTATCTAAATTATGTGATGTTAGTTTCCTATATGATGCTATTACCTTTGTGTAAAAGGGGGGCGCCTGAGTGGCCGTAGGCCCGCTCGGAATATGCTGAAGGAATAACGTAGCCTGTGCCCCCAAGAAAAATCCACTTAGCTTTCTTGCTGGATGCCCAGTCTGCTGGCTTAGGAACCTGAGAACACTTTTCAATGCATAGGTCACAGAGAAGTTAGTTACTGAAGGGATATTCCACCCTTCGAACTGTCTGGGGAAGCCCAGATTCCCAGTTTTGACCAAAGCTGCTTTGTCCGACCAGAACAGGCGCAGTACTTCAGATGTGATTGTGACCGCTATGTGTCGAGGAAGGGCGAGTGTCCCTGCTATATACCATATCTTCCCAGTAAACACGCTTAGTGCCAGATACCTTCTAACCGCATATGGAACGTCGAACAAAAAAGCTTCATTTACATCCACCCTGAGTTGTTTGAGTGCTTGGTACCATGTCTTAAGTGATACCCCGCTGGACGTGTAAGTAAACCCAAGAATTTCTATATGTGTCACTACTGGGATCTCATTTATGTGTTGTTTTCCTAATGAACTTAGGCTTAAGGCTTTACTTTTCGTGCAATTCAGTTTCGCACTAGCTAGCTCGGAATACTCCTCGAAGCAATTCAGCGCATGCACTAGACTGTGTTCGTACTTTAGGTACAAAGTGACATCATCGGCGTACGCCGTTACATTAACTGTCTTACTCCCTCGTAGCTAGAAGCGTAGAATATGTGTGTTATTTTCTACACGTTTTAAAAACGATTCTAGTGCTAAAACAATGGGTAATGGGGAAACTGGGCACCCCATCCGGACACCTCTCGTTACGCTCAGACTAGTTACTACCTGTTTGTTTATTACTGGATCACTCGGCATGTTTTCATAAAGAATTGCCAATATGTTGATAAACTGTTGTGGGCATCCAAAAGCTGTCAATGTCGAGAAAATGTAGTTGTGTTCTACGCTATCAAACGCCTGCGCTTGGTTTAAAAAAACTAGCCAGCTTCTAGCCTGTCTAATTTTGGTGTACTCTATTATGTCTCTGTTGAACATGTTCAAGGTTTGACAGTCCCTCTCGGTAACTGAGCAGACTTGCCATGATGTTATTACTTCCGGCAATGTAAGTTGTAGGCGCCTTGTTAGTACTCATGCAAGTAATTTGTGTTCCCACCCTAGCGGAGTGATGGGGCGCCAAGTCGTGGTTTCGTTCCATGCCCCGGCATTTTTTGGTATTAGGATAATTTTACCTCGTTTGAAAGTGTGGGGTACTGTGTGTGTCGCAAGAATGTTGTTTAATACTGCGCATAAAAGAGGTCAAAGAAGGTTCCAGAATGTACTGTATAACTCAACCGGCAAACCAATCAACCCTGTCGCCTTGCCTAAATGGAGTTTCTTCATTCACTCTGTTAGATCTTTTAATGTGATCGGGGCGACTAAGTGTACAAAGTCCTCGTCTGGTACTTGTGGAAGACTTGCTAAGAAGGGGCTTCAGATAATGCTGTCAATGTCTCTGGTTGATTCACTGGAGGTAATTTCCTGAAAGTAGGAAATAAACCTGTCAATGTCCCCTGGTGTGAAATTTGCTTGATTTGACCAGTTCACTTCTGCTTTCAGCTGCCTGTTTTGTTCATACCTCAAGATTTCTGGGTTGGAACTGGGAGATTGTCTGGCTCAATAACACTGGCAGAGGTGGAGTAGAGCCTACTTAACCTGGAGTGTCTCAGGTTTAAATATTTGAGATAGGTTTGCATTAGTAGCATTGCGGGGTTGCCTCGTGTTTCTTTGTTAACTCGCCTGACTGCCTGTGTCTGAGTATCTTTCCCTCTTCAATGCAGAGGGTTGTCCATTCCGCTTTTAAAGAGTGCCAGTCGTTAACTTGCCTCCATTCGATCGATCCTGCTATTCTATTTCTTAGGCTGGATTTACATGTCCTGTCATATTGCATGCGAGTGCCTAGCTGCCAAGCTTGATTAGTGCTTGGGTTTCCGTTGATAACTATTTTAATTTGTACAGGGCTATGGTTCAATATTTGCAGGAGCTGTGCGGCAGCTTTCGCTATTACACACTCCGTAAGTGCCAGGCAGATGGTTAAGAAACGGTGGCGTAGCTGACAAGAGAGTTCAACGAAACCGATACGCACACAAAGTAGACATATAAACTAGTAAGCAATAAAGGGGAAAAGCTCAGGACTTTTGTAAATAGATCCAAAAACTTGAAGCTTCTTTGCGCGTTTTCTAAAAACTTCAAAATAAAAGTGTCATTTTCTTGACAATTATTTTTAGCAATGAGAGGTAAGCTCAAAAGAAAATTTGCACTTTGTATTCTTGTTTAGTACTTTTTATGGCAGTTTTGTTATTTCGCACTAAGCGCAGGGACCAGGGTAATCTTCTCATCACAGAAACAATTAAGCATTTTTCTCGTTTTTCTTATACAGCCGTTAACGCTAATCCTCATGTACAACTTCTGTTGGTGTGCTGTTAAAAAATCTTCTAAACTTTGTGGCTGCACCCTTCGTCATAAACCTGCACCATGTGTGGCACTGCCAGGCTCTTGTCGCTCCCTCCACATCGCAGGCAGCTTCGTGTTGCGCCCCTTCGGAACCATCGCGTCTTCACGTATTATTAGTGCGGCCGTGGCCTACCCTTCCCATTCGCTGCTGTTTCCGTTTGTCAGCGGGCGCTCTATCCGATATGAGAACCTACGTACGGCTTTCATCTTCGTCTTTCTGGGGCGGGCGCCTATCTTTTGGTGACCTCATGCGTCTTGAAATATGAAACACGAAATAGGAAACAAATATAAGATTCAGTACGAAATGCGTGCAGTCAGACATTCTTTTTTTCCTGTACTTTCATGCTAGGTTTTTTTTTCAGCGTGAACTACCACCTCTAAAACCTTTGTCCTGCAACAGACAATTGGAATTTCCAGAAGAACAACGACAACGCCCTTGCGCCTCCACTAACGAACAATTTATTACAGAGATTACACAAGGAGTAAGCTACTTTCCAGCATACACTTTCGTGAAATTTCTAGTTCTACGTTCGAACCTCAAATCAAACACACGTGTATTGCGCAGCATTTGTTCCAATAATATCGCGTCACAAAACTTTATTACACAAGGTGGACACCTTTGTCGGCATGCGGAAGAAAGGAGGGGGGGGGGTTAAGGGTTATATTCGGTGGTCGACGCCTGAAGAGCGCGCGAAGTCCCACTGAGAAAGCAGCGTCTGCCATGTAGTGGCCGGTTGCAGCGGGGTTGTCCAGTCCACAAGCCTCTGAACGCCGAGCGGGAGACACTTTGAACGGAGCGTTTGGCGGCCGGGGCCCTCCCACATGTGGTGTACAGTGGGCGTGGCTAATGTGGAGCAGGAGGTGCAGGCAACTGCGGCCACAGGTTGCTGATCCTGGACAGCATGCTGGTGACGTTTTGGCACACAGGTACGTTACTTGGCCAACACATCATCGGTTAGCCCGGCGCCAGCCCGTGCCTTGTGCAGGAGTACTTGGGCACCCCGAGGCAATCCAACGGGCAGCAGAGCGGGGTCTGGTGGAACCACATTCCGCAAAGACTGCTTGGTCGCGTGCCTGGCTGCGGCCTTTGCATCTGAGGGGTCGGGATCGTACTGTGCGAATGAGACGGGCAACGCCGGGTCGGAGCGGAGTTCGAAGTGCTCGCTCGCGCACGCGTGAGCGGTCTCGCTTCCGATTCCGCCTGCGTGTCCAGGGACTCAGTCTACCCGAACGACTATATTGCGTGTGTCCCGCAGTTTGCGACAAATGGTCTTTACGATATCGCAAGTGGTTCCGGCGTATAGCGTTTGGCCACGTCGATCGAGAGCTTCGTGGCCGTTTGTTAATTTTGTAAACTGGTGGTTGTCACCGGCGCCGTAAGTTGCCTCAATGTACTCCGCAGCGAGAAATTGCGCAAGGCTGGCCTGACATGGGCTTGGGGGGCGAAGAAATTTAACTGTGAGGGACATGCGCATTTGGCCGTCAATACACGAAAGTGAAGCGCGCAATGTTGTTTCATTTAAGACTGCTCTTGTAGAGATATCGCCGGCTTGGAGGTCAGCGCGTGCAGCAGCAGCGGCGCGCTCATTGTGGTTATGGTTACAGGCACATAGGCGAGATAGAGGATTTGGCGCACGAACCAAAATACCTTCCCAAGGGGCTCGAACAGCCGGCAGTTGCAGGAACAGCAAATCAGGGGCAGCTTGGAATAGCGGCAGAGTTCTTCCGCGCGTTTGTTTTTTCCAATAAACTCAAACCTATGCCAGTAACCACCCTTTACATTCAGGTATACAAAAGCAACCAAATGTGCAATCCAACCACAGTGATATATCATGAAAGCATTCATTTCAAACATTATTTTATATAAAACCACGCCCATACAAATCCAATTTGACGTTGTTGTATGCCAATGTACGTAATATGTTGCATAGGGTACGTTTCAATTCACGGCGATGTTTAAATGAGCACCACTGCTAAGATGGATATGTGAAACGTCATCACAAATAACATACTTCTTCCGCGGCAGTGGCGAACACGTCATCCTTAGCTTCCCGTGTCATTCAACGCCGCTAAGGGCAGTAAAAGGTAAAGTTCGGAAGTATTTGTACTCATTTTAATCGTGTCCGCTTTCTGTGATTTCACTATAATTTGTTTTGTTATGCTGCACCCTCTATTGGGACATCTCATAGAACTTTCATACTTTGGGTGTTTAACGCCTATGTTGCATTGAGTACAATTCTGGCCACCTGACGATCTTTAACCTGTATTGAAATCTAGACACGTGTTCTCTCGACTGTTCTCGCTTGAAAGTGCACATATCGATGTATTGCCTGGAGATAATTGAGCTCCTATGTGGTAAGTGTGAGCCGCTGGAAAATATTTGAAGTAAATTTATCAAAAATCTTATATATAATTTGACGAGCTTGCGAATACTTTTGCTACGTTTATAACCCTCCGTTTTGGAAAGCTGTGCAAATATTCTCCCTCTATTTTAACCCAGTACGTCTATAATATTCCCAAAACTTTCGTTCTGCTTAGACACTGGCAACTTCACAGTACAGACAAATATTTTATGACAACCACACCTGCCTTTCACAACGTATTCTGGAACAGGGACTAAGCCAATGCTGGTAGTAAAGCCTGCTATTTTGCCCTTTTGACGATTTACACAACGTATACAATAGGCAATGCTATACTGTCGCACAGATAGCGAGAGGCCCAACTATCAGCAGAATAATTACCGTTTAAACTAATGTGAGTGCGTGATAACTTTTTTTAGATTATACAAGCAATTAAAAAAGACTCTTCGCTAAAATTTAGGGCAATTTGGATTTCTCAAGTTAACTTTGACTTTACTTATTATTGCGGTAAAACAATATGATTACCAAATTTTAGCTCTGTTGATAACCAAGACCTCACTAAGGGTGCCCGTTGATACTTGTGAGATTTAAAAGCAAACGGCCACAAGGGCAATCTCATTGTCTAAAATCTGTAGCCAATACTGCGATTTCGCGTGAGTTTTTTTTTTCATTTCTCTTTTCAGCAGTGACAGATGGACGTGTTGTGACAATGTAAACTATGAGGCATCGATTCAACGCTGTGGACAGACCTGTGGAGATGACCTTCTGGTGTGGCCTACTCGAACTTGCGCTGTCGCCAGTGGGACTGTAAAGCTGCGCTGCGGTACACTTTGACATAAATAACGCTTGCGTATTGGAAGGCGTTGACAAACAATTGCACGTGTTCTCTCCAGAGATTCGCGATTGGCGCAGAGCCTGTGTGAAATTCTTCGTAGCTCCTGCTATAATAAAGGCCCCTTACAAACAACTGCACTGAAACTTTGGCGCTAACAGGACTTTAGCAGTTAGACCTATTTTAGTTACTTCTCATAATAAGTTAGTTCACATTGAAGTTACAAACTATTCTCAATACATGGTGTTTATTGCTAGGAAGTACCATAACAGAAAACGGTTATAGCACTTGGTGCTCGAAAATATTTTAAAGAAATAACACAAGAATAGGCCGCTGAGTGAATATTACTACGCTTGGTTTATGGCGCGCTGAATTCACAGCGATGTTGTTAATGTTGCGGATTTCCTGTCTACTGTCAAACATGGACGCTTACGGAGGAATTATGGGTAATGAAAACAGCAATAAATGTTGTACCGGAGTCTTCTGAAACAAAATAAATGAGACATATTTAAATGTAAACCGATTATGGTAAGTGCAAATGTGTCTTTATTCATTTCACGAAGTTGGTAGCCACTCATTCCACGATGTTGTATGCACAAGTGCAGCTGCGCTGGGTTAAAAACAATAAAAAATCAGAGTTCTTCGATGGGCACATGTAGGTTTGCACACGTTGTTGGTGTGACGTTTTTATGATGTCAGAACCGTGCATTTAACCTAGGGTTTTTCACATAAAGTTTAATTGCAAGTGGCACCTTGTCTGCGTCTACGTTTTTCTTGTCCTCGTTGTTCAACGCCTCAAATATTCAGTATGTTGAACCAACTAGCCGTGGTCAGTCTTTTGTTGCATACTGGAAGGCGTCGAAAAAGAATCGCACGTGCTCCCTCCGAAGATTTGCTACCGCCACAAATCCTGCATAAAATTCTCTGCAGCTCGTGCTATAATGCAGGAATCTTACAAACAATCGCGCTAAAATTGGTGGTAACACGACCTTATAAATTAGTCGAACTTTAATGCCGTGTAATAATTACTTCCATCACCGTGAAGTTGTAGAGGTTACAAAATTTCCATTTGATCTCAATACGTGACGGTCTTTCCAAGAAATATCGTTGCAGAAAACGAATGCAGCAAGTGTTGGGTGAAACTACTTCAAGGAAATAACGCAAGAATTTGCCGGTAAAACAATATAATTACGCTTAGCTCTATAATATGCTGCACTCTGTTCTTAGCGAAGTTGCTAAAGATGTGGAATCGCTATCGGCACTCAATACATGACGGTAGCGAAGGAAGGCTTGTTATTAAAAACAGCTTTAAATCTTGTTCTACCGAACCTATTCTGAAACTGAATACATGAAGTACACACACACACACACACACACACACTCACACACACACACACACACACACACACACACACACACACACACACACACACACACACACACACACACACACACACATATATATATATATATATATATATATATATATATATATATATATATATATATATATATATATATATAGTCTGCAAAGATAAAAACTCACACAGAGCGCGAAAAAATAAGGTTAGTAGAGACAGAGACACACGAGAAAGACGTAGAGAATAGGAGTAAGTTTACTGACGTTTCAGGAAGAGGACTTTCTTTCTT
Source organism: Haemaphysalis longicornis (assembly GCF_048455015.1). Taxonomy (NCBI): domain Eukaryota; kingdom Metazoa; phylum Arthropoda; class Arachnida; order Ixodida; family Ixodidae; genus Haemaphysalis; species Haemaphysalis longicornis. The sequence continues at coordinate 135,018,628 of NW_027526445.1, forward strand.
CAGAGTACCACTCTGAAGAAAGGAAGTCCTCTTCCTGAAACGTCAGTAAACTTATTTCTATTTTCTACATCTTTGTCGTATGTCTCGATCTCTAATAACCTTATATATATATTGTGAGCTTTGTTTGAGGCTACAGCTTGTCTGCCACCGTAGGCAGCAATTGTTCATTATCATCACCACCGGCTTGAGGTGATCACTTCTTCATTCCTTGTACATACCCATCATCATCGACGATTCCACTTCTTCTGAGATCATCATCAGCGCTTGGACTTGATCGCTATCTTGGGTTCTCTTCAACTCGCCCCGAATAAAGGAGCTACGAAGCCACGGTCTGGTCGCCTCCTACCTACGGCCTCACAAGTAGCTCCTTTATTCGGAGGCGAGTCGAAGAGAACCCAAGATGGCTATCAAGCCCAAGCGCTGGTGATGATCTCCGAAGAAGTGGGATCGTCGATGATGATGAGTACGTACAAGGAATGAAGAAGTGATCACCTCAAGCCGGTGGTGATGATAGTGAGCTACTGCTGCCTAGGGTGGCAGACAACCTGTAGCCTCAAACAAAGCTCACAATATATATATATATAAAGATCGGCATCCGATCGAAACGTCGACCAATAAACAGTTTTGTTAGAAGCTATACCCATTTTTTACTATTTGCTACGGCAACCAAAGACAGCCCTTCTCGCAATCAAAGTATATATATATATATATATATATATATATATATATATATATATATATATATATATATATATATATATATATGTGCGCACCAGCTGAATCGACAGTCCCCCCGCAGGGGGCATCTGCGCAAGCAGATGTTTGGTGTATGTGCGACACCACGGACCCCGAGCACCCACGTCTAGCCGTGCGTGGCAGAGCCGTGTCCGGGGAAAAGGGGAACCTGGTGGTTGAGCCAATACCGAGTGTTTGGACCTTTAAGGCCCCTCGGCAAAGGCAACACACCACTTTGGCCCATGCTTCACGTAGACGGCACCTCCGGCCTGACCCGACCGGAGGGAATCGGCAGTCGCCTCTTCCTGTCCTCCTCTACATCTTTTACTTTCCTATCCTCTTTCTAACAACTTTCCTGTCAACTTCTCTCTTCTTGGTTCTTCTCCTTTTCTTGGCGGCTAGGGTTAACCTGGTGTGGCTAACAACCCTGTGTTACGCCATATGTGGTTATAGCCGTGGTGTAAATCTGGCGCAGGCAGGCTTTGCTTGCAAGTACCTGTCGCGTCCCCTTGTTGGGCCCCGGGGTGGGCGGATGCACCACGGCCGAATAGAATTTATTAATTCGTGGCTTCTTCAAAACCCCGCCCCAAACACGATCGGTCCCTGAAAAGGGGCCGCACCGAAGTTTCCTTCCCACTACTCCCTGCAATCGCTGCCCCTAAACCGGACAACTGCCCCCGCTTCCTAATAATCGAATCAACAGAAAAAGAAAACCCCATCACTTCCAAGTCTGTATTTCTGATCTCGAAATTCCTTGAAAACATTGTGGGCAAATCTTATAAGGCTAAAAAACAAAGAACTGGTGAACTCCTAGTAGAACTAAATAATCAGCAACAGGCAACAAGTCTTCTCAACCAAACCCGCATGGCCGATCTAGATGTCAGGATCACACCCCACCGCAGCCTCAACAGCTCGCAGGGTGTGATCTCTGAGACGGATCTCCTAAACGAGACAGACATCGACCTCCTCGAGGGCCTCAAAGATCAAGGTGTGACGGCAGTGAGGCGGATCACCATCCGGAGAGACAACAAAGAAATAGCCACGAAGCACATCATCCTAACATTCGACCGATCCACACTTCCAGAACACATAAATGCAGGATTCATCCGTTGCCCAGTCCGTCCATACATTCCGAACCCGCGCCGCTGCTTCAAGTGCCAGCGGTTCGGTCACAGCACTAACGCTTGTCGCGGAAGACTAACCTGCGCCAAATGCGCCCAGAACGATCACCCCACTGATGATTGCAACACACAGGTCTTCACCTGTGCCAACTGCCAGGGACCCCACCCAGCATACTCCCGCACCTGCGAAAAATTCCAACTAGAAAAGAAAATCATAAACATAAAAGTAACCGAGAACATTTCCTTCCCGGAGGCGCGAAAGAGGTTCGCCTCTTTCCCCCTGGGGAGGTACGCAGACGCAGCTCGCCGGGGGGCGGAGCGGCGTTCTGCTTCGGCAGGGACACAGTACTGCGGCGCAGACTGTTCCCGGCCCGAGCCCCCCGCTGAGTTGCTGTTGGCAGCTCAATCCGTCACCGTGCCGCAGGGGGAACCTTCAGCGGTTGCGATGGCAACCAACACGGTTGGGAGTGGTGCCGCTCCTTCCGGTTCCACTCCTCTGGCCCCCAGTTCACCTGATGGCACGGAGGAAATGGACGCGGAGGGACCGGCAGGTGCTTCCACCTCCGCCCCACCGCCTGTGCCACCCTTGGCACCCCTGGCGGTCGTGGCCCCAGAAAAGGGCCCCCGAAAGGGTCCACAGTCCAAGGAGCCCGACAAGTCGGCAACTCCGAGGACATCTGAAGAGAAAATGGACGTCAATCCGTTCGTCGCTGCTGCGCAGCGGAGGGGACGGGATCGTACGTCACAATCCCAAGAAAGAAAGAAGCCAGCCAGAGTAACCGCCCCGAACGACACATAACCACACATTCCAGTCGCTCCTAACATAAAATAATGGGAAAAGAAAATTTAATACAATGGAACTGTAGAGGCCTGTTCAAGAACCTGAATGATGTATGCGAGTTACTGCACTCCAATCAGCCAAGTGTCATGTGTCTCCAGGAAACACACTTGAATAAAAAACACAAATTTCTTAAATAGTTACCTGGTGTTCCGAAAGGACAGAGACGGCTGCACATACTGTTCTGGTGGTGTGGCCATCGTTGGCCGCAAATCCTTGGCATGTCACACCATCCAGCTGAACACTGTCCTAGAGGCTGTTGCAATCCGAGTAATAAGTTTTAATAGGCTAATCACGGTGTGCTCCCTCTACATCCCACCAGACTATCACTTGTTGAGCTCCGAGTTCGAGGCTCTTGTGGATCAGTTACCTGAACCCTTCATTTTAATGGGTGACCTCAATGCACACAATCCTCTGTGGGGCTCTTCTAGAACAGATGCCCGAGGTCGCCTCATCGAAAAGTTCTTAACATCATCGGGAGCATGCCTGTTTAACAAGCAACAGCCTACATACTATAATATAGCGCACAACACCTACTCACACCTTGACCTTGCTATTGGCACTGCAGTACTATTTCCATTTCTTGAATGGGGAGTGGACACAAACCCCTATGGTAGTGACCACTTCCCAACATCCTTAACATATATAGGTAAAGGGCCAAACAGTTCTCTTTCCCATAGTAGGTTCAACGAAGCTAGAGCGAACTGGAACACATTCACAGAAACATCTCAACTGCACTACACAGACATTAGACAACTACACGTAGAGGAGGCAACCGAGCTGGTCACGGCGCACATCCTCGACGCCGCCGAAAAGTCCATTCCCCCGTCCTCCGGAGCCGTGCGGCACCCAAGGAGGCCCTGGTGGAATGACGACTGTCGGCGGGCGCGAGAGGCCCAGAACAAAGCTTGGGGTATCCTTCGCCGGTACCCCACATCAGAAAACATGATTTCTTTTGAACGGGCAAAGGCTTTCGGGAAGCGTGCGCGCCGTGAGGCAAAACGAGAGAGTTGGCGCGCTTTTCTTACATCAATAAACTCCTACACAGACACACGTAAAGTATGGACAAGGATACGTAAACTGAAAGGACAAAATACACATAGCCTGCCCCTGGTCAGCACAACAGGGGACACACTAGAAGACCAGGCTAATGCACTTGCACAACACTTCGAACACGTCTCCAGTTCATCACACTACACGGACACTTTCATGAAACACAAAACATCTGCCGAAAAGAACTCTCTACGTGACAAGAACAGATCAACTACGTCTTACAACTCTGAGTTCTCACTTTTTGAGCTGAGGGCCGCTCTCAACACTTGTAAGCCTTCAGCTCCAGGCGCAGACAACATCACATACACTATGATACAACACCTACACCGAGACACTTTAGAAACACTTTTACACCTATACAATAGCATATGGATTTCGGGGCGGTTACCTAGTTCTTGGAGGGAGGCCATAGTAGTGGCCTTCCTCAAGGAGGGGAAGGATCCCACCTCCCCTGCAAGTTATCGTCCCATAGCCCTGACAAGCTGCCTCTGCACGCTTCTCGAGAAGATGATAAACAAGAGAATACAACGGAATACAACGGTCTTCTCGAGAGCTGCCAGGCAGGCTTCCGGGCAGGGCGATCTACAAATGATCAACTCGTTGGCTTAGAATCATATATAAAGGATGCATTCGTTCATAAGCAGTACTGCATTACACTGTTCTTTGATCTTGAAAAAGCCTACGACACCGCTTGGCGCTACGGCATCCTCAGCGATCTGAAGTCGTTAGGTTTGTCAGGCAACATGCTAAACACACTTGGCAGTTACATGTCCAAGCGAACCTTTCGTGTGAGAGTTGGGTCTGCACTCTCTAGGGTTCATGTCCAAGAAAATGGCGTGCCTCAAGGTGGAGTTTTGAGCTGCACATTGTTTATAGTGAAGATGAACTCGCTTGGAAAGGCATTGCCACCAACAATATCCTGTTTTATGTATGTAGATGATGTTCAAATATCTTTTAAATCGTGTAACATGTCTATCTGTGAACGGCAAATTCAGCTTGGTGCCAATAAACTAGCTAGCTGGGCAGAGAGAAATGGGTTTAAACTTAATCCAGCTAAAAGCACCTGTGTTGTGTTTTCTAAATTGCGCGCGATCCGGCCCGATCCTGAGATCAAGCTGAACGGCCTATCAATTCCTGTTAAAAAAGAACACAAGTTTTTAGGAGTAGTGTTTGACGAAAAACTAACCTTTATATCTCACATTAAACAACTTAAACATAAATGCCTAAAAACAATGAACATTTTAAAGGTCCTCTCACACCAAGCATACGGTGCAGACAAACAACTCCTGCTGCGTGTATTTACCAGCTTAATAGGTTCAAGATTGGACTACGGGAGTGTGGTGTATGGGTCAGCAACAAAAACCACATTGAAAATGCTGGACCCATTGCTGCACTTGGGGCTTCGGCTCGCGTCAGGTGCGTTTCGCACTAGCCCAGTCCAGAGCCTGTACGCTGAGTGCGATAAATGGTGCCTAGAACATCAGCGAATCTACATAGACCTATTATTTGCTTTTAAAATTTCATCAATTAGTAACCATCCTTTTAAACCAGTATTTAACGATACTTCCTCATTGCAACTGTTTTTAAATCGTCCATCTGTTTCTGTACCTTTCTCCCTTAGAGCGAGGAAGGAAGCTTCTGACTTTGACTTCTCGTTTTTAGACTTATACAATTCATCGTTTACGGACCTTTTACCACCGTGGCATCTCCGCCCAGTTTCTTGTGATACATCTTTTACACAAATCCAGAAGAACCGGGTTCCACAAAGTGCGATTCTGCAGCACTTTTTGTCCCTACAGCAAAAGTATCAGTGTTTAGAATTTTATAGCGATGCCTCAAAGACTGCTTCCGCTGTGTCCCCTGCGGCACAAGGACCAAACTTAAGCATCTCTAAGACTATGAATTTACTTAGTAGTATCTTCACAGCAGAGGCGTATGGCGTGCTCCTCATTCTGAATCACATCCTTCAACATAAAATACCAAAATCCATCGTTTACACAGATTCTTTGAGTGTTGTGCGCGCGCTATCATCTGGAAAGTCGTCTAAAAATTATGTGATCAATCTTCTTTTTAAGACCATTATGTCCGCGTACGCCTCAAATCTCGAAGTGATTGTGTGCTGGGTTCCGGGCCACTGTGGGATACGCGGAAATGAGCTGGCGGATGAAAGTGCCGCCGCTGCTGCACTGACGAACACAATGGACATAACAACACTACCTTACACAGACCTCAAGCCACACATCAGAGAACAACTTCGTAAAACATGGCAAACACAGTGGAGCGAACTGACAGACAACAAACTACACCTAATAAAACCACACTTGGGACAATACACAACAGACACACACAACAGATTCAATGAAGCTACACTAGCCAGATTACGGATAGGCCACACACATGCTACACACTCCCACCTGCTCACTGGATCCCCAAGACCTCTGTGTAGCAGGTGTGGAGAACACCTATCCGTAATCCACATCCTAATTCAATGTAACGCACTCACCACAACTCGACGCAAACACTTTCCACAACTATACAGACAACACATCCCACTCCACCCCTCACATTTTTTAGCCGACAATGCTACAATTCCTTTTAAGTATGTTTCCAAGTTTTTAAAAGAGATTAATGTTTTACAGCTCATTTCATACTGCGCGTAATTACAACCTGGCCCTCTACACCAGCCATCTCATTTGTTTTTAAACAGCTTCTGCTTCACTTTAGTTTACAATTGTAATTTTAATTCTCATCGCTTTTATTAAATCACAATTGTTTCTGGCGCTCTTTGCCCTCGTCGGCCTTGCGCCATAAAAAGACAATCATCATCATCATCGACAGTCCTGGTACAAGCTACTTTGCTGGCACTATCGCCGTGCTCCGATAGGACGCACTATCGTCATCGTGTCATCGTCAGCCTCTCTCCTTCTCGCATCCTCATCACCGCTTCCTGACGGGGTCTTCCTGGGTCCTCGGCTCTTGGACTAAACTGTTTTCCTTCACGAGTCTTCGACTCTCTCAATGTGTGTATATATATATATATATATATATATATATATATATATATATATATATATATATATATATATATATATATATATAAATATGGAAAGAAATGCCGGCAGTCTACAATGCCAACGAAGGCATAGGGGAATGGTTAGACTATATTTTACCGTTAGTGACGTTACAATCTTTATTTATTATTATTATTACGTGAGAAACAAAGAAAGAAAAACACGCGCCCAGAGTGAGGACCGAACCCACGCCTTTCAGATACAGTTGTAGTAAATATAAATACCCCAGAAAGTGAAGCAGAACACAGTCGCCCAGATAGCCGAATTGGTAAGGCATTCGAGATCTTATCGAAAGGCGTGGGTTCGGTTCGGTCCCCACTCTGGGCGCGTGTTTTTCTTTCTTTCTTTCTCACGTAATAATAATAATAAATAAAGATTGTAACGTCACCATTCCCCTATGCCTTCTTTGGCTTTTAGACTGCCGGCATTTCTTTCTGTATTTCCTAACGAGCCCCTGATTTCCAAACCCTATTATCATGCAATATATATATATATATATATATATATATATTTATATATATATACATATATATATTTAAATATATATATATATTTAGTAGGGCAAGAGTTAACGTGTATTCCATGGACGAAGTCGGTAAGCAAACATTCCTCGATGCAACGTTCAGCACAGAGTAGTAAGTAGAGAGAAGAACGCTTTTATCACCAACAGAATTTTTCTCATTTATTCTTCCATTTATGGCAGAGAATGTTTGCGTTTTCTAAACGAGTATTTGTGCTACAGTGTATAGAAACTCGCGCATTCAAACACTCCGCACATTCCAGCGCTGTTCCTCCTTTTTAAGAGATTTTGTGTTCGTACAACATTTCTTCAACACATTTTCAGCAGCAAAATTATACATACATTTTACATGTTTAATAGAATGGCCTATTTACGTGGAATAATCTGATTGCAATAAACTGAATTTCGCTAAAGCTGAACTTCAGAATCCACTTTTGTAAATTACAGAACAAAAATAAACAGCGAGCCTTCGCTAACAGAAGTCATTTTATAAAGAAGGGTATAAACGTCGCTTGTATTGTCGCATTGTGAATATACTCAGTGTAGGGTTGTTCTGATATCAGCCTGAGGCCCATATTGCCCAAAAGCGTGCAGCAGGACTCTTCTGTCCACAAGCGAAAAAATCGTTGCAAGCAGCACTGGAAATGCGATCATGGCTGCTATTCGTTTCGATCGGGGAGGCAATCACGTTGCGGAATAAATGCATGCGTCAGCTGTCCGCTTCTCTCCAATGCCAAATGAGACAGCGGCTGGTTCATTCTATTTTTGCCCGACCCAATATATGTCCCGATATCGACCGAAGTCGACGAATTCTGCCACACATTCATCGGCAGACACCGTGCCCATCTTGTTCGCCGTATTTGCTCTCCCGCACAAGTAGTCTTGCTTGACCTGGCCGCCATATCCGCTTCAATATTTGCGCAGAGAATTCCATAAAGTTGTAAGCCCCTTTACTGGCGCAAAACCTTTTGTGCGTATTTAGAGTACTTCTCCAATATGACGTTTGCAAAAGCAGGATTAATTTTCTTACTAATGTTTATACAATGCGTCCAAGGTATGTCGCCTGACAATAGCGTTCTTAGTCGCAGATATACCAAGTAATCCAGAAGATATCACATATTACGGTTTGAAGGGACCGCTATTGAGTATCTTTCAACTGCACTTATTGATGATGTCATGTATATTACACTGGTTTATACCGCATTGTTAGACATTTTATCGATGTTCATATACAAAAACTGATGCTGTTGACCGGCTGCGTGAATCGTGAAGTTAGGCTTTTGTCTTGCTGTATACGTGCTAGTTTATTTCAGCGTGGCATATAAGCAGGTATATGTTCTATTATACTGGTACCTAGCATATTTAAATAAAAAGAACAACTCAGCCAGCATTGATGCAGCGACGTCAAAACTTCGTGCAGTGGAGGAACCCTCAGTGGCTTGTCACTTATAAGATCAAGTATTTACCAAGTACGCTCACCCAAAATGAACAGGGATAACTTTGTTGACAATATTAAACAATACTCCATCTTCCTTTTGCAAATGCTGTAAAAAATTTCTACTGATAAGCCGTGGCTATCTAAAACAAGCTTTCTAGACGTAAGAATATTCTTTCCCATGGCTTACACGCTACGTTAAGATGGATAAATTTGTAGAAACATATCGTAAACACTTTCTTTTAGAGGACATGCTGTAGGAAGAATCATAACACCCACAAAGTGAATCAGCTGAGGGCGATATGCCAGTTCACTACTACGTAACGACACATGAGCCGCTACGTTTGCAGGAAAATTTTGAGCAGGAGGAACATGGAGAAATTGTGAGTAGACAAAAGGCGAAAGCAGACATCGACCTGCGGAATCTGATTCAAAGGAAATCTGTGCACATGGACTGCATCGCCATGCGTATGGCTATTCAAGATGGACCCAGTCTAGGGCGTCCTATGGTAAATAGGTGTTTGTTGCTTTTCAGAGCCGAGCACATAGAGAAATTCTGCATTTACCTCACTAGAAGTATCGGATGGAGTTATGTAGCCTCTACTACTTTACCGGTGTTCGGGCCACGTTGCGAAGACAAAGCAGAGCCTTTTCTAATCAGTGTAAAACATTAAGGCCGAGTTGTCAGAAGGGAGAAGGAGGAATAAAAAGAATTAGATTGTTTACCAAAATCTGCCAAAAAAGGGTAACCGCTGAGCCAAGAAGGGAAGATAAGCAGTGATGCAGATAATCAGAAACGTTTTTGTCTCTACAAAACCCCCGTACCAGCCATGCAGTGACTATGAAAAAGCATTTACTGAGCCACCAGTTCTGTCGTGCTTAGAGATATTACGCAGATAAAATATAAGTTTGTTTTATTCCACTTATTTCGTGTTTTGTAGTGACCTACCGCTTGTCCGGAAGCAAACAATGCTTTATTCATAAAACATTTTTTCAATTTAGGTTAATTTTTTTCAACCAGATTGAGCTTTTAAATGCAGAGCATTTCTGTAACTCACGATGTCACCCGCGTTGACGTCCGTAGTCGTAGTCCGCACCCCTCCCCCTACACTATATGAAGAAATACTTTCCGGCGCCTGGTTTCGATCCCTCGACCCTGCGGGCGGAACGCAATATAGATGGTGCTCTACCCACTGCGCCACAAAGCCGACACAGAATGGGAGGCTACGAACACGCCTGATATCCTTGACTCATTCAAACTACGTCAAGAAGCAGCTGATGCAACGCATTCACTACCACCAACTCCCCAAACACTAAACGTTAACACAATACACCCACCCCCTATGCTACGCATTTACTCGAGTCCCCCTCGCGGGGAGATGGGCCCAATTTTTTCTTTTTATGACGTCTGCAATGGCATTACAAGGGCAGGTCTCTAAGCTAAACCAACTCCACCTGTATAAACATTGCCTAACGCATCGGCCGCTTTCCAATGGGAGTGGTAGAGACGCTTTGTTCAGGCTTTTATTCGAAATGTGGCGCACGCTAAAGGGCGTCCCGCCTTACGTCACGGCTCGCGAGTCGCGAACGCTGCACGCACTTCTACCACGTGTGTCTGTCAGCTTACTTGTTGCGTTTCAAGAGCCGTTTCTCTCACATCTTGGCCCTGACGGGGAGCTAGTTCTGGGAGGCACTTCGGATGTCGGTATACATTTTTCGGAGGATGCCTGATGGAGGATGAATTGAAATAGTGTAAGACCATATAATTGTCGCGTAGACAAATAGCAAACAGAAAAACGCTATTGTCGGATTTTAAAGCTACTATTTTTCTGAGATTTTTCTCTCTGAAGCATTTCGTGAAGAATAAAGTGAGTGGACATTTTTTGGTCAAGCCCTCATTTCTACCATTATTTTGCAAAAAATATCGCGTACTTATAAAATTCAGGAGATCATAGAAAACAAAAGGACAAGCAGCTGATGGTCTACCCACGCTGTTAGGCCGCTTCCACAGTACAATCCTCAATTTGAAACTGCGTGCCGATGCGTAATGCGAACCGCGTGGATAAAGCGAGGCCGCGGGGACATAGGGGGGAACCCCACTCAGAAAATTGTGGTCCCCGTGACGCCAGCAGGTTAGCGCGCAAAGCCGGCATCACCCTGCGGGAGCACAAGTGCTTTTGCGTCCGCTGAGGCAAAAGTCGTTTTATCTGCTACAGACCAAGATAAACTGGCATGGTAAACACCAAGAAGGCGTGGGAGCGCCGCTTGGGTAACGCTAGGCAAACTGTCAACTATTTTGCATAGTTTCCGAGAAGCGGCGCTGGCTGGCGGACGTGAAAGCACGCATGAAGGCTGCGTAGCGGGAAAAGGTAGAAGAGAGCAGCAGCAGAGTGGCGGTTTGGCCATTTTTCGCTCACGCGTTAGGCAATGTTTATACAGGTGGCATTGGCTAAACCCAGCATCATGCGGAGGCTTGTTTACCGTTAGCCAAACTAGATGGCGGCACCGTACCGCGGTGTTCCGTTTTCTCGCTTTGCTTTGTTTCGAACGTAATTTTACCTGGCTAGTCATTGTTAAGGTATAAAATATTTGTTTGGGTGAAACATGGCGTTCGCCCGACAAATATATTCACGTAAGATACCTTCGCTTACGCCAATCGGCCAGTATCGTCGGTGGCAACGCTAAAGACCCGCAGTGCTCTGCAGTTAAAACAAGCACAGTGCGCGCCGTACCAACACTAGTACGAACAAGTACTTCTATGTTTACGTGTACTTTCGTAACTTCCACTGTTTTCCCGACAATTATTGTTGCTATAAAAAGAATGTGCCCTAATGTAAGATTGACTAGCTGGTTCGGCAAGATGATAATCCCTGCATTGTTTGCGTTCGCTTTTGCCGGCCTCAGCCAATCGCAGACCTGGCGCATATGATATCATATGTGTTTTTTGCGGTAAATGAGCTAGTGGTTCGCAGGGCCTTTCTTTATTTCTAATGATGTAGCTTATCTGTGAAAAATGTACCTTAAAAGTGGTGTCAGTATGATTCCAACGAGGCAAACTTTCGATTGAACCAAACTTGTGTTTTGTCTGGATGGCCGCTCTAAAGAGCGTACGTATTCATATAGAGTATACAAGGAGCGCATTGCGCTGTCCTAATATGTATACTGTGGATACACGTGAACTAAACCGCTTTATTGTAACCCAACAAGTCTATTATAAAAACGCTGTCATAAAAGAGGGCTCAGTACTTCCTGAAACATTTAGAGCCTTTATGGAGGGCGGACTCAGTCATAAGAAGTGCGCGAAAACCGTTCACGTATAAACTGGAAACACACAAACCACTAACTGTTTCAGTACGGCATTGTCTCTTTAGTCTTACCAATAAGAAATAACACAGTATAATCTGGCTTTTGCGCTCGAAACCGTTTTTTGGAGGGCAAGCTGTCAACACAAAAATGCGCTCGGAACCGTTTTTTGGAGGGCAAGCCGTCAACACAAAAATTCTTGACGGTTATTCATACGAGGTCTGTTAGAAAAGTATCCGGCCCTTTTTTTTGCGACACTTGATGGATATGAAACAAGCGCGCTTGCATGAGACGACCTTGAACCTCCGTGCGTATGCGTGAATTTTGTTTCGTCTGCTGGTAGCGTCCCTCGCTGGCACGCATCGTTTGAGTGAGGTAGAGCGCAGTGCTCTCGTCGGCTTTTTTTATTGCAAGGAAAATAAAGCAGGGACTCGATCAGCCCTGCTGTATCAAATTTTGCCGAAAACTGGGCGAACGCCACGTGGAAGCCATTGGGAACATTGAGACGGCTTTTGGTGCCGATGCTATGAGCAGCACACATAATGAGTAGTTGTACAAGCGGTTTAATGATGTCCGCACATCGTTCGAGAGCAAGCCACACTCAGGTGGGACATCATCATTTCGAAACGGCCTGGTCACTGCAGACGTGAACGTTGTGGTCATGCGGGACTGTCGTGTGACTATTCGCGAAATTGCGGAAGAGGTGGTCACCAGCACGTTTTCTGCACATTCCCTTATGACTAAATATATCGCCCTGATGAGAGTTCCATCGAAATTCGTGCCCAAGCTGCTCATGGTGGAGCAAAAGCAACTTCGTGTTGAAGTCTAACAGGACATGATGGATTCGACAAAGAGTTACCCCGCCTTCATGAACACCATATTCACTGGTGATGAGACGTGGGTGTTGGGTATCACCTGGAAACCAAATCCCAGTTGGTACAGTGGAACCACCCTCGTCACAATGACCAAAGAATCCCGCCAAGTGCGCAGAAACGTCAAAGTAATGCTGACAGGTTTATTTACTCAGTCAGTGTGGCGCACCGTGAGTACGCAACACAGGGTCAAACAATCACTAAAGAGTACAGGCTGTCCCCCATCGCCTACGTGATGCTGTGCGGTGAAGAGACCGGAGTTGTAGTCAACAGGGAGTTGGCGCATCGATCACGACTATGCTCTTCCACATTCCTCGCATTTTATTCAGACTTTTTTTGGCGAAAAATCAGGCTCCTGTAGCTAAACAAGCTACTTACTTGCCTTATATTGCCCCCTGCCTACTTGTGGCTATTTCCCAAAATCAAGAGGTCATTGAAAGAAGCTCGATTTCAGACAAAAAAGGAGATCACGGCTGCAACTACAGCTGAGCGAAACTGCATTCCGAAAAAAGACTTCGCGGAAGGCTTCCAGTAATGGCGGCACCGCTGGAAGAAGTCTGTGGAGTCCCAAGGAGACTATTTTAAATGTGATTTGGTTTCTAACGCCGCAGTCATGCCAATGTATTTTCTTCGGGCAAAGGTCGAATGCTTTTCTCACAGACCTCGTATCACTACGCGTACCAAGGGACATGCCTTCAGTGTAGTAATTATATACCGGAAAGAGAGATCTATTACGCCTAGCTTGGGTAAGTTATACCTGCACAACCAGAAATACGAAAACAATATTACATGCACAAGAAACCAGTGGCAAGCAGTATTTGGTATAATCCCCAATATTCTGAGCCGTAGGCGTCTTCTTGCACTAAAAAAACAGGTATAATCATTGCGTTCTCTATGTATGGACGTATGAGAAGAAACTTGGGTCTCACAATGCCCTCAGGACCGGAATAATGGTCCGAGGGAAAAAAAAACGATATAGGTAGCGCTTTTACATAAGAAAAAAAGGTGCGCGGTTTGAGAGCACACTCGTGAGGAATGTGACCGAAAGCGACGACTATCTGACAAAGAAAAGTTGTGTATGTAGGTCGTTCGGATCAATACCAACTCGATCAAAAGGGCGTGCCAGTCGTGGTAGCAGGTGTAACGGCCGCTTAGGAGGCTTTGTGGGAAACTTGTGGTACTGGCAGCCTTTGGACAAAAAATGTAGGTGTATATATAGCCTCTACGTACATTTGTTACTGTAAAGTATATCAGCACAAAATACAAAGAATGCGGGGATCCGCCACAATTTTGGCGTATTGAAGTGCCACTGCACAGTGAAGATTCAAAGCGCCGCACCGTGGGCTACGTTGTACAAAGTATGCCGGCCCGCTCCAAAAGAACAGCAGGCTCTACGTGTTTCAGCGTCATTCTGTTCAGTAATAGTCATAACGTCGTTACACAGGACCCCATAAACTGTGTCGGCTGTCGATGTATATCATAAGTGTACGATTACTCACAAACGGATGGAAGCATCAATTGGCATATGTGCTAGAGACGAGGGGGTATAGATCATAAATGTCGATATTCCTCAAAGAAAAAAAAGGCCCGTCTTACTTGCAAGCTAAGGGAATCTTAGGTACGACAAGGATCAATTCTTTTGAAAAACAAAGCGGAAATGCTAGTTATCAGGACAAAAAGCGTTTCCACACCAGAAGAATACGGGTCCCTGTAGTGCGTATTCGTGCGACAATTACAAGAAAGGTCTGAAGTTACAAGGGCACGTGGAAGAGGGATGGACATCTTTTTTAGCATATCTTACCAACATTTCCTATAACGCAGTGCTAGGTATGAGGCACGAGGACGACCGCAGCCGCCGTGGTTCATCATGTTCACTATCACACGGACAGACAAGTTTTGCCAGTGAACAAAGAAATCGGGAAAGACGTTTCCCCAGTGCTGAAAGATGTGAAAATGCTGGTCAAAGGGGTGAAGCTCATAATCTAGCGTGTATTCTGGTTTTATTGAATTGAAAGCAGGAACGTATATCATAGAACAGACTACTGGAGAGCGCATACACAAAGAGAGGCGTTCGTTCGTTGGGTGCGGCCATTAAACTGTTGGGTTGAACATTTTTAGGAGAGGAGAATTTCAACGCGAGACAATATCGAATGGCTCGGGAAGTAAATAAAAGCCGACATAGCTTTTTACGTAGACCTACGTCAATGACAGAAGAAGTTAAAATTACGCCCATCTTCCCGCGAGGGACCCTGATGTGATGCGACGCATCGGGGGGTTCAATTGGTCGTAACGTTGCCTTGAGCGTTTGCGCTAACGCTGGTATTGGATTGTGTTAGCCCACTCACCGAAGGGAGCGTCGCTTCCATCACGTCTTCATCGGAAGAATCAAGTCAAGCAAATTCACGCGGAGTCGAACGAGAGCGAGCGCTGACTGAACCGCCGCAGCGCGCTACCCGCTTTATATTCACAGCGCCTGAAGGAGAGGAGACAGCGGAGGAGAGTCGCGCATGCCCGCACTTGCGCACACCGCGCGCTCCGGACAAGTTGTTAACGCAGCGAAGCGCGCACAAGAACTAGCGCAGCAGCTGTTGTTATGATAATGAGCCAGAGTGAGAGTGTTGCACACAGGTGTCGAAGAGGTCGGAGAGAAGAACGTAAGAGGGATGCGGACGGACGGCGTGACGACGTAGGAGGGACATGCCTCAGAGCAAGAGGTGCGTCGGATCTAAAAACCTCTTTTAAGAAGAAAATAAACTCGACACCGCAAAGCGTACTTTGCACATCGCGCATTGTTAGATGTGACAGCCACATCCAAGTAAAAGCTTCATCTGATGCGTTTGACGTCTGAGGCCACCGGACTGACTAGCAATGCCCCATAGCATAAATAAGATTTAGGAAACTGAATGCGATGCAGTCGCGAGCGTGGCACATCACAATATGTGTAAACTTTCTTTAGCACAGAGTTGAATGAGCCGCAGAGAGCAGGGGTTGCTTAGGTCCACTCCAGACGCTCCAGGTGCGGTCCCTTTCACTTCGGAGGAATACTTGTGGAGTTTTCATTTGTACCAGCGGAAACACTTACCCGGAGCAGGATGTCAATGACATTCTATGTGGAAAATTCTGATGCCTACCCAGAACATGCCTGTGAGCGCTTGCCGTGGACGTATTAAGGTAAAAAAATGTTTAAAAACTCAAATAGTAGAAAACAGTTAAACAATTTGAAGGCACAATATCAAATACAAACTGTTTGGAAGAACGTGTAAAATTGTACAAGAAGGCATTGCGTTCTTATGTGTGCCGCCTCATCAATTCCAAACCGGAACAGGTGATCTCTCGACAAATATCGGTGGTATGTACATTTATTAGCAAATATCACTATATATATATATATATATATATATATGTGAAATGACGAGCAAGTAGTGGCGCCCAGCCACCATGCGAGTACTAACGAACAACGGATAAGCTACGTGGCCACAACAACAGTCAGCATTGTCCCTGTAATTGGGGTACGCTCGCTCAAGGGGATTGACCACCCGGATTGTACAGATGACGACGAGGCAACAGGGTGAGCCACCGCAGCTGCATCGCTGTCGGCGTGAAGGTCGTGGAGTGCTAGAGACATTCTGCCGGCTGGACCTCCGATCCGTTTGCCACTTCATAGTGCCCCTCCTTCCTTCCGTTGTCAAGACAATAAACCCGGATTACCATTCTGTAGAATCTCGATAAACGGAAATCGCTTAAACGAAATCGCCGCCTAAACGGAACAGTTGCCTGGAATTTGGTTGGCTTTGTATTCAGATAACGTAAAAAACCTCTCGGTAATCGGAACTAAAATTTCCGCATCACCGTGCAAACGGAACCAAAAATGGAACTTCTTGTGAAATCCACTGGCATGAGTATCAGCTTTTTACGGTTGCGGCTGTTTCGTTCTTGTTTTTATTCTTCCTCCATGCTTTTTTAGCCTTGTTGGCCTCGTAAGCCTCGTCTCATAAGTGGTTAGCCGTGTTAGCGCAGCGAATGCAACATCGCAGTTCTTGTTCCAGTCGTCCGGTCTCGATTCTAGACGCCAAGGCTACAGGTCTCATCTCCTGTCGCCTCGTTCGTGCCATCGTTGTGCTATTCGTCCTTTCGATCCACGTTGCCGTCTTCTAAATTCGGTGGCTCGTAAGCACTCGCGAAGTTGAGGCCTGTAGCCTCCGTGAAGATGCAGTTCCAAGGACTCAAACAAAATTAATTGACGCATTTTGTAGTGCACAGCGACTCATTGTTGAAAATCAGCTTTGTGAATTCTGTGCCTACTCTTGTACTTTTGTTGCTTTGTTGCTTTCGGATAACTATCAGCTACAGTCACTTTCTAGTGGTTAGAGTTCCATGAAATGCTTTTAGAAGTGTGTACGCACATAAATTTGCACCTTAGAACATTTCTCTCAGTAAACGGAGCTCCTCTTAAACGGAAATAATTTTTCTGGTCCCTTGAAGTTCCGTTTACCGAGTCTACTGTGTATATATATATATATATATATATATATATATATATATTTATATACAGTTTTGGGGAATGATAGACCGGGGCTGTCTCCCGCGGGCGTGACGCACGACCCCCCTTTAACACTATATGGCAGCTGGTGAAGGGGCGATTCTTTCGCGTTCCCCAGTTGTTTATCTCTTTTTGTCGCCGTTATTTCTTTCTCCCCCTGTCTTCCTTTAATTCCCATGAGGAGGGATGCCAATTTATCTTCTTCCTAGATGTCCCTTTGAATTTTTAATGATTCAAAAATTAGAGCGCGACTTGGATAACGACGGTAACGAAGGACGACGGGTCAAGCGCTCGTTGTCCAAGTCTCGCTTTATTTTAAATGCAGAGCATTTCTTTAACTCACGATGTCACCCGTTCTAGGCGTCCGTAGTAGTCCTGATCGCTCGCAGGTGCGCCCTCTCGGCGCGATTGTGGCGTGATAAAGGCGGGTGTCGGCGAGGCTGCAACGCACTCAACGCCGCGCTCTCTCGTCAGCCCCGCTCCTCCTCGCCTACTCTCCTCTCGCATTGCGCGCTCTCTGCTCGGTCCGTTCGCGCCCAAGAGGTGGGGGCGCGCGCGTCGCGGGATCAACAATATCTGTGGCGTGATTGTGACGTCAGCACCGCGCGCGCGTGGTGCGATCGTGGCGTGATAAAGGCGGGTGTCGGCGAGGCTGGAACGCACACATCGCCGCACTCTCTCGTCAGCAGTTGCCACAAGTGCAACAAAATTAACGAAACGCAAACTACTTAACGTCGTGCGCCCCCGGAAATACTCTGCATTTGATCGTGCCCCTCACGAGGGGGATGTTTCTTCCATCAGGAAAACGACTACCGCTGACGGGAATCGAACCCGCGTCCTCGGGCACAGTTTTTTGAATCATAATGCACCAACTTGCCCAACAGATTTGCTTAGTGAGGTTCCTTTGCATTTTTCTTTTCTCTTGGTGTTGTACCTCCTGCCAATAAGCAGGGCGCATTGTAGCGCACCTTTTCTCCGCAAAAAGAAGGAGGGCAGTGCATTCCCCCTCATGTGTATGTCTTCCGTTTTTTCTTGTTTTGCTGAATGATGAGGTATGATTTTTTTAAAGAGGGCGCACTGTAGCGCAACTTCCTCTCTCTGAAAGGGACCGTCCTTAAGGGGACCTTCTTTTGAACCCCCGGGCCGTGACTCGAGTCTCTACGATATGTCGAGAGTGGTCGACCAGCGTTGAACCCTCTTAAGCTACTATTGGAACCAAGACTGCCAGAACAGAGACCGTCGCTAAGCATATAGCGAATCAGACATGGGAAATGAGGGGCTCGGTCAAAATAAGACAGAAATAAAGGGTTGGCAGTCAAGAAAACCTGCGAAAGCAAAGGGGTGCTTGTCGTGGGTCATAAAAGCAGACGAAGAATTTTTTGAGTCAGAAAGAAAGTGGTGAAAAAATTTGGGGGTTCGGATCCCTCGCGGCGGGCATTTTTTCACCACTTTCTTTCTGACTTAAAAAATGCTTCATCCGTTTGCATGTCCCACCATAACCTCCCGTTTTCTTTCCAAGGTTTTGTTGACTGCCAACCCTTTCTTTCTGTCTTATTTTTCACCGAGCCCCTCATTTCCCATTTCGTTTTTTTCTACATGCTTAGCGAGGGCCTCTGTTCTGGCAATCTTTGTGCCAAAGATAGCTTAAGAGGGTTCAACGCTGGTCGACCACTCTTGACATGTCGTAGACACTCGAGTCATGGCCCGGGGGTTCAAAAGTAGGTCCGCTTCACCCCGAGAAGTCAGAGTAGAGCTGGCTACCACCCCCAGGCACAGGAAAAATTACAATAACATAAATATCCCAGAAAGTGGAGGGGAAAATAGCCCTGCCGGTAGCGTAGTGGTCATCGCACCAGACCGTTATTCGGGAAATCGTGGGTTCTGATACCACGTGGCGGGCATTTTTTCTCCACTTTCTTTTTTTCCAAATTTTTATCAGTTTCAATGACCTACCATTTTCTGGACTGCCAGGTTTTCTGGACTGCCAAACAATATTTGTCTAATTTTCAACGAGCCCTTCATTTCCTCTTCAGATTCGCTACATGCATTGCGAGGGCCTCTATTCTGGCAGCCCTGGTGCCATAGGAAGCTTAAGAGGGTTCAACGCTGGTAAACCACCCTCGACATGTCGTAGACACTCGTGTCACGGCCCGGAGATTTAAAAAGAAGGTCCCCTTTACCCCGAGAAGTAGGAGTGCCGCTGGCTGGCACCCCCAAGCACAGGAAAAATTACATTGACATAAATACTCCTGAAAGTGGAGGGGAAAAAGAGCACCGCCGGCAGCATAGTGGTTATCCCACCAGACCGGTATTCTTGAGGTCGTGGGTTAGTATCCCACCTTGTGGGTATTTTTTCTCCGCTTTCTTTCAAAATTATGTATCTGTTTGAATGATCTACCATATCCTCCCCTTTGCTTTTCGATGATTTCTTGACTACCAAACTTTATTTTGTGTCCTATATATATATATATATATATATATATATATATATATATATATATATACATATATTATTTCCCTAATTCCACGCCGAAGCAAAATGTCCGCAAACACGCGGGTGAGCTAAACTTATTCCTACATTGCTCCGCAAATATATGCCGCAAAAAGCAGCAACACAACAGTTGGCTTGATTTTGTTGACGTATTCTAAGCTCCAAGCTCTTTTCTCTGTATGCGTGAATATAATAGAATGCCGGACAACGATTTTTTTAATGAATAATGCCGGCAGTACATGCACTGGGTACAAGAAAAAAGATGGGACGAAGGCCTTACGTCGGACGCTTGCTTTTGTCTCCTGGCGGAAAAGACTGGTTCTTCACACCATCAAGCTCTCGTGTACACTTTTGTGTCCGTGTTACATCAAACCTTAATTATTTCCCATTCGCGGGCTCCTATAAGAGTATAAAACACACATATTCTGCGTAGTCTCATACTTTGGAGACGGCTAGTAACGAACGGGGTCACATCTATCTTTCAGATGCCAAAACATTTGTTTGCATGGAATGTTTTCTCCAATGTTCATTATATTTGGGATGCAACGCTT
Source organism: Haemaphysalis longicornis (assembly GCF_048455015.1). Lineage (NCBI taxonomy): Eukaryota > Metazoa > Arthropoda > Arachnida > Ixodida > Ixodidae > Haemaphysalis > Haemaphysalis longicornis. Next base: position 135,039,158 of record NW_027526445.1, read on the forward strand.
CTGCTTAATAGCTTAGGAGTATTACAGAACCGAGTCCTTGTTCCGAAAACTACACGGGCACACACAGCATAACTTCATTGCCACAGTTCGTTGGGGGAAAAAATAGTCTGGGTAAATGTAGGAGGAGGAATAACCAACAAATATTTTCTTTGCTTCTTTGTAGCACCCTTTATATTCCAGTGTACTGCGTGATAACCTATGCGCTAGGGTCTTCCCCTTGTGAAAGCTTTGTCCACCACCTAATTCTGCAAAACATCGTCGACGTTCATGTGTTTTTTGCTCCCGGTACAGCTAAAGAGCGCTACAGCGAAGAATTGAAAACCCGTGTTATCCGACAGAATTCCACCCTGGAACGTACCGTATAAACACAATTAAACCAATACACATTCAATACTTTAGCTCGTGCAAAGCCCGCGTAAAAAGGAGATATGTGTCCGGAGCCCTTTTTAATACGGAACAATATTACGTTAAAAACCTTGGTATCCGTTTATTATTTCAACGACCAAAGGAAACAAAAAATAGTGGTCCACGTTAATTTCTTGTATGCCGAGTACACAGAAAACATTTAGTGGTGATTTCATGCTATAATTATGACAGAGACAAAAAAGATGTTTGAAGCGTTTCTGTTCTGACAAATCACTTAATTCTATTGTTTTCAGAAAGGAAATCTGAATTAGATACACGGGACTGCGTAACTATCCCTACGAATTACACATGTACGGAATGTTTCACTCAGATTTAAACGGGGTCTATTTGTAGCAGCCAATGCTCTACAACTGCGCTATGCGTGCACGTTGGTCTCAGTAAAATTCATGTTGTTGGCGTCGGTATTGCTCCCTTCATACAACCTTCCACTAAGCTGTAGCTGTAGTCGCCTGGAATCGAACGTGCATTTGTAGAACAGACAATGCCAGCGACAGCAGAACGTAGCGTCTTATCAAGAACAGGTCCCCACAATAACGTATATTCAAGTGAAGCTGCGGAATGTTCGGGACTCCTTGGATGTGTAATTCGCTCTTTCAAGCGAAGGAACCGAAGCGAAAAAATAGACGCAAATATCAGAAGAAGAAACTATGCTGGTTTATATATATCACGGACAACAAGAAAAGAACGCAAGAGAAGAAAGAGACGCACATACCACGTTTCAGCAAGAACGTTGTTGCTCAGTATCGTCAGGTATTCGACTTCAAAGCACGTACGCAGACGTAAGCGCCCCGAAGAACTTTTCCGTATACAGCATAAGTTGCACTTCCAAGGCATAAAGCGTGGATCTTGGGCGCTGCTTTTCTTGGGTAAATACTCAGGCTTTATAGCTGTGGACTCGGCGCAGGGACAGCTTGCACATCCGTTGCGCTAGACGATTCTTTTCACGTGGGAGTTTCTCGTATATGTCTTTTTTCAGGAAGAATTTAAAATATCCGTGAGAGACCGGGAACATATACTCCACGTCTTGCGAAAACTGCCATTTCAGGTGTTTCACATTCCAACCATTGAGGTCCCTGCCGGATTACAAAACATTTTACAGTAACATTATCTGCATCACAGGGAAACATTGATGTTTCGTTCACTGCAATTTAATAACGCAGCTCGTTATTATTACGGAGCTCGTTATTATTATATATTAGACGACTCCTGCATAGGTCGTGGTAGTTTAAAAATTACCTACTTTCTTAGCCGCTCAGATTTTTTGGACGGTATGAGTGAACACTTTATGTAAGCAGCAAAGTACCCAACGAACACTGCTGGTGTTTTAAATTATACTGTTTCAAAACATAATCGACAGAATTTTTCTACGCCTAACAAGCGCTAAAGAAGTGTGCGCTGCATAATAAAAAAACTACATAATTGCACAGCTGCCTGAATAGATGACATCGCCCCAGATCATATCGATTTGTGTCCACGCTCATTAGTGAAGGTGTGTCCCTCTTAATAAACCTAAAATTATTTAGGGACGTTTTTCCGAAAAGATTTAAAGTCGCACGTGTGAATCTGGTGTGGAAAGTTGGAAAGGGGAAGAAAACGATCTTGCAAATTACAAAGCGTTATGGCTTCTACATGTTGCCTTTGTTAGGTTATCCCATTTCTTCGCGCACTGTCATATTACCAGCTAAGCCCTATAGGGTTCCAAAAAGTGAGGTGAACAGAGCGGGTGCACCTACATATAAAAGATAGCATGATGAGAATCATTGAATAGATGAACGTAGAGGGACACAAAGTGAATTTGTCAAGACTGGCTCAAATTGGCACACTTTTCATCGTTTATCTGGTTGACAAGCCGGCAAGGATTTTACAGAGCGCAAAAGCAGCAAAACTACCATGTGCGTTTTGCGGTGGCCGCACCAACTAAAGGCTGTGACGACATGAGGAGACGCAGTGTGAGTGGACGATATCCAAGGGTAGCATTCAAAGAAGTTTAGGTTTCGGATCTGCAAAACAACATGCTTGACATCCGACGGGATCGTTGGAATGGCATTCTCGATATCTCAGTAATCTTCGTACCGTGCTTCAGCCATGTTGTCGGCCGTAAAATGCATAAGATAAGCCTCCCAGGACGGCTTCGAATCGTAGCAACCACTAGCCGAGGCCTACGCAGTGGATAAACGCCCTCCGCGTCCCCGCAGACGCTAAAATGCCATGCGCTTTTCTCCGTATTCGAGCTTGCCTCACTCATGCCTGTATCGTAAAAAGCGTGTTCGCACCAGGCAAAGGGTCTGTTGACTCTGGCTTGTGGCCACTGCCCGCAAGAAGTCGGTGCTTCTGGCAACAGCACGCCAACGAGAACTCCCTAACGCTTCAATGTCAGCCTGCGCGCGTTCTGCGAACTACTTCGTGTAGCAGTGAACGTTACGGCCCAAAAAAAGGTGATCTAAGTACAGAAAATATCCGCTGAAAACGAAAAAGTCAACTTACAAAAAAAAGAATGTACCCATGGAGATTCGAACTCGTGACTTGGAAGACACTTGCGATAGGATACTCAGCCCTTCTGACCACACGGCCAGGGACGAGCAATGGCGACTTTGGAAATATAAGACATATAGAGTATAACCAGTTTGCCCTTTTATTTAGTTTTAGCATTTCAAGCAGCTTAGGTGACTATTTGTTTTATTGCACTCGTGCAGTAAGCGTTCCCCAAGTGTCGCAAATATTTCTCGTCTAGCAATTGCATTTCTTAGACGGAAAAGTGTTCACAGAGGCGTAGTCGTGCTGCTGCCCGCTGTGCTTGTTCGCCCAGCACAAAAAAGTGCTTCCTGCACCCTAGGTTTACGCTTTACTGTAAAGGTTTCAGTTGATTTATTTCCTTGGTACCAATATTGACTTCGTTGACTCTTCTCCTGCCTTCAAGTGGCCTTAGATTTTCCAACTAGCGTAAAGTCAGCGAAGCGTCGCATGTGCCCTTGTGCAGCGCTTGTGTGAGGCGAACTGGACTTGGAGCTAGATACAGTGTACAAACTAACAAAGTAAAGAAAGGCGCATTCTTCTCTTCACAAACGTGTTGTGGCTTAGTTTCAACTGAGTAACCGAATTGCGACGACCCGTCGGCGGCCGGCGGACTAAACCCTTGGCCGACTGACTGTGTCGGAAGGTGAGGGAGCAGTGCAGTAGCGCAGCCAATTTCCAGCTCTTCTTTTGACGTCACACGAAAACACCACAGAAAATGGGCAAGGGTACAGAGAGGAGGACAGCATTTTCGAATTGAATTTTCTACTAAATAAATTCGCGTAAACGCGCTCAGAATGCTTGAAACAGGGCCTAGGGACTCCGGACTAGAATTTTCTGGATTTTCTAGAATTTTGTAGAATTTTCTAGAATGAGGGGCTCAGCGAATTAAGACAGAATAAGGGTTGGCAGCCAAGAAAACCTCGGAAAGCAAAGGGGGGAATGCGTTAGGTCATAGAAAGATATGAAGAATATTTTGAGTCAGAAAGAAAGTGGTGAAAAAATGCCCGCTGGGTGGAATCCGAACCAACGACCTCCAGAATACCGGTCTGGTGCAATAACCACTACGATACCGGCGGGTCTGTTTCCCCACCACCTTCTCGGGTATTTCTGTTAAGGTATTTTATTTGTTTCCTGCACTTGGGGGTGGTAGCCAGTGGCACACTGACTACTAGGGATGAATGAGACCTTCTACGGTGTGAAGGGCACCGTTATTCTGGAGGTCGTCGGTTCGGAACCCAGCCAGCGGGCATTTTTTCACCACTTTTTTTTTACTAAAAAAATTCTTCACCTCAACGCATTCTCCCTTTGCTTTCCGAGGTTTTGATGACTACCAACCCTTATTCTGTAATAATTCACTGATCCCGTCAATTCTCATTTCTGTTTCGCTATATATATATATGTGTATATATATATATATATATGTGTATATATATATATATATATATATATATATATATATATATATATATATATATATATATATATATATATATATATATATATATATATATATATATATATATATATATATATATATATATGTATATATATATTGCAAAGGGGTTTATTGGAAGGAAGACAGAGTCCGCTAGACAGGGATCAAGAGGCAAAACCGTCCAAGGTGAACCAGCCAGAGGATTCGACTCGAGCCACGCGATCAGGCACCGGTGATGACAGCCGTTGATCCGTGGTACATGCTCATTCGGGGATTGACCGGTGGGTGAAGAGGGATTGGACGGCGAGAGCACTTCAAGCAATCTCCATTACAATTGCCCCCGGTGAAGCAGGAGCCATCCTGGCGACTTACGGCGATGAAACGACTGCGGGGTCGTAGTAGGGCTTCAAGCGACTGACGTGGAAGGTTTCGCTGCCACGACAGCGAAGGTCTGTAGAGGGCGTCAGTGGTTCTACTGTGTAGTTCACGGGAGAAGTACACTTGAGGACACGGTAGGGGCCGTGATATTTCGAAAGCAGTTTAGAGGATAGACCCGGTGTTGTAGCGGGGACCCAAAGCCACACAAGGTCGCCAGCACGAAAGGAAGACGAGGCGTGGTCGTTGTCGTGAAGATGCTTCTGGCGACCCTGGTCATTTGTTGTCAGTGAGCGGGCGAGCTGGCGGCACTCTTCGGCTTGTCGAGTTAAATCCGAAATAGGGTGGCACTCAGACGAATCGGGGCTGTACGGTAGTATTGTACCCATTGTGCAAGACGGCTCGCGCCCATAGAGGAGAAAAAATGGTGAAAAGCTAGTAGTGGTCTGTGCGGCGGTGTTGTAAGCAAACGTTACAAAAGGTAGCACCACATCCCAATTTGAATGATCACGAGCGGCGTACATGGTGAGCATGTCTCCGAGTGTGCGGTTGAATCTCTCGGTCAGGCCGTTCGTCTGTGGGTGGTATGCGGACGTAGTGCGGTGAACAATTCTGCACTGAGCGAGGAGGGATTCAACAACCTCAGAGAGGAATACGCGCCCTCTGTCGCTGAGTAATTCGCGGGGTGCACCATGCCGCCAGACAAGGGACCGCAAGACGAACCCAGCAACATCACGCGCCGTAGCGGCTGGCAGCGCTGCGGTTTCGGCGTAGCGGGTTAGGTAGTCGACCGCAACAATAATCCATCGGTTGCCGGAAGGAGTGCATGGCAAGGGGCCGTACAGGTCGATGCCGACACGATCGTAAGGACGATGGGGACATGACAAAGGCTGCAGAGGGCCGGCTGGTTGCGGTGCAGGCGTCTTGCGGCGCTGACAGTCAGTGCAAGCACGAGTGTATTTGCGCACGAAGCTGTACATTCCACGCCAATAGTATCGTTGGCGGAGGCGGGTGTACGTTTTAAGAAGGCCAGCGTGAGCGGTTTGGGGATCAGCATGGTAAGCAGCGCATACATCCGCACGTAAACTGCGCGGAATCACAAGAAGCCACTTCCGACCATCGGGCATATAATTGCGGCGATAGAGAAGGTGGTCATCCCGTATGGCGAAGTGGGCGGCTTGGCGTCGAAGAGCCCTGGGCCGCGTAGGAGCCGTTGTAGTGGAGAGAAACTCGATGATCTTCGCAATCCATGGATCACTGCGCTGCCGGGAAGCTATGTCGGTGAAGGTCAATGACGCTACGAGCGTATCGGTTCCCGCAAGACGTTCCGGGTTACCAGGCAGCGGAGAGCGAGACAGTGCATCCGCATCAGAGTGCTTGCGGCCGGATCTATAAACAACTCGAATATCATACTCCTGCAGGCGGAGAGCCCAACGAGCAAGACGTCCCATAAAGTCTTTCAGGGACGACAGCCAGCACAGCGAGTGATGGTCGGTTACCACGTCAAAAGGGTGGCCGTAGGCATAGGCTCGAAATTTGGAAAGAGCCCAGACGATGGCAAGGCATTCTTTCTCGGTAACCGAATAGTTTTGTTCAGCTTTTGTAAGAGTCCGGCTAGCGTACGCGACGACGTACTCTTCGTAGTTAGGCTTGCGTTGAGCGAGCACCGCACCGAGTCCTGCGCCGCTGGCATCCGTATGGACTTCAGTAGGGGCGTTCGGATCGTAGTGCCGCAGTATGGGTGGCGAAATCAACAGACGCCGCAAGGTTGTAAACACTTGATCGCACTCCTTGGACCACGAGGACAGGCCATTGTCACCACCGAGGAGCTTGGTCAGTGGCGCAATGATAGACGCAAAATTTCGTACAAAGCGCCGAAAGTACGAGCACAGCCCAATGAAGCTGCGGAGGGCTTTCATTGACGTCGGTTTGGGAAAGTCGGCGACAGCACGGAGCTTTTCGGGATCTGGTAGGATGCCATCCTTTGACACGACATGGCCGAGAATAGTCAATGTGCGAGCACCAAAGCGACACTTTTTAAGGTTCAGTTGGAGCCCTGCAGCAGTTAGGCATGTCAATATTTGGTGCAGACGGGTCAGGTGAGTCTGGAAATCCGAAGAAAACACGACGACATCGTCTAGGTAACAGAGACATGTCCGCCATTTGAGACCACGCAAGATGTTATCCATCATTCTTTCGAACGTGGCGGGCGCGTTGCACAGGCCAAACGGCATTACATTAAACTCATATAGGCCGTCTGGCGTGACAAAAGCTGTTTTTGGTCGATCAGACTCAGCAACCGGGACCTGCCAATAACCGGAGCGCAAATCAAGGCTGGAGAAGTATTCAGCACCGTGCAAACAATCAAGGGCATCATCTATTCGAGGCAGGGGATAAACGTCTTTCCCGGTGATCTTGTTAAGGCGGCGATAGTCAACACAGAATCAGAGGGACCCATCCTTTTTCGTTACTAGGACCACAGGCGACGACCAGGGGCTTTGAGAAGGTCGGATGACGCCACGTTGGAGCATATCATCAACATGCTCACTAATCACGCCACGTTCCGATGCCGACACCCTATATGGTCGCTGTCGCAACGGCATGTGGGTACCTGTGTCAATGTGATGGGCGACCGTGGATGTTCTGCCCAAAGGAGCTTGCTTGCAGTCAAAGGAAGACTGGAACTTCCTAAGAAGAGCCAGAAGGTCTTTGCGTTGCGGGGGGTCTAAATCGGAAGCGATGGACTTCTGGAAGATGTCGTCAGAGGTGGGCGTATCGGTGGGACCAATCGCGTTCAGCGAATGTAGCTGCTGTGAAGGTGCGTTGTCGGAAACGTCGAGGCTGAAGACGGATTCGACAGGTTCAATATTGCCGACAGTTTCCCCACGAAGCAAGCTGAAAGGGCGGGTCGTCTGGTTGCAAACAAACATCGCTGTGCGGCCAGATAGGAGTGTCAGCACAGCAAACGGAAGCGGCAAACCCTTGCGAGCAACGAAAACGTTGGATGGCGTAAATAAAACAGGTCCATCCGCCAGAGTACTGCCGGAAAGGGCGACGAGAACTGAGCTTTGCGGCGGGATATCCACGTCTTCGTCTACGGCTAGCTTTTCTCCGTTAGTAGAGGAATCGTTCGGGGTCGGAGCGTCATTTTGCGAACAGAATTCCACTTCGGCGCGGGCGCAGTCAATTACGGCGTTCTGGTTCGACAAAAAGTCCCACCCAAGAATAACGTCGTGTGAGCACATGGGCAAGACGGCGAACTCAATCGTGTAGAGATTATTTTGAATGGCGACCCGAGCAGTACACGCAGCCAAAGGTGAAACATGTTCTGAGCTTGCAGTTTGGAGAGAAAGTCCCAGAAGTGGCGTCGTAACTTTCTTCAGCGACCGACACAGTTTAGCACTTATGACCGACACGGCTGCTCCGGTATCAACAAGCGCCAGCGCAGGTACTCCATCTATTAAAGGGACACTGAAGTGATATGTAAACATTGCGGGATTACTAGCGCAAATTGTAGTCCGGAGTCCCCAGGCCATGTTTCGACCACTCTAGGCGCGTTTACGCGATTTTATTTAGTAGAAAAACTAATTCAAAAACGCTGTCCTCCTCTCTTTACGCTCGCCCATTTTCTGTGGCGTTTTCGTGTGACGTCAGGAGGGGATGAGCTGGCAATTGGCTGCGCCACGGCTGCGCTACTGCACGGCTCCCCGGCCGACAGAGTCAGTCGGCCCAGCGTTTCGTCCGCCGGCCGCCGGCGGGTCGTCGCAATCAAGGAGGTTAAAAAAAATTGCTTGGTCGCAATTCGTTCGCTTAGTTGAAACGAAGCCAGGACACGTTTGTGAATGGAAGAATGTGCCTTTCTTTGCTTGGTTTGTTTGTACACTGTATCTAGCTCCAAGTCAAGGTCGCTTCACACAAGCGCTGCACATGCGACGCTTCGCTGACTGGTACGCCAGTAGGAAAATATAAGGCCTCTTGAAGGCGGGAGAAGAGTCAGCGAAGTCAATATAGGTACTAAGCAAATAAAATCAACTGATATTTTTACCGTACAGCGTAAAACTAGGGCGCGGGAAGCACTTTTTTTGCGCTGGGCGAACAAGCACAGCGGTCAGCAGCACGACTACGCATCTGCGAACGCTTTTCCGTCTACGAAATGCAATTGCTAGACGTGAGCTACTGTGGAAACTCGGGCGACGCTTACTGCACGATCGCAGTACAACAAATAGTCACCTAAGCGGCTTGAAATGCCAAAACTAAATAAAAGTGTAAACCGGTTGTACAATATATACCCTATATTAGCAACGTTTTGGCGTCCCGCTCCGTGGCCTAGCAGTCTGGGGCGCTGGGAGTTCACTCCAAATGTTTTGCGAGTCACGAGTTCGAATCCCCGCGGGTACGTGCTTTTTTTTTTTGTAAGTTAACTTTTTTGTTTTCCGCCGATGTTTTCTATATTGAGTTCACCTTTTTAGGGGCCGCAACGTTCATGGCTACACGAACTAGTTCCCAAAACGCGCGCAGGCTGGCACTGGCGCGCTAGCGAGTTCTCGTTGGCGTGCTGTTGCCATAAGCACCGACTGCTTGCAGGCAGTGGGCACAGGCCAGAATCAACAGACCCTTGGCCTGGTGCGAGCACGCTTTTTACGATACAGGCATGAGTGCGGCAAGCTCCAAATATGGGGGAAAAGCGCATGGCATTTGAGCGTCTGCGGGGACGCGGAGGGCGTTCATGCACTGCGTAGGCCTCGGGTAGTGAATGCTACGATTCCAAGCCGTCCTGGGAGGCTTATCTTACGCATTTTACAGCCGACAGCATGGCAGAAGCGCGGTACGATGATTACTGAGCTATTGAGAATGCCCATCCAACAAAGCCGTTGGTTATGTTTTACAGAACCGAAACCGAAACCGAAACTTGTGTGATTGCTAACCTTGGGCATCGTCTAATCACGGCGCCCCTCCTCTCAACGTCACAGCCTTAGTTGGTGCGGCCGCCGCAAACCGCGCATGGTAGTTTTTCTTCTTTCGCGCTTTGTAAAATAATTACCGATTTGTCAACCGGATAAACGATGAAAAGTGTGCTAATTTGAGCCAGTCTACGCAGTGCAAGCAAAAACGGGAGCTTGACAAATTCACTTCAGTGTCCCTTTAACACGTCTATTACATTTTTCGGAGGTAGGTGAGGGCTTCGGTATTTCGACGGGTACGCAGTTCGTGCCTCAGGAACTGCGCGAATCAGTTTCCCTCTGGAGTGGGGGCGGAGTGGCGGCGCATGGGGGATAGGGAGCGGCGACGGGGTGACGGCGATCGGCGGCCTTCGAAGATCTGACGGTCGGCGGAAAACGAGGTTGGAGGTGGTCCTGAGGAACAATATGATGTGGTGGTCGTGCGGCGTAGGCGGACGTCTGGGGCACACGAGGAGATGAAGCGACACGGCGGCAGTAACGGGCAACGTGACCGGGGCAGCAGCAAGAAAAACATATAGGCCGGTTGTCGGGAGTGCGCCAGGGATTACCGTACGGCACAGCTGGTGGTCTGGTTGGTGGAAACTGGGGAGCGGGCTGCAAAGTGGGAGGTGCCACTGCTGGTATCGCTGGCCGAAACGACCGGAAAGATGGGTGCACTGGCTGCGCGAGACAGTCGGCGTACGTCATTGGCATGACTGCTGGAGCTGCAGCGACTGTAGCTGTGAGCGGCGCCGCGACTGTAGCTGCCACCTGCGGAACGGCCAGGGGTGCGACCGCTGCGGTAGCGACGTTAGCAGGCGGGAGTGCCTCGGCAACCTGTTCGCGGATGGTCGCCTGCAGAGCAGAAGGCAGGCTGGACGAAGCCTGCTCAGTAAACGGCACCAGCGATAGCTGACGTGCTACCTCCTCGCGGACGAATTCTTTGATTTTCGCCTCGAGCTGCAATTGGTTCGAAGAGAACGTGAGGCTCGAGAGAGATTCCGTGGTCGGCAATGAATGGCGAACCAAGGCACTTTGCCGGCGCAGTTCCTCAAAACTCTGGCACAGGCCAATCACTTCAGTCACGGATCGAGGGTTCTTGGACACAAGCCTGTGGAACGTGTCGTCGTCCACTCCTTTCATGATGTGTTTGATTTTGTCATAATCGGACATGGACGAGTTGACGCGCCGACAAAGATCCACAACGTCTTCAATGTAACTGGTGAAGTTCTCACCCGGTAGTTGCGCCCGTGTACGCAGGCGTTGTTCAGCGTGCAGTTTCCGTACGGCGGGTCGATCAAAGTCACGAGTTAAGTTGTTCTTGAAGTCAGCCCAGGTCTTCATGGTCGCTGCGTTGTTGTTATACCACAAGATCGCGGGTTTTTCTAGGGAAAATGGGACGTTGTGCAGCTTGGTAGCGTCGTCCCATTTGTTGTAAGCGCTAACTCGCTCGTAAGAAGACAACCAATCTTCAACGTCATAGTCACCTTTACCGCTGAAAAACGGCGGGTCGCGCTGACGGAGCGCCCCAGCGCAGATGACCGATGGCACCTGTGGAGGCGGTTGGTCGGCAGCGGCCATGGGTGTGACGGGCATTGGTAGCTTCCGGCTGCGGAGTTCCAGGCTGTACGACGGTTTACCTCAAACCCCGGCTCCTCCACCAATTGCAAAGGGGTTTATTGGAAGGAAGACAGAGTCCGCTAGACAGGGATCAAGAGGCAAAACCGTCCAAGGTGAACCAGCCAGAGGATTCGACTCGAGCCACGCGATCAGGCACCGGTGATGACAGCCGTTGATCCGTGGTACATGCTCATTCGGGGATTGACCGGTGGGTGAAGAGGGATTGGACGGCGAGAGCACTTCAAGCAATCTCCATTACAATATATATATATATATGTATATATATATATATATATATATATATATATATATATATATATATATATATATATATATATATATATATATATATATATATATATATATATATATATATTTATGTAGCGAATCAGAATAGGAAATGAGGGGCTTGTTGAAAATAAGACAGAAATAAGAATTGGCAGTCAAGAACACCTCGGAAAGCAAACGGGAGGATGTAGTAGCGCAAGATAAAGAATTTGGAAAACAAGAATGTTTAGAAAAAATGCCCGCCAGGTGGGATCCCAACCCTCGACCTCCAAAATACCGATCTGATGCACCAGACCGGTATTGAGGTGAGCAGGTGATCGATGACGCGAGAACACGAGCAAACCAGTTTGTGATGCTATGGCACGTTAAGGGCCATAGTGGGAGCGGCTCACAAGTGAAGAGGCAGGTGACCGTATTGAAAAACGGCAGTATTTAACAAAAATAGAAGGCAGAGAAGGAAGGAGAAAAAAATAAAAAATAAGTCGCGAAGTCAGGCGTAGCTCGCGAACACACTCTCGCCGCCACACGAGTCCGAGTCCAAGCCGCGGGACACTTCACAAGGGGCCTCACAATTTTGGCGGCGGCGGGAGCGGCCGTGAGTAGAAGCTTCCTTCGAAGGCGACTACCATTGGCGGTTGTTGTCGTTGACGTGCCGTGTCCCCGCCATCCGGGCACAGTCGCGGCGCCATGACGACGTGACGAAGAAGCTGGTCGGCGGGAACAAGAGCAGTTCTTGGGGTAGAGCTCCCGCAGTCCAGGCGGGTGCCGCTGGAGCGCAGGGTCTTCACAGGATAGGCTTACCGCAGTCTGGTCGACTGCCGCAGTTCCGCCTGGCTATCTCGGAATAGACGATCCGCTGGTTGCGCTCGATCGCTTCTCGGTCTTTCTCGAACCCCGAGCCTCGTTCCTCTTTTTTCTCGCCTCCTTTGTCTCGAGCCCCCTCCGGATCTTCGCTTCTTGTTCCTCTTTCTTCAGCCGCTCGCGCGCTTGCTGCATCTTTTCCCCACGATTTCTTCTTGTTTTTCCGCGCTCACGGTACTTCATGACATCACCCCCCGCACAAGAAAGTTCCTCGTAGTTCCTCCTATTTCTTTAGCATATTTATGGGGAAGAGGGTGGTCTTCTTGCCCAAGTCGACTTTGTAGTCGAGGTCGTCGCTACCAAAAAAGGAGCCTTTAAAGGAGCCATGAAGAGAAAACACAAGTTTGGTTCATTCAAAACCAAAACGATACAAAACGAGACAAAAGATTGTCTCGTTAGAATCATACTGACACCCCTTTTAACGTAAACTTCGCTCAAATAAGCTACATAATTAGGAAAAACGGTAATGGTCATGCGAACCACCAGCCTATTTCCCGCAACAGAACCTATGATGTCACATGAGCTAAGCTCTGCGATGGGATAAGGCTGGCAGAAGCAGACGCAAATTAGGCAGAGCTTACAAATTAGACGAACGAGCGATTTGCGCTTAAATTTAGGGCACATTCTTTACAAAGCAATAAGAATGATGGGACAAAGAGTGGAAATCACGAAAGCACATGTAAACATAGAAGTACTGATGCGTTCTGCTGTTCGTACTGAGCACAGCATGCTTGGTTTAGCTGCACAGCACTACGGGGCTTGGGGTTGTCTCAGACGATACTGGCCGATTGACGCAAGCCACGGTGTCTTACGTGACCCCATTTGTCGAGCGAGCACTGTTTTAGGGAACGAATATTTTCTCCGAGAACAAAAACAAGCCGGGTTTAAATGCGGGCAAAAACAAACCAAACGCTTGCAACGGTTGGTGGCGCCATCTAGGTTACGGAACGTAAAGAAACGCGGGAACAAACCAACACCGCTGTACAGGGTGGAGACAACCTTTGAACGGTCCCGTGCCGCCGCAATTGGGCCAACGGGCTCAGCGCGTTATTCTTTTCGTTTCCCACGAGACATAGCAACGCGAAACAGACAATATGATTCAAGCTTCTTCAGTAAACCGCGTTGCGGCGGTAATTTTAACGCGGTTTTGACACAATGACTTGCTTCGGCGGCGAGCGAGCAACCGAAAATGGCGGCGCCAGCGTATACGTGGTTCTACCCTGTACGGCGGATGCGTGAATGAAGGTACTCTAGGCTGCAGAGCGGTCGGTTCCTGTGATGTCATTTGGGACCACGAAAACGCACGATTCAGCGGGAAAATCAAAATTTTAACCTAAATTGTTTAATTTCTCAGTGAATAAAGACCGTTTGTATCCGGACAAGCGCTGGGGGCACTACAAAACACGAAATCTTTCGAATAAAACCAACTTGCATTTTCTCTTCATGGCTCCTTTAAGTGCATCGTGACTTTGTTAGCCTCACTTGGAAGGAGAACGAGAGCGCGATCTCCCGGTTTAAGCTGTTGTGAAACGGCCTTACGTCACAGGACCTTACGAATCGCTTCACGTCTGCGTGCATGCTAAGCTTGTAAAATTCGTCAAGCATACTGTCCGTTGTTTACGGATGCCTTGGTGTCCGGCCATGAAGCCTTCGTGTTCCATCCGTAGCACTGCGTTCCTCGAAGGTTGGTGTACCACCACCGGCTTGAATGAGCGTCCAGACGAAAGGTGACACTGCCGGTACAGAAATCACCTGTATACGAAGTATTTTTAGTGGTCGCCACTTTTGGATGTGAAAGTTCTGCCCCGCTACCGAAAAGAATTCTTTAGACCATCATCTTGTTCCTCATTTTCCTTGAGCTGATCTCTTGTGACCTCCATGATGTTAAAGCTACCTGCAGGCAGCCTGTTGGTTCCCGCGACAGCCACGAGCTTCTGAGAGTCCATCGCTGTATTAGAGCTGCCGGGGTTTGAGCTGGCTCTTGATAGTTTTTGGGGGTTCTTTAGGCTTTACAACGTGTGGATGCCATTTCCAGTCAGGGTCCTTGGGTGGTCTGGCTCCTGGTATGTTCCCTAGTAATAAATATTCCAAGGGATCCTGCATGCATTTATGCATTTCGCCAGAAGCATCTCTGAAAAGTAGGTTGTGTGGACCTTGACGTACGCTTCTTGAAGTTGCTGCACAGTTTTGTCCACACACCACACTATATATATATATATATATATATATATATATATGGTAGACGCACGATTACTGACGTTTCGACTGCGGGAACAGTCTTCATCTTGAAGACTGGTCCCGCAGTCGAAACGTCAGTAAACCACTGTTTTTGTTTTTAATCGTGCGTCTACCATTTTCTCAAGTATTTTTTCTGGCTCCTCGAGAAGTTTTCTTTTACTGCATTTATATATATATATATATATATATATATATATATATATATAGCGGGTACACAACTTTGTTGGTGACTGGTGAAACAATTGTTTGGGACACACTCTTGCCCATTTAGTGCCGCGTCTGGGAAGAGCCAAAGCAATCTAATCAGCTTAAACGGACAGACAACCGATTTTTGGCCCGTATATTTTCTCTAGCTCAAATCAAATCCAGCGTTTTATATAGCCCGGTGACAACGAGCAATTTCTAAACAAATTCGCAGAAATAATTTCAATTTGGCAGCAAACTTTATGAAATCGGAAGGGTGGCGGTTCGTGGTGTCGAAACCTTACAGTACAGAATGTGTCCCTGTCACGTGACGTGCAAACCTAGCAGCTACTGTAACTTCCGAAACATTTATTTACGTATTGAAAACCTTTTAACACAACTATTTGTACAAGGTTAAATTGTATATGTATTTCTAAACAACATTTATAAAATATTAAAGACACGCCGCCCGCCGTCGCTTGGTTGCCTTCGGTGTGGCTAACTGAGCCTCCATGCACAGAATCAACGGCAGCGGTCAGTAAACAGACCCAGTGAAGGAGCTTTGACGATTCTGCCTGAGTCAGGCGCGTTTGTTCTGCCAAAATATTTGATTTCAATTTCCAAACACGCCAACGGCAGCTTAAAAAAAACGTCGCGCCCAGGGAAAATCGAACTTCCAACCTCCACAACGTGAAGCCATATTCTAAGTATCGTCTATCCCAAAAAATGACGCATTCTTGCACAATAGACCGTTGCATTTAAAACAAACACATAAAGGAACAGGAAATCTTGCGATTCAAACCATTTTTAGCTGGGGGACAAGTTTTTAAATATCATTTTTTATTATGCATACAGACAAAAGAATGTTGCCGAGCTACTCTATGTCATGGTTGCCAGCATTATTTTTGGGAGAGACACAAACGGCTCGTAGATCCAAAAATTTCGATTTAAAAGTTCTTGGGCGTTATCAGCAAAACGGTTTCTCGCCAAGGTGCTTTAGGTCATGCCCTTTCATTTGGGATAGAGAATATATTACCCGACAAAAATCGGTTGTCTGTCCCTTTAAAAAACCAGGGCGGGCAAGGATTACGAGGACTAAAAAATTTAACGAAAACATGTCATGTTTTGTCACGACACTTTATCCTAACAACAGAAGATTACTGAACAATTTTGAATGTGGGGCTTTCTGTCGCCAGCTCAGGGCATTTTTTTCCAGCTCGCTTAATTGATCTGTTCATTTGTTTCCTTTACTAACGGGAGAGCTACCAGAATTACATACTAAGATGTGTGTTAGTTTCATCACACTGCTTTTAGTTCCCCGGGACAACCTCCGGTGTATTTCATTACTTATTTTAAGCAATTTTTGTGTAAGTGTAGTAAAACAATTATTTCGGCCAATAAACACCAACCTCTTGATTCGCCCCGTAGCGGAGAAAGTTAGGAATATACATTTTGTGATTTAACGATTTATAATAGTTTTATGAAAGTTAAAGACGCCTCCTTTTAGGCCACTAGACAACACACACAAGTTATCAAAGTAATTAAAAACAAAGCTTGCTACGTTCCTAATTTATGGAGGATTAAGATTTGTATCGCATTTGATGGGTGCTATCCTTGCATTTCTGAAAAACTCGATTACTGTTTCACGAACTGCATTCCGCACAAAACAATGGAAAAAAATATTCTGATTGTAATTCAGACGCCCCTAATGAGAAAATTTGCATTTTGAAAGGGGCTTCTATTCTCTCAGCTCATTGACAGGTCGGGAACAACGGCTCCCAATACGACGAATCTTTTGAATCTCTAATGCGAGATGTATTGTCGTTGAGCAAAGAGCCTAGATCGGACAAAGGCCATATGCCGGGCGAAGCTTTTGTCTCTTGGCACAAATGGAAGATTGTCTAACCATACCATCAAGCATCACTTACGCTTTTCCTCCGTAGTCCTTGAAACCTCAATTGCCCCCCAGGGCGTTTTTTAGAATGGTAAAACACCGATTTTTTTTATTTGGACCACCTCCAGCTGGCAAGTATCCATTAGAAGCCGTATTACATTTTCTTCTCAGCCAAACGTTTTAACTTACGGCTAACGTGGTTTCGTACATGTAACTAATCATTATTTGTAGTATTGGTGATGGATGCCACAAAACGCTCTATTGTTCCGAGAAATGGGCCCAGAACGCAACATCTTGCAGTAACACTCGGTTAGTTGAAATACCAGAAAAAACTTGGGAAATATTGGAACTGGTACAGAAGTACATTCAAAATAGTTTTGTCGTTGTTGTTGAAGATATTTAATTGTACTGGGTTGTATAGAAACCCCTATAACCAGGAAGAAATGAGGGCATCTTCGTTGCCGTTGTTGTGAAAGCTAATGAACGGCAAAGCAAATTGTTGCTGTTGTTGCTTTGTGTTAAAATGACTGGACAAATGATGGAATTATAATTCTCATTTCGCGCTATCAGGTAAATGCGCTAGCTCTGCACTATCTCAGCTCGTTGCTAGCGCTGGACTATATTTTTTGTTGCATTCGTGATGGGATTGTCCAGGCCTAGGTAGCTTTATCTGTCAGTGTCCAGTCCACAAAAATGAAGAAATAATGAATTGGAAACCCAGGCACTACAAAACAGTCCGGTCGACGATACACCCGAACACGATCACACCTGCGTAGGACAGGTGCTGTTACACGTTCACATGAATTATTGAGGAATAGTTGTAGCATGTGCCAGTATGGTCGGTGATGTAATTTCCTTCGGAATACGAAAAAGCAACACTGAAGGAAGCGCCCGTCCTTGTCAGCCTTTCTTGTTCTGTCCATTGCGCTGTTTTAATCATGGATCATTACAGACTCGCCAAGCTTAGCACTCTTCAAGGAAGAGGTGCAACTATGGTATAGATGAACTACTGCCACAGACGGAGAATGGAAACCGGCGAATGCGGCGCAAAACGATTTAGCAGAACTTAGATCATCAGCGGGCCGGCGTGGGCGCCCTGCCGACATTTTGTGTATATCGCATTGGTTGAACGGCCAATCCAGAAACGCGGGAAATTGTGCAGTTAGTTCCAGCAATATATTGCCCATCCTTTATCTACGCAGGAGGTAAAGCCTCCCCCGTCCTTCCTAACACACTAGCAAAGGATCATGATGTCACTCGACGCGCAGCCTTCAGATTTGGGAAGGGTAGCCTGTGAATAGGAGCAGAACCGGGTTGGGCGTGGTACCAACCTCTCCAGGGTCAAGACCATCCAGAATATTTACATCGGCTTTCATTCTATAGGCACTACTGCTAAAAATTGAGCTTGAATCTAATCTATAAAAATCTTGTCGGCAGCCAGGGAACTGCATTCAAGGGAACTCCATCCCGAAACATTTGCATGCGTGTTGCCCGTGGAGTGCACCCATGGAAGGGTACTTCGAGGTAATATCTTCGTACCAAAGTGTTCTCGTGCTTTTTTTGAAAAATTCATTCCCAATCACAGCCTGAAACCCAGAATATTCGAAACCCGCCCATCAAACATTTCTATCAGTGTATAGCGCTGATTGCTATCTTGAAAAAAAAACGAATATAAATGTTCACCTAATTGCACATATATATCACAAGAACTTTGGTAGATGGAATATTCGTTTAAAGGCGAGCAGCCACACGTCAAAGCTATGTGTAAATTGCGTGTTTCTTTGTCTTCACGCAGGGAGCCTATTTCTGCTGCCAGCAACGTTCATTTTTGCTATATCACAGCTTTTGGGTCGAGTGGAACCGTCCTGGTCGAGTGTGCAGCATATGCACGAATGCAGCGGAATGAGCAATGTTGTGACAACGTCGTAACTCATCAAAAGCAATATCTATACTTCCACGAATGAAGATGCTCAACTAGGTATACAGGGACCACAAACAATCATCCTCCCAAAGGCAGCAAATTATGCCGAAGACCTTTATAGACGGGCTCATGTTCTGTGGAATCGGAGTGAAATCACAGCATGGTTGCCTTAAGACAGGATTATTCTTGTTTATCTCTCCTGCTCAATGGCTCGCTTTTGGTATGAGGACACCGGTGTGGTCATTCAGTCCCCAAGATGGCTAGATGCGAATCATGGCCATGATTTACTCCCAAACGAAAATCAAAACATGCTACCCTGTCTCTGGAGATCTGAGAATACAATATAATTTTGGTATTCGTGGCCATCTATGACACTATCGGGGCAGTGTGTTTCTCACTTGCTTCGTCCACTTGTTGATATCTTTCTGTAACTCAGGCGACAACCACTCGCTCTTTTATGGCGAAATCTGTGCTTCTCTATAGAGCCTGTTTTCTCCTTGCGCTTCGTGGTCGCTGGCACCAGAAAATGTATTTGGCAAACTGATGCAAAAAGGTACCAAAAGTTATATTCGGGAAATAATTACTTCATGAAGAGCCTCGTTTCGTGAAATATAATATGGATATATTGTACCCTGAACAATTTATAGGCATTGTAACGATGTTAATACTGGCCACCCATCAATTCTCGGAGAAGAGGATGCTCCTTAAGGAATTCGTTATGGAGTTTGCCATCTTTCTGTTGCCTTGCAGATTAACATTTTAATGGGTAATGCATCGGTTCTCTGTTGTCATGGCTGAAGGGCTCTCAATTTTTTCTCTCCCATTCAGCTAGTCAAATAAACAAAAGCGAAAATAGATATGTCTTAAATCAGAGATAAACGCAAAAAAACCTGTTATTTTGCCTGAAGCTTCTCTGGTCTATGTTCCTTTTTTCAGAAAGAGAATTATCAGTCTTCAAAGGCCGGTTTTCTTCGAAATGGTAATTCCGGCACTATAGTCAGTTAGCAGAGAGCAAAGGTAGGACAAAGGCTAAACGCCGGATGCGGCTTTTATCCGCTGGCGCAAGTGTAACATTGTCCATTCGTGCCATCAGTTTGTCAAGTAGGCTCTTGTTTTGGCTCTACTTGAAACCTATAGGTGGTATTCGTTGAAAAGTTTTGCTGTCAATTTGTTCGCTTGGCAACAATAGAAACGGCCACAGATATGGCCGATGAGCCACACAAGTGGCGCGGCTTGGGCAACTGCGCCCGCGCGTCGTAGAAAAAAAAACACTGGCATGCGTCATCTCCTCCGTTTGAACCCGATTCTCAACGGTGGAGTCAACAGAGATGTCATTAATCGCACTCACATTGGACTCAAGGCAATACTTTGCGTTCGGTGAGGTAGCGTTTGCAACGTGCAACACATTCATGTGCTTACACGGGTATGTACCGCCATCCCACGAAACCCAACGTAACAAGTGACGGCGCACTCACACGGTTGCCTGCATGCGCGCCTCAATAGTGAATACGAGAAATATTTACAGAGCCGCCCACTTTAGGTGCGAACACGGCGCAGCGTGGCTCCGCTCAGCGGAGCGTCTGCGCACAATTCGCGTCAGCGCATTGAAGCTAAGCGGCGCCGGGCACAGGAGATTCGAGGCAGTGCGTTGTGTCGTCTACTAGCGCGGGAGCGTGCCGTTCTTGCTGTGCTGTGAAGCTTTCCTAACTATAGGCATGATTGTAGCCTCCTTCCTCGCTTCGGCCCATTCTGTAGTTTCTGCGTACGAAAACTGAGCGCTTCCTTTTTTCATTTCCGGAGTGCAAGTTAAATGCAGATATTGTCGCCAACTTCATGACTGGATTTGTTTGGTTTATTGAGAGAAGCTGTAGGAGAGAGCTCCGTATAATTTTGGCCACCAAGATTCGTTTATTGTGCACTGGTATTACGCACAAATGGGTCACAATTTTGGTCGCAGCAACTGGGATGCGATCTGGCGACTTTGGTCCCGATGCGTGTTGGTCTTTTTCATAAACCGCATCGTTGCAATGGCGGTTTAAACAGACCCCCAGCCGGTGGGTCACGCACCCAGCATAATAGTCCTACCCTCCGGCCGGGTCCTGGACTGGTCCCACTCTAGTCTGCTACGTTATAATGCATAGTTCATTGGTTGTGCTGCCTATCAGGTTGTTTATTGGGAGACAGCGGCCCTTCCCTTTGTTGCCGCCTGCTACGTATCCTTTCTTATACGACCCGTACTTCCTAGAAGTGAGCCTACATGTGTAATGAAGCTGTGGTCACCAGTTCCACGCTACCCAATTTGTGGAATGGCTTCTCCGTTATTGAGGTTCAGAACTTCTGCATTATTCTGGCCGAGCAAAATATGGCCTAGCCAAACTTCGTGAACAGAAAAATCCCGGAAATGCTCAATACGTATTCAATGTGGTTAATAATGCAAGTAATGGCTTACATATAAAAAACACTTGCATTGTGTACTAAACGTATTCTTCTTTCTTCCCATATTTACGATAATTCTTGTCGATTTCCCTGAATTCGTTGATCGCAATCGAAGTGGCTTCTTGAAATTCGCGAGGGTCTTCAACCCACACCGAGCATGTGAACACTCCGATAAAAAAAAAATCATGGAAGCTTGCCCTCACGCGCAGTACTTCAATGGCGAAGCTGTTGCAGGTGAGCACTGCTGGGCATAGTTATGTTTCAATATCATAGTTTCTTTGTAGATTTGCGGTACTAGTAATCGTCGTCATATGCACCGAACAGGTTGTCTCTTTGAGTGGTGAATATAAAGTCATCCTTTGCAATGTATTCTTTCACCACTTCTTCGTCATCCATTCCATGCAGTAGTGGCGGGATCTGAAGTCGTTTTTCGAAGGATTGGCGCACTCGTAGCCATGTCTCGAATTATCGATATTGGCTTCGAGAGAATGTGGTCGTCGCGGTAATCTCTTCTAAGTAGGGTGTCTTTCTATCTTTAACATTAGCGCTGGAGTTGTTTTACATGCGCGGTACCGGTTCGCGACAGCGGTTGAAGTTCTTCTGTTTTCACAAAAGCCACTGCGCCAGGCGCCGGGGACAGGGTGGTCCCGGCGAGGCACGCGCTCACAAGTGCTCGGCATTTTCTCGCTCCTCGAGGGTTTTGCCAGTTTTTTTATTATTTTCGCTAAATCTACTGCTCGTGCCGGGGACGCTCGGCGGCCACCGCGAAGCACGCGCCGTCGCGCGCTCGCTCTACGGTGCGGTGAAGTCCTGCGAAGCCCACCAGGACATTACCTGGCCCGCCACGGTGGCTCAGTGGTTAGGGTGCGTGGCTATACTTAGTCGAGAGAGCCATGTGGAATCACATTAGCACGTGGCACTTTTCAAAAGAGGCGGAATGCAAGAACGCGGGTTTTCTCCACGGCATGATTAAGTGCCTCCGGTGGCTATCGGGAGCTCTTTCAACAGCATCTTCGTAGCAAAGGAAGTTTGACGGTGTTAAACACTACAAATCGAGCAAAACCAGTTCCTAAATGCATTTATGCATTTAACAATACATGCATATAACTGGAAGAGCGCAACTGTAACGAGGAAGCGCTCAGTTGTCTTACGCACAAACTACACCACGCGGTGCACAGTTAGGGAAGTGCGCTTTCCCGCAACGTGGTCGCGGCGCGCTCAAACGCAATAAGCATGCCGAGAGTTAGGCCCGGTTCAGATTCTTGACAAAACGGCATGCCACGCAGTTCACTTGGCTGAGACGTGAAATGATGTCATTCTTTAAAGTTATTACGACAGTTGCGCAACAGTCTGAACCCGGCCTTAGGCTATGTGAAGCTAGCGACGTAAAAGCCATATCGTGCGCCATGGACGTAAAAAAAACGCGTTTCACGCAGTTTGGTTGACTGGTACTTCAAATGACGTCGTTATTTAAAGAAATTATGAGAATTGCGACAAAAATCTGAACCTGGCCTTAGGCGCTCTTCACATTAAAGCAAGCACACCACGCTCCCGCGGAAACAGACGACATGAATCTCCGGCTTAAAGCCCCTATGCGACTGCGGCCGCGGCTTGTGCTCTGGCGCTCCGCGGAGCAGGGCTGCTCTGCGCCGTGTTCGGACCAAGAGTCGAAGGCCCTGTAGCTCCCACGTGTTAATTTTTGTAGGTGAACCAAAGGAATATGTCTAATTTTACTGCTTTTCCACCAAGCCGATGCTTCATGGTGGTAGAAAATAGCCAGCGCAAGAAAGGCGAGGACGAGCAAAGTAACAGACACATACCAACCAATACCAACTCGCCCAGCTTGCCATCATCGTCCAAGCCGATGCTTATTTAGCTGCCCATTGTACAATTTTTCCGCAGCACCCCTTACAGTAAACGACATGTTATGCATAGGTTAATCAAATTACCGTGTATTGCCTGCGGAGAAAAGCTTACCTTTATTACAATATATAGCCCTCCTTTGGAGACAAACATCGTTGAAAAGCGACGCACTTTTTTCACTATGCGCTGTAGAGCTAAAGTATGCTGTTTACACTTTTAAGCAACAACTGAGGAACATTATAAACAGCTTCGGGATGTTCGTAACACATGTTTGTGGTTAGTAGTGCATGTAACTGCAGCAGCAGAAGCTTGCTGTGCATATCGGACCAGTTGCATGTCAAAGAAATAGGCGAGAAGACCCTGACCAACCTCTTAATGCACGGAAGATCACTCTTCCCATCTCTAGATTCCGGTATAGGAGTAGCGGAACAATGCCGCCGCGCTAAACGATTCTTTTCACGTACCATTTTTGCGCGCAGTCTTTGTTCTGGCAGAACGGGCGCTATTGAAGTTTTGCCCAAATACAAAGCGTCGCACACTTTGCAGGAACTCGGATGGCAAGTGTGATATATCGCACAATAGAGGCGCCATTGATATCCGGAGACATTGAGTAGTGGCATTCCTTTGAACGGAGAGACAGCATGAATCCTCTATTCTTAACCCGTTTACCAGTGAGACGTGGCATCCACTTCTCCTGCTTCTTCGTTTCCTCACCCTGCAGATAAATGAAAAGGTCTGTATGTGCTTCTATTAGCTATTTCTAGCTGAGTGGCCAATTCAGGCCATCACACTATGAACTAATCACTATCACACTTTTTTTGTTATATGAGCTTGGTTTATCTTGCGTACGATTCAGCTGGTATTCCTATGATTTGCACTCATTGTTTGATGCGCACAGCTTTCAGTTATACTGTTACCTCTAAATCTTTAGGCTGCACTTTTGGCGCCGCTTCATGAGGCACTAACACAGACGTTATGCTACCCTTTGAAACAAGCCCGGTATTCCCGAGTACATATCACCGCATTTCATATCAAGGTAGGCATGATTTGCGACATGTTGAAAACGCTGTTCGGAGTGGCCTTTATTCTACACAAAAAGTCATCGGCACGTACACGCTTTTTGCTGCTGTGGGCGCTGGTGATGGTAGTCTTATCTCTACCTCCCTCTCACGAATCAAAAACAGGTCGCTCAGTCGAGGCCTCGGTTTCCTAAGCCATGATAGTAGCTATTGCGTAGCCTACTATTATTCTGCAACTGCTGTAAATTCGCAGGCTCGTAAATTCCCAGGCTCTGAGTCAAAGTCTGCGGATATGGACTTCCAATGGGCTTCCAAAGCAAAATGTTATGAACTGTCGACTCAACACATAACAGTGATACCGCAAGGATACAAACAAGCAGCGATTTACCGAAAAGAAATCCCAGGCACAGTAAGAGTATTTCCCCTATTATGCAAATACAAATACACACTTGAAAGACATCTGCCCATATTACCAGGAGAAAATGCCAGGTCATCACTGCTTAAATAAAAAATCTGGTCATAGAAACTGGTCCCTAGGGCAGTGTCTAAACACGCAATATTCAGCAAGAGCGTGGAAATTTGTTTGATTACCTGCTATGTATGTTTACAATGGGCAGCAATTATGAGGCGCGTGCTTTCAATTGAACCGTGCAATTAAAGTAAAAGTTGCAGGCACAGGACCATCACTGAAGTTCCTGTTTGGCACTCCGCGCTAATGCACTCATGTGAAAAACAAAATTCCGAACTGGGCTGCCCACGGATATATTTTCTACGCCTGCCTGGCTCCCGCAACTTTGTTTTCATTCCTTCCCAAAATATACAAGTGAAGACAACAAAAAAACATGCCCAAAATACGTTTTAAACGCTCGTTTCATACGTTCCCTGATGTGACAAATAGTACCATACAGAAGCCGAAACAATCTGTTTTCTATACTTTCACGATCGAAGTTTGTTTTAAAATACTAGCTTTGGCCTCAGCAACTTTACGGTGTTCCGGCGGACTCGTATGCACACCGGGCGGAAATTGAGTTGGGTATTCTGCGCTACCCCAAGCTGCCCTTTTGTTTTTTTGTGTGTGTTTCAACACAATACCCTTGCTTAGCCTCTCTGAAAATGTTGTTATGTGATAAGGCCAGACGAAAGTTAAAAAAAAAGACACTGCTGAATCGCTTCGAAAGTACAAATTCCACAGCCGATATCTCATCTATGAATTGTGAGCAAAGTTAGGCACTCGCTCATTTTTGGAAAGATAATAATTTCACTGTTCGTTGCTTTATATAGTAAATCCGAAGGTTTCAGGAGAGTGTCCCTCACACAGCCTTATTTACTAGCAGTCAGAAATAATCATACACAAAGTCTAGGCCACAGCATCCCCACCCGACTGATTAACTTTAGATGACTACAAGGATGTCTTTCAATGGTAGCCTAAAAGTAGTTCATCAGACAGAAGCTATACACTCCTTCTACATACCGATATTCCCTGTAACTTCTTAAAACATTAACTGCCTGCTGCTTACCAAGTTACACTGATAATTTGTTTGAATTCTCTCCTAATGAACTGCAAATATCAATATTTTGTTATTTGCTGTCGGTGTACTCTTGAGTCATCGTAAGTAGCGCTTAAGACGGGACACAGAAGAGAAGACACACACGACGGCGCTGTGTCTTCTCTTCTGTGTCCCGTCTTTAGCGCTACTTACGGTGAATAAAAACCAACTAGCCGAACTGTCAATTTTATTGGTGTACTCTTGCTCTTTCTGTTCCTTTTCGTAGCGAAGGGCCCCTAATAAAATGCTTCACCACAAACTAGAGCCCTCCGTATGGCTAACTTCTATGCAAGAGACTGTTTGGCATATGTATTTCCTCCTGTGAATAATGCACTCTTATTTCAATGAAAAACAAAAATGTGCTTTCTGCGCTTTTGAGATATAAATATTGATTTGACTCACCAGTAGACCTACCGGTCGCTACTAGTGAAGCCAAATAATTCTTGTTTTATAGAAGATCGCAACATAACGTTAACAAAAGGTCATTTTAACTTCAAATAAAAGTAAACGTGTGTTTAATAA
Organism: Haemaphysalis longicornis; assembly: GCF_048455015.1. NCBI lineage: Eukaryota > Metazoa > Arthropoda > Arachnida > Ixodida > Ixodidae > Haemaphysalis > Haemaphysalis longicornis. The sequence goes on from NW_027526445.1 coordinate 135,065,240, forward strand.
TAGTATTTTTTTTCTTAATGTGCGTTTGGGATATTATGACTTCGTTATCCCAAAGTTGCACGCGCGATAACAACACCATGGTAATGTTACTGGCAGTGGCTTTATTATGCACACACAATGTTCCTTGCCGTGTGCCACATATTTGGTAATAAACTACTATTAGCTGCCCGCTATAGCGCCTCGCTTTTACGTGTTGTCTGATATGCGATCTCTCGAATAGTTTATAACTGAGGAGGACATGCTGTGTTAAAATTTGTACGGAAATTTTAACCCACACGAAATAATAAGCTTCACGTCATTCTTTTTGCTGTTATCGCACCTGCGAATAAAGCTGTAGACTGGGCTATTTGGAAACTCATAGTGGTCGAATGTAGCGTAGAAATGTAGCGCTCGGCCGTGTGTATACTTTTTATCTCGTGTGTTTCTTCTGCGCTACATTTGGCCCCTGCGAGGCCCGCACATCCATGTTTTTTTTGTCCATAGCCAATAACAATACGCATAACGGCGCGACCCCACTCAGACTATGCTAAAATAGTTCCTGTTTTTTTGCTTACTTTTGTTATCCGGCACACCATGAAACTGATTTCACGTGGCTGCTCTACCTATAATTGGCAGTTGTATCACCTGAAGGAATAGCCCCTCTCTAAACGTTAAATACATCGCGGGGTTCATTAGGTGTCTTAGACCACTCGGGGGGAACGTCTTTACACGGAAACGGCATCCATTTTTAGAGTCCTGAAGGCTGCCGCGGTAGGGTAGGGTATGGAGGTTAGTAAAACGCCGCTTTAATGCTACAAGACACAAGGTCTGTATCGTTAACCGCTGCGTTTTACGTTCGCTGTATCAGGTTCGTCGCGCAGACTATCTCGATTTCGCGTTCGTAATTGCACTCGGTGAATTTATTTTCGTCTATTGTTTGATCCCTTCAAGCAGTTGATTCAACCAAGCCAACACTCGGTGAACAACAAGTAGCTGGGGACCTAATACCCAAAGCCGGCCATGCAGCTTAATCTTTAAAATATCTCGAGCGTGATTCGATTGCGGGCTCCAGTTCTACAGAAGACACATTTTTCTTTACATAAGGACTTTTCGACAATGCGTATTTCAGACAACAAAGAAGTGAAGTACTCAGTCGTTTATAGCATTATTTTATTGATGTTGCACTCCCTCGCTCATCACAATAAACGACGTCGTGAGAACCAAGCTTTCAATGCCATCTGACAGTTTTTTGCAGTACTTCTAAAACTGTGCAGCAGATAGTTTCAACTCTAATGTCCGTTGCGACATAAACTGCTTTAACGGCGCTGGCCATGACCGCGCTCAACTGCGGTCTCACTGCGTTAGCACCAATTGAGGGTCTTCTTGATGTTATCAGCCTGCGCGAGAAACTCGTCTAAAGTGCCTTGATGGTCCATACGATGTCTCATTTCCGAGAAAGAACGGCGTCGTTTCTTATCTTGTTCCATTACCGCTTCGAAACTCCCCCAGCTAAAAAAAAAGAGATGGCCCAATATTTTTGACGCTGAAGCCATGTCTGAAGGAAGACATGGGGATGTTCATTTTGCACCGCAAAAATCTCCGCTTTTATAATCTTTGAAAGATACATTAAGACACATATATTCTTTTAAAACCATAAAGGTACTAGGCCATCACGATCCTCAGACGACACCCAGGCTGCGTCCGAAAAATATCGGTAGCGTTTCTTCTCTGCGGAACCTGTGAACATCTGCATCCACACAGCTCCCAGTATTCCTCCACATGCTAGGGCGACCAGTGAGACATTGCTGCTTCCCAAGAGTTTTGGATCACAATAGGTGACAATTATTGGGCGCTAATAGGAGGGCCTTGGGGCTGGCTCTGCTAAATTACTCGTTTTGGCAGCAGAACAAACTCAGCCAACACAACGCGATTTCGTAGTATGTGACATCCCGGGATAATTTATGGGATGTTCGGCGATGTAGGAGCCTCCAGCTGCACTAAAAGTTTTTATGTCAACAATATGAGTAGTCAATTGCATTCCACGGTACATGTGCTATGCAAGGAGCATTAAAAAGAATGAACAACGAAAGGCGTGGGTTCAGTCCCCACTCTGGGCGCATGTTTTTCTTTCTTTCTTTCTTCTGTACATTAAAAAAATGTTTACTTAATTAACCGTAGTGAAAAAGGAAAGAGCCTAACCACACCCCTATGCCTCCTTTGGCATTGTAGACTGCCGACCTATCTTTCTGTATTTCCTCAACGAGCCCCTCATTTCCTTACTATATTATTCTGCGAAAGCCAAGCGAGGGTGTCGGTTCTGGCAGCCTTGATGCCTAGGTAGCATAAGAGGGCTTCCCGCCAGTAACCCGCTCATGACAGGCTGTAGACATTCAAGTCAAACCCCGGGGGTTGAAAAGAAGGTCCCCTTCTCCCTATGTAGTCAGGGTGGCGCTGGCTACCACCCTCAAGAGTCAGATACACTTCTAGTAACTATAATTAGCCCAGAAAGTGAAGGAGAACACAGTCGCCCAGATAGCCGAATTGGTAAGGCATTCGACATATAATCGAAAGGCGTGGGTTCGTTCCCCACTCTGGGCGCGTGTTTTTCTTTCTTTCTTTCTTCTGTATATTAAAAAAATGTTTACTTAATTAACCGTAGTGAAAAAGAAAAGAGCCTAACCACACCCCTATGCCTCCTTTGGCATTGTACACTGCCGACCTATCTTTCTGTTTATATATATATATATATATATATATATATATATATATATATATATATATATATATATATATATATATATATATATATATATATATATATATATATATATATATATATATACATACATTGTATGTACGTTTGTGTGGAGAGGTGTGCGCATTCGCATCAAATTTCAAGTGTGATTTGCACCAGTGCCCAATTGTTACTTCCGAATTTTCGCGCTGATATTAAAGACATATCACATTTCTCCCGCCCCAACTGCCACTCTTCTGCAGTCCTCGTAGAATAATAAATTGCCCATGTTAAACGGCACCAGACGAGGCATTTTTATATTGTTTTTGCGCTGAAGTTACCTAAAGCAATGTGCGTATTTTTGCAAACAACGCTGGTGTGGTAGGAATGAAGGATTGCTATAAATAACAGGGCCCGTTCATTCGATGAAAGGCAAGACATAGAAAGCAAGATCCCACTTGTCGCTCCATTAACTCTCTTATTGCACGACATACGACGAACTGCTGGCAAGCAGCCAAGTGAGAAGGAGCCGACGTCTGCTTTAAATTGCCCGAAACTTATTTCGGGTAAAAAAATCGAATCTCGAGGCGAAGCGTTTCCCGGCGATATGTAATGATGAGTGCAGGGTTTTCCTTGCGCAAGAATGGTCTGGGCCTTAAAGAGGCGTAGCCATGACAAGGTTAGGCAGTCTACAAGTCTGCACAATTACTTATTGTTCAAATTTATGTACTCAAGTGGCCTTAGAAAGTATCCGGGCTTACGGGAAGCACAAGTCACTCGAGTAGGGCTGAAGAGCTTTTAGAGCGCCCAATCTTTTCTTGCCCCGTCCGTATTTGGCACAAATGTAATGCACCGTTATGTGGAAAGCTGTTCGGTTGATAATATCGCTAAAGCTTCACACGCGCATTAAGAAATAGGCTTGGTTGAGAGATTGGAAAAAATTCGGCGCAAAACGAGTTGTAAGCGTTGCCTTGGTTTGGAGTTAAATCTAATACTGAATCGCTGAATGCCACCCTTAACCAATAGCATTGGGTTGAATAAATTATCGTGATAATTTTCAGCCAGCAGGTGTTGCGTTAAATCACTGTTCGCGAAACTTTTATAGAAGGTGCGAAACTTTACGGTGATGGGTATTAAACGGGTTCAGGTACAATCTGCTGCAATGAATTCTTCAGTTAGCAATCCAACTCTTTCATCTCAGCGCTTTAGTTTTAGTTACAATTTGGCGACTACGTAAGCGATCTGCACCCAAATATAGTGTTAATTCGGTCAGTGTCACACAATCCATTTCTAGCTGGACGACACCTTACCGCTCAATATTTGAAGAAAGCAAAGCTGCACGAGTCGCAGCCACTCTGAAGCATTTACTGTGGGCCGCAAAATTGGGAATTGGGGTGTGGAAAAGGTAGAGCGATCCGCAGCTAAATTTTAACTCCGGGGGGGAGGGAGGGGGGGGGGCAGCGAGGAGCAAAAATAACTCTGCATGTTAACAAACTATGACTGCAGATAATATTTTGTTTGTGGATAACTTAGGCACCATCTACGTGCGGCATTAATATCTGTTGTGACTAGAAACACCAGCCGTTTTGAAATTCAAGACAAACAATTTGGGAACGTATAGCGTGTACGACCTCACTTTTGAGGCTTTGCTTTTATTTTGTGTAAATTCCCTAATTTTGGCGTTTTTATTGTTGTTTTCTTGTTTTTTTTTGCTTCTTCATCTTTCCATATTTTTTGGTTGCAATTTTGTAGTGGGCCTGGCCGCTCCTGAAAGGAAAACCTGCGCCATCCCATAGCGTCCTTACTGGCGAATACTGCGCAATCCCGACAAATACTGTACTCGAGAGGACGGTTGAAGCGGTCCATACGTGAGCGTTTTTTTTTTCTTTTTCAAACTATGAATTGGCATTGATTGTTTGAGTTACCAAAAGTCTTTTATCCCCCCACTCACTCACTTTCAATAACAGCTGCGGTCCCCCATAACTATTCAGTAAAAGAAAGTACGCACATATTTTGCAGCCCACCTTAGTAATCCTTCAAACTGGATAAAGTACCACAAAAGTAATTTGAATAAACGAAACGATACCGTCAGATTATTTTAACTGACCGTTTAACGCAAGCGCAAAAAAGCCTGGCATCAGGCCAAAGATAAGGGAAATAACTGGAACTGTATACAATTCCTAATTACCTCAGTATCCGGATAATTGTCGCTAGAAGAAAAAAAGAATTTGCCGCAACATTGATTGATCTACTCACTGCTTAGTGATGATTATTCAGAAGTTCGCAGCCCCCACAGCTTCGGTCATGTCTTGATATTTGCACGTTGCAGTTGCAGCACTCCAATCGCGTGTAGTAGCCGGGTGAATGAAATCAAGGAAGGAACAACATCGAAGCACCGTATCCTTCACAGACAGTGCATCAATTATTTAAGGGGGATAAGCTGCCTCACGGTCCCTTTTTTTGTAAAACCTTCCGAGCCACACAGTTCTCTTCAGTCCGTTGGCACTGCACTCGCATAAAAATCCAGCGACCGAGCAAAACTGGGATGAATGAGTATTACACGACGTTGCACGCAAGCTTCAGTGGGGAATATATCACACGTAACCACTGCGCGCCGAATGAAACCCTATGAACGATTCAGCGCTTCTGCCAATCCTAAACACCAGCCAGTGCACTCTCCGGAAACTCTGCCCGTCGCGTGGGGAATAGCGTCGCCGCCCTCCTTTCACGACCGCGCACGGAGGTTCGGCCGCACCGCTGAACCCGCGCCTCCCGAATAGCCTCGCGGCGGCCGCTGCGCCGGCGTCGGAACGCCAAGAGGCGAACGCGCGGAGGCGACAGGTGGCGCGAAGATCGCGGAAAGAGAGATAAAGGGAAGGATATGGAAAAGGGGGATGTGGATTAAGAGGGCGGGGAAGCGCGATCGAAGCCAGAGGCCGGGACATTTTTGGCGCAGGGATTTGTTCGCGTCGGATCTAGCAGTTCGCGTTCCGGCTTCGAGCGTGTCTCCGACTGGCTCGATCTCTCGTAAGGTAAAAACGAATCGATAGACGCACGTCATTCGCGAAGGCATCGAATGGCGCTGACACAAATAGGAAATGGGGACGGTGTTGCGAAACTAGGGTTGCAGCAGCCACAATGTCTTTGTACATGTGTGTGTGTGTAAGCAGCCAGAACGATGGTGCAGACTGTACTCTTTTTTTCTTTCTTCTTAATTCCCTATGCCAGTAAACAAAAAATGAAGCAAAGCTGAGGGTTTTTTTTTTATTTTGGTCATCACTGGTGACAGCCATTTTGCAAAAAATTTTGCAGCAAAGTTTTGTTTCATACACAAGCTTTTTCCCCATTTCTTCAGTTGAAAACAATGCCACCGTAATAACTTTGGGGTTCCCTAGCTTGCTCTTTCGATGAAAACATGCGCCCGTATTATTTCTCGCTTGGTTTTCTCGCCCAGTTCTGGGGATGAGATCAGGTTTGTGTCACCGAATTTCGTGCTTGTGAGTTTATTGCTGCGAGGTGTATGGTATAGTGAGCATGAAACATGGCAATCCGACCACATTTGTACATTTTCAGTCCTGCGCGTTTCATTTCGTTTTTTTTTTAAGTGCGAATGCACTTCTTAAGCGACCCTGAATCACGCGTCCACCACCGTCCGTCCCTCCGCACCACATACCCACTTAGGGCGATTGGCCAAGAAGAGATGGGGCAACTGTTCAGCTGGATGCATTTTGAATATCTAAATTTTCACTTTTGTTCGGCAAGCCAAGTGACACGTTTCGCACGATGGGAAAATGTATGAGCGCGCCCAATCGCGTTCGCAGCCAATGGTAACGTCACGCTGTGGTACACGCGTTGGCAACGAATAGTGACTTCATGCCAGCGGATATCTTAACCCTCGTTACCAGCCAACAGGTCGTCGCATGGGCGTAGCGACGGTATATGCAACGTCCTGCGTTTCATACAAACTTTGCAAGTGAGGGGAAAATCTGTGCTGACTTCACGCAGCTATGAAACCACTTGTTTTTAGCCAACTGAGCCAAGCACTGCACTTCTGATGGCGACTTCAACTGTAGTTGTTTAAAAACAATACCTGTGTACCTTGGTGATTGGAGAGATGTAGAATGGAGACAAAAACTGCCGCGTATCGGCTCCTTTCGTTTAAAATGTCGACGAAAGACTATGGTCCAATGGCGCTCAAGGAAAGTAAAGGCTTGCTTCTCTTTACCACTCACCCCTCATGCTGTTCCTCTCCCGTCTCGTTAATCCAAAACCAACACGGCAGATGTTTGCTGAAGTCAATTTAAATTTACCGCGCTCCAATGCTCCAAGTACGGTGTCTCGATGCCAGCGGTGACGTACGGAGGAGACACCCGTAAATTGAGGCACCCTTCCAAATGTTTATAGAACCACGCTGCCGAACTCCACGAGTGCTCCAAGGGGAACATGGATCTCATCTGGCGGGACCTTTCGTTGGTACTGCGGTTTCATTTCTTAATTAAGTGACACCAGGAGGTAGCGAAGGGCAACAGCGGGCGACGGTTTTTTGCCTATGATGTATTGTTTCATTTGCTATCACAAAAAGTAAGTATCCCCGAGTTTTTAAATAAAGGGACACTTCAGATATCGCTTATGTATTGATTTTCTGCCTTATATTTGCGTGCTGTGCTGTTCTGGCTCAGAGAGAGAGAGAAACAACATCTTTATTGCCATAAATGTTTACAAGTAAGAACATTGACAGCAGACCTAGACGTTTAAATTTGGCTTAGGGTATATATGACTATTGCGCAGCTTTTGTTTCACTTTGGCAGGGTGGCTGAATCGAGTCGCAGACAGACAAACACGCAGACAGATCCAAATGTCTGCGTTGATGTCGCCCAAGAAAAACTATCTTCTTTCATATTGTCGCGATGACGTTAAGACATTTGTACGGCGAAGTAAGGGTTTATTTACACGGCTTGGGTGAGTACCTTTCCTGAACTTGGTGTCCGAGCCACGAATCCGCCAAAAGCACCACGTTTTAGGTGCGGAGTACCTTACGAGGGCACAATGTCCGTCCACGTCCGTGCGCATAACATTGAAAATCGCAAAATTCACACAGGCACCGGCAGGATTCCAGCCTGTATCTGGTAGACCAGAAAGAGTTAGTGCCAGCCGTCTTATCCATTGGGCTACGACCGCGAGTTAGTACCCGAGAGTTAAATGGCTTATTCCCTCGCCTGTAACCTTGCAGAGTACATAGGACCTCCCAATGTCCGTCCGCGTGCATCCGTGCCCACACCAAGATCAAGCGAAAATCACGCGAAATTCGATTTGAGCCGTGAGTTGCAGTATCATTTAGGAAATACTCATGGAGCAACTCACGGCTCAAATCGAAGGACAGTCGGGCGCATATAGGATGTTACTCGGGGCGCAGCTAGCATGTCACTTCGAGTTCCCGTAATCCACACCCTCGCTGTCATCCCCGGAATGGAGATGCTGCCATTTTTTCTCCTCGTCGCCGCGATGTTCCCGCCGGCGGCCAGTGATTTATCCCGTGCCATATGCTGAGCATAACATTCCATAATTTCGGTAGCGTTAAATTTCATTCTCCACAGACGACACCCCCTGATGAGTCGCTCATCAGCCAGAGGGTATAAGTCTTAACCGGGCGACAACATGAACAGGTCGGGTGTTGCTTGATGGGCGCCCATTTGTTGTGAGTCGTGAGATCACGTAGGTCACGTGGCTTACTCGATGGAAATAAAAATTGCGCTAAAAGGACGGCACGACAGAAGAAGACACACCACACCGCGCAGCCTAACAATTTGAGTTGGTTTCCACGATCATATATACTAATGGAGCAAACACGTGGAACCAAGGGAAGTTACAAATACAAAACTAAAATCGCAAAAAACAAATAAATCAATATAAAAGACGGATACTTTCCCCCTGGCACACATGCCGTCTCCAACAGATTAGACCCCATCAAGAAACACGATTTCTTTGCCCAACAACGATAGTGAAGCAACACTAATGCAAACATCACCCGCGGGCACACTTTCACGTGCATCTGTTATTTCCTGCGTGAGCGAGTCACGGCTCCTCGCGAGCACTTTTTTTTTTCAAAAAATGGAGCCCACTTAGCATCCCGGAAATCAATTCCAAGATGCCCGCTTATCGAGTACTAACATTATTCTTGAGCTCACGGAGTCTATCATTATACATCTGCCACTTTGGCCGATAAATACATTTTTGCCGGGCAACGGAATCAAGAAAACCACACCCTCCGTGCAGGCAACGAACTTACTATGGTTCTTCGTGCGGCACCCATTTTCTTCTTTTCGAGTGCAGTTGGCCTGGCGACAAAGCTTTACTAGGTTGTCGGGTGCAGAAAAGGCCATAATCCTCCCTGTACGTCGAGCGATACGCTTGAGGTTGTGACTCAGCTGGTGGACGTAAGGAATCACCGCGATTTTCTGTTTGTCTCTGAGATTCATGCAGCCTGCTGGCCTCGTCGTGTCTCGCTCTACCAGCCTAGCCTCTTTAAGCACCTTTTGGGCTCCTAACACAAACACGTGTATGGTTAGCCGAAACTCGATAATCGCTCAGCTTGCTGAGCCAGGCTAGCCGCCATCATGTGCGGGCATAATTTTGATAAGGCATTCCTGCCGCACATGATAGCAATGGCTCTCTTATCCAGCCTGGAGTGGGAAGACCTGAACGGAATGAGTGGTTTGATCGCCCTAGGAACGTAAGAACAGAAGACATGGTTGCTGGTGAAATCCCGGCCCTTTTCGAACTGTGCGGCCATTACCTGCCACCCCAATGTTATCTAAAAAGGCGTAAAAACGAAGCCATGATTTACAAGCCGGTCACATCTTTTAGCTGAGAAACTGGAAAGGGCATACAGCACTTACCTGTGCAATGCGTCAGACCAAAATGTTTGTAGGGTAATGGAAGTTGGCCTTAATTTAGAGGTAATGAAAGAGCAGCGAAAACTGCTCGTCTTCAGTCCTTTCACTCAGGAATTCGTCATTATAAAGTTACCCTCAGGAAACATGGGAAATAAAAAAATAAGGCTCTGTTTCAAACCCTGCCGGGAAAAAAATTGTGCCATCATTGATAATGCTGCTGAAAAAGATGAGGAGCTTTTATTTCGTATTGTAGCTCTGTTTTTGCCGTCTCAGGTATGCAAGCAAATACGTGTGATTCATGTTTACTTTCTCTGGGCGAGCTTCAGATTGACGATGTTGTATTTTACAGCTACGGATATGAAACCCTACTAATCCGCCTGGATGTATCAAAAGCTTTCGGGCCTAATCGACTGCTCAACGCTCTCTTGAAATCTTGAGCTGACATAGTGTCTGCCTAATTAGTGATGATATTTTAAAATTTACTACGCGATTGTTTCCTACCGATTGATTGGAAACTGTCTTCCCGAAACGGGGCCTCAAATGACTGGTTACAATTATCTTCCCGTATTATTACAGCTGCGACATTTTTGAATATGTCTAGTACTAATCCATATGGAGCACTCGTAAGCCACTTCCTTATTCATTAAACGTCCACCTGCCTTCTGAAAGAACCATTCCTTTGTTACCCAGTTAACTGAACGTACTCATGAAGTAGCAGACGTAGTGGAACCGCCGAACCAGTGTCTACTGTGTTTTTCTAGGCATAGGGAAAGCATTTGTTCTGGTGCCAAAAAACTAACTATTGAGAATAAACAAGTGAATGCAAAATAACCTGCAAGTTAGAGGATAGATAGCAGAGTAGGTAAATTCAAGGTAGCAGTACGTCGTAGTGAACAGTAAATGTTAAATCTATTACTAGTGTGACGGAAGGGTTCTCTCATGCATAACTACGTCAATAGTTGTTGCTTCATTGTATATTAGTGACATTTTTGTCTCAATGTATATTAGTGACATTTTTGTGGAAGCCAAATCATCCACGAAAGTGTTTCCAGATGACTGCATTGTTTATGGAACAATGAACTGTGAAAATATTCGGGTTGCAGCTCAAGAAGCCTTTCAAAGCACCTATATATGGTGCTAAAAGTCTCTGATGCGACTGCAGTTGGGTAACATAGTGTGTATGACGTTCTGCAGAAGAAAAGCAGTCATTATCTGGCGATAAATTATTTAATTACGAATTTACGAATGTAAGATGTAGTATTATATCGGTGAGATCGCGTTTCTTCGCCGGCGTTAGTGTGCATAATTTTTGTGCATATCAAATACAAGCAAATCACCATAGCAAGTACCCTCAATAACACACTTTGCTGCACATAGAAGGTTATAATAAAAAGAAAATATTCCAAGAAAGCCAAGGTTTGCGGTTGTGCACCTATTCAAGACGAAATTAAAGATATAGAACATGTTACAGGGTTTTTGGAAGCGTTGCTTGAATTATCTCCATAGCATGAGCGCCAAACAAAAAATTTACATAACCTTACTTTACGAGCGCTTGCCCCAAAGAAAAAAGGTTTTTTTTCTTAAATTATGCTCAACCCCCCAGGAACGAAGCTTTTGTACGTCCGTACAGTATGAAAACAAGTGCACAATGCGTGGTTGGTTGAAAAGAGGAATCATTTTTAAAAATTGTGCGAAAGAAAGGGGGTATATATATAAAAATAAAAAAAGTATGTATGTATATATATGTATATATACATATATTTATATATATATGTAATGGAACTACACTGGAAACTATTTAGCCCAGTTTACCGCTTTTGCAAAAAAAATTGCAGCAGCTTGTACAAAGGGTTCACGCCTGGCGAAAAGCACGGCTGTTGCACCTTTCCCTACCTCGGATACTAGGCTGTTCCATTATCATCAGTAGCAACACCGCACCCGGCCGACTGCAGGAAGAAGGCCTCTCCCATCGACCTCAAACCGCTCCTGTCCCGCACCACTGGAATCAACTCCTTGCCTCTGAATTTCCATATTTTTACGGCCTAGCCTTTGGCGCCACGTTCTTTGGGTGAGCGGCGCCCCCGTCGTCTGTGTAACGAAGCGAACAGTGGCAAGACCAAAGAGTGAAAGAAATGAGAGGTGGATTCACCGTAGAGGCGCGAGACGTTTCTCCGAAAGTGTGCCTGGGGTTGAGGGTTGTATGCTGTGCACGCACGAGACGCTCCACTGCGCGACTCTTGACTTGAACGTCAGAAGGGCGGGCGGGTGACGATGATGGGCGTTCGCTTCCTAAGACGCAGTTCGCGGCCCCTTCCTGACACGCACTTCGCGCCGCCGAGGCTGAGGCTCACCATTGCTGCCATGGGGAGAACGCACGAGGGAGTTTTTTCTAGGGGCACTGCAAATTTCAGGAGTGAGTGCCTAACTGCGTGCAAAGCAACCGGCCGGGCGCTTCGTAATCCGCTGCAGCTAAACGAGCTTCCATAGCGCAGAACCAGCAACGCCGACACCCGAACAACCAGTGAGTTCTGAATAATGAGCAACGCAACAAGGTGATGGTATTTCGTCCGCCTCTCCAAATGCGTTTTTTGGAACCGTACTAATATGTCTGTCTGAAATTATTTGACTCAACATATTTTGCTTAGTCAAGAAAAACTATGCAACTGCGCCCAAAAATCGCAATAGAGGTATTGTTATCGCTAGCCATTTTTACCCCTGCAATACGTAATTGGCCTTCTTTCGTTTGTAGACCCATCTATTGGTGTGCAGTCAGTCAACCTGGTGGTACCCTGATTGTCATTTCGAGGAATTACGTCGGCAGCCGAACTCCATGTGTTTTTTTTTTATTTAAGCTAAGATATCTTCTGTCCAAGTTTGTTATCTTATAAGGTAGCTCGTTTCTTGCCTGTAAGAGTTACTCCGATCGTTTTTCGCTCTATTCTCGGCTGAACAAACTTGAGTTTTCTTTCAACTTGTTTCCGCCATGTTCCTATTTCTTACGTCATCACCTCATATTTATTTACAAACTTTCCTGTGAATGTTCTCTATGAATAGCCGGCAGGATCATCTTGTCTGCAGAATTTCACTACTGTGCCAAAGTGTACCGCGTTACCACGTGCTGTGACCCGCGGCAAACACCGGCGGCTACGTCCGCGCACTGAAACCAAAGAAAATGCTGTGTTCCTGAAATGCGATGACAGATCAGAGGAATAGATGCCTGTTTTATAACACGACAGATTACGATTCAATTCCGGGCATAGGAAGCCTCATTTTTTTCGATCCGGTTTGATGCACATGTCATTGTTCCGGACCGCTGCTGACCCGTGCCCTTTGGCCCTTTTCGGCGGCCCATTGATTAGATTCTTGGCGTGCCGGCTTACATGTCCTGGATTGGTTACCCGTGACCTCCCTAACCACATTTTTGATGAGGCTTGTGGGAGCTTTGTGCGACGTATGGATTCGTGTCGGGCTAAGCAGCTCTGCTCGGATTATTGTATCTGGAACGGAACACACAAAATCATAGCTTTATGTTTCTCAAGGTCAGTTTTTGAAACATGTTCTAAATTTGCAGTTACATTATACCATTAAATTGATTACATATTTATGGCTCGGAAAGAGATGTACGATCACGCTTAATCCCTCTCAACTAAACGATGAATTTTTGTATTGCAGTCACTCTGGTATGCTGCCTAAGCAAGAAATGTAGACGTCCAGGTGTGGTTAAATAATCTCCAAACTGTGCGCGTTTTTTTAGTAAAACTTCTATAAAAGCCTCTCGCAACTACAAGCGACACTAAAATCGCAAAATGTATGTACTTTTTGCATCTTAGAGGTGATTGCTTTGGGCCAAAAAAGCCTTCTCAGGACGTTAGAAGGGTTTCTTTTCGCGTATACCACATTTCAAGATGGTTTGAAAGAAACGATCTCGTGTCATCTCAGACCAGCGTTAACAATAACCGAAAATGTATAAGGGACCTCCTTGATGACTTAGAAATAAAACTGAAAATATCTATTTTCATTAGGGCAAATGTTTCACTCTCACGTTAAAAGTGAAGAGACACCGTTGTTGTCATCGACGTTACACACAAGGTTTCAAAACGGCCACTCCGCTTAAGAGAAAATAAATTGGGCTGGCGTGGTATTTGAGCACGGCAAGCAAGAGCGGCCGCTGGAGATGCGCTAACCATGGCGCTAAACCTGCCTGCTACCGGAATGAAGAAGAAATTAATCTGATTGAACGGTGCCCTGTGTAAGTGAACGCGACGACACGTAAATTAAACCGCTGCATGCGAAGGAGAGAGCTCCCTATGAGAAGGCTGTCCCATTTATTACACGAGTCTGCGGTCCGAGTAATTAGCTTTAAAAAGATGAATATAGGACAGCGACGAAAAAAAGTGGCAGTGGAAGTAAAAAAGGCGCGTTCCAAACTGCGCACGAAGTCGCCGGCTGCGCCGACACGTGCGGTATGAACAACAAACAAAGAGGACCGAACTCCGGCTGGCTCTGATGCAAGCAGGGTGAACGCGGACACTGCGAAGGCGGGAAATTCGAATTGTTCTGGCGAAACCTCCATTTTAGCCATCAAAAGAGGAGTGAGGAAAGGCGATGAACACCGTGATGGGTGGTGGCAGTCAGCGGATAACGGCGCCATAGCCCATTGTGGCGAATCACTCCTCTGCGATTTCGACAGCTTTTACGCTGAGTGGAATGGCTTTATTTTTTTTCTTCACTTCCCTTTCTTTGTCTTTTTGCAGCGAATTACTCCGACGAGCAGACTAGCTGGAATTAATGGGGCAGCTTCCTGACAGGGACAACTCTCTTCCGCATGCACCCATTCAATCTACCTGTCGTCGCGTTCACGGCAATATGGCCAACATCAATCAGCTTAACATTCTTTTTCGATTAGCACCATGGTTACCACACCTGCTGCTGCCGCCCTGGCTATCCGGGTTCAAATACCACGTGAGGCCAATTTACTTTGTCTTAACAGGGGCTGCCGTTTTGTACCCTTTGTGTTGACGAAGATAACGATATCTACAGCGACTTTTCCCGTTTAATGTGACACCGAAACTTTCGCCCAAATGAAACCAAATATTTTCATTTTCAATTGGATAACCTGACCCTTGTTATATAATGGACGGTTATATAACCCTTGTTATATAGTGGTCAACGTTGTTCTGACAAGAAGTAGGTTCATTTCTCTGAACGCATCTGTAAACGCGGTATATGCAAAAAGAAACCTTTCCGACGACGTCCTAAAAAGACTTTTTTGGCCCATAACAATGATCTTCAAGTTAACCACGAGGACATATATTTTATAATGTTTAGAGTATCGCTGGTAGTTGTAAGAACCTGTTATTGAAACTTCTCGAAATTCAAATTAAACGGTGACAGTTTACAACTTTTTTGTCATTCCAGCATGTCGCACATTTCTTGCCTAAACAGTCTACGTGAATGAATGCGAAACAAAAATTTATCGTTTAAGTCAGTGCGATTAGGCGTACCATTACATCTCTTTCCGAGCCAAAAGTATGTAATAGATATAATTAAATCACGTAAATGGATATTTAGAACAAGGTTCATAAACTAGCGTTCCCAAACATAAACCAATCTTTCTGTGTGTTCCGTTCCAGACCCGATATTTGGAGCAGACCAGCATATCCCGACGCACATCCATCCGTCGCACCAGAACCAGCCAAAACCTCATAAAAAAAGTGGTTAGAGAGGTCCTGTGTACTGAACCCTGGACATGTAAGCCGTGACACCATGAACGTAACAACTGCTTCACTCGAAAGGCTCAAGGGGTACGGGCTAGCAGCGCTTCGGAACAATGACATGGGCAACCAATAGGAACGAAAACAACAATTCTTCCCGGGATTGGAATCGAACGTGAATCCTTCGCCGTTTAAAACAGGCATCTGTGCATATTCATCTGTGATCGGATTCCAGGAGCACAGCGTTTCGTTTGCGCTCGTAGCGTGGGGGTAGGCTTCGGCCTTTGCCGTGGGTCCTAGCTCGTGCTAACGTGGTCCACTTTGGGAGAGATGTCAAAGTCTGTGCACAAAACGATGCGCTCCTGCCAGTCACGGACAACTCTCAGTCCCAAGTTTGTAATCAATGTGCGGTGATGACATATGGAGTGTTAAGGGAGCAGAAACAAGTTGAAAGGAAACTTAAGTCAGTTCAGAAACCAATGGAACGAAAAAAAGGTACGAGTGACACTTACAGACTGGAAGAGCTTCCTGAAAGAGAAGAAGCTAGAGATGAACATATCATAGTTCAAATAAAGAAGGAGGTATGGAGTTGGCCTCGCAACGTAATCCGACGAAATGACAATCCGTCGACCTCCCGCGTGACCGAATTAACATCGAGAGATAGGTCTTAAATGGAGGAAGGCCCCATTATTTAATGCAGGGAAACAAATGTTTGGCGATTAGGATACTGCGTATTGCGATATGCTGCATAGGTGTTTTTCACTGCAAAATTTGTTGAGACAAATGAGTTTTCTTTTGCCTAAACAAATTTTTGTTGAGGCATATTTGTACGGCTGCAGAAAATTTGTATTTGCAGTTGCTGACCGAACACTTCCACCGGTTGCTTACAATTTGTTCAGCACTCACTGTTGGTTCTAGAGTCAGCGGTGCTGAGTTTCCGCTCTGGCAGCTCATTCATCTGCAGCGGCTAACGAAGCGCACGGCGGGTTGCCTCGCTCGTAGTTCGGCACTCACTCCTGAGAGCTGCAGTGCGCTGAGACAGCACTCCCTCGTAGGTTCTCTCGACGGCAGCTAAGGTGAGCCTCTGAGTCGACTGCGCGAAGTTCGTATCAGCAAGAGTCCTCGAACTGCGTCTTAGGAAGCGTATGCACATCATCGTTCCCGCAACGCTCTTCTCACATTTTCGCCAAGTGTCACGCATTCGAGCGTCTCGTGTGGGCACAGCATAATGCCCCCTCCGCCCCGCGAGAGAAGCGTCTCGCGCCGCCACGGCGAACCGCCCACCCTCCCAATTTCGCGACCGTCTCCTCCGTTGCTTTCTTTCACCCTTCGTTCTAACCATTCTTCGCCCGGGTACAACGACGACGGCGACGCTGCTCCCTCCAAGAACTGGTGCCAAAGGCCTGCGACATAAAAAATAAGCCATTCCACTCAACGTGAAGTGCGCATCACTGATTCATCAATATAGGCGCTGGCGCCGTGATACGCTCACTTCCCCCAACGATGACGCTCTTCGGCGCTCAGTTTGCCACCTCTCTTGATAAATGGAACATAGGTTTCTCGAAAGCAATTCAAATTTCCTGCCTTCGCAGTGCTCGCCGAGCCCGCCGAGCGAGCTCAACTTCGTTCGTTATCGCGGTACGCCACCTGATTCTGGCAATTGCCTGAAATCATAGAGGGTTATGCGTTATTCGTTACAGCAAACTCGTTACAGCAAACTACGGCCACTAAAATGCTCTGCGCTTAAAAACGGAGGCAGGATGTAGTAAAAGATAAATACCATACTCCCTCTTTTTCTCATTTAAATCCCCCAAGCAGACTTTATTTTGCTACAAAAATTTGGGAACTTCCAAATCAACATTTGTGTGGGCCCTCAACTTCGCCAGCGAGGTGTGTCCTGCTTCCAAGTCATCTCTGCGCGTACGGTGACATCCGTATTCATGCACATGGCCACGTTATAGCACTCGGTTAGGAATTTTGTAGGCGCTTATGCGGTGTTTTCTTCTCAATTTCCCCTCGTTCTTGCCACTCCTAGTGTCTGTACTGTTTAATAGATAACTTTGGTCAGGTTAAGATATAGCCTCTATATGTCGCTTGGACGCCAATAAAAATATAAAAAGGGTGTGCCAACAGAACTGCTCCGCTATGGCCCTCGGGCACTGCAGTTAGAAATAAACACGTGGTGCCACGTAGTCGGGGAGGCGGCATTTTTTTTAAAGCAACATATAGATCAGTTCGTTTGGGAGTCCAATTAGAACGACAACAGGACAATTATTATACAAGTATCCACGACGTTTTAGAACATTCAATTTTGTTTTTTCAATATAAATATCCCGTTTGCAGGTTGTGTGGGAATACGACCTAAAATATTTTAGAAAGCGCACTTCTCAATAAAAGCCGACGAGAATACACGGATCAGCTGCTTGCGACACCGACGTAGGCAACGAATCGTCGCCGAGAAAACCATAAAGAAGCACAGAACTATACGTGCATTTTAGTACCTGCACGCTAGTTGCGTACGTGCGTACCTTACCACTGCGAAAAAGGGTGTGTTTCCGACAAATCAGAAAATGGGAATATTTTTGTAGCTATACCCCTTTAGCCCTCTGGTGTCCGTATGAGTTTGTATACGAATCCGGAAATACGTGGATTAACGCACGCATGGGGCTCCTGTGATGGAGTATTTGGCGACATACAGCGCCCCCTCGTGTCCGAAGCCTCTGCGTAGTAGAAAAGCAGACGACCCTCGCTGCCTTCCATGTTTTTATAAGCCAGAGGAAAAGTTAGCTGTGCTGCATTTAATGGCGTTGTATTGGATTTACATTACTGCCTACAAAAAAAAATCGCCCTTAAAGTAGTTGCAGAGTTAGGCAAAACAAAATATTATAGGCTACATCAAGCCGATTTATCGGCTTTCTTTTGAGCGAGCTTTCGCTATCGCCGCGACGGGGCACAGTATCGCCACGTCGGGTGGTCTAACCAGAGGAGTGAAACTTCCTATACCTTGCATGGGACGCGTTATTTGCTCGCAGCGCCGGACCAACCCCTGGTGTTTGGGGGCGGCACTAAAAACATGGCGGCGGGTTGTAGATATGCATTGGGAGACGCCCTCTTGATGAGGACTGAAAAGCCGAGCGGGATGGTTGGGGGAGGGGGCGATTTAGCGCCAATTCAAAAGACGTTCAGATGGCCAGCGCCCGACATTGTTCCAGTTGCGTAACCCGTCACATTACCAAAAGGGCAATTGTTTTGTTTTGATTCATGAAGTTTAGCGGGTGCACTTCTTTTTGCACCTCGTATTCTAAGTAGGACGTTGTTTTGGTTTATTAGTAGACACAATCTAGACAAGAATAAAGAGTGCAGTTTTCTTAATGTTTATTACCTAAATGTACCATTCATACAGTAAAAACACAACTGAATGTTTTCCGCTGTTAGTCGCATACAAAAGTGTAGGGCACATGGTCGCGTGCTAATAACCAGGTATCCAGCCAGTCCATATCCGACCATTGCCTTGTTTGTCTAAGGTCCGCGTAGTCTCTGCTGGTGAAATAGGCAGAATACAGCTGGTAGCTGCTGTGGGTCGGACGAGGTAGTAAATGAGCCAGTTCCTGCCTTCTCGCACACTGGAGCCAAACACGAGATCTGGAACATGAATAAGCACGTGTGTATATTTGTGTTAAAATGAATACCAGCTTTTATCATGTTTCGGCCGCACATACGATAGATTTGAGTGAAAACGGGCATCTTTATTCGAAATAAATGTTTTCTGATATATTAGGAGTCTTTCTTCCTTCAATTGATTTTGGCTACAAAGGCGGCTTGTGACAACACCAATCGCAAAGGAAATTTTTAACTTAAGATCAGCCTTTATTATTAAGGGACGAGGATACATTTTTCTGTCGGTGCGATAATAATATTTGGTGGCGAGGACCCACCTTTCCGCCTAATCAAAAATACACTTCTGGAGACAAAAGCAGCCATCCCACACCAGGTTTTCTAAACTATTAATTATTCATGTATACTTTCTCGCGCTATGTATTCCTCAGCTATGTCTCGGGCCCCGCAGTAAACCGGGTATAAACACCTTATTTAAAAACCTATAATAAATTACTAGATAGGTTAAGCCTGCACTGTCTAATTATGTATTCACGAGGGCGCGGGTTCGATTCCGGGCAGCGGCAGCATCTTTTCTGATGGAGGCGATAATAAAAAAACGCCCGTGTGTACGAGATTTCCGCGCACGTTAAGAGCCCCAGGTGGAGAAAATTAATCCGCAGCCCTCTACTACGGCGCACCTCAACGCCTGCGTTGCGTCGGCGCGTTAAACCCTGCAATCAATCAGTCAAATTATTTACCGGCTTATAGCTGTAACTGCGTTCTTGTCTTGTGAATATATCGTTCCTGTCCTCAAAGCTGAAACTCGAAGCACGGAACTAAAGCGTGAATTAGTAATTATAAGTCCTTAGATAACACTTATGATTGTATTATAAACATATAAAGTAATTGCTTAGTTTGCATATTTATTGCTGCAAATTCATTCTCCGATATGCCATGGATTCACGTGAAGACAAAATGCACAACACACAATTGAAACACATTAAAATAATTTAGGCAGTGTCTATTCTGCCGGCAACCGGGAGAATTTCTGAAATTAGTTTCTGCCGGCAGTCACGTCCAATTGGCTCTCCGAAGTCACGTGACCAAGTGCCGGGAGAATTCTTTTTTATAATTATCCCATCTGCCGTTAGAAATCTATGACGCAATTTTTCACGGCAGCCTGACTGCCAATAGGAGACTGGTAATTTAATTACGCCGGCGGGACTTCTCCCCACTGAAATCGCGATCGTTCGATAGTCGCGCGCAAGCGCTTTCAGTAGATGCAAAACTTCGTTGAATATTCGGGAAAATGTTTGGGATTAGTTGTTCCAGTGCGCCCATTCAACGTCGGCATGCGCAGTTATCTGTGTGTGCGGGGGGGGGGGGGGGGGCAGGATGGGGGGTTGCTTGACCCCCATGTGCGGCCGCTCGATCTTTGGGCAGAGCCCCGCAGAGGTGGCAGAATGAGCTGCCTGCACAGGCTGCTATCGTTTCCGGTAACAGTTTTATGAGAGTAGAGTTGAAAAGTTTGTGGCTGAATATTAAGCTGTGTACATTCTTGGACGATCATTTTCGGGAATATTTATGCGAGGACACAGCCAACCACATTCAGCTGTCTACGAGCCATAAGGGTAATCGCTCATACACGCCAGCATTAACCTCAAATCGATACAATAATTACCCTGCTCATCGGCAAGCTGCATTGTAAACTTTGAGCACCCTGAGCCCACCGTTAACAGGTCTGTATGTTAGCTGAAGCATACATTCGTGTCTAACATGTCGTTTCTTCGTCGTGTTTCCGTGAACGCCAGTAACGCGGCATTGGGAAGTAGTATTTACTCAACACGTTAGGCAACTTGAAGCATAGAATAATATTGTAACGGTAAACCAATTCTGCAACATTGGCTTGGCCAAGTGGATTGGATCAGCTGAAGAGGAGAAAGAGGATGCGGGAGCTGGGCTCTCTGGACAAGAGGAAGAAGAAGCCGGACCACTGCTCGCGTCGTGCTCAACGGTGCTTGACTTTTCCCAGCCTTCGGAGCCTGCGCTCTTGCCTTGATAAATCCCTCCCGGACGTAACAGTTTGGTGAGGTGCGGGTACGTAGCGACGACGGAACTCCCAGACTTGCGCTGAAGCCGACGCGTTGCGGGCCTACCACCAGCGCCAGATACCATGCCACCGGCTGCGGACAGCCGTCTTCCCAACTCTCCGCCAATGGCCAGCTGGTATCTGCAACGAGAACCACGAAACTTCTGTGGGTACGCTGAGGAAGACGTTGAAGAATGGCTCACCCATTACAGGCGGGTGAGCCGATGCAATCACTGGGATACACCTGCTCAGCTCGCTAACGTCGTTTTCCCTGGATGAAACAGCGCTCACTTGGTTCGAGAACAACGAAAGCAAGTTCACAACTTGGGACCGCTTCGTTGAAGAAATCACCGGTCGCTTCGGCGACCCCGCCGCAAAAAAAGAAAAGGGCCGAACAGACGCTGCTTCAGCGGGCGCAAATTCCTGGCGAGACGTGTACCACCTACATCGAGGAAATATTAAAGCTCTGCCGAGTTGTCAACCCGCAAATGTCGGAGGAAGACAAGGTAGGCCACCTCTTGAAAGGAATCGCAGGTCTATCATTTTCTGATAGGAAGAGAGAAACTGGAGTCAGCAGCGGACGTCATTCAGCAATGCCGCACATCTGAGGCATTGAAGCTGCGTCGCATTGCGCCAAAATTTGGTCGCTTGGCTAACGTGACTACCGTCGCCAGTGTTGACGACTGCCCACCATCTGACTTGGCCGACACCATTCGCCACATTGTGCGCGAAGAGCTGTTGCGACATCAAGAATATCGGGAAAGTTCCGACCGCGGCCGTAAGCGCGAAGGCTCATTGACAGAACAGGTGCAAACGAACGCTCTTCAGCCCTACAGCGCTGTTATCAACGACCAAACCTTTGCCTCCCGGATTGATAGTCCTAGGCGGGGTGGTAGCCGCATCCTCACTGACCGCATCCGCGAGGGCCCCGTTTGCTACTTCTGTGGCATTACCGGCCACATCTCCCGCTACTGCCGTCACAGACGCCAGGCGACAAGGTACGAACCACCACGCACGTTCTACCGCTCGGAGGCTGACGATTCACACTACAATGGTCACTATCCGAGAGGCTCTATTCCTAGAGGACAGCCGCCCGCGCGTCATCATTCGCCCGCTTCAGACCGGAGTCTTACACCTCCCACATTCCGCCAGCGACGTTCGCCTTCGCCTCGGCGCAGGTCGCCGCCGCCGGAAAACTAGATGGCGCGATCAATGGAGGTGAGGTCGCTAAGGAAACTGCGTCTAAGATTCTCCTCACCGGACTGCCTTCAACAGATTTACATTCGCCTGTCCTCATGCTAAAAAACAAAGTTGAAATTGTGGTTGATAATGTTCGAACAATGGCCTTAGTAGATACGGGTGCAACAGTGTGTTTGATGAGCGTTGATTTTAAAAAGAGGCTTGGACGTAAGGTAATGTTTACGTGGGACAAGGTGGTTACATTTCATGGTGTGGGTGGTGAGTGGCTGCACCCTCTTGGAGTATGTTCAGTGAATATCTCTTTCGGCGGCCACTTATTCAGAGCAGAGCTTACTGTGCTCCCGCGGACTACACATGACGTCATCTTGGGAATCGACTTTTTGAAGCAGTGTGGTGCTACGATTGACTTTAGAAGCAGAGAAATTTTTATAGACGGCACTGCCTTATCTGTGCTTGTTGAAAACCCTGCTGGCCACCAGACCGCTGCATTGGACACATTTTGCGTGTTGGAGGACACAATCATGCCAGCACGATGTGCCCTTTTTGTCCCAGTATGGTCCTGCGGAGCCCGAAATCGTGAAATTGACGCTTTAGTGGAGCCCATTTCCGAAAATGGTGCCGAGAAAAACGTCGTCGTTCCTCGCGCGGTTGTTACCGTTGTCCATGATCACTCTACGTTGTGGACTGTCAACTACTCCAGTGAGCCCGTCGTGTTGTCAAGAGGTCTCAAACTTGCCCACGAGATTCCGTATGCGTCCCCTTTAATAGCAGTTCTTAACGACGAGTTGAACGCATCCGTTAATACTTGCCCAGTGGACCCCTCCAAGTTCCTACACATGATTAGCGAGTCACTTCAACCAGATGAACGCCGTTCCCTAGCCGATCTTCTGTCCAAGCATGCAAGTGTTTTCGACTTCTGTCACAAGCAACGGCATTTTCCAATTCCGCCAAATCGCACTCAGCATTCAATCCATACTGGGGGAGCAAGACCAATCCGTCAGAAGCCTTACCGCGTTTCCGCGCCAGAGGGACGCCTAATCAACGCCCAAGTCCAGGAAATGCTAAGAAATGGCGTAATTCGAGAATCATGCAGTCCTTGGGCAGCACCTGTCATACTCGTCAAGAAGAAGGACGGCTCATGGATATTTTGCGTCGACTATCGACGCCTCAATGCTGTAACTAAGAAAGATGTCTACCCGTTACCCCGAATCGACGATGCCATTGATTGTTTTCATTCAGCTTCCTATTTTTCCTTTTTCCTCCGTTGACTTGAGATCAGGATATTGGAAAATTCCCAGTGATAAGGAAAAAACTCCCTTCGTAACGCCTGACGGATTGTTTGAATTCAACGTAATGCCCTTTGGACTTTGCATTGCTCCGGCCACCTTCGAGCGTTGTATGAACAGCGTTTTGCGCGGCCTCAAGCGGGAAATCTGCATGTGCTACCTCGACGATGTTGTAATTTTTGGCCGAACGTTCAGTGAGCACAACAGTCGCTTGGTTACTGTCTTGGACTGCTTGGAAAAGGCTGGTTTAGTACTAAATTCGAAGAAGTGCCTATTCGGAGACCGCCAAACGCTTGTGCTGGGCCTCTTGGTCGATAAGGACGGGTCAGACCAGACCCACGCAAAATCCAAGCAGTCAGTGATTTCAAAGAGCCGCATTCTGTCAAGGAGCTACGAAGTTTTCTTGGCCTCTGCTCTTATTTTCGCCGGTTCATACCTCGATTTGCAGACACAGCCTATCCCTTGACATCACTACTGGAGAAAAATGTTCCATTCACGTGGGCTTCTGAATGGGACGCCGTGTTTTGCCAGCTCAAGCTCCTTTTGTCGTCGGGGTCCATACTTCAAAACTTTGACCCCTGAGCTCCTACATAGGTTCATACCGACGCCAGCGGTATAGGAATAGGGGCGTGCTAATTCAACGCCATTGTGCTAATGAACATGTTATTGCCTACGCCAGTCGGGCACTGAGTAAGTCAGAAAGGAACTACACAGTTACAGAACAGGAGTGTCTCGCTGTCGTCTTCGCCACGCAGAGATTCCGCTCCTATCTCTATGAACACCCGTTTACCGTCGTAACTGATCACCATTCGCTATGCTGGCTCGCCAACCTTCGGGATCATTGCGGTCGCCTTGCACGCTGGGCCCTGCGTCTGCAAGAGTATACCTTCACCGTATCGTACAAGAGCGGCCGTAAGGATGCGGACGCGGACTGCCTTTCTCGCCTGCAACTGGAAACCACGAGCTGTGATGACAACAGTTTCGACAACTGTCTTGCTTCTTTGTCAACACCATTCCCCGATCTCTCCACTTTTAAGATAGAACAGCGCCGGGACAAGAGTCTGCAGCCCTTGTTCAATTGCGCCCTTGCCGACAGGCGTGATACCCACTTCTGCGTTGGCGACGGCCTACTATACAAAAAGAACTACTCTGCAATTGGTTCCAGCCTTTTGCTTGTGGTACCGCAAAGCCTGCACAACAGCATTCTAAATTTCATGCACGACAATCTTACGTCTGGACATATGGAATTCGCCCGTACACTTCACCGCGCCAAACAACGTTTTTACTGGCAAAATATCCGCAAAACCACAGAAAAGTATGTTGCCACTTGTATACAATGCCAGCGGCACAAGCTACCCGCTGCCACTCCGGCAGGAAGGCTTCACCCTCTGAATCCGCCCACTGCCCCTTTCGAAAAGGTCGGCATCGATTTACTGGGCCCATTTCCGCGCTCATCGAATGGTAATCGTTGGATTATCGTGTGTGGCGACTACCTGTGACGTTACTCTGAGAACGCCGCGCTACCATCTGCTACTGCTGCGGAAGTGTCTCTGTTCCTGCTCCGCAATATACTTCTTCGTCATGGACCTCCCTGCGTCATCATAAGTGACCGTGTACGTCAGTTTACAGCGGACGTCATTGAAGAGCTCCTTCGCGTCTCTCAAGTGGAGTTACGGCACTCTACCCCATACCATCCTCAAAGGAATGGCCTCACCGAGCGAACGAATCGAACACTGTCCAATATGCTAGCAATGTACGTAGCCTCCGACCACAAAAACTGGGACGATATCTTGCCGTTTCTTACGTATGCCTACAACACCGCCAAGCATGAAACCACCGGATACAGCCCTTTGTTTCTTCTCTATGCACGCCAACCTCGCTGCTGCCTGGACACCATCTGATCTTTTGCTGAACACGACGAGGCTTCAGTGGCTAAGACGCTTTCCCTTGCCGAAGAGGCCCGTAGGCTTGCGCGCCTACGCAGGTTAGCCTCCCAAGACAGCTATAAACAGCGATATGACCGTCGCCACCGGGACCTCCCTTACGCCCCAGGTATTCTAGTCTGGCTCTGGACCCCACAGCGCCGACGCGGCCTCTGCGAAAAACTTCTCGCCCATTACACTGGTCCCTTTGTTGTTGTGAAACGTATTGGCGAAGTTAATTACGTGCTGTCACGCCTAACCACCACTGGTCGACCGTCGAAGACGACCCAAGTTGTACATGTGGCACGTCTTAAACGCTACAACTCCCGTACCACACAGTGACTTGCCCGGAGGGCTTCGTCTGAGACGGTGAAAGTGTAACGGTAAACCAATTCTGCAACATTGGCTTTTCCAAGTGGATTGGATGAGCTGACGAGGAGAACGAGGATGTGGGAGCTGGGCTCTCTGGACAAGAGGAAGAAAAAGCCGGACCGCTGCTCGCGTCGTGCTCAACGGTGCTTGACTTTTCCCTGCATTCGGAGCCTGCGCTGTTGCCTTCAGAAATCTCTCCCGGACGTAACAATATACACAGTTGCATTATTTCACTGCAGTCGACTTCGTTAGAAAAACTATGAAGCTGCGTCAGCACTCGCATAAGCAACTAAAGAAAAAACATGGAGCAAACTTTTTATTGCACAGTCCCTTGCCCCTCCCGAAAATCAATTCACAAATGAAGGGAGTTAGCTCTTCCTTCCAAGAAATACAGTTTACAGAAACAGCATTGAGCAAACTTTTCTATTGCACAGTCCAAAATAATTATCCCGCACAGTCCTCCAAGAATAATTCAATAATGAAAATAATCAGCACTTCCTTCAAAGAAAAACATATGTACACTCTACAGAAAGGCAAATTGAACAGAGTGAACAATTAGCACCACTTTGTACGAGTGATGGCCGTGCATGGGCCATATTTTCCAGAGCTTTGACTTGGGATTCTTGGCCAACCCAACACACCGAAGATGGTGCCACAAGAAACACCAGCCGCAAAGAATGGACTCATTTTGATCTAATTCTGTCTCGCACTCAGCACACTTCCAATCCTCTTCTTTTTTGATGTAAGTGACCAATACTACAGCTTCCCAGAAAAAGCGGCGCACAATGTTTACCTCTACCATCTCATCACGAATGCCATCGTGCACTTCCTTTGGCCTCGCTTCCACACAGTCCTCATCAATTACCTTCCCCTTGATAGCTTCTCCTGCTGTTTTCGCCCCATACGAGCTAAGTTAGCACGGCTAGCTTTTGCTCGTTTACTGCCAGCTCGGAGAATAGTGTCTCCCTTTCTGTTCGCTTCCGCTTTCGCGGGAGCCCAACGACAGTGAGCATACGCCCCTTTGAACGCCCACATCTCTTCATCGCAATGGGCACTTTGATGTTTGCAACATTGCTGGTTGTAGTGCAGGCTTGCGGGAGAGAAATTTCATCTCTGCAGGTTTCCACCTGTGCATTGCTGGGTGGGGTACATAAGCACTCGGCGATGTCAATATTTTCTTCCGGGAGCTCCTCACAAGGTCCTTTCTCTTCAGCAGCTCTGCGCAGTGCAATCTCCTGCATGTCTTCTGCACTTGTAGGCTCAGCCGCAACAACAGCTTTAAGGTGATGTGAGGGCCTATGTACGGAGATGTCCACTTCGTGACCATTCTTCCACTACTCTAGAATAGTCTCTAGAAGAGACAGCCTCTCTTTAAACGTGTTTGTGGAGCATTCTGATGCCATTCTTGCCAGCTTTGATGCAACACCAGCGGCGTTTTTGAACTTTTGGTGTGCCGACAATGTGTTTTCGTTGCTGCGAGTGCTGACTTGCACATCCACCTTGTCACCACACACATTGTCCTGCCTTAGCCGGCTGTTTCCTATATACACATCCACGAACCAGCGTCCAGCACAGTCCCTTATCATACTTTGGCATGTTTGATGCCTCGCGTAGGACAAAGATATGTTGACAGAGCAACAGCATGGCTTTTCGGAAAAAGCAACAACAATCTGCAGTGGTCGCACTAGCCTTGTTATCGGCAATGGCACAGCTGATTTCGTGTTTAGCCGCAACTGAGGCACAGAGCTCTTGGCTGACATAACGAAATACATAAGGCATCAGCAGGCTTGTGTACATCTTGGCTGCTTCATCTCCATTTGGCACTACTGGGTTCTTTTGGACCATACCTGCTGCTTTGTTTGCTTTTTCGTTGCGGTGTGTGCGGACGATTGCAAAGAATCGCTCAACAGACAATTCAAGCCAATTGAAGCGTTCTACAAGCTGCTTCAACTTTGAGATCAAGCACTCTGCACGGTTGTTAGTCGAGTTGAAAAAGTTACCACTTGACCACTTAAGCCCCAATATCCATTCAGCATGAATGGTGTGCCAGTTTGTTGCAAAATAATCCACTACTCTTGGGGCCACTGTTTTCTGGAGCAAGGTGAAGAGCTCATTGTAGGCATCTTCACTTTTCGCGTAAATCATCTGCTGCAAAAAATCTAATGCCGCCTCCTGCTCACCTTTTGAAATTCCCAACTTCTGCATGCTCACTTCTCTATGGAAAGCTTGTAGAACATGGAAAGCACATACGTGAAGTGCCGACGATGGAAAAAGCTCACTTATGACGGGTCGTTCTTTCACGCCTTTGTCCGCCATGGTCACCCTCACAGAGTCCAAATTGTGGTTCAAATCTCTGAACACCTCAAAAAACCAGCAAAGAGTACGGGCATCTTCAGATGCAAACAGCCCAGCAGCGACAATCTCGCTTTCACCATTACCATTTTCAATGATGACCAGAAAGCACGACATTCCTGTCTCAAGCAACTTGTTGGTCGCGTCGATGAATATTACTTCGGGCCAGCAATGAAATGGTTTCTTCATTTCTTCGTCTTGAAAGTAAACAGCTTGGAGGTCGCTGTTTTCACCAGTCAGCAAACGAACTGTTGCCTGATGCGTTTCTTTCAGCATGCGTACAACTTCAGGCAAGTTCTTCCTCGGTTTCAACAATTTTTCTTTCGCGGTGATATTTTAGAGATCCTTGAGAAGTACAGCACCGCTGCTCTCGTTTTCCATTTGCTCTCTCACCATCACATTGTTGGCCTTCAACTTCAGCATTTCGCGAGCCTTAGCTTGAAGATCTGGTGCCAGTCTTCTCTGTTGTGGTAGGTATCTGAAAAGTTCCTTGTCTACAGGGTGATTGTGCGCCAAGTCGAAAGACCTCACTTCCAGGAACCGCCCCTCCTTTTCAGCTGCAATGTAGACGTTAAAGTTGCAGTCTTGCTTGAACATCCTAAGAAAAACGATGAAAGAAAAACAAGGGTAAGCATTAAAAGGACTAAGCTACACTAGCAACTTATGGATGAGGAAGTTCAACAGTGCTGCATAAGTCTATCTCATCGAGTGTAAGTTATGGCAGTATGAATGTTTAACAAAGAAGCCGGAGCATTGTTATTCTATTCAGGGTAACTATTAACCACTGGTAAGGTGTCATGAATGCATTTTAAGCTAAATAATGGCGCCCCCCAGCTATGAACATTTGTTTATTTTGGTCTTCCAGGTACATCACTATATCTCGTAGACGTGAATTATAACCGCAAACTTATGGAACTTGGCGCTATATATCATAGGCGCGAATTATAACCGCGAACCTATGGAATGGGGCAATCACGATTAGGGTATAGGCGGGCAGCAAACACTACTTTTTTAATTAAAGCTACCTGCGTGACGACACCGTGTCGTTCAGTAGGAATTAGCGGATGCTTACATTTGCATGTGATCCAGCAGCTGCTGTATAGTACCAGGACAGTTCAGGCATAAAAGTACAAGCAAACAGCGCGAGATATATGAAATCTGTGTGTAAGTACTTACGACGATTTCTGTGCGCCCTTGTTCGTGCTGACAAACTTCGCGCCGCCATAGATGCAACAGTACCGAATCTGATAGTACTTTAGTCCCTCGGATATCTTGCTGGCAAGCTTTCCTACGCGCTTTTTCGTCACCGCAATGGCTCTTGCATCCCTCTCCCATAGCTGAACGCAGTTTTCTTCGCTGTACTGCGTGATCCGCGCTTCCAATTCATCAAAACTGCGGAAGCGAACTCCGATCGCAACTCGCACTTTGCCGGTATCCGTCTCCTACATTTGCGAAGCACTCGAGCGTGGCGTCACGTAATTATCAATTACGGGCAAACAAATACTGCTGCAAAGCAGCAAAACATAGTTGTAGGGAACGCGACGAAATATCTGTTCACGCACGGGCAAGCAAGCAATGAAGAAATGGAGCTACGGGCCTTTTTCTCTCCGGCACTTTGTCATGTGACTTCCGAGAGCCAATAGGAAGCAACTTCCGGCCGAAACCCCCTTTAACAATTCACCAGGTTCCCGGCAGAATAGACACTGCCAACAATTTATGTATACACTACATAGTTAACATAAAACTAACAACACGATATAAACCAATCGATCCACCCTTTTAGCCAAAAGTTTAAAGGGACACTGAAGTGAATTTGTCAAGCTCCCGTTTTCGCTTGCACTGTGAAGACTGGCTCAAATTTGCACACTTTTCATCATTTATCCGGTTGACAAATCGGTAATTATTTTACAAAGCGCGAAAGAATAAAAACTACCATGCGCGGTTTGCGGCGGCCGCACAAACTAAGCTGTGACGTTTGGAGGAGGGGGCGCCGTGATTGGACGATGCCCAAGGTTAGCAATCAAACAAGTTTCGGTTTCGGTCTGTAAAACAACATGTTTGACATTCGATGGCGTCGTTGGATGGGCATTCTCAATATCCCAGTTATCGTAGTACCGCGCTTCTGCCATGTTGTCGGTTGTAAAATGCATAAGATAAGCCTCCCAGGACGGCTTGGAATCGTAGCATTCACTATCTGAGGTCTACTCAGTGCATGAACGCCCTCCGCGTCCCCGCAGACGCTCAAATGCATGCGCTTTTCCCCCATATTTGGAGCTTAACTCGCTCATGCCTGTATCGTAAAAAGCGTGTTCGCACCAGGCCAAGGGTCTGTTGATTCTGGCCTGTGCCCACTGCCCGCAAGCAGTCGGTGCTTATGGCAACAGCACGCCAACGAGAACTCGCTAGCGCGGCAGTGCCAGCCTGCGCAAGTTCTGTGGACTAGTTCGTGGAGCAATGAACTTTGCGGCCCAAAAAAAGGTGAACTCAGTATAGAAAACATCGGCGAAAAACAAAAAAGTTAACTCATAAAAAAAAGCATGTACCCGCGGCGATTCGAACTTGTGACTTGCAAAACACCTGCGATGACATACCTAGCACCCCAGACGACTAGGCCACAGGGAGCCGCTGGCGGAGATGGAAAAGATAAGGTATATAAGGTATAACCAGTTTACACTTTTATTTAGTTTTAGTATTTCAAGCAGCTTAGGTGACTATTTGTTGTATTGCGCTCGTGCAGTAAGCGTCCCCCGAGTTTCCACAATAGCTCACGTCTAGCAAACCATTTCGTAGACGGGAAAGCGTTCGCAGATGCGTAGTCGTGCTGCTGACCGCTCTGCTTGTTCGCCCAGCGCAAAAAAGTGCTTCCCGCACCCTAGTTTTACTCTGTACGGTAAAAATATCAGTTGATTTTATTTCCTTAGTACCTATATTGACTTCGCTCACTCTTCTCCCCCTTCAAGAGGACTTATATTTTCCTACTGGCGTACCAGTCAGCGAAGCATCGCATGTGCGCTTGTGCAGCGCTTGTGTAAAGCGACCTTGACTTGGAGCTAGATACAGTGTACAAACTAACGAAGTAAATAAAGGCGCATTCTTCCATTCCCAAACGTGTTGTGGCTTAGTTTCAACTGATCGAGCGAATTGCGACGACCCGTTGGCGGCCGGCGTACTAAACGGTGGGCCGACTGACTCGGTCGCGGAAGGTCGGCGAGCCGTGTAGTAGCGCAGCCAATTGTCAGCTCCTCTCCTGCTGACGTCACACGAAAACGCCACAGAAAATGGGCGAGCGTAAAGAGAGGAGGACAGCATTTTCGAATTGATTTTACTACTAAATAAATTCGCGTAAACGCGCACAGAGTGGTCGAAACAGGGCCCAGGGACTCCGGACTACAGTTTGCGCTCGTAATACCGCATTGTTTACAAATCACTTCAGTGTCCCTTTAAGGGAGGTACCTCCCTCCAGCTGTGGACATCAATAGGCTGCTAATAATAACAACAATAATACTGATAAATATAATAATCGCCATTATAATATAATAAAAAAACAACGCGTGCTACGAAAACAAATTAAACACAGGCAATCAAGAGATAATAAAAACAGTGCAGATAAGCTCACACTGTTCCATTAGTTATTGTATATGTTGCCTCATATACATTTTGCTGCATAGCGTCCATTCAATTAAGCTAATATGCGAAATACACGATCGAAATGCATAATTTATTAACGGACGTGTAAACAAACGTGTGTAGCTAATGTAGTCATTGGAATAATGGATAGATGCTCTGCCACGCATTTCATGCGTAATTCAAGAGGAAAAGAAGACAATCATAATGTAATAAATAAATAGCGCTTGCGTATGCTCACTTAAATTATAAACATACTGCTGAAACGATATCCTGCTATGTCGTGCAAGCGTAGAAAAGCAAAACGAGCAGCATGCAGATCATACCTTTCGTCCACCGGGATTTAAAAAAAAATTTATGATGGCCTGCTGGGAAGAATTTTCACACCACTCAGTACAGCACGATCTGTAATAACGGCGCGAATCTATTCATGCGTAATTTTCGATGAAACAAACTTTACGATGGTAAAAACAGCCCTCAGAGCAGAGTGGATCGTAGTGTACCTATGGGCGCGACAACAACCTATACAAAAATGCCATATATGGCCACGTCAGGAATTGTGCATATAGGGCCATATATGCGTGTGCCATATAGGCCATATATGGCCTCATATGCCCAGTTCCTGACGTGGCCATATATGGGTGAAGCCATTGTTGGGTACGCCATATATCGTGGCCTAGTAATATATATGGCTATATATGGATTGAGCTTACGACCATGTGGATGGCATATATCATAACCTTCAGTTAACAGCATCAATTATTGCTGCACCCCAAATGCTGACAAACACTTCATCGCATACCTTCCATATTTTATTACAAAAACTGCTGCGCGTGCAGGCGAATTAAGGTGGCGGCAGGTTGCTTTGTTGTGGTGACAGGTCAGTGGCTGCATTCTTCTTGGCCAGCTTGGGCCCCTTTGATGGAAGCACAAGTCTCTCTGTGCATTTATTGAGACTTACCTCTTGTATTTAGCTTTGCCTTTCCTGAACCCTCAAAATGAAATGAAACAAATAGAAGTATCAGTAGCCAATGTTCAGGCTCTTTTTTCATTATTCCTGAAAATAAATTCCGTAAAAATTACTGTCACCACCTCAAGAGGGCCTGAATCATATTCTTCCCTTTGGAGCTACTTTTTTTCTGCCTTACACTCTCACAACAGCATACACAGCAAAATTGTAATTAATGATGCTGAAAGATAATTCCTTGCAATTTTGTCACCATGGTCCATGTTAAAACCTTCATGTAACTTTTATAAAATCAATGTTTAAATCAATGTTTATAAAATGCTTAAATCAAGAAATCCCAATTTGCACTATTCAGCATGAGTTTTAAACAAATGCACTTCAGCTAATCACAGAGAATTTTTTCTGCTCATGTAGATAAGAAAAAAGCGGCCCAAAATGGCATCAATTCCTGCATTGAGAGGTGTCTGCTGGATGGCTGGAATGTGCAAAAGTTCGGCTTTTAAACCCTTTCTGGAGAATGTAATGAGACAAAAAGCACCTCATTATTCTACCCCACTGTAGTGCTAACACCGAAAACAACAAACAGAAATGACCGAAAATTCATCACCAAAATTCAGCAGGAGAGCATGCTCATGCAGGGGGCACATATCTAGGGCAGATTGGACATGGCGGTAGTGCTACTAGGATTTCATTAGCATGCATTGATATTCACCGACTTTTCTTTAAAGTATAAGTGAAAACCCCGTAAATTATTATTTGTTAAGACGTTTAAGCTATATTTAAATGCCCAGTGGAGGACAGATGAACGACGCAATAACAGACGCTAATATAGCGAATTAATAGCTGTAGCGAACTTAATACGAACTTTGGTTGGTCACGCTTCAATTCAGTGGCACATTCTTTTTATAACAAAACTTAAATATTAGGCCGTGTGCTATATCGGCTGTAATAAAGCAATATCTGGCTAGCACGGGGCTCAAAACTGGGAAGCTACCATATAGAAGTGAAATAAAAAAAAAATTAAGATACCACTATAGATACTTGAAAAAACTACTTCAGTATAATGTGCTGCTGGGCTAGTTGGTGCATTATGTATCACGAAAATTAGCATCGTCCGTCTTCCTTCGTTTGTCTGTGTGTCCATTTAGCGCAAGTTTGAAAAAACACCCGCCGTCCAAAACAGCACAAGTAGAAAACGCCCTTCCGTGCGTGGGCACTGTGAAAATCTTCATCCTAATCCGTGCTGTGAAAAGCCACCAGAGAAAGACCATCTCCTTCAAAAAAATACGAACACAAACCTGTTTTGCCAAACAAGCGATGCTGTTGTTTTTTCACGTTCTCATGTTCCGGCCAATTACCCAGCGAACGCATTTAAACGTTTACTTTCGCTGCCCGATGGAGTGATAAAAAATGCCTTATCTTCAGTGACGTATATAATGCAGCAAGCAGCCGCGCGATAAAGCGGTTTCAGAAAGAGTTCCCCCTAAGTGCGAAGAATGCGAGGGCGCGTCAGCATCCCAACAAACCTCTGTGCATGCGCTGAGCGGAGCACGCTCCCGTGTTTACTGACACAAAGCATTCGACTTTACCTCCGCCGAACTAGTGACCCGCACTGTTTTTGAAAAATAGATGCTGGAAAAGGCGATAAAACAGGGAAACACTGAGTGTCCAGGTTAACAGCTGTGAAGAAAACTAAGCGTCACCACCCTTACAACTTTTGGAAACGCATTAGCTACAACCTCAAAACGTATATACGAGAACGACAAATTACCGAGAAGAAGCCCTTACGTTAATAAGATTTTCTTCAGCGGAAAAGGAAACGGAGAAGGTAGCTGTAAAACAGCGCTTCTATTAAAACAAGTTGGTTTGCCGCGTCAACTTTTCGAGAGAATTCGGAAGCGTAAATCATCGTGTGATAGAATGCTTCAGACGCGCCACCCAGATTAAGCGAGTCTTGAACCAAACGCTGGTTCCACTGGTTCTATCGTATTTTTACCGATCGAGGCTCGACAATCAGTTGTTTTGGTACACTTGTACCCGCGAGAGCGAAGGCCACTGGCTTGATCTGTATGCGTGGCTACACGGGTATTATCCTCATCCACGAAGTGAAATTCGAAACCTAGAAAAAATATTACCTCCAATAAGCAAAGCCTTCGGTGCTTCACATACAAAAGTGCGGCTTGGGAGCCATTTACACGTGCACGTGTGTCCTCTTGAAATGAGAGCGAAATTCTATACCAAAATGAGAAAAAAAAGCTTACCCTGGAATTCTTGATGACAGTGAGGCTTTCTCGCGGCACCGTGTGTATCCATGCATGCCTCAGTCTTTCTTCCCTCGGGAACTTGAACACGTGTACCTTCGTGTCCACGGTGTAGTCGCCGCGGCATCGTCGTACATAGCACTTGCACGGCATCTCAGCGTACTTCCTTTGACATTGTCAAAATTTGCAGACGCGGAGACACTCACAGAAACACGCAAAAAAACAAGCGACTCGACGGTGAAGAGACGCACGTGGAAAAAGACACGTCGTGGAATGCCGAATCTGCGGGACAGCAGGGGCACCCTGCAGCCAAACGTGTGATTCCGAGATGTCGCGGAGGGGTGATTGCCTCCGTGGGGCTCGTGAGTGCGAGCGGAAAGGGCGGAGAACTGTGGCTTTCTCCCTTTCTAATCGTGGTATGTATACGAACCCACCGCGAGCTGCCAAAAGAAAAAAAAGAAAAACGTCCAAGGCTAGACAGCATAGCCGCTCCCCAAGCGGAAAGCTGAGGGGTGCTCCTCTGTTTATTTTGCCGGAGACGCCTTCCAAGAATAGCGGACCGGCATCCCGCGTTTGCTCAGATCGCTGCTAAGAAAAGGTCCTTTGTTTTAAAGATGCCATGGGCTGTAGGGCTATTTGAGTTATCTGAATCACGCGCCACGCACGTCGTGCTTTAGCGACCGCGACATTGGGTAGGCGCAGCAGGCGGCGCCGCTTCGGCACCATGCTCTAGCTATCGCTAACCTATCGAGTAGCTTCACTGTATAGCGTCCCCGATAAACATGCATGCTCCAGGGTTGCCCCCAAAACCGGCGCGGTGCACAATGCCCCGCCATGGTGCGCACCGGCACGGGCCATTAATGGAGGACAAATTAAGTGGTTCTACCCAAATGCCATCTCGTTAGCTATGAAAGCAATTCCTAAATGCTTTCACAATGGCAATGAAGTAGCGTAATATGACACAGCGCTACTAAAGAGAGATATTTATTAAGAGGCGATAATTTTATGCACAAAAAGCCATATCTTTCTCAAACTGGAAAAAAATCACGATAGCAGAAGACTTCTAGGCAAGAGTGTATCTTGTGAACATTATCTTTGTCCACTGAACGCAATTTTAAACGTACTCGCGAGAGTGCTCCAATTAATAACCAGGTTTCAAACTTTGAAATGCCACCTCTACCTATTTTTTATACTGCAAATATCTTTTTTCGGGTAACTAATTAAGCCTGTTAACTGCAAAAGGTTTTTTCCCAGCAAGCATAGCGAGCTGTTGGACGATGCCGTACATAAATGCTGTGTTGAAAGAGAAGGATTAAAAACTGTTTGTTATGCTGCTGTATATGACAAATAAAGAACTAAGGCTGCTGCAATATATATAATTGCAGTTTTGAAGAACGCAAGGAAAGATCTCTGTATAGTAAAAAAAATCTATCAGCTTCCTAACTTGGCAATAAAGAGAAAGTGTTTTCTGGGAATTTAAAACGTAAGGGAGTTCATATGCCTGTGATTGTTAATTAAATATAGTATTTGCATATACAGGGTGTCCCAGCTATCTTGCACTAAAATTTAAAATAAAGTGTAATGGCATAACTCGAAGAAAACCTAGTGCATAATGTTTGCAGTACTTTGAAGAAGCGGGCCGAATTTTTTAGTTAATGAGGCTTAACTGATTAATTGTAATCAATTATCGAACTCGTGAAGTACTGTCCTTATCACTGAAGCGTCAATGAGGCACTTGTAAGTACCCACGGGGGCCACCTAAATCGGTATGTTCAGCGACGAGCTAATTGCGGACACATTTATTCTGACTGATAAAAAAAAACGCGAAATATGAAAACTACAACGTGACGGCGCCTCCTCTCGCATTAGCGCGCATCGTAAAGCAATGCCCTCAAACAGGATGCCTCTAAGTTAGCCAGAATGAAAGAAACACAAGAAGGAAAGATGAAATCGCGACCGTGTTTGTACTTATCTGCACACGTGCCCCGCTAATCTCGCGGTTGCTGCTCCTTCCATGCATTCCATTATCAAGGGGATGCGCTGGCTCTTCGGGCGGATGACAGGCGCAGAATTTGATTTTAATCTGTTTATTTCGGGACGCTGCTTTACAATGC
The DNA here is from genome assembly GCF_048455015.1 of Haemaphysalis longicornis. Classification (NCBI taxonomy): domain Eukaryota; kingdom Metazoa; phylum Arthropoda; class Arachnida; order Ixodida; family Ixodidae; genus Haemaphysalis; species Haemaphysalis longicornis. The sequence goes on from NW_027526445.1 coordinate 135,102,344, forward strand.
ACGTGGCAGCGCCGTCACGGGGTATTTTTTATATTTCGCGGGTTTTCTTTATTAGTCAGAATAAATTAGTAAGCAATTAGTTCGTTGCTGAAAATACCACAGCTAGACGCCCTACGTGGGGACCTACAATTGCCTCATTGGCACTTCAGGGATTAGAACAGTAATTCTCGAGCTAGGTAATAATTACAATTATTAGTTAAGCATCATTAACAAAAAAATACTTCCCGCCTCTCCACAGTACTTCGAATACTACGCATTAGGTTTTCTTTTTAAGTAACACCATTGCTCTTTTTTTAAATCTTGGTGCATGATAGATGGGACACCCTGTATATTGCCTTGGAACAGCGTGAATCAATTGTATATATCAGTAACAGGTCGCATATCTGGCTGCATTTCCTGTAATACGTAGATCTCATGGTGTCACATAGGCGTTGTTCATGCCATAAAAACAAGAATCTAGCACCATATATGGTGGGACTATGCGCCATGTACGGGTTAGCCGGGACATACACGGCTGTTCTTGGCCCCATATATGGGTTGACTGGGTCATATGTGGCTGTAATTGGTGCCATATATGGGTTGGACGCAACTTATATGGCTCTACGTGGGGACATATGAGGCCATTATTGACGATATATATTGGCTGACCACGCCATATATGGCCCTATTCGCCGCCATGTATGGTAAGTGGTAGCAATATATGAACACATATATAACTATATATGGCCACATATAATTTATATATGGGCGGTATATGGCATTTTCGTAAGGGAAAGGCCCCTTTTCAGCGGTGCGACGTACAAATGCGCGGTTCTGGTTTTCGACTCCGAATGGCGCTCGTATTTTCGGAATCTTGAACCGCTACTTTTAAGTTCACTTGCATATTAAAAACTCCGTAATTAATATTTAAATTGATAAAAATATAAAATGCAGCAAAAACGTTCATGCACGCTCGTATGTTGTACAGCCTGCCAACTTTAGATCGCTCAAGTAATGGAACAGAAAACCGGCGGAGTTTCATCGCCCTGGTCTAACTTTCAGACAATAATGATCGCTCTTCCTTCCTTCCTGCGTATGGTTGACAAGGGAACAGTTTGCAAGTACAAAAAAACACATAACGCTACTCATGGTATAGCATGAGGTAACTGCAAATGGTTGCTTCTGCGGGAGCATGCAAGCGGATGCGAGAAGCGCAGCCGACTCAGCTGACACTGCTGGCCTGGCACCAGCTTGAAAACTAGTTGAAATTTTGTTTGTTTTTTCGGAAAATAAATGATTCTTGCTTGACATTTTACACCGCACGACTCACGAACAGCAGTGTACATGTATACAAGCGAGTAGGTCAGATAAAAGCGTCAAATAAACAAATTGGGCGCAAGTAAAAGACGTGAAATAAGCCCCAAATCGCACTGCGCTGCCAGCAGGGATGTGTATCCACAACATGACAAAGCCGCACACACGGTGCGCGGCCCAACTATGTGCATACGATCGTCACCGACTGCGTTGGTTGTATTCTACACCAGGGGTCGTCCCCTTAGAGCCCGCGGGACGAATGTGGCCCGGGGCTCCAGGTTACCATCCCCGTTCACTAACAGTCTGAACGCCGACACACCAGTTTTGACCTCAATAGGGTTAGACAGTGATACAAGTACAGAAAAGCGATCCACTCCAGTATCAGTTGTCTTCTGTCTTATCGTCAATCGATAAAATACATGATCGTCAGATAATCTAGCCAGTTTATCTAGTCAGATAATATAGCGAGGTTATCGTGAAATATTCTTGGTAATTCGCCGATTTTTTTCTCTTTGGTTTCAAAGTCGCCACTTCCCCTCCCACCTCGATTTGACATGCACTATTCCGAAGTGTAGACTTAATGCAACTCTGTACTACTCCTCAAAATGTTGCTAACCCTTATTGTAGCCTAATAAATTCGAACTTGGAATATATGCATCAAGAGCGCAAATAAATAAACTGAGAGCAAACACGGAAACAGAACAGCCGCTCCGTTCGCCCAGCCACTTTGGTTTGCGACCGCTATTTTTGGAATCCCAAAGCAGATTTCACGCTTCTAGCGCTGGCTGAATTTTGTCACTCAGCCGCGCAATAAAACGCCAAGCTAGAGTTGAACCACGTATATATAACCGCTACGCAAATCAGCAGTGTATAATAAAAGTGCATGCATAGTGCGCAGGTGCGCAAAAGCGCCGCGCGCCGCTGCAGATGAGCCTGCGGCCCGCCGGACACGCTGACTTCTACACACGATCAAAGCTGATTGCGTTTCTATCTCTTTTTTTCAGATGGGATGTTGTTGAAAAGTGATTATCACCAAGTGTATTAGTTAAAACGAGAAACGTTCACGTCAAATCTCACTTCGTACGACCATCAATTGGTGAACCTATGAGTGGTAGAACGCCATCACCGTCCCAACACCTTCGTTGGCGCTGTAAAGTTCCTCAGCGCTGCGAAGCTTTTTTCCCTAATGCCAAGTTTGTCACCCGAAGAGATCGGACGCGCCGGGGATGAGCTGGAGACCATGTCACAAAACAATCGGGCGTAGAGCACTCATTTTGCTTCTGTCAATGCATGATCCTCTGGAACCCCCGGAGCTTTCTACTACCAGGAAGTATTATCTGGGAGTGAGTTAACAGCACCCGTTTGCCTGCGCAGGTACCCTTTACGCATACTTCCATTTTACGTCTTCATTTCGGCAAAATATTAAGAAAGCTTTAAAACAAAAGAATAGAAAACGGAAATGTGAACGCTACACAGCGACACAACAATAAACAGATGGACACACACCAGGCACCGAGACTCGCATACATAGTTGTATTGAAATGACTCAAATATCTTAAACATACGGTCCTGTATACTTTGTAGTTTGCGCTTCTTCAACCGTAGGTCCAAGGAAAGGAGTCCAATTTGAGCATTTTGCACAAAATGTTTTTGCTCACAAAGTTGACATGCACCAGCACAACTTCCTATGCTGGCATGTAGTTAAATGAATATGATGTACAACTCTATGAGCTTTTAACTAGTCTCCGTTATTCGAAACGGTCTTTTTTAGGAAGACAGAATTAAAAACACAGAATTTGTTGAGTTGTTGATGCGTGTGGCTGTTAGAAGGCTGCACCAAACAGTCGATGCAATCGATCTGTTCACGGCATTAGGTGTCGGCTTGCTGCTGGGAGATCACGTTGTTCAGCAAGTGCTTGTAACAGGATCTGCAGGTGCAATTTGCAAAGCTAGGAAGCTAACACACCGGATTCTTATTACCTGACCGCAGCGACAGCGGGCAGCGAGAAAGAGCGCCCGCGTCTCATAAAATCAAACTCCTGTAAGCGGGAAATTCAACAAGGGAGGAGCCCCGACAGTTTTTTCAGTGACGACGACCAACACAGACCGGGACGGTAAGTCACAACCCAGAAATGAGGCCGAGAGAACAGTCTAAGTTTTTTGACGGACCCAAAAACGGCAAGCATTCCTTTTCTATTGTAATGCATTTTTCCACGGCTGGTGTGAAGTCCTGCTTGCGAAGGCTATACCTTGCTCTACTGCGAATATGTTGTGCTGTAGTAGACTGCTCAAATACCGTGTCCACAGCCGTCCATGCGGTGTACAGCTAGATCATCATCATCAAAGTTTCAGAGAACCGGTCCAGAAGTCAGAGTATTCTTAAGAGCCTGGAATGACACTTCACAATTACCAGACCAGGTAAAGGGGGCTGCAGACGCTGTAGTTGTTTGAATGGCGAGGCTATTTGGGCAAAATGGTGCATGAACCAACCCAAACACATTCAAGAAAAAAGGTGGCCAGAACGGACTCCCGGCAAAACACTCTTTTTTTAGGCTGGGAGACTCTAGTAGAGAGTCACAGAAGAAAGGCACAATCTGTACGACTCTGTTCAGACTCCATTAGCACAATATTCTTTGAGAGAGGGGAACAGATACGAGGAGCGAAAGGAAACAAACAAAAGAATGCCGTTAATACAGCACTCTCATTGGGCTCCGTAAGGGTGACGTCATGGCATTTCTTCTACCGCGGCCGCAGTCGTTCTTTTGTCAACATGCCCGCAAAGTACAAATTTTTTTAGGGGCGCGGCGGGACCCCCTGAAGAAGCGCACTTTGTGTTGTGGCCGCGAAATTGGTATTTGAAAACTACGTGCTCACGCTAGTCGCTAGTGAAACCATTTTACAGTATTTTCGCTGTGTTGTACGAGAGGGCAGAGTTGCGGGATAATGGAAGCAACGCGGACAGAGCTGCGCACACAGCAAGCGCATCTGACAGAATAAAGGGAAGTATTACGACAGCGAAGTACTTCGTCGTGCAGAAACTTCGTACGCAATATTTGTTATATAAGACGCCCAAGTGTGTAGTATGTGCTGCCTCCAACACTATGCAGAAAGTCTTGGATGAGACGTCGAACCGCATTTCTGCGCCTGTCGCAGGTTTTCCACGTCTTGTTTGTACGCGAACGGGGCAGCATGTTCATTGGAGCACGAGACGGCGCCGAAGGCTGACCGAAGTTAGAATGACGGCCTTGATCGCGCTGAAAGCTGGAAGGCCGAGGGGTGGTGAATGTTTGCTTTACTTTCCTTAGCACTTAGTTGCCCCAAGACTAGGAATGCTGCATGTGGTTCGGGTTTCGCCAAGCTGACAGAGGGACAAAATGCCGACATCGGAAGAAATGGGTATGGTAATAGACGCGGCTGATTTCAGCGCCCAAGCTTCAGTAAACTTCACTACTTGGATAGTGGAAAAAGCTGGTTCCTACGACCATGGCCTGCGCGATTGGCTGCCTGCAGTGCGCCGGCAGCCTACCACGGAGGCTGTGCTCCGAGTGAGGCACTTAGTGCAAACCGCACGAAATGGCGTTCGCGTGACCATCCCTAGCTTCACGATGGGCCTCTGGAAGCGACGGGCAAGCGTGCATCGTGGGTAGTAAGGTACGGCCGCAGTAATTCTTTATGAGCAGTTCTTTTTTTGTGTGCAGCCTGTAACATATATCCGTGCTGTAAGCTTCTAGAACTGCAATAGTATGTCAAGGTCATATTGGGAGAGGTAGTGATGCAGTTGGCTCATTTTGTATTCACATTTGCCAACCGAGCGCGGGGGTGCACATAATGCTAGAAGGACTGGGGCTAGCGTGTGATGTTTTTAATTTGTTGCTGCCTGATTTTTCCATTGCGGTGTGTCAACTGAGCAAAAAGCTGAGTACTTTAGTCGGGCCAGCGCAGGTCAATTTTTCTGGCTTGTTCCATTATTGTGTGCTAATTGTTTACACAGTTGGTATACCAAGAAAACAGCGACGTGTGTAAAGCAGGCCAGCGTGGGCAAACATTTACATTTTCTTTTTGGAGTTTGATATACCGCTGCACCCATGAAATTTGTCCTTAGAACGTGTTAAGTCAGCAAAGAGAAGGCAAATACAATATGCGTAACCGAAATTATCAGAAAAGCACGCAACTCACACCGCATCATTTTATTTTGCGATGATTGAGAACCCCACACTTCTAGGCACACTGAACAGCCATACACATAAAACAATCCCAGTTTCTAGAGTTACGCCCGACGTAACCAAAATAAAAAGATTAGACATATTTCCGCAGTAATTGCACCCCAAAACGTGAAGTTACGTCCGATTTAGGCGCCGGACGAGGGCGGTATGAAGGGGAATTCATGCACAGTTGAAAATTGGTCACGTCTTCAGAAATGGGAAAATATTGTTAACTAGGTTATCTTACAAAATGTTAAATTAAAGTTGTGTTTGACTTAAATTCAAGTAACAAATTGAATGAGATAGGTATGACGGAACCGCAGTGCATGATTCCCAATTTTATATATGCAACGTTAATGCAATGACAGAATCGTAATCAAAGCCTGGCATTTACATGTGGCAACATCACTTTTCTGGCTGAATTGTCCACATTTTCAGAATTCTCGTTTTTGATATCACATTATTTACAGGGTTGGCAGAGCGCAAAATGAAGCCGACAACGGCATGCCTCGCTTCCTTCTTTCAAGTGATTGTGTTTCTCGAGCGGGGCCCTATGTTCGCCATTTGCAAGGTGAATACTAGGAACAAATAGTTGGAACAATTTAAAAAGCTATTTATACGCCGTCTTTCGGTTAAATGCCCTCACAATACCTCAAATATGAGAGTTAAGCATCAGTGGGACTCTTCAGACTAGTTACCTGTGGGCATTCGTAAAATGTACGGTTCATTTCAAGCTATGCCATCTTTTTTGTATCAGTACATACATGTGGTGATTTCGTCATCTTCTCTTTCTACAAAGTCTCCGCCAGGAGTACAGTAAAGCCCGCTTATATCGAACAGAGCGAGGATTGTAAAATAGTTCGATATAGCTAAAATTCGATATAGAAAATGAAGCAAAAAAAACCTATATGAGAGCAATCTTATCTTAAAAACGTATATGAGAGCAACCCAGCGAACCGAGCAAGTGCGCGCAACGAGTGGCGCGGACTTGAAGCTCGGTGACAACCTCAGCCCGCAGCGCCCAATGTGGCGCTTCCGGCTCGTGACAACCTCAGCCCGCAGCGCCCAATGTGGCGCTTCCGGCTCCAACAGCATGCATGCGTGGACCTGATCCACTCTGCCACGGCCGGTTTGGACGCGCCCGAGCTCGCTCGGTAGTCGCAATCCACACTCGCGCCACTGCTGCGCGCCGAAGTATTGCGGGAAAGCCTGCCGCATGCCTAAGGAGAGTGAAAAATCCCGCGCCGGATACTCGGTTCGATACATCCATGCGAGCAAAATCGGGTTCGATATAAAAAGTTTTAAATGCATGTAATTTTTACCAGAATTATACAAGGGTTCGATATAGGCAATAATTGTATATATCCGTGCTCGATATAAACGGGCTTTACGTATTCTATGCGGCTGGTTCAAAGGTGGTGTTAAAGAGTTCGCAGTATTTATGTGCAGCTTTACCGATCATGACAGTCCTTTAAACGGTGATTATTCTGTAGTTATGGAATGATATGTAAACTTTTTTTTCGCAGCTAATATTGGGGGTGAAAACTTCCTTTGTGCGCAGTGTGAAGTCTATCACATTGCGCGAATAAGTTCCTGACCCATGGAAACTTTCCCATACAAATGTATGTGAAGTAAGATTTGACAGCGAATTCCACAAAAGATATTCAGAATCCTCGAAAGTTCTTTGATGTTTTCATCTTCACCTTGACTTGTTGCTTTGTGCCAAATATCACTTTCCTGGAGTGGTTTTGCTAGGCTCGTGAGAGGTCGGAAGTTTGAGCGAGAAAGGTGGGTATGAAAAGGTGGCTGAAGCTTGAGCTTCCGCTGTAACCTTCCTCTTTTCGCCGTTGTGTACTAAGGAATTTTTGATGTCTGTCGGATGAGTACTTCGTTGTCGACGTTGTACAACTGCCTGGTAAAAACTACATGGTTTATTGCTGTAGAGACGAGACACCACGGTGATGCAGAAATGTCTCCAGTGGTGCAACTGTGTCCTGTACCGACGCCGGAACATTTATGTCATTTATTAAAAACCTAAGTCTACCCCAACAACTCTTGTGTAAAAGCGTTGAAAATGTGCTTTCAGCGATTATGATATATTATATTGTCGGTGAAGTTGTATTAGTGGACCGGGCAAATTGTTAAAGAACTCCATTTAGAATGTACAACTGTGTATTACACCGTATTTCGCGCCCTGCCTAATTCCTGCAATGCGTAGCTTACGTACCCAACACAAAAAGGGTGTGTAAATAGGATGCAATGACGGGAGATTCCCAGAGGGATTTGGAATTGTTATCCTTTCACCCACTTAGTCCAAGGAATACTGCAGTTTTTACACCCCAAAGACAACCGGTACACTATGCCTGACTAGCATACCACAACATATGTTGTGCAATTACCGGTACCGATGTTTCAGTTTGCGCAAGAACAAGTCATAGAATTACCCTGGATGAAGTTTATATACACCTGGGTTGTATGCCATATATCTCGCCATGCCTACTTATTGCAGTGCGCAGCTTACGAACAAAAAAATGGGGGTGTGTAAACAGAAGACAATAACTTGTTATTACCCGAGTAATTTGGAATCCTTATCCATTATTCCAGTTTGTTCAAGGAATTCTGCAGTTTTCGCACAAAAGCGGCAACTGGAGCACGAGGCCCACTCCAGCTTACCACAAAATCGCTTGCCTAATTACGCTGCAGGTGCTTCAGTTTGTTCAAGGATTATCCTTAGAATTAGCCCCCATGATGTGCACAGCTTGGTAGTTTATTGTGTATTTCCGCTTGCCTAATTTTTGCCATCGACAGCTTACGTACCCCACAAAAATGAGGAGTGTAAATGTAAGGCGACGACTGGGGATTACCCGAGGGATTTGGAATTGTTATCCATTAACTTACTTAGTGCAGGTCATACTGCACTTTTCAAACAACCGAGGCAACCGGTAAACGATGCCCTTTCCAGCATACCACCAAATCGCTTGCGCAATTACTGCTACAGACGCTTGTGTTTGTGCAGGAATTATCCGCGGAATTAGCGCACACGAAGTTTCTGTATACACAGCGTTGTAGCTACAAATAAGAAAATCTAACCAATGATCTGAATTCTGGTAAAGATGTGGTACATCCTGCTACAGGCAAGATATGCGAACGACATTCTTGGTCTAGCTTGGCTGCAACGATGGAAGCTGTAAAACACTCATAGCGGCGTTTGCCGCCTCCCTTAGTAGCCGCTACCGCAATTTAAATATACACCGTCCTTTTATGTCTCCGATTCTGTTTACGTTCTCCTTTGACGACGGCGTGAAAGACCCCGTAGATGTAGAGTTCCTGCATAGAGCTCTCATATGGAGATTGTAATGCAACTCTATGCCCAACCACTGTAGCCATAAACCCAAATAGTATCGCAGCAGCCGCTTCGTTTCTACAAAACGCATAGAAGAGAACGCACAAAGACGGCAGGTAGCGCAAATATAGCTGAAAAAAGAAAATTAAATTTTGGGGCACTGGAGATAAGGTTTTCCGAAACTGGGAAGCGCGGTGGAAGCCAGACTACGGAACATTTTTGGCGCAGGGGTTTGCTACGGCTGGACTAAAAACCCTCGCACTTTGCTTTGCGGCCTCGAGCGTGTGCCAGACCACTCGAATATCTCAAATAGTAAAGCGAATCGGTAGACGCAAGTGTTCCGACTAGGCATCATTTTCATGGTAAACAAATATTACCGTGCTTCTTCAATAACGCTGCACCTGCAAAACGTCAGCAGTTACAACGACGTGAGGGACCATCGGCAGTTACCCAATTTCTGAAATATCGCGTAACTCACTTGACATTCACACAGCTTCAAAGTTCCTTCAGTCGCAAATTTTGTTAGTAATAACCCTACACCTCCTTTTAATGGGAAAATGTAAGAAAAATCGCTTCTCCCTCGGTTATACCGCCTACGGACATCGCTGAGCTCAGCCTCGGCGGATTTTGTTCTACTTATAGTCGTAGTATGACGTAGCTAAATCTGTGATAAAGTGCACCGGGCCTAGTTTCACTTTGTCATCAATCATCGCCGTCTTGCCTCTAGCTTTCTGTCATTATTTCCTTCATCTATCTTTTCCAATGCTGGAAGACCTATAAAGAATTACCTTTTGCTCCTGTATTTATTCTTAAGCTGAGTTACCCCAATATTATGCAAAGCTACGCGGCAAGCAATGTTGGACGTTGAATGTGCCTTCACTGGATATGGCCACAAACTGGTACAAAGAGACACCTAGCTTAATACTGAGTCTCGCCTTCGAGGATGTTTGACTTAGCCACGTTTACTTACTGCAAACCATCCTGTCACAGCGCAGGCCCACGCCATAACATTTAAATAAATATTCTGCTACATGCTTGAGAAAATAAATTCAGAGAGAATGACATGTGGCTAAACATAATATGAATGTATCAAAAACAATGATGAATCAGCATGCCGAAAGTTCCCAGTTGAGCATGAGTAAAGAGGTGGGTTTGAAGAATATAACTATCCCGGTCTAGTCGTCGGTTCTGATTCCAACCTCGAGAAAGAAATTCAGCGCAGAATAGATAGAGGGGCAGGGGGAGGCAAGTCTGCAAACACTCCCAAATAATTAAAAACGAGATACCTCTATAACTGAAAACAAGAATAAACAAGCAACGCCTCCTGCCGGTGATTACATATGGAGCGCAACCTCGGCGCCTTACTGAGCAATTGAAAACCAAACTTAGGTCGGCGCAGTGTCAAACGGAATGAAGAATGATAGGAGTACGCTTAGGTACGAGAAATGTGGTTTCTGGACCAAGGAGCACACTAGAGTAGATTATCATCCTCTTGATCCCCATTTCCAGCCTATCTACGTCCACTAGAGGGCAAATGCCTCTCCCGTTGTTCTCCAATTATCGGGGTCCTGCGCTATCAGTGACCAATTTATCCGCGCCAACTTCTTGATCACATCTCCCTTCTAACTTCCTGCCACCCCCTGTCACCCTTGGTTTCTCTAGGGATATACTAAGTTACCCTTAAGGATCTACGGTTATCTTGCCTTCGCATTACGTGCCCTGCTCGCGTCACTTCTTCTTAATTTCTACTAATATGTCTTTGGCACGCGTTTGTTCCCTGACCCAGTCCGGTCTCTTCTTGTCGCTTAATGTTACACCTATCACCTTTCGCACCATTGATCTCTGAGGCGTCATCAATTTAGGTTGAACCCTCTTTTTGAGCCTGCGAGTTTCGGCTCCGTAGGTGAGTACCGGTAAGAAGCAGTTGTCATACACCTTCTTCTTTAGGGGCAATGGTAGGCTGTCATTTCTTGTCTAAAAATGCCTGCCGAATAGTCTCCACCCTATTCTTATCCTTCTAATTATCTCTGCCTCAAGGTTGGCATCCGGAGTCACAACTTAACCTAACGTAAGCAGGTATATTCGCTAACCGCTCCACTGCTTCGCCACCTTTCTATACGGCTGTGTTCTCCCGAGGTTATTAATCATTAGTTTTCTGCACATTATTTTACGGCCAAGGGTCCTGCTCTGTTTGTCCTGTGCGGTAGGCATGCTTTGCAATTCGTCCCCCGAGTTACTTAGCAAGGCAACGCCATCAGCGAATCTGACGCTATTGAGGTATTTTCTATTATTCCTTACCCCCCCCGTTCTCAATCCAATCTTTTGAATACATCTTGTAAACATGCTGTGAATTACATCTGAGAGATTGTATCTCTCTGTGTGACACCCTTCCTTATAGGTATTTTACTGCTCTCCTTAAGGACGACTATGGTAGCTGTGGAACCGTTTTAGATATCAATCGGTATTCTTCCATAATGCTCGTCTACACCCTGGTTTCGTTATTGCCTTACTGACTGGCGACGTTTTGAGCAAATCAAATACTTTCTCTTAATCTATGAAAGCTATACGTAGGGGTTGAGTATACTCCATGCACTTCAATCATCATCGTCATCTCCACCTACCTACGCCCACTGCAGGGCAAGGGCCTCCCCCATTAATCTCCAATTACCCCGGTCCTGCGCTAACTACGGCCGATTTATGCCCGCAAACGTCTTGATCTCATCAGCTCGTCTAACTTTCTACCGCCCCCTGCCACGCTTGCCTTCTCTAGGAATCCAGTCTTTTACCCTTAGTGACCAACGGTTATCTGGCCTTCGCATAACATGCCCTGCGGACGTCCTTTTTTTTTCCTAATTTCTACTAATATGTCCTTAACACGAGTTTATTCCCTTACCTACTGCGCTCTGTTCCTGTACTTTAATGTTATACCAACCATCTCCCATTCCATTGGGCACTGAGTCGTCCTCAATTTAAATTGAACGCTCTTAGTGAGCCTCCAAGTTTGTCCCGGTAGGTGAGTACTGGTAAGATGCAGCTGTCATACACTTTCGTCTTGAGGGACCATAGTAGGCTGCCATTCTTAATCTGAGATTGCCTGCTGAATGCACTCCACCCAATTCTTACCCTTATAATTATCTCTGCCTCATGGTAGGAATCCCGGGTCACCATTTGGCCTAAGTAGATATATTCGCTTTCAATCACGTGTTCACTCCAATCACCTCACTGAAATGCGTGCGTATATATCTCTAACGATCGATCACGTGATTGATCGTTGGAATATCTTCCATTGTTGAATAGTCTTTAGGAAAACCCTGTTTGTTGTTTAGCTGGACTGAAATCTAAGGCGGCAGAAATTCTGTTAGCACCTACCTTCGCAAGTACCTTTTAGATGACTGAGCGTAAGCTGATCGGCCTCTAATTTTTCAAGTCCTTCATCTCACCTTTCTTATGGATTGTTACGATGTTCGCATTCTTCCAAGATTCCGTTACCCTCGCTGTCGTTAGGCATTGCGTGTACATGTTTCCGAGTTTTAATAGTACGATTTGCCCGCCATCATTGTAGAGGTCTGGTGTTATGTGATCTTCACCAGGTCCTTTGCCTCCTAGCATTTCGTTCAAAGCCACTTTCTTTCGAGTGGATGATATTCTAGTTCGAATACAGATAAAGAAATAGGCTTGGGCTGGCCAAGTAGTTAGGCGAAACGGCAATCAGTTACCTACCAGTGCGAAAGCGTATATGCCCAGGATTAAGGGGAGAAGAAGGGCAAGTACAAATAAGGAAGTTCGCAGGCAAGTAATAAATGAAATAAGGAAGTTCGGAGGCAAGGAATGGACTCGATCAGGACGAGATAGGAGCGGTTAGAGGCCGGTGGGAAAGCCTTCTTCCTCCAGTGGACCAAGTGGGCTGTTGATAACGATGGCGATGACGCTATTAGGAGGTGTGGATGGAAACCCACCAGTTTCAAATTAAGAGCCGACGAATGCTCTTTCCATTGTTGCGTTTCCAGTAATTGTGGCTGCAGCATTACTTTGGAAGACCAAGATGCCGTTGATGAAATGACGAGTAGTTTCTGCGTAACACCGCAATCATCTGGTTTAAAAACCGCGCGGAAGACAGGACAAAGGAAGCAATAGACGACCGAAGTGCTGACGAACAACCCTTGTAGGTACTTGTGTCGTCTGACCCTTCCGTTGTCTTGTCTTCAAAGCTAATACTAAACCATACAATGAACGAAAACTCGTTCAGTACACCGTTACACCGCTATCCCCATACAGCAGCACTCCCCGTTTTCTACGTGGCTCTGCAAAGACCCACGCCTTTCCTATTGTCGCGATTCCCGGATTAACTTTCTGTTAGGTGATATTTTTTTACTTTGTATTTAAATCTTCCAACACAAACACAACGCCATCGCCGACTTTTTCGCTCAATGGGTTATTATTCTTCTCCCAGTTCTAACGCGGGTAAATACGCCAGCCGCAGTGCAACAATTAGGCCATTTGTTCCTGGGAGCGACGAAATAGCCCATCTGATACACAGTAATGGTGGCAGGGATTCCTATACCTATTAAAGAGCCGACATTCTTGACGTCGCGTAACTCAAACCCTCATTCGGGGTTCTTGCTCCTTTTTACGCTCGCGCTTTATTTCGGCGCAAGGGCTCATGCCATGATCGGCGCGAGGGCTCATGATCGCGCCGATCATGGCAACAATTTTCTTTATGTGAAGTGTCATGTTACGCCCACGGCGGAAATCAATCGCTGCACATTATAGAAAAGAAACTGTGAAATATCTAATAATGGATCATTACAAATGCCTGAAGACGTACCGTTTTCCTCGCAAGCGTGAGGTGACGTTTCCCGTACGCCCTATGCACACCATTACAAACGTGCAATCCCTCTCAGTTGTGCAGTTTGGTCGCTTTGGCAGCAGCATTTGCAGCCTGTGTGTATTTTCGTTCTACAGTTCTTCCTACAATTCGTTGCCGTAGGTCCAATGCATTCGTCTCTTGCTGCGTATCAGCCCTTCTCTCGCGTGACACGCCCTTTCAACGTGCACAAGCGGCGAGCGCCCGGCGTCAAGAAGCCGGAGGACGGCAGCACCGCGCTGTGGACACGGTGCAGAGGCGGTGCAACAGCAGCCAATGCCAGCGCCTTCAATCCCCTTTCTTCTAGTCCGCTAGTTCTTGTTCGTTTAGGTCACTTTGTGGCCATGTAAGATGGCGGTATATATGTGCCACACGTTCATCCTTTTTTTCACTCAAATACTGGGGGATTGACGCGCCGAAGCTGCACATCAGCTATGGGGCACGCTGTAATGGAAAGCTCATTGTTAATTCTGACCCCCTGAGAATAGCTGTCTGCGCCATAACATCGACACCCGGGGCCTTTTTGTTTTTACCTCCAGCCGAATAGCACCCACACCGCCGGTATATAACACGCGTCATTGAGATCACCAGCCCGCCGTTTTAACCATTGAGGGAAAAAGGATGATCCTATTATGATGATCCTATTATGAGGATGATCCTATTATGATTGAGGGAAAAGGATGATCCTACTCTATACTAATGTTGGCTAATGCATTATTGAGAATGTTCAGAAGACTACATAAAATTAATGGGGCTCCGTGAGTTCTGTATTCCGATAAGTGAAAGCAAATCATTCACCGTTCACATTTCACAGCACATCTGGGTTATCGTGAGTCTGAGGTCCACTGTCATCCGGTGCGCGGATGGGATCCTCGCATCTAATACCGAGGTAACGTGCAATACAATGCGCCTTTTACAGACGGCTGGACGCAAATTATGCAGCCACCTAAGTATGATAGGAAAAGTTATACAGAAAACATATTCCACAATAAAGCAGCATTCAGGCGAACATGCAATCCTAATGACCGAACATTTATACCCCATGGCTTTCGTATCTTCTAAAAAAGATGTTATTTATTCTAAACCAGTTTCCTCCTCTGAAACGTGATGATGAATTTCTAGCATTTAAAAACATACGAAACAATCGCATTGTTATAACATATTGTTGTGTTTTGGGCGAAGGCACTTTCGTGGTCATACGAAACTTATATTTTAGTTAATGGCTAAATTGCACGAAAGAAACAGGTTTACAAAGGCAACAAATACACAGAAAAATGCTTTCAAAAATGAAATTTGTAGCCTGCCACTCCATTCTTTGTACAGTAATACCAAGGCGTTCAAAGCAAACGTTAAATAGGGCAATCGCATCCCGCGGAAAGTTAAGTCTCACACGGAAGTGATCCTCCATGCGCGGCGGCTGTCACTCTCAGCAGCAAGGTTTCAGCCGCTTTCAACTACATATCGCAACCTCCGGTTGAGTGTAGAGGAGTTTCTACACTCTCACTCATTTTTTTTGTTTTAGTCACGTGTTCCTGTCAGATAATTTTCTCTGAATTTTTTTTTGTAATGGGAAGCGGACACAAAATTGCTTAGAATAGAGCAGAGAATATATAACAGTGTGCAAAATAAGCAACTTTTTACCAGACGCAAATATATGTCTCTTGTTCGATTTAGTAATCCACGAAGAACACGGAGAGGCACTGAGCTGCGGCAGGATTTACGTTATGGTATGTCCTGAAGCGTAAACTCAAACGCGTCAGGAACAAGATGCTGCCAGCCCCATCTGCTGGAAGCTTCCAAGCGTTAATTGTTTTTCGAAAATTGCCTGATTATTTTTTTTTGTTACACGAAGGTGTCCTGTTGTGAAACGTTTGGCTGCATGAAAAACTATGTTACCATGGAAGAAGCAACACCCATTGCTTGTGCTCTGAGACGAAAACATTCTTAGGTGTGTTCAGAAAAACTTAGGCAATTAAACATTGAAACAAACTCGAGGCTAACGTATACCGAAAAAAAGTGGAGAGAAACAGAAACAAATCAACGTCGTTTTTTAGATGCCTCTATATTCTATTTTGTGAAACCCACTAATTTACGTGTTTCCGGTACGCTGGTATAGCGAGAAAACTTCGACCACTTTCGGTACCTTATCGCAACACTTAAATCACCGTGCACGCGATTGGTCCTTCCGGCAAGCGGGTCTCAAACATTAGCTATTATCCCATCGTCTCTGCAATGTTTGAAGGAATTTATGGGCCAGGAAAGAATTTTAAGTAGCACAAAAATGTCGGCCTTTCAAAATTGTAGACCCATGGTAAGACAGCTATAAACTTCTTTCCTCTCACAACAACGTAGCGAAATGTCACAGCTCTAATAGGGATACTTTTGGATAACTTTGACATGCTAAAGGACAGTTGTTGGTTGTTTTCTTACTCCAAGAGACGGTTACTTACAATTTACCATTCATAGACGCCCTACGCTACGCCACTGGAGCGTTGCCTCGTGCCATTTTTTCCGCCACATGTCCTGCGCCATGAAGGTACCAGAATATCTGAACGATCCCTGTGTACAATAAAGTGATACTTGTACTTCCTCATGGATAGTTTATTTGGACTTCACCGCGCTAAACATTACTTTTTGAGACGGAAGAAATAGGGCTTTAAAGGGCGCCTGAAAACAAAGATAACTTCTGAATAAAGGAAAAACGATTCAGAGAGATAATGTGTATCACTAACTCCCACGTGTATTCCCGCATATATTCCCCCGCGAGGTTATTTTGAGCGGCATTCTTCTGTATTTTGGGCAAGAATTACTGTTGTGTTGGGGAAGGAGGGAAGGTTGAACACAAAAAAAAACTGTCGACGACATCGCATGGTAGACCTAGCAAGATAAAAGAAGAAAGATTGAGGCGCTAGCCTTGCAACAATGGAGAATAGTTGGGCAAGATGGAAAAAGTGTGGCCAGGGCACATGGGCACGCGGCTGGCGTGTCTTCAGTTATGACGTTCCGCACGCGGAAGTTTCGCCAGTGCGGGAGCAGTGGCCGCCATTGCAGATGCATTGGTAGTGCGGTGACCATGGCTTCTCTTTTGTCGGCGCATTATGGCGGCGCTCCTGGATTACACGTCATTGATGCGTGAGCACCCTTGAAAGTGTCCTCGTGCCCAGGTTCATTGCGTGACTCTTTTGTGAGAGTCTTGCCAGAGCCTAGCAAATTTAGAGTAAAACTTGCAGGGCTGTTTATTGATGAGTGTTTTACAAGGTGTGATTGAGGTATTCTTGTATTTAAAAATTCAGCGAGGTGGTGTTCATGCCTTCTAAGTTCAACAGTGTAAATTGAAAACTGCTTCGATGTACTAAATGCATTTTGTAGTTAAATAATTTATGCAAATGTTTAAGTCTCAGTTCGGTGTTGGGTGTTGTTACACTAACGTTTGCGGCCTGATTATTTTTTCATTTTTATTGGCGAGGATAACATTTTATAGGATGAAAACAAGGTGCCATTAGGTTGTGGGCGAGGCAGTAACATTTTAAATTTACAAGTAAGACTACACCGCCGCAGCGCCTAATATCGCTCAGTACCAAAATAATGCAAACGGTGTTTCTATTAGCCTACGCTCGCTGGCTAATCACTGCGCTATTTGGACGTTACGCATAGCTGCTGTAAAGGTTTTTCTAATAATCATTTTTGTGCAGGAAACTATATGCAAGAAATCTGCTATTGTAGCAACTTTCGTCGAGGCTGCCTTTAGGCTTTTCTGACTTTCCACGGACGATAAATGGCTACCCTTTGAAGTGTGGAGCATGAATACTTCAATGTTTACATAAAAATATATTAACGGAGGGAAAGGCCAGCAGTTTAGAATGGAAGGAAGGCATAAGGGAGAGCTTTTTTACATTTTCTTTATAAATATATATTTAGATGGGTAATATGAACTCACATTTCTTATTTCGGTAGAAAAAAAGTGGAGGAAAAATTATCAGTGGCTTAACTTGGCTATGCCAGGATACACGTAGCGTTAGCTAAGGTTCAGCTGAATATTGTAATCTTTCCTCGTTATCTCGGATGTGCTTGATTACTATGCTCACTGATTCAATGACACACACGGCATAAGCATTATGTGACCCATGTATATTTATCAAGCGACTCCGGCGCAGCCTCATTGGTGTTGTCACCAATCGCCCCAGAGCTGAGCTGGTTCCATGGGAGCACGCCGGTGTTGCTGCGACGCACGAGCCATCGGTTGCAAACCCGGCCCCCCCTCGCATAATCATTAAGTGGACCGGGCCGCCACATGCGGAACGGCGGTCGGCGAAGACGCTTAGCGTGGGGGGTGTGTGAGAGACGCCGGGCAGCGAGCAACGTTCTGTGCACCGTGTGACGTCACTGGTCCTCGCGCATGGCCACACGGCTGCCCACGAGCAACGCGAAACTGCTAAACCTTGGCCAGTGTAGCTTACGCTAAAAAAGCGCATCTATAATGAGGACGGAACCCACGCCTCCACGTTACATGTCGTATGCGTTACCAATTTCGCTTTTTGGTCGAGGAAATTAAAAGCCACATACTGAGGTATTACATTTATTTCAAATCGACCTTATGCTTCAGCGTGGTACCCAGTCCCGATACCACGTTTTTTAACCCGTCTCGATTCCTTCTTTTTAACATGAACATCCAAGAAAGTGGAGGGAAATTAGTATGGCCAGGGGGATAAAACTTCGCTGTTTTTCGGTCCCGTGACCGCAGCAAGCCTAACCTTTGGGGGCTGTACTATATACGAGCATATAAGAAAGTTGTGGTTAAATTTAATATTTATTACCAGGTTACTTATTAACTCTAGACCTTTTAGTATACACGTTAACCTAATATTTCAAGTTTCACATTGCAAAAATGTGGGCACTAAAGCAACGTATGTGTATAATATGTACTCACACCTCAGGCAAAGTGTGCTCGAGAGGTAAGTGATCTTATAAGCGATGACTGCTTGTCGCGGTGAACTGCCACGTTTGAGCAGCTTTCTGAGAAACATTTCATATTCATTATTTCGTTTATATTCAAGGAATTCCGAGATTTCATTCCTTTTTTTTCTTCTTCGCGTGTTGCTGCCCGTAACTTTTTTTTCATATCTAGAATTATGCAATAGACATCCCACAAAAAGCCGCCACGCGCAGCACACAGAACTGAAATTACTTGCGTAAAAATAGTGAAACTTTTATGTTTTGATCACAAAAATATATCGTTTGAAGGAGTTCGCAAAGAACAAAGCACGAAGAGCTACTTATCTGGGGCCGGAGGCATGTGTGAATGCGCTTCGAAGCCTCAACCCAAACTTTAATTTAGCATAATCTTTCAGCGTCACCTCATAGATTTTCTGTAATTTCTCACAAGCGTACACTTTCACAAAAATAACAGTCTATGCAAATGTATTTCACCAAGCCTTCCTAAATTGTCATCATTGGCCGTCCGAAAATAAAGCAACCAATAAATCCACTGCGTTTTTGCGCCAACATTTTGTTAAACATTGTTCAGATCCTCCATATACGATCGAACGTTTCAACGCTCGAATGAACCATGTGAAAGAGAAAAGAAAAGCAAGTGCAATACAGTTTGCGACATTATTTGCCGAGTTGCAATAATGCTACCCTTAGCGAAAAGTAATACGTTTGAAATACGTAGGGGTATAGTTTTCGCGCACTTAAAATATGCTTCGTATTTTCTAGATATATTAAGAATATTGAATTTTTTTTTATTTGGATAAATACTGGAAATAAATTTATAAAAATGAGGGGAAGATGCAGTACTTACAAATACTACTTCCCGTTGAGTTTGAAAATACACAGAACCGCTTCAATATAGGCTTAACGTATACATAATATGTAGCAAATGCATTTTCGTTTTGCAAAACGAACACGGTGTAATTGAGCTGTAAACATAATAAAAATACACCTTCCAAAATACATTTAGAACAGTACTCTGAAACACCTTAATAATATTTTCAAGCATGCGAACGTATGTCGAATATGATCGAAATATATTTTATATGCATTTTGTGTTTGTATAACGAACATAGTGCAAATACGACATAAATGAAACAAAAACAAGAAATAAAATTTACTTTAAGTATATCAAAATACCCTGTCACAACACTTTGGAGTTCACAAAAGCGAATGTTCTGGAGTTGACTCATAGAAGCCTATCTGAAATTCCCGCCAAAAACATTTGAAATGAATAGAAGCGCTGAGGTTCTTTTGTCATCAATGTTTTCTAAGTTAATGGGAGAAACTGAGGGAGAAACTTCCGCTTGCAGCACTTTCTCAGAACGGCATGCAAATAAAATCCGGAGGATTAGGTGAAAGCTCTGCATACAAATAACTAAGCGACTGTATTACACGGCAATAAATAAATCAGAAACTCCCCGTCAATATCTCTTTGAAAAAACTGACATATCAGAAGTGTTGGTACGCCAGCGTTATTGCGGCAGAGGGGTCGAACATATATATTTTTGTAAAAAATATTGGCACTAGATGATGAAACATTGTCTGTGCTTGCAAGCGGGAGCGGCTTGGCGTCGCTCAAGAGGAGTGCGTATTAAACTTTTTTAAATGGTGGTGGAGAAGCCACGAGGATGAGGCCGACGGGTCGATAATAGCACAGGGCAGAAAGCGGTCGTCGTATGGCAGAGTGTGTAGGCTGGTGTGGGTTGTGTGGTATTTTAACACCAAAGTGTTTTATTCCCGAATACACTAAGATTTCGCTGATGTCATATTTTTAACGAAAGAGACGCCTGTACAACGACGCAAGTGCCTGCGAAGGGCACAGAGGGTGTTCTTGCGGGGAAGCAGCCTTTAGTTCTAAACAATACGTTATACTTAGGGTTGTTCGTTTTCGGCTTTCATATTTTAACACGAAAGTGTTTCATGCCGCGATACCCCAAGGTTTCACTGACGTCATATCTCTCACGTAAATGACGTCAGTACAACTTTGCAGATGCGACACGGCAGCACGAAGTTGCTCGCTAAGCACACCCACAAAACAGCCTCCTACGTGGAGATAAGTCTCTGCAGCAGGTTTGGCTGCACATTTCACTTTCGTGTTTGACTGATTCCTTTGACAGAGGAATCGACCACAATTTTTTGGTAGTGATGTTGAGCGCCGTGCCTCTATTCGAAGAAGGGGGCTGTGGAAAAGAGTGGAAACACTGCTCGAGGCGATGGTGGGCTCTTGCGCAGCATTTTGCTGGGCAAATCTGGTGGATACCCTTCCACGAAGCGTGCTTCGCTTGCTCGGTCTCTCTCACATATTTTCGCGAATACGAATTCATCAGCATGTAGTACACATACTTTTTTAGTGCTCAAACCGTAGGGGCACCGTGAAACATTCTTGTACTTTTCAAGTTTCCCAAAAACGTCGGATGGCGCAGTGCATGGGAGGGCGCTGTAAGGCGATATGTTTGGACACCGAAGAAGCATGACGCCTTATTTTTAGAGCACTTTGGAGCAGACTGCTTGAATACAACATAACAAACAACGAGACTACGATCTCGTATCATCAGTACCATGTTCACGGCGTCTGCAGTGCACCTATAAAAGCCAGTGAGTATACACCATAAAAGTGAGAGCCTCCTTTCTCGGAAGTAATCGATGTGGCGCCAGCTTCGCCTCTCAGGGATTTTAAGTTTGGTATATTTACTTGCGCACTGTCCTCTAAATGCAAAATTTCTGACGTGGAGAAACAAAACTGGCACCTCTGGAAAGTGGAAAACGCCTTTTCCTGAACGCGCCTGTTACTGAATGGATTTCCGAGTTTTCCCCTGAAAACTCTACCAACGAAGGAGTGCTGCAGGCAAAACTTGCATGAATGGTCGAAACAAGAACGGCCGCTAAAAAGAAAATTAGGACATTGCAGCACAAGAAACAGAGACTTAAAAAAAATAGCGCACCTCAAGATTTGATTGCCCAGTTAAAGAACCAGAACATTCTATCGGAGAAAGGGTTGTAAATTTTCTTAGCAACATTTTCTCTTGATATCCCGCACCTTTTTAAGCGAGCTATTGAGAAGATGAGGATATACCCCCAGAATTGCAGCATTTGCACAGACGCCGCGCCACAATTTGCGAAGAGCTTATGATTATCTGTGAGCGAAGTGACATTATGTTCTGCAACACCAGCGCTAATGGTACAGGGCGGTCAATGGTGACCCTGGCTTCACCTAGGAATCATTTGAGTTTATAAAAAACATAGTGCAAGGAAGAGACGATTCACTGATTATAGCCATAATGGCTGACGACATGAGAACATTTCTAAATTGCGGGCAATTAATTTTTCGGTTACGTTGACTTGGGCACAGAAATGCCAGATGATAGCTTTACATAAGCAACAGATGGCTGTGTTTTTGTGCTGGGGAAATTCAATACGCGGCTAACGGTACCCCCTCTGTATTTTTGAATTGATTCTCTCTTTGGATCTGAAAGAGCCCTGTCACGAAAAAGTGTATATCGCGCATGACTTCAGTATACGTGTTAGCAGCATGACCTGCTTTTTATTTCGAGGCTTGACACTCTTCCATGGCTAGTTTTCTTAATGATGACCTCTGCTGCATTTCACCAGCATTTACCACCTCTATTTATGGGCTCAGAAAATTGCTTACAGGAGTTATTTTTGATTCCAGATGTATGTCCCACGATGTCACATAATCAAGCTACTACGTACCTGCTTAGGATCGGAAAGCCATCCCAGTGATATTAAAGGGCGCAAAGGGAAGCCAACACTGAAGCCAACGTCTGGCATTGCCGTTGGGTTCTACCTTGCATGTTTTGTTTAAGTACGTTTGAGGGAACACTGTTACACCCTATTGCTAGCGCTATTTAGAGACTTTATCTGAGGTGAGCACAAGGTTTTGTTCCTCCGCAAAAAAAAAACATTGTGACAGACAGTTCAATTTATCAGAAAATAAGAACCACGTTCTTCAAGATCTGTGAGCGAACTTCCAGACGCTCGTTATAGTGAATATTTGTCTAATATGGGCAACTGCAGAGTTCCTAAATATTTTATGCAATTGTCGACGTGTCATTGTGGAACAACGCTCCGCAAAATAGTCTACTTTGGGAACGATTACAGGCTCTGCGGAGTTCCGCTTAAAGATAAAACTTATTCGTTGCTTATTCTTGTGACTAAGCTTACTGTAACGAACCTCTTCGCCGTAGTTCGAGGTTGTGCATACGGCCCGTGCACCCAGTTTGCCCTGTTTTGCGCAAGAATTATCTTTCAAACAGCCGAAAAATTAGCCTTTTTTGTGCGGGTAAATGTAGTAAAATAACGGGCAAAACATTTTATAACGCCTCTACAATTTGCGGCCTTGGAAGAAAATTGCTGATTCATGGAATGGGAACTGGACACTCTTGTTTAATGGGTGGCGTATAGTGTTCCGCAATGCGAAATACGAACTCGATGCTTCTACAACTTTCCATTCTAAATGGATATCAAGGGATTTAGGCAAAGTTTACTGCCCATTTGCAATTATACAACTTTGGGGAAATTAGAAATGCAGGGGATAAAAGAGCTTGACATATCCTCGGCAGCCTTTTTTAAGCGTCTTGGAAAACGTATTGAGCACGAGTTTACGATTTGAGGCTATCGGTGTATGTTAGAGTTTAGATGCAGTCAAGAATTGCACGATGTCTACCGTATAGTCTGGAACACTGCGAGAGCCTGGATGAATACACAATCTTTGCAAGCAGTTCTAAAGGAGTAGCTTTGGTTGCAGGTACAGATGACACATTATTTGCAATATGTGTGCTTTGATTTTAGTACGAATTTGCGGATGCAAAGGAACATACTTGAGCAAATTGTTTTACTTGGGAAGAGAGGCCGTGGTAAACAAAGTATTAGAGTTGTAGTTTTTTTATATTTATTGAGCGAAAAAAAGGGTCTCTACTGCTCGAGTTCAAAAGAGATACTTTATTTTCATTGAGAATGCGTGGGCCAACAAGCGTGTGTGTGCATATTTATGCATGGGCGCATGCGCGTCCGCACGCGGGTTAACGCCCATGTAGACTTCATTCAATTATAAAAAACGAAAAAAAAAAAACCGGAGGAGCTATCCAGCTGTAAACGTATTGCAGCTGAGATATTATGGGGCCAAAGTTTGAAAATGTATTCGAACATAAGATAATAGAGCGAATAAATCAAACGAACACCGAAATGGTAATAAGAAAGTAAAGTAGAAACAATGTTTGCTTTTTCTAAATAGAACTACCAGACAATGCAGTAGAAGCCGTATAGAGGCGGCACAACATACATTGGCTCCGAATGAGTTCGATCAATTACTTCCTAGAGCACTTAAAATTCCGCTTTATTTTACACTCACCACTCGAGGTGGATGTAGTAACTTTATATGGACAACAAACTATTACAGCGGGAAGTTATGTGCAATTATCACGTCTCTTTATCTAAGATACTCAGTATGCCTTCATCCTTCTCAATCAGCACATGCAAAAAATATTCCTCAGTAGCGAAAAACCTTTACACAGGTTCTTAAAGAGCCGAGGGCATCCTTACTTTGGTGCTTTGTTGGTTCGTGCGGCCCCGATTCTCTTCTTTTGAAGTGGAGTGGACCTGGCGACAAAGCTTTTCAAGTTTTTCAGATGCAGAAAAAACCCATTTTACCCTGCACGTCAACCGATACGCTTGAGGCAGTAGCGCAGCTGATGGATGTCAGTAATCACCGCAATTTTTTATTTGTCTTCGTAATTCAAACCACCTGCTGCTATCGTCGTGTCTCGCTCTGCAAGCGTAGCCTCTTAAGCACCCTTTCGGCTACTGACACAACCTGGTGTATGGGGTAGACGGACCTCGATAATCGCTAAGCTTGCTGAGCCAGGTTTGGTGTCATCATTTACGGGCATGAATTGATGAGACATTTCTGAAGAACAAGGTGCAATGGATCTCTTGACTTGCTTGGAGTGGGAAGACCTAAACGGAATAACTGGTTTCATCACCCTAAAAGCGTAAGACCATAAGGCATCGTGACTGGTGAAATGTAGGCTGAGAAACATGATGTTGGGTTCCTTAATTAAGTAAATTGATAGTAATAAGCAAAGACTCGCTAAAATGTGGACGCTAAAAAGCGAAATGACAAGTTCTGCGGGGGCCACCACGCTCTAAGCAACCCTGTCTACAACAACAATGTAATTGTCGACGTATGAGAATACTTTCAACACTTTCGAATCATCCAGATATACGTTAATTTTTCTGTCCAGTTTTGCGAGGTGCAAGTCGTAAGTAGTGGTACTATGCGTGACCCAATGCATATCTCGTTCCTCTTTTGGCGGTAAGACCTTCATTCATACGAAGGCCTCTCCCATCGACCTCCAACCACTCCTGTCCCGTGCCTCTCGAAGCTATTCCCTGCCTCCGAATTTCCATATTTTTAAGTCCCAGCCTCTGGCGCCAGTTCTTGGGCTGAGCGGCGCCCCAGTCATCGGTCTAACCGAGCCAACAGTGTCAAGACAAAAGAGTGCAAGAAGTAAAAGGTCGCTTCACCGTAGCGGCGTGAGACGTTTCTCCGAAAGTGTGCCGGGGGAAGAGGGTGTATACTGTCCACGCAAGAGACGCTCCGATGCGCGACTCTTGGCTTCAACGACAGAAGGGCGGACGCTTGACTATGATGGGCGTTCGATTCCTAAGACTGATGCTCTCAGGAATGAGTGCCGAACTGCGTGCACGGCAACCGGCCTTGCGCTTCGTAATCTGCTGCAGCTAAACGAGCTGCCATAACGCAGAACCAGCACCGCCGACTCCCAAACACCTAGTGAGTTTTGAAGAAAGGAAGGAAGGAAGGAAGGAAGGAAGGAATACGTTTTTTCATCCATCGGGATCAGGTGTTGGGGTTTGAGGAGGCCCACAGGGCGCGGTGGTCAGGACTTGGCCTGACTCCCCCGGGTCACGCAACATCTGCTCCCAGTGGGGAGGGGAGGGAACAGGGGGGGTACGGGTCTGCGGGGCATTTGCAGAGGTAATGGTAATGAGTGTCGAGTGCCCCGCAGGCTGGACAGGTAGGGTCAGTAAAGAGATGTGGACGACTGTGTATTAATTGAGTTCTGTGTGGGTGCGGGGGTGTGTTTCGGCGGCGGAGTGGGCGGTAGTGCTGGGCAATATCCCTGTATTGCAGGAGGGAGGTTGGCTTGCCTGCAGGAGCATCGCGTGTAGGCGTAGTTAAAATGGCGACCCGGTGAATTAGTTCGCGAGCACGTCCGTGCACCACTTCATTAGCGCCTACGCCTGTGTGGGCTGGTGTCCACAACAGGGTCACGATGTCGGATTGATGATTTTTGGAGAGAATTTTTAATGCCATGGGAGAGATGTCACCGCGAATAAAATTGCGTATTGCCTGCTGACAGTCAGAGAGGACAAATTGGGGGGTGGGGCACTAGGTGAGCGCGAGGGCAATGGCTGCCTCCTCCGCCGTGGTTGTGTTAGTAGTTAGAATGGTAGCCGCTGTGACCTTTGGGGATGTTTGTTGGCCACCAACAGCTACACAGTGTGCAGGTTTGTGAGGGTGGGGGGTGGCATCAGTGTATAGTGTGCATGGTGATGGTGGGCATAGTTTGGCGTGGGCTTTGGCTCGTGCTAATCGGCGGACTGCATGTAAAGTAGGGTGCATGTGGCGAGGAATTGGGCGGATTCGGATGCTGTTACGGATGTGAGGTGGAATGGGGAGTGGCGGGATTGGGATGGTGGGTGGTAGTGCGTTTATAAAGTTGAGAATGTAGTGCCCTGCAGGGGAGGATGCAAGGCGCGTGAGTTGGGAGACGCGGTGGGCGTCTAGGTGCTCCCATGTGGTGTTGTGTATGCCGAGGTCGAGTAAGCGATGTGTTGGTGCGTCCGGGGGTAGCAGGAGTGCATGCCTATACGTCTTCCGGAGGAGGGCATCAAGTGAGTTGAGTTGGGTAGATGCAAGCTTAATGTATGGTAGGTGGTACAAGATACGGGTGAGTAGAACACTGTGTACGAGATGGAGGCGGTCCTGTTCCGTGATGCCGTGGTGTTTGCTGGCGATCCGTCTAATGAGATGCGTGGTTTGGGTAACGTATTATAATGAGCGCGCAAAAAGGTGCAGGTGTTTCATCCGCCTCTGCAAATGAAGTTTTTCTGGATGCATACAAATATGTCCGTCTGAAATTATTTGCCTAACATATTTTCCAGACTAAAAAAAAGAGCTATGCAACTGGGCCCGAAAACCGCACCTGGCGCATTCTTATCGCTAGCCATTTTTACCCCTGCAATAAGTAATTGGCCTTTTTTCTTTTGTAGACCTATCTCTCGGTGTGCATTCAGTCACCATGGTGGTCCACTGATTGCCATTTCACGGAATTACGTTACCAGGCCAACTCCATTTCTTCTTTGATGTTTGAGCTAAGATCTTCTGCTCTAATTTTGTTCTCTAATCAAGTAGCTCGTTTCCTGACTGTAAGACTTACTACGATTGTTTTGCGTTCAATTGTCGGTTGAACCAACCTAAGTTGGCTTTCAACTTCTTACCGCCAAGTTTATACTGCATATGTAATCACCTAACATGTATTTACAAACTTGCCGCTGAAAGGTCATTATGAATCGCCGCCTGGATCATCTTGGCTGAAGCCTTTCACTACTGTCCCGACGTGCACCGTGTTAGCCCGTGCTATGACCCGCGGAAAAGGCATATTCCTACTTCCACGCTACGAATGCTATGCTCCCGAAATGCGATGATAGATCAATGGGATAGATAACGCGTGAGATTCTGATTCCATTCCGGGCATAGGAAAGTTATTCTTTTCGTTCCTATTGAATTCACATGTCATTGCTCCCAACCGCTGCTACACCGTGCCCTTCGAACCTTTCCGGGGTCTCAGCGGTTAGGTTCATGGTGTCACGGCCGAAATGTCCTGGGTTGGCTACCCGCGATCTCCCTAACCACATTCTTTTATGAGGCTTTGGCGAGTTTTGGTGCGATTGATGGATTTGCGTCCGGCTAGCCCGTTCTGCCCGGAATATTGTGTCTGGAACGGACACAATAAAAGTCACTTTATAAACCTTGTCATGAGTTTGCATTTGCGTATGACTCTACTTGAAAAATATATTTATGAATCGGCGAGAGATGTAATTAATGTTGGATACCTGTCGATTAAACTATGAATTTTTGTTTTGCATTCATTCTGGTGTTCTGTCTAAGCACGACATTTTGACATCCTGGTGCGGCAAAAAGATTTCGTTTTTTTTGTAACCGTTTAATAAAAGCACCTCGCAACTTCAAGTGAGACTCTAAAAATCACAAAATTTATATACTTCTTGCTATCTTCAAGATGATTGTTATGGGCCAAAAAAAGCCTTCTCAGGACGCCATAGCGGATCGTTTTAGCATATTCCACGTTTGCAGAGGGTTTGAGAGAAATAAACTCGTTTGTTTGCAGAACAGCATTTGGAATGCCTAAGATGTAACAGTGGCCTGCTTGATGACATCGAAACAAACTTGAAAATATTTCCTTTTATTACGGCGGAAGTCTTATTCTCACGTTAAAAGCGAAGAGCCGCAGTTTGTCGTCATTGACGTAACAAAAAGCGTTGGGAAATGGCCGCCCTCGTAAGAGAAAAGAAATTGGGCTCGCCTGGTATTTGGGCACGGGCAGCAGGAGCGGCAGCTGCAGATGCGCTAACCATGTTGCTCAATGGGCCTGCTGCCGGAATGAAGAATAAATTAACCTGATTCAAGGGTGTGCTGTGGAAGTGAACGCGACGACACGTAAATTAAACCGCTGCATGCGGAGGAGAGTGCTCCGGTGAGGAAGCTGTCCCGCTTTTTCCTCGAGTCTGCGGCTCCGAGTAATTAGCTTTATAACATGAATATATGGACGCAAAGAAAAAAAATGGCGGTGGAAGAAAAACAAAAGCGCGTTCTAAACTGCGCACAAACGCGCCGGCGCCGCCGGCACGTGTGGTATCAAAAACAAACAAAAAGAACAGAATTCCCCCCCCCGGGTTTGTTGCAAGCAGGTTGCGCGCGGGAACTGCGAAGGCGGGAAATTTGAATCGCTCTGGGCAAACCTCCATTCCATTCATAAAAAGAAGAGTCAGACAGAGCGACGAACACCGTGATGGTGGGGAGCAGTGAGCGGATAACGGCGGCACAGCCCATTATGGCGGATCGCCGCTCTGCACTTTCTACAGGTTTCGGCTTTAACTTTGTTTTCTTCGCTTCCCTTTATTCGTCTTTTTGAAGCAAATTACTCCCACGGGCAGACTAGCTGGAATGAATGGGACAGCTTTATCACGGGGAGAACTCTCCTCCGCATGCACCCATTCAATCTACCAGTCGTCGCGTTCACTGAAACACGGCACACATAAATCAGGTTATTTTCCATGTAATTCCGTCAGCTAGCTGGGTTAGCGCCGTGGTTAGCGCACCTGCAGCTGCCACTCTGGCTACCCGGTTTCAAATACCCCGTGAACCAAATTTACTTTTTCCTAACAGGTGCCCCTTTGTACCCTGTGTGTTGACGACGATGACGACATCTACAGCGACTTTTACCGCTTCATGTGACAGCGAGGCTTTCGCACTAATGAAACTAAATATTTACCACTTTAGTTGGATACTGCGGCCCCTGCTATGTAATGGATGTTTGTAAACGCTATCTAAGAAGAAAATAGGTTCAATTCTATGAAACCATTTTTATAGGGGAATAAGCAAAAAGAAATCTCTTCGATGTCCTGAGAAGGCTTTTTTGGCAGATAACAATGAACTTCAAGATAGCGAAGGGGATATAAATTTTGCTATTTCTAGAGGCTGGCTGGTAGTTGCGAGAGCCTTTTATTAAAATTTTATGAAGCGAGCAAAAAACGCACACAGTTTAGAGTTTTTTTCCCCATACCAGCATTCCGCACATTATTGCCTATAGAGGATAGCTGAATGAATGCGAAACAAAAGTTCATCGTTAAAATCAGAGGGATTAATAGTGCCATTGCATCTCTTTCCGAGCCATACATATGTAATACATGTAAATATATTAGGTAAACGAAAATTTCGAACAAGGTTCATAAAATAACTTTTACAAAGATAAACAAATGTTTTTGTCTGTTCCGTTCCAGACGCGATAACCAGAGAAGACCAGCATATCCCAATGCAAATCCATCCGTCGCACCAGAACCCCCCGAAGCCGCATCAAAAAATATAGTTAGGGAGGTCATGGCTACTGAACCCGCCACATGTAAGCCTTGACACCACTGGGCCACCCAAAAGGACCCCAGGGTAAAGGCTAGCTGCGGTAAGGAACAATGACATGTGCAGCCAATCAGAACGAAAAGAATAACGCTTCCCGGCCTCGGAATCGAACCTCGACCCCTAACGTTATAAAACAGGCATCCACCACATTGATCTGTCTTAAGATTCCGGGCGCGTAGCATTTCCCTTGTGTTCGTAGCGCGGGAGTTGGCTTCGGCCTCTGCAGCGGGTCCTTGCTCGTGCTAACGCGGTTCACATTGGGAGAGATGTGAAAGCCTGCGCACGAAACGACGCGGTTTGCGAGTCACAAAGAAGTTACAGTGGCAAGATTGGTAATAAATGTGAGGTGATGACATATGGAGTGGAAGCTTGGCGAAAAGAAGTTGAAAGCAAACTTAGTCAGTTCAGCAGGGTTTGTAGTTGGGGAAGTTGGTACAGAATTTAACGAAACAGCGTGAAGAACGGGACAAAGGTAAGAGAAGACGACACAAGCGCTGACTAACAACTGTTTTTTTTCGAAAACAAAGAACGGAATATATTGGCGAATTGTTATGAAACAGTAGCCGCGCGCATGATGAGAGAACAAATTAGGTTATTTGCAAACAGAGGGAATGTCACATTCAATAGAAGACGCTATCTTAATTAGTTTGATATTTCTTTTTCCAGGAGTGCTACTGAAATGGTGGTCACACACGAAGTACCTATCGTGTGTATCGCGAACGCTTCACAGATTTGACGCGTGAGCTGGCTCTTGTATATACTTAAGATACTACATTTTTCGAACTGTGGTGTACATCGGCAAGCCTTCACGTGGTTAGCAAGCACGCTGCCTGTACCGGTCTTCAGAGTGTTGGCATGCCCCCTTACCCTGTCTTTGATGCAACGCCCGGTTTGTCCGACGTACGACTTGCCACAAGGCACCAAGGGAGTCTCGTAGACCACCACTTTCTGGCATTCGACACAGGGCTTGGTGTGACTTACCTTCCATCCTTTCTCCGCTACTTTCTCAATATTCACTCTCCTGCAGAGCCCGCCCTGTTTGTTGGGGGCAGAAAAGAGCAGCTGCACACCTGACCCTCCTACCGTCTTTTTGAGTTGATGGCTGACACCATGAATGTATGGAATTATTGCTTTGCTCTTGCGGCTTTCCTGTGGCGTTTTCGGTGTGGCAGTCTTCCTCATGTCGCTCAAAAGTTTGCTGGCTATGCTGCTAAGAAGCTATGCTGCTAAGAAGCCGCTTGATCCTCTTGCCGTGCGCGCATGTTCAGCTACAGTATCAGGATTTCGCTCGTTCCCCCCGACGCCGCCCTCCTGATAGGACCCTTGGTCCTATTACAAGAACATGTCCTACGCCTGTGCCGGGTTCTATGCACTGATTGCAGCTACCAAGCAAGATACTTCAGAGAGTGCCTGCGTCTTGCCTCCTTTAGGAAGGCCCCTCCTGGCGGGAGTGTTGCACGCTTCGCCAGAGAGCTACGGACGACGTCACAGGTCGCAGAATTCGCTTGGCAAAAGCTCAGGCGTTCCCTCGTAAGGAAGACACGCTCTTCGGCCCCTGCGTATCCACTCAAAGTGATGGGGAATGCCGATGTTCTAGAATTTGTTGAGAAAGTCTTGAAGCGTGGCCCGAAGATCTGTGTCCATCCGAGCCGGGACAATAAGGAACTGCTTTCTTTTGCCAGAAGCACCGCCTCGAGGGCGAACAAACAAGTCGTCAACAGGTGCGTCAGTGAAGGCGTCGACATCCTCCCAGAGACTGTTAGCAGCAACGAAGCAGTTCGACCCAAATGTGTGGTAAAATACTTGCGGGAAGTTGATCAAAAGTTGGTGCAGTTGGACAAACTGGGATGTTTTGGGGTGGTACCTGCCGCTATCTAAAGCCAGAAGGCAAAGGTTGCTATAAAAGGCAACTTTAAAGCTGCCCCCAAGATTCGGCCAGGTGAAGTGAAGAAAGTGGCAATGAAACTTTGCGAGGATATGGGGCTCCCTAAATTGGCAGGCTCCGTGAAGAACAACTGTGCGCTCACTCTGAATGTTTTCTTCAGCACGAATACTAACAAGGCCGAGTGTCCCTTTAGGGCCATTGCGTCGGAAAGAGGAAACTGGCAACGCTGCCTTGGCAGTTATCTACAAAAGTCCCATTCAGGGCTGGCTGTAAAGGATTTCTCGTTCGCAGACCGCAAGATGTCTCGGACATCTTGAAGCCTGAGGATCTAAACAAGGTCAGTGCGTTCTCTGTAGGCGTGCGAGATTTTTACTGCGCGCTGCCGCGCGAACCAATTTTTGAAGTGGTTCAAGAAGCAATTCTTCTAGCCAGTGCTTATATATAATAAAACCATATCGTAGATGCTGCGGTGAAATCGCTGTCAGCCCATTTGTTTGGGGATAGTTTTGTGGGCTGCTCGATGTGGTTTTGTAGACAGTAGGAGCCCCGCCACGAACTTTTGTCAGCGTCATTCAGAAGAATGTTTTCCCACGATCGCTGAGAAGGTTGAGTGGACGGCCATGTAACAAGAGAATGTTCATTTAAAATAAATCACTCCGCTCTGAAGCGCAGCCGGTATAAAGCAGACCCGTTTCGGCGTATCCGGTGAAACGCTCCACCACAGTGACGATCCATCAGGTACCTGCGGCTGTCACGACCACGGGCCCAAAAAAATCAATTCCCACCACGTGGGAAAGAGGGTGAGGGGATGATAAGGGTTGCAAGAGACCTTCAGGGAGTGGTGTTTTATGATTTCGGTGGGGGCAAGCAGCACAAGACGAAAACATAGATGGCGAAACCGGTGATTAGGTCAGGCCAAAGAAGCGGCTCTTGGCGTGGACGTATAAGTTCTCCTTAATCAAACGGGGAATCACGGTAACCCATCTGTCATCGGCGGGGTTATAATCTGTACAGAGCGCCATTAGGCAGACGGAATTTGTCGAGTTGTTCATGCGAGTGGCTGTTAGAAGGCTGTGCCCAGCCGCCGAGGCTATGGATCAGATCACGGCAGTACGTGTCGGCTTGCGGCAGAGAGATAAGGTTGTTCAGGAGGTTAATTGCAACAGGCTCCGCAGGTGTAAATGGCAAGGCTAGAAAGCTAACACACCGGAATGCTCATCATACCGCGGCAACACCAGGCAGCGAGAAAGTTCGCT
This sequence comes from Haemaphysalis longicornis, assembly GCF_048455015.1. Taxonomy (NCBI): domain Eukaryota; kingdom Metazoa; phylum Arthropoda; class Arachnida; order Ixodida; family Ixodidae; genus Haemaphysalis; species Haemaphysalis longicornis. The sequence continues at coordinate 135,135,433 of NW_027526445.1, forward strand.
TGCGTCTAGATGTTAACTCCGTGACCAAGGTGTCACATAAAATCATACACCTTCAAGCGGAGAATTCAACGAGACAGGCGCCCCGACAAATGTTTCATTGACGGCAACCAACACAGTGCGGGACAGTCAGTCACAACAGAGAAATGAGGTACGTATAAATACGGTCTAAGTATTTTGAACGACCCAAACACAGCAAGCATTGCATTTCCATTGCAATGTAGTTTTCCACGGCAGGTGTAAAGTCCTGCTTGCGTAGGCAACACCTTGCTCTATTAACAATACGTTGCGCTGTAGTAAACTGTGCAAATACAGTGTCCATTACCGTCCGTCTGAAGTGCAGCAAGAGCATTATCATCAAAGTTGCAGAGAACCGGTCCAGAAGTCAAAGCATTCTTGAGCGCCTGCAATGAAACTTTAAAGTCACCACGCCAGGTAAAAGGGGCCGCAGACGCTATAGTTCGTTGAATGGCAACGCTATTTTGGAAAAATGGTGCATGAACCAACAAAAATACCCTCAACAAAAAAGGTGGTCAGACCAGACTCTCGGCAAAGACTTATTTTTTATTCTTGGAGACTCTGGTAGAGTCTCTACCGTTACAGACCGGTACAGATGTTTCTGTTTGCGCAAGAATGAGTCATACAATTACCCGCATGAACTCTCTATACAGCTTGGTAGTATGCCGTATATCTCCGCCTGCCTACTTCGTGCAGTGCGCAGCTTACGTACCCCAAAAAAAGTGGGTGTGTAAACAGATGACAATGACTGGGTATTACCTGAGGGATTTGTAATCGTTATCCATTATCCCAGTTTGTTCAAGGAATACTGCAGTTTTTTACAACCGAGGCCAATGGTACACAATGCCCTTTCCAGCATACCACAAAATCTCTTTCGCAATTACCGTGACAGACGCTGCACTTTGCAAGGGTAATCCAGATAATTCGCCCCCATGCTCGGAGTCGGTACAGCTGGGTAGTATATTTCATATCACGGCTTGCATAGTTCGTGCCGTACGCAGCTTACGTACCCCACAAAAAAGGAGGTGTGTAAATACAAGACAAATACAAGGAGGTGTGTAAATACTGGGGATTATCCAGAGGATTCGGAATTATTATCTATTAACTTACTTAAATCAGGTCATACTGTAATTTTCACACAAAATAGGCAACTGGAATGTGATAGCTCCCTATCATACCACAATATCTCTTGCGCAATTATGCCTTCAGCGGCGCAAATTTGTGCAAGAATTATCCAGACAAATAGCCCAGACGAAATTTCTTTATACATAGCGTTGTACCTGCAATCTTAAAAAGCTAACCAATGATCTGAATTCCGGCGCATTTCGCGTAACCATGTTGTATGCAAGATACGGGAACGACTTTCTTGGTATAGCTTCGCCGCAATGATGGAAGCTGTAAAAACTCACAGCGGCGCTTGCCGCCTCCGTTAGTTGCCGCCACCGCACCATCCAGATACACCGCTCTTTTTGTCCTCGGACAGTGTTTACTTTTTCTTTTGGCGACGTCAAGACAGACCCCGCAGCAGTAGCGTTTCGGCATAGAGCTCTAATATGGAGATTGTAATGTAACGCTATGCCCCACCGCTCTGCCCATGCAACCCAAATAGTAACGCAGCACCCATCCAGTCGCACAAAACGCCAAGAAGGGAGGGCAAAAAGACGGCAGCTGGTGCGAATAAAAGTGAAAAAGAAAACCACATTTTGGGGCACTGCAGATATGGTTTCCCAAAACGGAGAAGCGCGGTGGAAGCCAGACAACGTGACATTTCTGGCGCAGGGGTTTCTAATGGCTGGATCAAAATACTCTCGCAGTTTGCGTTGCTGCCTCGAGCGTGTCCCAGACTTCCGAATATCTCAAAAGGTAAAGCGAATCGATAGGCGCAAGTGCTTCGCCTATGCATAATTTTGATTGTAAAGAAATATTACCGTGCTTCCAGAATCACGCTGCACCTGTCATTTATGTCTCTTACAACGATAAGACAGACTATCGGCAGTAACTCGATTTCTGGGATAAACCGTGACACAATTTGACATGAACAGGGCTTCAAAATTCCTTAAGTCGCACATTTTGTTGGTAATAACCCTACACCTTCGCTTATGATGAGGAAATTAAAGACAAGTCACTTGACGCTCAGGTATACTGCGTACGGATGTCGCTGAACTTAGCCAGAATGAATTTTGTGCTACTGGTAGTAGTACGATGTAGCTAAATATGTCATAAACCGCATCGGGCCTATTTCGACTTTGTCATCAGTCATCGCCGTTTCGGTTTACGCTTTTTGGGGTTAATTTCTTCATCTCTCTGTTCCAATACTCGAGGACCTAAACAAATTACTACCTTTTAGGTCTGTCTTTATTCTAAAGCTGAGTTTCCCCAATATTCTGCAAAGCAACATTCCAAGCAACGTAGGACGTTGAACGTGCCTTCACTAGATGCGGCCAAAAATTGGTACAAAGAGACACTTAGCTCATTATGGAATCTCGCCTACGAGGATGTTTGACTTAGCCACGCTTGCTTGCTGCAAAACTATCTTGCAGTGCAGGCCACGTGTCATAACATTTAAATAAATATTCTACCACATGCTTGAGAAACTAAACTCATAGACCATGGCATGTGGCCAAAAATAATATGAATGTATCTAAAGTAATGATGAATCAACGTGCCAAAAGTTTCCTGTTGAGCATGTGTAAACAGGTAAGATAGAAGAATATAATAATCTCAGACTAGTCGTCTGTGCTGATTCCAAACCCGGAAGAAAACTCCTACGCAAAATAGATATGGGCGGAGAAGCACTCGACAAACACCCCCTAATAATTACAAACAAGTTATACAACTTATAGCGGTAAAACTCAAAACGATAGTACACAACCAATGGGCCCCGGCGGTCATTACAATGGAGGAGAAACTTGGCGCGTTACTGAACAATTGAAAAGGTACTTACGTCGGCTCATCGTCAAACGGAAAGACGAATGATAGGAGTTGCACTTAAATACAAGAAGTGCGGTTTCTGTGCCAGGGAGCAAACTAGAGTTGATAATCATCATACATAATCGGCATTACCAGCCTATCTACCTTCACTCCATGGCAAAGGGCTCTCCCATTTTCTTAAAATTATCCCGGTCTTGTGCTAACTGTGACCAATTAATCCGCGCAAACTTCTTGATCTCACCTGCCATCTCACCTCCTGCCGGCCCCTGCCACGCTTGCGTTCTGTAGGGACCCACTAAGTTACCCTTAATGACCAACGTATTTCTTGCCTTCGCATTGCTGGCCCTGCCCACGTCCCCTTCTTTTTCTCAATTTCTACTAAGATGTACTTAACAAGCGTTTGTTCTCTGACAAAATCCACTCTGTTCTTGCTCATCAATTTTCCACCTATGATCTTCTGTTCCATTGCTGGCTGAGTCACCCTTCATGTTGAACGCTCTTAGTGAGCCTCGATGTTTCTGCTCCAGGGACAATGGCTGGCTGCCATTCAATATCTGGGAATGCCTGCCGAATGCACTCCACCCCATTCTTAATCTTCGTATTATCTCTGTCTCATGGCTGGGATCCGGGGTCACAACTTGGCCTAAGTAGATATATTCTTTTACCACTTGCACTACCTCATCCCCTATCCCAAACTCTTATGCTGTCCCGGAGATATTGATCTTTACTTTAGTTTTCAGCATAATAATTTTCAGGCCCACGGTTCTACTCCGTTCGTCTAGCACGGAAAGCATGCTTTGCAATTCGTCCCCCGAGTTACTTAGTAAGGCAACGTCATCAGCAAATCTGAGCTTACTGAGGTATTCTCTATTAATCCTTATTCCCACCTGTTCCCAACCCAACGTTCTGAGTATTTCTTGTAAACATGCTGTGAATAAATATGGAGTGATTTTGCCTCCTTCTCTGAAGCCCTTCCTTATAAGTATTTAACTTCTCTCCTAATGCAGGATGTTGGTAGCTGTAGACCAATTGAACATGTCCTCTAGTATTCTAACATAATGGTTGTCTACACCCTTGTTCCGTAATGCCTGAATGACTGGTGAGTTTCGACAGAATGAAATACTTTCTAACTATCTGCGAAGGCTGTATATAGGGGTTGAGTGCACGACACGCACTTCTCTACTCCCTGATTGACCGTGTGAATATGGTCCATTGATGAATAGCCTTTACAAAAACCCTGTCTGTTCTCTAGGTGGGCTGAAATCTAAGGTGGCAGAAGTTCTGTTAGCACTTACCTTGGTTCTGCTAGCGCTTACCTTGTACACGACTGACAGTAAGCTGATCGGCCTGTAATTTTCAAAGTCCTTCATCTCAACTTTCTTATAGATTATTATGGAGATTAGGGCACAATCGCTGTCATTAGGCATGGCGTGTACAGGGTTTCCAGATTTACTAGTAGAAATTGCCCGCCATCATTCAAGAGTTCTGATAGTCAGCAATGAGCTTTGCCCCCTTGCATTTCGTTGAAACCCAATTTCCTTCCAGTAGGTGATGTCCTAGTTCAAATACAGATAAAGAAATAACGTTGGGCTGGCAAAGTATTTAAGCGCAACGACAATAATTTAAATAACAGTGTGGCAGGGTATATACAGAAGAAGGGCACGAACTATTAAAGAAGTTCGCAGGCCAGGAAATTATGAAGTAAGGAAGTTCAGAGGCAAGGAATGAACTCGATCGGGACGAGATTGGAGTGGTTAGAGGAGAATGGGAGAAGCCTTCGTCCTCCAGTGGACACAATCGGCTGTTGATAGCGGTGACTATGATGATATTAAGAGGCGTGGATGCAAACCTATCAGTTTCGAATTAACAGCCGGTGAATGCACTTTCCATCGTTCCGCTTTCAGCAATTGTGGGTGCAGCTTTACTTGGGAAGACCGAGAGGCCGTTCAAGAAATGACGTGTAGCTGCTGCCTAACACCGCAATCACCTCGTTTTAAAACAGCGCGTAAGGCAGGACAAAGGAAGGAACAGACGACACAAGCGCTGACGTACAACCTTCGTAAGCTCTTGTGTTGTGTGTACAGGGCCGTTCACTTAAGGTACGAACAATGCGCAGCGTGGCTGTGCTACACAGAGCGCCAGGGCACAAGCCGAGGCCGCACTGGAAGCTTAGCGTCGCAGGCGCATAGGGGATTGGAGGCGGGTCTTCGTGTCGTCTGCTAGCACGGGAGCACGCCCGGTTGGCTTTGCTGCGAAGCGCGCGTAACTCTCGGCATACTTGTAGCGTCTTAGCCCCCCGCGATCGCCTTGCGGGAATGCGCACTTCTCTCACTCCGCCGCGTCGTGTAGTAAGTGCGTACGCCTACTGAGCGCTTTCCCTTTTCAGGTCCACGGTCGAAGTTAAATGCATGTATTGTTGCAAACATTTCAGAACTGGCTTGGTTTTGTTTATTGAGACACGCTGTAGAGGAGGGCGACATATATTTTTGCTCACCAGGATTTCTTTCTTATGCACTGATAGTACGCAGCACATTGGTGTCTGTGCATTTTGCCACCGAGGAATTTTGGTCACACAGACTGGGTGTCCATCTCACGACTTTGTATCGATGAGTGTTGCAATTTTTCATATATATGTATATCGCGCATCGTCCAGATGTTTCAAGCACAATCGCCCTACTCTCCGGCCGAGTCCGGGACTGGTTCCACTCTAGTCTGCTACATTTTAATGGATATGGCATTGCACTGCCTGCCTGCCTAGTTATTGGGAGACAGCGTCTGTTCCCTTGGGTTGCCACCTGCAACGTATCCTCCTTTCTGGTAGCACCCAGAATTCGTCGCAATGGGCTTACGTGAGAAATGAAGCTGTGGTCACCAGTTCCATGCTACACAATTGTGGAACAGCCTCTCGGTTCTCGGGGTCAACAAATTCTGCATTATTTTTTTCACCACCCTCACGCAGTGTCTAGCCAAAGGTTACGAACTCAACAATCACCAATATGTTCAATAAGTTTTCAATGTGGTTAACAATGCAAGCAATGCCTTGCATATAACAAACAATTGCATTATGGACTGAAAATATTCTAATTTCTTTTCAAAATAATGATATTTGCTCTCGATTTCCAAGAGTTCGTTGATCACAGTCATAACCGAAATCGAAAGACTTAGCATATGACACTCCGATAAAAAAAATTAAAGAAGCTAGCACTTACGCACAAGAATTGAATGGCGAAGCTGTTTAAGGTGAGAATTCCCGGACACACTTAAGTTCGAATTGAATTGCTTATTTCCATAGTTTAGATTCTAGTAATCATCGTCATATGCATCAAAGAGGTCGTTGTCTTCTTAGCGGCGAGTGGTGAATGGAAAGTCATCCTCAGCATTGTATCCCTCCACCATCTCTTCGTCATCGAATCAAGGCAGTGGTGGCGGGATCAGCAAGTCGTCGCGGAAAGGGTTCGCACTGCATGTCCTCTATTATCCATAATGGCTTCCAGACAATGTGGCGGTCACGGTGACCTCTCTCGAGCAGGATGTCTTTTCATCTTTAGCCTTAGATCTTTAGCAGTAGCGCAGGAGTTGTATTTGTAGATGCGTGGTAACGGTTGATGAAAGCGCTTGAGGTTTTTTTTTTTTTTTTGCTAAAGCCGCTCCACGATCCGAGTCTGGGTGGTCTCCTGAAGGCAGGGGCTCATGAGCGCTCGGCATTATCTTGCTCCTCGCGGTTTTTGACAGTTCATGTTTGCTAAATTCATAGTGGGTGACGGGGACGCTCGGCGGTCACCGCGAGGCGCACGCCCACGTGTGCTCAGAATCTTCTTGGAATTTTCTCTGCAACGGCGAACTTTCGGCCAGTACAACAGCTACGCTGTTTAAAAAGCGGGTAAGACGGCATATCAGGTCATGTGGAATCTGATTTAGAGAGAACAAACAGAAAATAAAACTTTGTTTCTTCACCCTGTTAATTTTAGTGTGCGCTAAGTCCTGAGAAACCCGCCAGGAATTGACCTAGACAGCCACGGTGGCTAATGGGTTAGAGGGCTTGGTTTTACTTAGCCGGGAGACCAATATTTGATCCCACTTGCAGGTGCCCTTTTTTAAAAGAGGCGAAACGGAAGAACGCGGGTTTGCTGCACGGTATCACTGCACGGTAAACAGCCTTAGGTGGTTATCCATAGCCCTTATCTAGAGCGTCTGCGTAGCGTTTTGGGCGAAGGAACTTTCGCAGTCATATTAAACTTCTTCTTTAGTTAATGGTTAATCGCACGAAGGAAAAAGATTTCTGAAAATAACGAATACACAGAAAAATGCTTTCGAAAAATGAAATTTTCAGCCTACCTCTTCATTCTTTGTGCAGTATTACCAACACGCTCAAAGAAAACGTGAAAGAGTGTAATCGCATAGCGCAGGAAATTGAGACTGACACGGAAGTGATCCTTCAAGCGAGCGCGGCTGACGCTGTCAGCTCCAGGGTTTCAGCTGCTTTCAACTACATATCGTAACCTCCGCTTCACTGTAGAAGAATGTCTGTGCTTTCACTCAGTATTTTTTGTGTTATTCACGTGTTCCATTGAGATCGTTTTTCTCAGGTGTTTTTCTTTTTTTTTCTGAAGGACAGCGGATACAAAATTTCTGGGAATACAGAAGAGAATATAAAACAGTGTGTACAATAAGGAACTTTCTACCAGACGCAAATATATGTCTCTTGTTCGATTTAGAAATCCACGAAGAACACGTAGAGCGACTCAGCTGCAGCAGGAGTGATGTTATGGTGTTTCCTGAAGCGTAAACTCAAACGCATCAGGAACAAGATGCTGCCAGCCCCATCTGCTGGAAGTTTGGAAGCGTTAAACGTTCGGCGAAAATTGCTATAGTTTATTTCTCTTTCCCGAAGGTATTCTGTTTTGACACGGCTGGCTGGATGAAAAACGATGTAAGCATGGAAGAAGCATTTCCCAGTTCATGTGCGCTTTTTAAAACCGAAAACATTCTTAGGTGCATTCGGAAAAGCTTAGTGAATTAAACATTGAAACAAATTCAAGGCTAACCTATACCTGAAAAAAGTGGAGAAAATGGAAAACAAATCAACGCAGTTTTTAGATGTCTTTCTATGTTCTATTTTGTGAAAGCAAGAAGTTTACGGTCTGCTGGTGTAGCGGCGAAACTTCGACCACTTCCGGTACTTTCCTTTATTAACAATACCGTCACCGTGAACCCGCTATGTCCTCCCTCCGAGCGGGTCTCTAATATAAGCCATTCTCTCACCGTCTCGGCAATATTCAAACGAATTTATGAACCAAAAAAGAAGTTTTTGTAGCACGAAAATGTCTTTCTTTCAGAAGTCTATATCCATGGTAGGAAAGCCATAAACTTTTTTTTCTCACAACTGTGCAGCAAAAGGCGAGCATAGGGATACTGTTGGATTATTTTGAGATAAGAAAGGGCAGTTTTTTTTTCTTACTACAAAGAGATGGCTACTTACAATTCAGCATTCATTGACGCCCTAAGCTACGCCACTGGAGCGTTGCTTCGTGCCATTTATTCCGGCACATGTACTGAGCCATGAGAGTACAAAGGCATATCAACGATTGCAGTGTACACTGCAGTGGTAGTTTCTACTTCCTCATGGGGTGATTATTTCGACTTCATCGCCAGTCCTGGTTTTCTTTGTATGCAAAGCATAACTTTTGAAGTGATACTCCTGAAAAGGAACAAAACGTCTAAAAAAGCAACCATTTCAGGAAGTTTGTGTGTACCACTAACTCCTACGTATGTTCCCGAGTATGTTCCCCCGCGAGTTTATCCTGAGCGGCATGCTTCTACATTGGGGGCAAGAATTACTGTTGTTTGGGGGGGGGGGGGGGTTATGTTGAACACAAAAGAAAACTATTGCGACGACATCTCCTGGGAGACCTGGCATGTTACAAAAAAAAAGATTCTGGTGCTAGCCCTGCAACAATAGAGAGTAGTTGGGGAAGAGGGAAATAGTGTGGCGAGGGCACATGGGCACGCGGGCGGCACTTCTTTATTCATGACGTCACACACGCGGAAGTTTTGCCAATGCGGGAGACGTAGCCGCCTTTGCAGAATATTGGTAGTGTGGTGACCATGGCTCCTCTTCTGTCGGCGCATTGTGACGGCGCTCCTATATTACGCATTCATTGATGCTTGAGCCCCCTTGAGAGTGTCCTCGTGTCCAGGTCCATTGCCCGAGTCTCTCGTGAAATTCTTGAGAAGCGTAGCAGATTTCGAAAGAAATTTGTGGAAGTTTTGACTGATGATTGTTTTGAAAGGTGTGATAGAGGAATTCTTGTATTTAGAAATTCAGCCATGGCTTCTAAGTTCAGCTTCGTGAAGTGAAAACTACTTACATATACTAAAGGGGGATTTTAAGCAAATGTTTGAAATTTGTCGGCAGAGCAGTCTCATTTAAAATTGATAAGTAAGACTACACCACTGTAGCGCATAATGTCACGCAGTAGCAAGATAATGGAAACGGTGTTTCTAGTAGCCTACGCTCGCAGCCTAATCACTGCGCCATTTAGACGTTGCGCAAAGCTGCTTTGAAGATTTTCCTAATATTCTTTTTGTGCAGGGAATTACATGCAAGAAATTCGCTATTGCTGCAACTTTCGCCGGGGCGGCTGTTTGGCTTTTCCAATTTTCTACGGACGATAATTGGTTACTCTTTGAAGTGGTGAGCATCAATATTTCAGTGTTTAAATATCGATATAGAAAGAGACGGAAAGTCCAGTAGTGTAGAATGAAAGTATGGGAGTAGTCTTTTATGCTTTGTCTTTTTTTAAAAAAATGATATTTCGATTAGTAATGTCAACTACCATTTCTTATTTTGGTAAGAAAGAAGTGGAGGAAAAAGCACATCTATAGTGAGGGCGGAACCCACATCTTCTCGTTACACGTCGTATGCATTACCAATTTGGCTGTTTGATCGATGGCAATAACCACCACATTCTGAGGTAATACACTTAGTGCAATTCGACTTTACGCTTCAGCGGGGTACCCAGTCCAGAAACCACGTTTCTTTAGCTAGACTCGATTTCTGCTTTTTAAGATAAATATCCAAGAAAGTGGAGGGTAGTTAGTCTGGCTTTAAAGCCTACTTGATATGCCTACGAATCGATAGACACATATCACATGCGAGCGGGTTAAATCGCACTGAAATCAAGGAAAAATGGAACGCGTTGCTAGAAAGACGCTGCAGCTGCCCAATATACGTTTTTCATGTCTACGCAGCGTGAAACACACCACAGACATTATTCTTTTTGACTGCTTGTTTTATAAAAGATATGAGCATAGAAGTAGCGATGGGACAGTATAGGACATTTTAGGGGATCGATGTGCATGGTTACTTTGGCGAAATACTCGCAGCAAAATTTATACCGTACAAACGTTTCTTGTGCAGCCTCACCAGTCATAACTGCGATGCAAAATAATTCTGTGGCCTCTACGTGTCCTGTAACAAAAATAACATTCTCACATCACATTTCTTTTTGTTACGGAACACAGTTATGCGGATGAGTTTTGTGTCTCAGTTTCATGCTGGAGAGTTTCTTAATGCTAATTCCATACTGTCGCCAAACATGTAAAGAAACACACCGACCACATTTACACTTTTTAACTCCTGTCCCTTTCTTTACCCCGTTTTCTTCCGGTCTCTTCTTGCTATCCGTTAATATACTCGCGTCTGACATCATCACGTTCGGCCAGCCGCTCAGCTGGATGTACGTATTTTTGCATTTTCGAAATTTATATTTTCAAGCAACCCGACATGTTGCACACGATGAGAACATAAAACCGGAGCATAATCGCCTTTGCAGACAATGGTAACGTCAGGCAGTGGTATACTCTAAAGCGGTTGCCTGCACCCACGTTCCCAGCCATTCGTACGCTGCAGAGAATGCGGGCGTTGTGCTCACGCAAACATGCTTTTCACTGAATGGGAACACCGAAACTGACTAATGATGGCTACAGAACTATATGGTTGCTACTACAAAACGGTACGTGTTTATACAATTGAGATAAGCAACACGCAGTTGATGGTCAATACAATAATAACGTTTCGAAAAAGCAATACATTCGTACTTCGCAAAGTTAAGACAAAGGTACCGAGAGAAAAAATGCAGCAAAAGCTCGCCTATTTGAATTTGAATGATTAAAATTTATGAATAATTTGAACTGTACGTTTGGGTTCACCCAAATCACCATTGGAGTCTATGTATAATAAAGCCTCCTAATTCAAACCAGAGTAGGTTCAGCCATGGATAATTCGCACTGCGCGCAACTCTGCCGGCACCTTCAAATCGTGGCACATGGTCAGAGTAACGCACCTTTGTCTGCACACGAACCTGTGTAGAACGCAGAAGACGAAACGAGGAAAAACCAACTTAAAGTCCCTAAGGCGGATATTTTGAAAGATGCATTCTTTGCGAAGTATGTCGACGAAGAGGAAGTGGTGCGTGGGGTGCACTGGCAGAGAAAGCAATCATTTCTGATCTCCGAAGCGCAGAACTTGTGGTTCAGATAACGACAAAGAGGACGATAACGACTCACCATGCAGCCATCCGCTCGAAAGTCACTGCTGGGTGGAATGCCACCCGTCTCGTCTTCAGTTTCGAAGCAGACGTAGGTGAAGCTTTCCGCTACATTAGTGCCCTTTCGCTTGGCATGCTGTAGCCATGGTTCTTTTTCTTTTTGAAAAAAAGCTTTGAGACTTCCTCACAATGCCCAGAAGCGGCGCCGCCAGCTAACGAACGTAATTACAGATACAGCAAGGCTGTTTGATATTACGCGCAGCAACAGCAATTGCCAAGTCGTCCTCTTAGCATTCGCTTGAGTCGCTAGCGCCATGTTTGCGAGCTATTAGTTGGCAGCACGAGACCGCCGTGCACCTGGGGAAAAGAAATCAATAACGGCAAGGAAAAATGCCGGCCAAGTTGGCATCGCTTTTACACAAACCAAATACGTACCGTAATTACCCGATTCTAACGCGCCCCCGATTCTAACGCGCACCCGATTTTCCTGGCAAAAAACCGAAAACATTTGCACCTCCGATTGTAACGTGCACGAAACGTTGTGAGCAAGAAAAACGAATGCGAGAGAAACAGACGATTTATTTCTCAAAATAATCTCACTCATCTCACTCCTCGTCGCTCTCCGCTGACCACAACATCTCGTTCTTGGTGCCGTCAAGCGCGTTCGCGATGCCACACTTCATAACGAACGTTCAACCAAGATCGATGGGATCGTGGCCCACGCCTCGCACGCCCATCCTGCGAGCTTCTCCATAGGCGCACGCTTCAGCCGACCGCTCGTTATGAACGTGTGAGAGCCGCTGCCGCCATTGCTGTTATCAAGCGCGTAAGTGGAACGATTTGACGATTTATGTGAACGCCGGTAGAAAAGCCTAAGCGCCTATGCTATAGTGCCTAGAATATTCTAGGCACTCTACCTATGCTTCCTGCGTCTGAAAAATCGTTGCTAAAAGCTTTGGCGCCTGCTTGAGATGGCGATGGTGAGGGGCGGGACGAAATTGCCGTTGTTTCGGCAGTTTCGTTTTCGTATCCGATTCTAACGCGCATGCGATTTTTCGACCTATTTTTCCGGAAAAAAAGTGCGCGTTAGAATCGGGTAATTACGGTAGTTAATATGAAAGATGTAGTTGTTTGATTTCTTACACAGCTAAAGTTTTGCTGGCCTATAAAAAAACCCGGACTATCTTCTCACTGATTTACAAAGAGTAAAGGCTAGTTGATTCGAGCCGCAAGGAAGCCTAAAGCAAGGCCAGCCGTAATGACGGCCTTTTTAAGCTATCGAGGTGTTGACATGTCCTATTGACGTGTCCTACTGCTCCCTATTGGCGATGTACAGTTATTGTTGGATCAGATTAGTTCGAAATTTTAATATTTCAAAATAAATGGCGTCTGGTTGCGCTTATTATCGACGTGCTTTTACTGTAAATGAACGAGATGGAAGATACTACGCTTTTTTACAGGCCAGCAAAGTTTTGTGTATGATCACCAAAAAAATAAATCTTTTATATTAACTAGGCATTTGGGTTTTGTACAAGCAATGCCAACTTCGGCAGGCATTTTTCGTTGCCGTTACTGATCTGTTTATTTTCCGCCATGTACAACGCGTTCCCGTAGTGCAACGTAGTAGCGCCCAAACACGGTTCTGGCGGCTCACGGGAATGCTAAGAGGACGACTTTGAAATATCTGTTGTCTGCGCCTTATATCAACCACACTCGCTTTATGTGTAATTACGTGGAGGCGTCACTTGTGCTGATTGTCAGGAATTCTCTAAACTGTTTTTTAGAAAAAAGAAACATGACCACAGCATGCCACTTTGAAGGGGCCTGCTTTCTGCTTATTGATCCTGTTTGCTTACTGAAGAACAAGAACGGCAAAATTTTTTTCATGGGTTTGGGGAGCATCTGGAGCTTTATGCTTGCGAAACTGGGAAGCCAGTTCCCACCAATGACATTAAGAATTAAAACCTACTTTTCTTAAAAAAAGCTTTGAGAATTCGACAACCATTTCGGTGATTCTGTTCCCTTGCAGCTATACTAGAAAAGTCTGCAATGACTAATATACATATCTGTATTTTATATTTGCGAAATAACTGCTCGAGGTGTCGTTAAATTTAAGTGTTCTTGTAACGCGGTCTTTACGTGAAGTGTAGCGACACAGGACCTAATATGCATAGCGTACAGTGTTCCACGCCCGCCTTAGGAATCGCAACCAGCCGGCAGGGCTTTCGTCTGCGGGCTCTACCGTCAATGCGTCATATCGAGGTGTTTTAGCAATTTCTTTCAATGGAATCGCGGCTTGTTAGACACGTAAAATATAGCGCTGCTTCTCGCTACGTCGCCAATTTTAATCGCCTAGGGAGCATAGCTTGTTTTTCTAAAAAAAATTCCTGAATACCAATTCCCCGTGTGCGCAAAACGTCATGCCTCGGCGCTATGATTACGAAGTTAGGCGATCTGATTACGAAGTTAGGAGATCTCGAGTGCTTCAAAACTGTGTACCAAAGGCGGACCAACGACTGATGTGAGCAAATTTTCTGGTAATTGAAATATTCCGCTTTATCCAGTACCGTTCTACAGGTGAAAAAGGCACACTATGTGCAGGCATTATTAGCGCGTATAATTCTGACATTTACCATTTATTCCAAACTTAAGGGAAAACAATTCGCGTCTAGGCCAACAAAAACTTCTAATGTGCTTGAAATGTTGTATATATAGGATATTCAACATAAATAAAACGCGATTTCGCTACTTCAAAGGAAACATAAGGGTTAAAACCCATTGCTTTTTTTTTATTACTTTTACTTCATTTTATTTTAAAACAGCTGAACGCTGCAAATTCATGTATGCACTGAATCGCTTCACGAAAATGCGGCAACACGAGTACTGATTGCGTACCAGGCGGTCGCTGTAAAACCACTTGTTTCGCGCGTAAATTATTCAGGTGAAGTTGTCCTGCACCAAGCAGCATTTATGTGACTGGGCTTAACGTTGGTGCACTTGGGCAGCCTTCTTTGCAGTGAAAAGAAAGTAGTTTTTAACGAGTTTAGGGAATATAAAGGTGGAGTTTCCAGACAGTAGGTAGCTCTCCGGAGTAGTGACTGCCATCACACAAAAAGATATGATGAAAGCGTTCTTCTCTGCCCTATACGAAAGCGCTATTCGGCCGTGTACGCCGGGCGCGAAATTCACCACGAGTATGTCTCGCCTTGTAGAGTGCCTGAGTTTTGTACGGAAACTTTTTTTCCGTATGCTTGAATATAGTCAATATCCAGGAAGAGATCACCATGTTAGGTCCGTTCAGTAGAACCTCGTAGTTGCCAAGGTTGAAAATAAATTCTCTGTCGTAATTTTCGTCCTTACGCCGTGTTGTGTTGTCTGCAAGGTTCTTGCTTCTCTAGGAGATGGCCTCTACATGCGAAAAAGGCCAGAATGATAAGAAAACATCTTTTGCTAATATATAAAACAAAATTCCACGCGATTGCACCTTCGCTCCGTCAATTTTATCCGCTTTGTAGTAAAACAACTGTTCGGCAATATCCCGAACAGAGGCAACGAACTCCGGGTAAACTACACTACACGCTTGAACCTTTTATTTGCGCTCGAGTTGAACACCCGCATCCTCATTCGCATTACCGTGATGTTTTTTCACCTGTTACTATGCAAGGGAAATATTGCACGGGTTCCACGTTCAAACCAAGAATCTTTTTTTCTGCACGTTCTCTTTTCCTTCTGTCTCTTTTGGTTTTGCCGCTATAGGAGCGCATATTTCGCAAGCGATAAAGCACCAATTTAATGCAGGTCGGATAGTAAGTTTCCTCTCGAAAGATAATACAGCGCGGTAATTTGCGCAAGAGATGTGCGGCAATAAGATATATAGGTGAATCTAGAAAATGCGTGATGACCTGTTCTCTATCTCCGGCGAGTACTAAGCTTGCCACCATGCGCAGAAGCGTTTAAAATGGCCTTTTAGCTGGCGCTTCGCAAATCGTTTTAACCATACAGTTGCTTAGTAAGTATACTAGAGAGGAAACTGCACCTCGTAAGACATATCGTCATGGGGTTTCATGGGAAAACCCCCCTTTTTGGCTTGGGCTTGGCATGACAATTGGATTCTTAGGCGGTTTTAGGGATTTGCTTTCTTCACTGTGTATTAACATGTTTACGAGCTACAAGAAAGCCTAAATCCTACCTGTTATGTGGTAGCCGTGTTCAGTGAAAGAGCACGCAGTGCGACTCGAAGGACATATGATTCAGCGGGTATTATGCCGCCATGAATTTTGTAGCTGACGAAAAGAAGAAACAAAACGTACTTCGACGAAGACAAGATACGACAGATACGGGCGCTTGTATGCGTCCTATCTTGTCATGGTCCACAACTGTATAAGGCAACGTTTTCATAGACACGCTCAAAAAACCTCCCAAATGCTTCAAACAACTTATTGTTTGAAATATAGGTAAAATTAAGAAAATCAGATTCTCTAATGAGTTTCCCCCAAACATTAACATTGTTCGTAACTACAACATTTGCCTGCGAAATAGCAGGCATAACCGTTCCGTCAAAAATAGGCTTTACTTCCTTTTCCTTTTGTTTTAAAACACACTGTTTTTATTTTCCACTTACATAATTGCACACTCTTTTTCGCATTTTTGTGTCACGTTGTTAAAATTTGCGGCACACTAAAACGTTTCAATCCACGCCAATGTTGAAATTTAGGCGAGCGCATGATCTCATGGCGGTCCATGACGACACAAATGGCCTTGTTGTGAATCGCACATACGCCAGCGCCAGATTCCTCCCTAGTGTATATTGTAATAAACTCTGTGGTTTTAAAAATGCTTTTCATTATAGCCTTCAAAGGCAGCCTATTGTATGCTTTCCACAGCGTCATCAGCCGACTGTCCTCCCCTCACGCCCCCCTCCCCCTGTTCTTGTCCGCTCGTACAGTAATTTTGCTACCGACTTTACCAATTCACTACCTTCCGCCAACGCAGCCGTGAAGTGATTTAAAACTCCATTTTACAATTCTTCCGAGCAGTGACGGGAGACGCCAAAGAATCGGACGACTGGCAAATCGGACAGAGGAAGCAAGGCTATTAGCATAAAAAGCATAAGATTTACTAATATTCCTGACGCACTCTCATGCAAGCCTAATTTCACCCTCCCAGGAAGTACCTTGGTGCCGTCCAGCGTGACGTGTTTGGGCGCAGAAGGTGAAACCATAGGAAAGAATTATCTAAAAAATCACTAGCGCATGAGTGCTTGGGGTCGTAGCTAGGCAGCAAGCCTGTAGGAGGACAAGTTTTCGTGTCGCACTCCGCAGTCATGTGGAACACTTTGAACATTTTTCTGGGGGTTAAGTGCTACCAGTGTTGTCTGAATTTAAGGTGAAGCAGGAGTTTTATCTGGGAATTTCGCGCTATGAAACATTGGCTACTACTGCATATTGAAACTAACGGTTTAATGATGATTACAACCGGAGTTCATTTTTTTTGCTGCACACACATCTTTGTTTGAAAGGTGAATCCTCGTTTAGAGGGAATAAGACGAAACAATTGAAATCGTAATAAATTAGAATATTGTGCTTTTTAGTTAAGTAAATGTCTTCAAAAGTATCTACTAATGACTACTTCATTTAGAGATTCAACAATTCTCACAAATAAACAATTTAAAGTAGCATAAAAGCGTCACAAACGCAGTCCTTGAGCATACATTTTCATCTTACCTCTATATTGCGCTCACGAGCAGACTGGGCACTGAAGAAACATACTTGAATAATAAGTACTCTCATCTCGGCAAAGTGAGCTCGATATCTAAGTGATATTATAAGCGATCACAGCTTGTCGCGGTCAACTGCCACGTTTGAGCAGCTTTCAGAGAATATTCCCTATTTCGTATAATATTCAGGGAGCCCCGACATTTTTTTCCTTGTTTTCTTCTTCGCGTGTTGCTGGCAGTCTTTTTTTCCCTCACGTCCAACCCACCCAGGCCACCGACTACACAGGCGATCCGAATTCAAAAATGAACGAGCCGTTCTCCATTGCTGAAATGAAGGTAGCAGCGCACAACCTCAGCCAAAACACCACTCTGGGTCGAAACAAAATTCCCAACAAATTATTGCGGATCGTCGACCTTGCCGTGTTAGAAAATCTCCTAGTATACATCAATGAGTGCTGCCTGGCGGGTTCCTTCCCCACCATGGAAACACGAAGACGTAAGTTTGATTCTTAAGCCCGGCAAACCCTCGAAACCCAAGAATCTAAGGCCTATTTCTCTGAATTCATGTTTCGGCAAATTGTTTGAACACACGGTTTATAACAGGCTCTCACCCACATTAAAGACAACGGCTACTTCCCTGACACGATGTACGGCTTCAGCCCACATCTGTCAACCCAAGACATTCTATTGCACCTAAAGGAGGAGGTGCTGGACCACCTTAATAGCCACAGCAAGCGGTCCATCTTGGCCCTCAACAATAAGGGGGGCATTCAACATCGTCTCTCACCAAGCCATTCTTCAAGGCCTCTCATCTACAAACTGTGTCGCACGCACATTCCAATACTTCGTCTCCTTTGTAACCCAGAGCACAGCAAAAGCAGGCATCGGGCACCATAATTGCTCGACCCGACCCCAATCTCCCACACCTACGCATATTGGCCTCACCATATCAAAAGGTAGCTCAGGTACCCAGACTATCCTTCCCTTGCGACGGACTTTTAACCAGCTCATTCACCTCATCAGCAGGATCTCCCATCAGCGATTTGGGCTACAAGAAGCTGACACCGTGCGAATCCTTCACGCCCTCCTCATTAGCCGGGTTACAAACTGTGTCTCGCGCACATTCCAATACTTCGTCTCCTTTGTAACCCAGAGCACAGAAAAGCAGGCATCGGGCGCCTTCAATCCGACGCATTTCAAACCCTACCAAAGGGCACTCCGCCGGGGTCGTTAGTATCCCCCATATTCTTCAAGCTCATCATAAAAGACTTACCACCCCCAACTAAAAGCCATCCCGAAACTTCGCCCCGCAATATACGCGGACGACCTAACGCGTTTGGGTACCCACTAGAACTCCGGATGACCAGCAAGACGCACTTCAAGCAGCCTTTCACGCCACCCAACAATACCTGGAAGCCCGAGGACGTGAGTGTGACCCCGAAAAATCTGGCTTTCTAACCCTCTGCGGAAGAACCTATAAGAAGCGTCCCTATCCCATACCCGATCCAGAACTTACCATTAATGAGCAACAAGACCCCAATCTCCCACACCTACGCATATTGGCCTTACCATAGCAAAAGGTGGCTCAGGTACCCAGACTATCCTTCCCTTGCAACGGACTTTTAACCAGCTCATTCACCTCATCAGCAGGATCTCCCATCAGCTTGTGGGCTACAAGAAGCTGACACCCTGCGAATCCTTCACGCTCTCGTCATTAGGCGGGTTACATACGGGACACCGCATGTGGCCCTAAAACCCGCAGAAAAAGAATATCTAAATTTCGCCATACGCCGATCCTACAAGGCCGCCCTTGGACTGCCTCCAAAAACAGCAGCAAGAAAACTTGTACAGCTCGGCGTCCATAATACATAGGAGGAACTGAAGAACGTCATCGCATCTCCCAATTCAAGCGACTTAAGCTCACGCCAACCGGCAGGGCTACACTTACCCGGCTCACCTACAGGCCTCCCCCAAAATGCGAACAGAGGCAACGCATCCCTATAACCACCCGACAGTACATCAAAGTCGCATCCATTTCTAGAAATATGCACCCCTTCTATAACAAGGCACGCCGAGAAGCTCGGATATGAGCCCATAGAAAACGCTTCCCCAACTCTCCCTGTCCTCGTTACACGGACGCCTCTCCATACCACCAACAACCCGCCCATGCCGTGAGTGTCACCGACACCAACGATGGAGAACTGACGGCCGCTACAGTACGCACGACATCTATTGAGGCAGCAGAAGACGTTGTTGTCGCTCTAGCCGCCAGCACTGGAAACGACTACCTCACTATAACGACAGGCCCAAAAGCCGCCTGCCGCAACTTTCTTCTAGGTCGCATAACACCCACGGCCTTAAAAAGTCGGCGAAGTGTGCGCCAGCTCCCGGAAATGGACATCATCTGGACCCCCCGGACACAAGTACTTCGAGGGGAACGATTGGCCAGACTCATGTTTGAATGCGCTCCGAAAAGTAAACGCGCAAACCCAAACATTGTTAAACGTAATCTTGCAACGTCTCCTCTTAGATTTAATACAAATTCTCACAAGCATACATTTTCCCGAAACTTCCTGTCTATATATGCATTGGTATTATAATTTCCCTAGATGAATTTTTTAAATTCAATTACTGTAAGGTACATTTTTAACGCTGTCAACAGGTTCTTATTCCTAACTCAGACCTGTTTGCATGATTACTCGAAGTGCACGGGAAACGTTGCGCAGGAAAGCGATGTGGCTTACCCGCATCACGGTGCTCGTATACTGCAACATGTCATACTTTGCTTACCCCTGACATGGCCCGTCAGGTCGCTCCTCAGATTAAATCAAAAGTCACAGGCAATAATTAACACTACAGGCTTTCAATCGTAACAGGTTGCGTAGTCAGGCGATGCTCCTACGCACAGCAGCAAAGCCGTGCGAGCCGAAGCTTTTGACGCGTCGCCCGTTTCTTTCCCAAGGCTAGCTAGCATACTGCCAAGCTTAGCAATAACTAAGCGTGTAAACATCGCTAGTGAGGCGCAAAGTTCACTGCGCGAACCGCTATGACAAGCGCGCACACCGCGTTTCCCTCTCCAGGGTAAAGTTACGCGCACAATAAAAAGCATTCGGTGACCGATCCGCCTTTCGAGCAAGGCAACTTCCCGTAATATGGCTTGTGATCTCAGGCAATCTCATTGCGATAATGTATTTGTTGAATACCAGAGGAGATAAGATTTAACAGAAACTTGGCAATGCGAAGCGGTGCAAATGAACTCAGAAACGGGCATTACGCAGATCAGGTAGCCGCCATCTTGAAATGCCGCAGCGACGCCGAACCAGGAGGGCCATTTCAACGTGCGCAGACAGAAAGGCCAACCGCGCTTCAGCATCTATATCTCGCTCGTTTGTGCGCCTTACTTTTCTGAGAGTCATGCGTTTGTGAATGAAAGAAGATAAAGGATATGGTAAGGACCGGAATAAGGGCCGCTCGGCCGATCCAATGGTACCAAATGGCCGCGATCGGTGGCGCCGTTGCGGAGATACAGCGCTCCGAACACTGCCGTTTCTTCGCCCATTTGCGCTTACATTTCGTCACCGCCCATTTGCACTGACATTGTGCCACGTTGCGACCGTTTTCGGCGTAAAAACTTTTCAAATACACAGACAGACAACATAGGAGCCGAATATGTGGCTATCGAAAAAACGATGTTGTGGTCCTTTTTCCGATGTTGAAAGACGCGTCCCCCCTCAAAATAACCAACCCAAATATTCGATAATATCCCATTACTGGAACCCGTTCGAATATTCGAAACATTTCAAATACATAGTTTTCGAAGCGAATACGAATGTATCATATTTAATATTTGAGTAATTTTCGAAATTTTCAATATTCCCACACCCTTCATTTTATTAAATAAGAACATACATGAAAATATGAAAAAAACGCCAGGGAAATGCAGTAGTTATGACTACTTTCATTTAGAGGTAAAATATACAAACCTCTGCAATATATGCTTAAGGTATTCATAATAAGCTTTGCATAAAATGCATATTATTGCATTTTCTTTCTTCAAAAAAAAAAAACAAAGTGTAATTGCGCTATAAGCATAATAAAAATATTGTTTTCTAAATTCATTCGGAAAAGTACTCGAACATACCTTAACATTATGCTCAACCATGCGGACGTACATCGAATATGATCAAAATATATTTAACATGCATTTTATGTTTGTAGAACGAATATGGTAGAA
Source organism: Haemaphysalis longicornis (assembly GCF_048455015.1). Taxonomy (NCBI): domain Eukaryota; kingdom Metazoa; phylum Arthropoda; class Arachnida; order Ixodida; family Ixodidae; genus Haemaphysalis; species Haemaphysalis longicornis. Next base: position 135,156,878 of record NW_027526445.1, read on the forward strand.
ATAAAACATATAATAAAATTTATTCTAAGTATATCAGAATAGCTTGTCAAAATACATTGAAGCACGCTAAAGGGGCATGTTTTCAAATTGGCTCTTCTAATTGAAGCCTATCTAAAATTTCCGCCAATTACATTTCACATAAATAAAAGCCTGAGATACTTTTGTCATCAATGTTGTTAAGGTAATGGGACAAACTGAGGGAGACTTACGCTTGCAGCGCTCTCTGAGAACGGCATTCAAATAATATCCGGAGGATTACATAAAAGCTCGGCATACAAATAACTAAACGACCGTGTTCCATTGCATTCGGTAATGCAAATACACCTCATCAATATTTATGTTAGAAAAAAAACTTACACATCGGAAGTGTCGGTGCGCTAGTATTGCTGTAGATCGGTAGAACGTAGTGACACGAGATGAAGAAATATTGGCTATGCTTGCGAGTATGAGCATCTCGTTGTAGCTCGCGGGAAGTACGTATTAAAATTTCTGAAGTGGTAGACGAGCTCCGAGGATGATGCCAATGCGCCGCCAAATTGTTCAGCGCAGAAAGCGGTCCGGTGCATTGTAGCGTGTGGAGGCGGCTGTGGCTTCTGCGTCGTTTTTGTGCTAGTGATGTAGCCTGCAGTGCCTCTAATTAAAGAAGGTAGCGGTGGAAACGAGTGGGATCACTTCCCAAGGCGATAGTGGGCTCTTGCGCAGCGTTTTGCTGCGGAAATCGGGTGGATATCTTTCCACGAGGCGTGCTTCGCCCTATCGATCTCCCTCACTTATTTTTTCGAATGCGAATGCATTCGCATACAGTACAAATAGTTCTTTTTTCCGTGCGTGGACCGTAGAGACACTGTGAAATATTTTTGTATTTTTCAGGTGTCTGAAAAACGTCGGAATGCACAGTGCATGGGAGGGGCCTGTTTGGCGGTATGTTTAGACACCGAAGAAGAATGACGCCCTATATTTAGTACTCCTTGAAGCAGACTGCTTGGATAGGACATGATAAATAACGAGACTACGATCTCGTAGCATACCTCCCATGTTTGCAGCGTCTACAGCTCACCTATAAAAGCCAGTGAGTATACACTTCATACACGTGAGCGCCTTGTTTCTCCAAAGGAATCGATGTAGCGCCAGCTCCGCCTCTCTTGGATTTTACGTATCCTATATTTGCTTGCGCGCTGCGCTCTAAATCCAAAATTTCTAACGTTGTTGCGATATGCCTATCTTTAGGTAGGAGAAACAAAACTGGCTCCTCCGGAAAGTGGAAAATGCCTTTCCCTGAGGCGCTTGCTACTGATGGAGTTGCTGAAGTCTGCCCCGGCAAACTTCACCAATGAAGGAGTGGTACAGGCAAAAAGTGGATGAATCGTCGAAAGAGCCACGGCAGCTAAAAAAGCATTTTAAGGCATTGCAGCAGACGAAATGGAGACTTTAAAAACAAACTTTTGCTCTTCAAGAGTTCATTCACCCGCTAAAGCAGCAGAACATTCTATTGGAGAAAGGGTTGGAAATTTTCCAAGCCACATTTAATCTGCATACCCCGCAGCTATTCAAGCGAATTATTGAGAAGACGAATAAATGCCCCCAGGATTGCAGTGTTTGCAAAGACACCGCGCTTAAATTCCCCAAGGGCTTATGATTCTGTGCGAGCGAAGTTCCACTATGGTGTGCCATACCAACTCTAATGGTTAAAGGCCGTCGATGGGGATCCTGGATTCACCTATGAATCATTTGATTTATCAATGACATAGTAAATCATTTGATTTATCAATGACATAGTGCAAGGAAGAGACGAGTCACTGATTACAGCTATAATGGTTGATGACATGAAAACATTTCCAAATTGCGGGCAACATATTTTTCAGTTATGTTGACTTGGGCACAAAAATGACAGATGATAGCCTTACAGAAGCAACAGATGGCTGTGGTTTTGTGATGGTGGCATTCTATATGCGCCCGAAGGTGTTCTGTATTTTTTTATTGATGCTGTCTGTGGATCCGAAAGAGCCCTTCTGACGAAAAAGCGTATATCGCGCGGGACTTCACTAGGCGTTGTAGCAGCATGGCTTGCCTTGGATTTAGCGGCTTGAAACTCTTCTATGGCTAGTTTTCTTAATGCTGACCTCCGGATGCAGTTCACCAGCACTTAACATATTCATTCAAGTGCTCAGAAAATTGCTTGCGAAAGTTTTTGCGATTCTATATGCATGTCCCAGGATGTCACATGATCAAGCTTCTACATACCTGCTTAGAATCGGAAGGCTATATCACTGATATTCAAGGGCGCAAAGGGAAGCCAACAATGAAGCCAACGTCTGGCATTGCGGCTTGGTTCTACCTTGCATGTTTTGCATTACATACGTTTAAGGAAACACTGCTACACCCTCTAGCTGACATTATTAAAAGACGTTATATGAGTTGAAAAGAATGTTTTTATCTGCCGCAAAAAAACTCTGACAGATATTTCAATTTATCAAAAAATTTGAACCACGCTCTTGATGTTGTGTGAGCGAACTTTCCAGTCCCTAGTTATACTACAGATTTGTATAACATGGGCAACCGCACAGTTACAAAACATTTTATGCAATTACCAACGTGTCATTGGGAAATAGTCTAATTTGGGGGAAATTACCGGCTTTGCAGAGTTTAGTTCCGCTCAAAGGTAAACCTCATTTCTTTCTCATTCTTGTGAGGAAGCTTACTGTAATGAACCTCTTCGCCGTAGTTGGAGGTTGTGAATACGATCCCGACACCCATTGTGCCCACTGTTGCGCAAGAATTATCTTAAGAACAACAGTAACGTTAGCGCTTTTTGTATTGTGTAATGTAGTACAATTATAGATAAAACACTTTAAAATGCCTGTGCAATTTGCGGCCTTGAAAGAAACTTTATGATTCATGGAATAGGAACTGAACAATCTTGTTTAATTGGCTACAGTGTTCGGCCGCGCCGAATACGAGCTCGGTGCGGCTACAAGTTTCCATAGTAAAGGGATATTGACGGATATACAAGCAAAGTTTGCTGCACATGTGCAATTAAACAACTTCCGGAAACCAGAAATGCAGGTGATAAACGAGCTTGACATCGCCTCTGCAGTTTTTGTAAGCGTCTTGAAAAACAAATTCAGCACCGAGGTTACAATTTGAGGCTATCGGTGTATGTTATTGTTTAGCTGTAGTCAAGGATTGCACGAAGTCTACCCGTGTTGTATGGCAGTTTGCAAGAGCCTGGATGAGTAGAGAATCTTTCCAAACCATTCTGAAGGATTAGCTACAGTTGCAGCTACACATAACACATTATTCTCAATCTGTGTGGTGTGATTTTTTAAGAATATGAGGATGTGAAGGATTATGCTTGTACAAATAGTTTTACCTGTTAACAGAGACCGTTGTAAACAAAGTATTAGAGCTACAGGTTTTTTTTTTCAGATGTATTGAGCGAATCAGAACGGTCTGTACTAGAAGAGTTAAAAATAGATACTTCACCTTTATTCAGCGTGCGTGCGCCAACACATGTGGGTGTTTATTTTTATCCAATTCATGTTCACGTGCGCGTCCACACGTATGTGTACGCCCATATAGACATCAGTCAGTTCTAAAGAACGAAAAAAAAAACCGGAGGAGCTATCGAGCTGTAAACGAATAAAGCGAAGTTGTTATGGGCCAAAGTTTTAAATGTATTTGAACAGAAGATAATAGAGCAAATAAATCAAAGAAACACCGAAATGGTAATAAATTAAAAAGTGGAGTACCAACTATGTTTTCTTTGTATAAATAAAACTTTCCGACAATGCAGTAGAAGCAGTATAGATGCGGCGCTACACACATTGGCGCCGAATGAATTCCTTCAATTACATCCTAGAGCACTTAAAATTCCGCTTTATTTGAAACTCCCCACTCCAGGTGGATGCAGTTACTTTGTGTGGGCGACAGTTTATTGCAGCAGGAACATATGTGCAATGATCACGGCTCTTTATCTAAAATATTTAGTATGCCTTCGTCCTTCTCGATTCGCACACGCAAAAAATATTCCTCAATAGCGAAAACCTTTAAAACAGGGTCTTAGCGATCCGCGGGCATCCTTACTTTGGTGCTTTGTTGCTTCGTGCGGCGCCAATTGTCTTTTTTTAGAGTGGAGTTGACCTGACCACAAAGCTTTTCATGTTTTTTCGGTGTAGAAAAAACCCCATCCTACCCTGCATGTCGACAGATACGGTTGAGGCAGTAGTTCAGCTGGTGGATGTCAGGAATCACCACAATTTTGTATTTGTCCTCGTAATTACACTACCTGCTGCCCTGGTCGTGTCTCGCTCTGCCAGCTTAGCCACTTTAAGCACATTTCGGCTACTTACACAACCAGGTGTATGGGGTAGCTGGAACTCGATAATCGCTGAGCTTGCTGAGCCATACTAGCCGTCATCATGTACGGGCATGACTTGATCAGGAATTTCGGACGCGCAGGGTAGCAATTGATCTATTTACCTGCTTGGAGTGGGAAGACCTAAACGGAAAAAAATCTTGTTTGATCACCCTGGGAGCGTAAGACCAGAACACATGGTTGCTGGTGAAATGTGGGCCCAGTTCCAGAAACCTCATGCGGGGTTCGTTCAGTAACTTGCTAGTAATAATCGAAGGCTCACTTAAAGGTGTTCACTAAAAAGCGAAGTGACACGTTCTGCGGGGAGTTCTACACTCTAAGCAACACAATCCACAACAACAAGGAAATTTTCGACGCACGGGAATAATTAAACACTTTCAAATAATACACATATTCGTTAATCTTTATGTTAAGTTTGTAGAGGTGCAAGTCGCTAAGTACTGGCGCTATGCATGACCCAATGCATATCACGTTCCTAATTTGACGATAAGACTTTCATTCAGAGAAAGGCCTTTCCCATCGAGCTCCAACCGCTTCTGTCCCGCGCCGCTCTAATCTTTTCCTTGCCTCCGAATTTGCATACTTTAAGGCTCAGCCTTTGGCGCCCTTTCCTGGGCTGAGCGTTGCACCCGTCGTCGGTGTAACAGAGCGAAGAGTGGCAAGACCGAAGAGCGAATTAAGTCAGAGGTGGGTTTACTGTAGCGGCGCGAGACTGTTCTCCGAGAGAGTGCCGGGGGGCAGAGGGTTGCATGCTGTGCACGCACGAAACGCTCCACTGTGCGACTCTCGGCTTCAACGTCAGAAGGGCGGACGCGCGACGATGATGGGCGTTCGCTTTCAAAGACGCAGTTCGCAGCCCCTTCCTGACACGCACTTCGCCCCGCCGAGTCTGAGGCTCACCATTGCTGCCGTGGTGTGAACGCACGAGTAAGTGCTGTCTCGGCACACTGAACCTCTCAGGAGTGAGTGTCGAACTGCGTGCAAGGGAACCGGCGGGGGGCTTCGTAATCCGCTGCACCTAAATGAGTTGCCATAACGCAGAACCAGCACCGCCGACACCCAAACACCGAATGAGTGATGATTCTGATGAATCGTGGCGACGCAACAGGGTGCAGGGGTTTCGTCCGCCTCTTCAAATGCAAGTTTTTTGGAACCGTACTAATATGTCCGTCTGAAATTATTTGCCTGAACATATTTGGCCTAGTCAAGAAAAGCTATGCAACTGCGGCCAAAAATCGCAATAGGGGTATTATTATTGCTAGCCATTTTTTTCCCTGCAATAAGTAATTGGCCTTCCTTCTTTGGTAAACCTATCTCTCGGTGTTTACCAGTCACCCTGGTGGCCCACTGGTTTTCATTTCACGGTTTTACTTTGCCACCCAACTCCATTTCTTTTCTTTATTTCAGCTAAAATATATTCTGCTCTAGTTTATTCCCTTACCAGGTTGCTCGTTTCCTGTCTGTAAAAGTTACTCTAATCGTTTTTCATTCCAAGGTAGGTTAAACCAACTTACGTTATCTTTCAACTTGTTTCCGTCCAGTTTTTACTCCATATGTGATCACCTCACATTTCTTTACAAACTTGCCGCTGAAAGTTCTCAATGAATGGCTGGCTGGATCATCTTGGCTGCAGCGTTTCACTACTGTCCCAATGAGGACCGTGTTAGCCCGCGCTATGACCCCCGGCAAAGGCAAAATCTTACGCCCAAGCTACGAACGCGAAGGAAATGAAGCTCCCGGAATGCGATGAAAGATCAGTGGAATAGATTCCTGTATTAAAACGCCAGAGGTTCGGATTCGATTCCGGGCATTGGAAATATTACTCTTTTCGTTCGGACTGGATGCACATGTCATTGTTCCCAACCGCTGCTAACCGTTCCCCTCGGCCTTTTTCGGGAGCCCAGTGGTTCATGGCGTCACGGCTGAAATGTCCTGGGTCAGGTACCCGCGATCTCCCTAACCACCATTTTTTATCAGGCTCTTGTGGAGTCTTGGTGCGAAGGATGGATTTGCATCAGGCTACGCCACTCTGCTCGGAACATTGCGTCTGGAACGGAACCAAGAAAAGCATAGCTTTATTTTCCTACAAGTCAGTTTATGAGCCTTGTTTTAAATTTCCGTTTACATTATGCCATTACATTAGTAAAATATTTTAGCCTTGCAGAGAGATCTAACGTCAGTCTAATACCTCTCTATTAAACCATGAACTTGAGTTTTGCATTCATTCTGGTATGCTGCCTTAGCAAGAAATTTAGACGTCCTGGTGTGGCAAAACAACTTTAAACTCTTTGCCTTTTTTTTATGTAATATTTCAATAAAAGGTTCTCGCATCTATCAGCCAGACTAAAAATCACGTGTTTGTATACTTTTTGCTATCCTAGGGATGATTGTTACGGGCCTAAAAAGCTTTCTCAGGACGTCAGAAGGGTTTCTCTTCGCATATTCCGCATTTACAGATGGTTTCAAAGAAAGGATCTTCTTTCTTCGAAGACCAGCGTTGACAGACGCCGAAAATAGAACAGGGGCCTGGTTGATAACATTAAAAAATAAAAAAATATTATCCTTCATTAGGCTAAATGCCTCACTCGCCTGTTAAAAGCAAAGTGTGAGGCAATGCCGCCGTGACGCGACATCTACACCGTAGTTGTCGTCATCGACGTTACACAAAAGGTTCGAAAATGGGCGGTCTTGTTAAGAGAAAATGAATTGGGCTCGCGCGGTAATCGAGCACGAGAAGCAAGAGCGGCCGCTGCAGATGCGCTAACCACGGCTCTAACTCGGCTTGCTGCCGGAAGGAAGATGATATTAACCTGATTGATGGGTGCGCTGTGGCAGTGAACACGACAACATGTAGTTTTAACCGCTGCATGCGGAGGAGAGGGCTCCTGGTGAGGTAGCTGCCGCGTTAGTTCCACGAGTCGGCGCGTACGAGCAATTCGGGTCGAAAATATCAGTACAGGCAAGCGAAGAAAAAAAGTGGCAGTGTACAATAAAAAAGGCGTGTTCCAAACTGCGAACAAAGTCGCAGGGGGCGCCGGCACATGTGGTATGAAAAACAACCAGGAATAAGCGAACTTCCTCTGCCTCTGTTGCAAGCAGGGTGAGCGGGGGCACTGCGGAAGCGAGAAATTTAAATCGGACTGGCCAAACCTCCCTTCTATCCATCGAGAGGAGTGAGACAGGGTGACGAACACCGTGATGTGTGATAGCAGTGAGCGGATAACGGTGCCACATCCTAGTATGGCGAATCGCTGCTCTTCACTTGCGACAGCCTTGACGCTGAGTAGAACTGCTGTAATTTTCGGATATGACTAAAGTGCCATCCGACGGTATTATAGGCTCTCCACTATATCGACGTCCACCGGCATTTTGTGGTAAAATTGCCGCGTCTCGCAGTACATCACTCTAGATAACGTAAAGCTAGGCAACCTTACCTAAACATAACATAACGCACACAAAGAAATCACATAATACACCAAAACTAACCTAAGGCATAAAGATTACACTCCAAAAATATAATAAAAAACTGTGGCGAAAACCGGTATCGAACCACCAACTTTGGTATCACGAAGTTAAAACGTGTCCTTTACACTACAACGACAGACTCTTTGGCCAGAGCTAGCCTAGTGTTAAACATTGCGAATGTCGTCGCACGGCGCTCTAGCCATGCCTGCAATGATCAGCTAGGCTGCCGTCGGATGGCACTTTAGACAGAGCGTGAATTTTTTCTTCGCTTCCCTTTATTCGTCTTTTTGCAGCGAATTACTCCGATGGGCAGACCAGCTGTAATGAATGGGGCAGATTCATCACGGGGACATCTCTCCTCCGCATGCACCCATTCAATATACCTGTCGTCAGGTTTCCTGCAACACCGAACACATCAATCAGGTTAATTTCTATGTAATTCGGCCAGCCGGTTGGGTTAGCGCCGTGGTTAGCGCACCTGCAGCTGCCGCTCTGGCTGCACAGGTTCGAATACCACGCGAACCCAATTTACTTCGTTTTAACAGGGGCTGCCATTTTGGTAGCCCGTGTGTGGACGACGATGACGAAATCTATTACGACTTTTCCCGTTTCATGGGACAGGGAGGCTTTCGCCCTAATGAAACCAAATATTTCCAATTTAATTTGGATAACCCGGCCCCTTTTATATAATGAACATTTGTCAACGCTACCTAAGAAGAAATATGCTCATTTTTTAAAGAATCTGTAAATGCAGATATGCAAAAAGAAGCCTTCATGATGTCCTGATGCACACCAGGATGCTCAGTATTTTACCGCGGCGACGGCACGAAGCGAGAAAGAGCGCCGACGTCTACACGTTAACTCCCTGATTTATATGTCCATTAAACTAATACTCCTGAAAGCTGACAATTCAACTAGGCAGGATCCCGACAATTGTTTCAAAAACGACGACCAACACACTGCAGGATGATCAATCACAACCGAGGAATGAGGTAGAAGGTACAGTCTAAATTTCTTGACAGACCCAAAAATGGTAAGCATTCCATTGTCATTACAGTGTATTTTTCCACGACAGGTGTGCGGTCCTGCTTGCGTAGGCATCACCTTGCTCTATTGAGAATACGTTGCGCTGTAATAGACTGCGCATATACCGTGTTCTCTGCCATCCGTTGAGCACAGAAAGAGCATCATCATCAAAGTTGCAGATAACCGGTCCACAAGTCAGAGAATTCTTGAGAGCATGGAATGGCACTTTACACTCACAAGACCAGGTAAAACGTGCCGCGGACGGTATAGTTCATAAAATTGCCACGCTATTTGGAGAAAATGGTGCATGAACCAACGGAAATACACTAAAGAAAAAAGGTGGTCCGAACAGACTCTCGGCAAAAGAACTCTTTTTTACTCTTGGAGACTCTAGAAGAGGGTCACAGAAGAAAGTCGCGCTGTGTACGACTCTGTTCCGACTCTATTCGCCAGACTATTCTGTGAGAGAGAGGGACAGATACGAGGAGCGAAAGAAAACTAACAAAACGATGCCGTTAATGTACCACTCTAACTGGGCGCCGTAGGGGTGACGACATGGCGTTGCTTCTACCGCAGCCGCAGGCGTGCTTTTGTCAACGTGATCACGAAGTAGAAATTTCTTTTCTGGTTGGCGGCGGGACACGCCGGAGAAGCGTACTTTGTGTTGTGACAGCTGGATTGGTATTTCAAAACTGCGTGCTTACGCTAGTCGCTGGAGAGAAACTTTTACAGTATTTTTGCTGTGCTGGATGAGAAAGCCGAGTCCGGTAAAATGGAAGCAGTGCGGACGGAGCTGCACACAGCAAGCGTATCCGAAAGAGGTAAGGGAAGTATTACGACAGCGAATGGCTTTCGGTTGAGCAGAAACCTCGTATGCAATTTTTGTTAAAAACGGTCAAGTGTGTAGTATAAGCTGCCTTGAACATTATGCAGTCTTGGATGAGAAATCGAACCGCATTTCTGCGTCTGTCGCAGGTTTTCCACGGCTTGTCTGAGTACGCGAACGAGGCCGAATGTTGTTCATTGGCGCCCGAGTCGCCGCCGAAGGCTGACCGACGTTAGAACGACGGCTTTGATCGCGCTGTCCGAAGGCCTAGGCGTAGTAATTGTTTCCTTTACTTTCCCTAGCCCTTTAGTTGAACCCAAACTAGGAATGCTGTGGGTACTTCGGTTTTCCTTAAGCTTACGGAGGGACAAAATGCCGACATGAGAAGAAACGGGTATGGTAATGTACACCGGGTGATTTAAGCGCCCATGCTTGACTGAACTAAAATACTTTGGTAGTGGAAAATGCTGGTTCCTACGAGCATGGCCTTCCTGATCGACTGCCGACAGCACGGCGACAGCGATCACGGAGACCGTGCTCAGAGTGAGGCACTTAGTGTCAACCGCACAAAGTGGCGCTCGCGTGACACGCTCTAGCTACACTAGTGGTTTTTTGCCTCGGGCAGCGACGAGCAAGCGTGCGTCGTCAGCAGTAAGCTAGGGCTGCACTTCCTTTTCTTTCTGTAACTTCGCAATCTGTAACGCGAATGCTTGCTGTAATAGCGTTCAGAAGAGCAATAATATATCAAAATCATAATGGGAAACGTAGCTATGTTCTTTGATCATTTCTTCATCACATTAGGCCAAACGAGCAGACCACGCACGCCGTGCTAAAAGGACCTAGGCTAGCTTGTAATACTTTTTCGTCGTTGTTTGGTGATTTTTCTATTGTGGTGTGTCAACTGAGAAAAAGCGGAGTGCTTTGGCCTGCTCAGAGCACGTCAATTTTTCGGCTTGTTCCTTCATTCTTTGCTGATTTTTTTATACAGTGGGCATACTAAAAAAACAGTGGCGTGTGCTAAGCTGCCCACCGTAAGAAAACGTTTCCGTTTTCTTTTTCAAAATTTGATACCCCGCTTCACACACGACAGTTGTACTTAGAACGATTGGAAAGTCCGTAAAGAGCATGCAAATACAAGATCAGCAACTCACACGGCATCATTTTATCGTGGGATCATTTGTAACTGCGCCCGTTTTGGCACAACAAACACCAATCAACATGAAATAATCGCACTGTCGAGAGCTGTGCAACACGGAACTAAATTCGAAAATTACACTTATTTCTACAGTTTTTCACACGAAAATTGCAGTTACGCCCTATTTAGGGGGCAGACGAGGGCGTTTTCGATGGGAATTTGTGTCTGACGTATTCCATGCACGGGCAAACTTAGTGACGTCCGCAGAACGAGAAATAATAATCAACTAGTTTATTCAACGAAATAGAAATTAAAGTTACGTTTGCTTCAACGTGAACTAAAATGAGCAATAGATACGTCTGACGGAACCACAGTACATTACTCCCAATGCAATCTACGCAACCTTATCGCAATGGCACAATCGTACACTAAGCGTGCCGTTTAGATGGCGGCATATCTCTTTTTTGGGTAAATTGTCCACATTTTCACAATTTTTGTATTTGGTATCACATTATTTGCAGGGGTGGCAGAGCGGAACATGGAGCCGAGCATATAATGCCTCGTTTGCTTTTTTCAAGTTAGTGTGCTTCTCGAGCGAGGCCCTATGTTCGCCATTTGCAAGGTGAATACTGGGAACAAATAATTGGAAAGATTTTAAAATGTATTTATACGCCGTCTTGCGGTTAAATGCCCTCACAAAACCTCAAATAGGAAAAGTAAGAATCAGTGGGACTCTTCAAACAAATTACCTGTGGGGATGCTAAACTTTACGGTTCATTTCAAGCTGTGCCATCTTCTTTGTATAAGGGCAGACCTGACGCTATTTTGTCATCTTCTCTGCTACAAAGCCGCGGCTAGGAGTATTAAATACGGCTGGCTCAAACATGGCTTTGTAGCGTTCGCAGTATGAAAGGTGGCTGAAGCTTGAGCTTCCGCTATAACTTTCCTCTTTTTGCGCCGTTGTGTACTTTTGAATTTTTTTATGATTGTCAGATGAGTACTTCGTTGTCGACGTTATACAATGCCAGGTAGAAACTAAATAGTTTATTGCTGTAGAGACATCACAGGGATGCAGAAATATCTACAGTGGTGCAATTGTGTCCTGTACCAGCGCGGAGACATTTATGTTATTTAATAAAAAACACTGGCGACGAGCAAAACGCATGTATAAAAGCATTGAAAATGTGCTTTCTGCTGTTATGACGCAGTATATGGTCGGTGAAGTTGTATTCGATGACCGGGTCATTTCTCAATGCAACTCCTTTAAATATGTGCAGCTCGGTAATACACCGCATTTCTCGGCCTGTTTACGTCTTGCAGTGCGCAGCTTACAAACCGCAACAAAAGAGTGGGTGCGTAAATAGGATGCAATATCTGGGGATTACCAGAGAAATTTGGAAGTGTTACCACTGACCCACTTAATTCAAGGAGTAGTGCTGTTTTTACTCAACAAAGACAAGTGGTACACGATGCCTCACTAGCATACCACAATATATGTTGCGCAATTACTGCTACAGACGTTTCAGATGGCGCAATGATAAGTAATAGAATTACCCTGCATAACGTTCCTATAGGGCTGGGTAGTATGCTGTATATCTCGGACTGCCTACTTCTTGCAGTGCGCAGCTTACGTGCCCCCCACAAAAAATGGAGGTGCGCAAACAGAAGGCAATGGCTGTTTTTTGGAATCGCTATTCATTATCCCAGTTTGTTCGAGGAATAATGCAGTTTTGACACAACCGAGGCAACTGGTACACGATGCCCTCCCCAGCATACCATACAATCGCTTGCAAAATGGCCGCTTCAGTTTGCGCAAGGATTATCCACAGAATTACCCCGCATTATCTCTACAGCTGCGTAGAATATTGCATATCTTGGCTTGCCTATTTCTTTCCATCCGCAGCTTACGTACCTCAAAAAAGGAAATGTGTAAATACAATTCCACGACTGGGGATTACCCAAGGGATTTGGAATCTTTATTCTTTACCTCACTTATTTCAGGTCATACTGCAGTTTTCACGCACAGGGGCAACTGAACACGATGCCTCCCTGGCATACCCGACATATCTTCTGAGAATACGCCTACAGACGTTAAAATTTGTGCAAGAATTATCAAGAAAATTAGTCCACACGGAGTTTCTGTATACACAGCGTTGTAACTGAAAATTTAAAAAAATCCAACCAACGTTGTAAATTCCTGCAAAGATCGGGTAGACCGCGGTGTAGCCAAGATGCGGCAACGACTTTTTTGGTCTAGCTTCGCCGCAATGATGGAAGCTGTAGAACCCTAACAGCGGCACTAGCCGCCTCCGTAACATGCCACCACTGCACTACTCGGATACACTGCTCTTTTGCGTCGCAAATAGTGTTTACTTTCCCATTTGGCGACGGCATAAAAGACCCGGTAGCGCGAAAGACCAAGCGACGGCATGAAAGACCCGGTAGTTCCTGCATATAGCTCTCATATGGAGACTGTAATGTAGGTTTATGCCGCACCACTCTCTCTAGCAACCGAAATAGTATCGCAGCAGCCGCTCCGTTCGCACAATTCGCAAAGAAGAAAAGGCACAAAGATGGCCGGTGGCGTAATATATACTTCAAAAAAGGAAACCAAATTTTGTGGCACTGGAGATACGGTTTTCGAAAACGGGAAAGCGTCGTGGAAGCCAGATTACGGGACATTTTCGGCATATGGATGTGTCACGGCTGGGTGCAAAGACTCTCGAATTTTGCTTCGCGGCATTCAGCGTGTCTCAGACTACTCGCATATCTCAAAACGTAAAGCGAATTCATAAACACAAGCGCTTCGCCTAGTCATAAGTTTGATTGTAAACAAATATACCCGTGCTTCCTGAATAATTATGCACCTGCAAAATGTCTGTTCTGTTTAAGCAGTAACAACGACGAGACAGACAATCGGAAGTAACTGGATTTATGACTTATGCCGTCGAAGTACTTGAGATGCACATGAGTTCAAAATTCAAACAGGACTTCAAAGCGACGCGAGAAGCAAGGTTGGACGTTGAACAAGCCTTCACGGGATACGGTCACATATTGATACAAAGAGACACTTAGGTTAATATGGAGTCTCGGCAGCGAGGACGTTTGACATAGCCACGCTTACTTGGTGCACAGGATCCTGTTGCAGCGCAGGCCCCGCGCCATAACATTTCAACAAATATTCCACTACATGCTTGAGGAACTAAATTCAGAGAGCATGGCATGTGGCTAAAGGTTAAATGAATGTATCTAAAGTAAAAATGAATCAACATGCCCTAAGTTCCCTGCTAAGCATGTGTAAAGTGATGAGTTAGAACAATATAGCTATCCCAGTCAAGTTCTGTGCTGATTCCGACCCAAAGAAAAAACTCCAGCACAGAATAGATAGGGGGCGGGGGGCCTTCGGCAAACACTCCCAAATAATGATAAACAAGTTACCTCCATCACTGAAAAGGAGAATATACAACCAATGCGTCGTACCGGTGATTACCTGAGAAGCGAAAACTTGGCACCTTACTGAACATTTTAAAAGCCCACTTAGGTCGGCTCAGCGTCTAGCAGAAAGAAGAATCATGCCCGTTACACTTGGTAAACAGAAATGAGATTTCATCATCAGGGAGCAAACTAGAATAGATTATCATCAACATTATCGTCATCACCAGCAGATATACGCCGACTACAGGGCAAATGCCTCTCTCATTGTTCTCCAATTATCCCGGTAATTTGCTAATTGTGACCAATTCTTCCGCGAAAACTTCTTGATCACATCTGCCCATCTACCTTCCTGCTGCGGCCCCCTGTCACACTTGCCTTCGCTAGAGATCCGGTAAGTTACCCTTAATGACCAATGGTTTCTTGCTTTTGCATCAAATGCCCTGCCACGTCCACTTCTTCTTCCTCATTTCTACTAATATATGCTTTGCACGCGCTTGTTCCCTGACCCACTCCGCTCTCTTGTTGTCCCTTAATGTTACACCTATCATCTTCTGTTCTATTGCTCGCTGAGTCGTCCTCAATTTATGTTGAATAATCTTAGAGTGCCTCCGTATTTTGGGCCCGTACGTGAGTACCGGTAAGATGCAGTTGTCATACACTTTCTTCTTCAGGGAGAATGGTAGGCTGCTATTCATTTTCTAAGAATATCTGCCGTATTTACTCCACCCCATGCTGAACATTTTAATTATCTCTGCCTCATGGTTGGGATCCGGGGTCACAACTTGGCCTAAGTAGATATATTCTTTTACCACTTGCACTACCTCGTCCCTTATCCCAAACTGTTATGTTGTCCCGAAGTTATTGATCTTTACTTTAGTTTTCAGCATAATAATTTTCAGGCCCACGGTTCTACTCCGTTCGTCTAGTGCGGAAAGCATGCTTTGCAATTCGTCCCCCGAGTTACTTAGCAAGGCAACGTCATCAGCAAATCTGAGCTTACTGAGGTATTCTCTATTAACCCTTATTCCCACCTGTTCCCAAACTAACGTTCTGAATGTTTCTTGTAAACATGCTGTGAATAAATATGGAGTGATTTTGTCTCCTTGTCTGAAGCCCTTCCTTATAGGTATTTACTTCTCTCCTTATGCAGGATGTTGGTAGCTGTAGACCAATTGAACATGTCCTCTAGTTCTCTAACATAATGGTCGTCTACACCCTTGTTCCGTAATGCCTGAATGACTGGTGAGATTTCGACCGAATAAAGTATTTTCTCATAAACTATGAAGGCTGTATATAGGGGTTGAGTATACTACACGCACTTCTCTATCACCTGATTGATCATGTGAATATGGTCCATTGTTGAATAGCCTTTATGAAAACCCTGCTTCTTATTTAGGTTGACTGAAATCTAAGGTGGCGGAAATTGTGTTAGCGCTTACCTTCGCAAGTACCTTGTAGACGACTAACAGTACGCTGATCGGCCGGAAATTTTTCAAGCCCTTCATCTCGCATTATTTATGAATAGTTATGATACTGGCATTCTTCCAAGATTATGGCACACTCACGGTCATTACGCATTGCGTCTACAGGTTTGCCAGTTTTGCTGGTACAATTCGCCCGCCATTATTGAAGAGGTCTGCTGTTCTGTGACCTTCTCCAGGTGCTTTGCCACGTTGCATTTCGTTCAAAGCCACTTTCGTTCGCGTAGATGATATCCTACTTCAAATAAAGATAAAGAAATAGTCTTGGGGTGGCCAAGTAGTTACGCGAAACGGCAATCAGTTAACTACCGGTGTGACGGAATAGATATCGAGGAATAGGTCGAGAAGAAGGGCAAGGACTATTAAGGAGGTTCGCAGGCAAGGAATTAATGAAATAAGGAAGTTCCTTGGCAAGGCATGGACTCAATCAGGACGAGATATGAGTGGTTAGAGGTTGGTGGGAGAAGCCTCTGTCTTCCAGTGGACCCAGTGGGCTGTTGATAACAGATAAGATCATGATATTAAGAGTTGTGGGTGGAAACCGATCAGTTTCAAATTAAGAGCCAGTGAATGCTCTTTGCAGTGTTGCGCTTCTAGTAATTGTTGGTGCAGCGTTACTAAGGAATCCCAAGACGCAGTTCATGTAATGACGCGTAGCTGCTGCTTGACACCACAATAACCTCGCATAACACAGATTGGAAGACAGGACACATAAGGGAACTGAACACACAAGCGCTGATGAACAACCTTCGTAAGCGCTAGTGTCCTGTGTACCTTCCGTTAGGCCATCTTCCGTGCTATTTTTAAGCAATATTGCCACTTAGCCATAGAAGACAGAGCTGTCCTGAAGCAGAAACAAGTTTATTGGAGCGGACTTGTGCTCCCCTAAAAACTCAAAGAATACATGGGTGGCGAAACCGAAGTCAACAAAGTGACGTGCACAGACTGGTGTTGGCGAAGGGAATGCTGCGGCATCGGCCCTGCGGGAATTCTTGTGTGGGCGCGATTATTTCTGGAACCATCGGATTACATCCAGAACACAGAATATAATTCTAGGCTGTTCACAGTAGTTCGGAACGCTCTGTCTATCAGAAGACATAACACATGCGGCATAGAAAGAAAGAATGGAACACGCGCTCCCCTTGGCACACAGATAACAGACCGGCGCAGCCTAGCGGTAAAAGCAAAACATAAATAAACAAACCCAATGCATGGTTCGCGGCATTACCCCCCTCTAAGAGAGCATCGACGCGATGCTAACATAGGCGACCGTCCGAACAATTAAAAATCAAAGTCCTTCGTCGTGCGTAGAAAGGTTTTAAGCGAACCACGTGGGCGATTTCGGGTCGCGTGCATCGTCGTGATGTGCCGGAATCACCATCGGGGATCACTTCGTAGGTAAGTTGTCCAATGCGTCGTAGATTCTGGTAGGGTCCGAAATAACGTCGTAGAAGCTTCTCACTGAGTCCACGTCGTCGGATGGGAGCCCTAACCAACACATAATCCCCTGGGTGGTACTCGGCGTCTCGGCGTTGGAGGTTCTAGCGGAGGGCATCCACCAGCTGCTCGTCCGTTGTACGAACTCGAGGGAGCTGGCGGGCCTCCTCCGCACGCTGAAGGTATCCTTCGACGTCGGCGTTGACGTCGTCGTCTTCTACGTGCGGACACAAGGCGTCAAGCACCGTAGTCGGCATCTTCCGGTGACGACACGCTGGAATGGTGTCATCTGCGTGTTTTATTGGATAGCCGTGTTGTACGCAAACGTGACAAATGGGAGCACTTCGTCCCAGGTTTTATGTTCAACATCGACGTACATAAACAGCATATCCGGAATCCTCTTGTTTAAACTGTTTAAACGTTCCGTCAGTCCGTTCGCTTGGGGGGTGGTAGGCCGTCGTTCTTCGGTGATCCGTGTAGCTGTAGCGTATGATTCCTGGTATCAGCTCGGAAGTAAAGGTCGTTCCGCGGTCCGTGAATAGTCCTTAAAAGGCACCATGGCGCAGCACAACTTGACTTATGAAGAACCTTGCAACTTCTTGGGCAGTACCCCTAAAAAGAGTAGCGGTCTCTGCGTAGCGCGTCATGTAGTCTGTCGCTACGACAATCCACTTGTTCTCGGATCGTGACGTAGAGAACGGGCCCAAAATGTCCATGAATATATGCTAGAAGGGTCTCGAGGGGATGGCAATCGGCTGCAGAAGTCAGGCGGGTCTCATCAGTGGCGTTTTTCATCACTGGCAGTCACGAAGCTCCGGACGTAGTGGGTGCCGTCAAATGTAAGGCGGGGCCAATAGTACCTCGCCTTGATTTTTCCAATTGTGCGAGCTGTGCCGAGATTGTCGGAGTACGGGTCGTCGTGGCACGCTTCCAAATGTTCGTCACGAAGATCTGCCGGGATAACAAGAAGGTAATTCGTTCTAGTTCCGGGGCTGAAATGTTTCTTCACGGGGACGGCGTTTTTGACGCTGAATGCTGGTAAGGTTCGTTTGAAGACCCTAGGCACGGCGACATAGCGTCCTTCCGGGTAGTCGATCATGACGCGTAACTCGGGGTCGGAACGCTGTTGGTTGGCCAGATAGCTCTCCGTCACGACTCCGAAGAACGCGCTGTCGGAATCGGAGTCTTGAGGTGGTGGATCGACGGGGGCACGGGACAGCTAGTCGGCGTCGGTTTGCTTCATCTTGACTTTATAGACTACTGTAACGTCGAATTCCTGTAGGCGCAAGCTCCATCGCCCAAGACGGCCAGAGGGAACCTTTCAATTGGCGCGCCAACATAGTGCATGGTGGTCTGTCACAACCTTGAACGGTCTGCCATACACGTAAGGGCGAAATTTTGAAATGACCCATATGATAGCCAGGCACTCTTTCTCAGAGGCAGAGTAGTTTTCTCCTTCTTCGACAGACCACGGCTGGCATTGGCCACCTTTTCGCAACCGCTTTGCTTTTGGACGAGTACGGCACCCAAACCTATATCACAGACGTCCGTGTGCATTTCCGTTTCGGCGTTTTTGTCGAAATGAGCGAGCACGGGCAGACTTTGAAGCCGTTGTTGCAGCTAGCAAAATGCTTTCTCTTGGGCACTTCCCTAGCTTAAAGGGGTGCTATCTTTCGTCGAGCCTGTGAGTGGCTCTGCAATGCGTGCGAAGTTTGCGACGAAGCGCCGGTAGTATCCGCACAGTCCGAGAAATCTTCGCACGCCCTTCTTGTCTTTTGGTCTTGGGAAGTTCGCTATGGCTGAAGTTTTGGCCGGGTCAAGCATGACTCCCGCGGCGTTGAAGACGTGGCCCAAAAACTTGAGTTCCCCGTACGCGAAGCGGCACTTTTCAGCCTTCAGCTTCAAACCCGACGCAGGGATGGCCTCGAGTACAGATTCCAACGTTGCAACGTATTCGTTGAAAGTCCGGGCAAATACTGCAACGTCGTCGAGGTATATGAGGCAGGTTTGCCACTTCAGGCCAGCTAGCACAGTGTCCGTGACTCGTTGAACCGTTGCTGGTGCCGTGAACAGCCCAAACTGCACTACCTTGAACTCGTTTCGGCCGTCCGGGGTTATGAATGTAGTGTTCTCTCGGTCTCTCTCGTCTACATAAATTAGCCAGTAGCCTGTCTTTAAATCTATCGAAGAAAAGTACTTTGCGTGGCAGAGGAGGTCGAGGGCGTCGTCGATTCGTGGCAGTGGGTACACGTACTTTTTGGTGATCTTGTTCAGTCGCCGGTAGTCAACACAGAACCTTAAGGGGCCATCCTTCTTCACGAGTACGACCGGCGCCGTCCAGGGGCTTTTTGATGGCTGTATAATGTAGTCACCGAGAATGTCGTCGCGTTGTGTCTGGATGGCTTCCCGTTCGTATGAAGGCACCAGGTACGGTGACTGTCGGGTAGGTCGGGGTCCATCTTCGGTTATAATTCGGTGCTTCGCGAGGGGTGCCTGGCGTAATTTTGAGTTCGAAGAAAAACACTCGCTGTAGCGGCGCAGCAAATCTAATAATTTGTCCTGGTTTTCTTGCGGCAGCGCCGGGTTCCATTGGAATGGACGCGGCAGCTTGAAAGCATGTGCGCGTGCGCGTTCAAAGTTCGCGACCGCGATAACCTCCTTGTTTATTGCGTTTCTTTGAGTAACGCAATTTTAGCGCCCTTGTTTAGATGCTGGTACTCCTCCGTGAAATTAGTGACCAAAACGTGTGATTAGCGTTTCTTAATGCGCGCAATGCCTCTTGCGACGGAGACACCGCGGTCGAGCAGCAGATTTTTGTCATTTTCTACGATGGCGTCGATGTTAGGAGCGGCATCTTAATAGTATACGGCGATCATCGAGATTGCGCGGGTTGGCAGGCTGACGTGATCGTCGGCGATCCTTACAGCAGCGCGGTGTTCGGGGTTCGGCTGCGGCGTTCTGGAGGAAAAAGTTATCCACTTAGTCTTCAGATCAATTATTGCGTTGTTGTCCGTCAAAAAGTCCATTCTGAGAATTACGTCGCGGAAGCAGTTATACAAAAAGACGAACACGGCAGGTTACGTGGTGCCATCTATAGTGACGCGCGATGTGCACGTTCCACTTGGTGCTACGAGATGGCCCTCTGCTGTGCGTATGTGTGGACCGTTCCATGTGGTCTTAACTTTCTTCAGTTTAGACGCGAATGATCCGCTTATTACTGAGTAGTCGGCTCCAGTATCTATAAGGGCGACTACATCAGAGCAGTCGATGGACACCTTGACGTCGGGCGCCGCCTTCCTCGAGTTCCGAGTTCGTCGTGGCGTCGCATCTCGGCTTGTGCTTGTTGACGGTCGGCACTGTGCGTCGTCGTTGTCGTCGTATTCTCAGGGGTAGGATTGGTATTGTCGTGTTCTGTAGTCACGTCAGGGTTAGGTCGGTTAGGTCGACCCGACATCGACTTCTGGAGGTGAAGTTGCAGAACGGCGGAAAAACGAAAACCCTTCAAAGATGCAACGATTTTCCGAAGACAGTGACTCACGACACATCCAGCACCTCACCAGATGTCACGTGGCCACAGACGACACAGCTGTCATGAAAGAAAACCAAGCTTATTTGAGCGAACTTGTGCTCCCCTAACAACTTAAAAAATACACGGGCGGCGAAAGAACAGTCAACGTGACGTGCACAGACTGGTGTTGGCTAATCGAATGCCGCGGCGTCGGCTCTGCGGAAATTTATCTTTGCGTACGAGTGTTTCTGGAACAGTCAGATTACATCCAGAACACAGAAGATTATTCTAGGCTGTTCACGTTAGTTCGGAACGCTCTGCCTATCAGAAGAGATTCCACATGCGGCAAAGAAAGAAAGAATGGAACATGCGCTCCCCTTGGCACACACATAACACATACTGGCGCAGCCTGGCGGTAAAAGCTGAACATAAATAAGCAAACTCAATGCAAGGTTCGCGGCAATATAATGTACCAAGAAGCCGTACAGTACACCGTTACACCGCTATCCCCCCTACACGAGCACTCCCCGTTTTCTATGTGGCTCTGCGAAGGCCCAGGCATTTCCTATTAGCGCTATTCCTGTTATACGTTTCTGTTAGAGTATTTTTTACGTTGTATTCACACCTTTCAACGCCAACACAACGCAGTCACCGAATTTGTCGCTCAATGGGTAATAATGTTCTTCCAAATCTAACGCGGGAAAATACCCCAGCCGCAGTGCAACAATCATGCGATTTGTTCCTGGGAGCGACGAAGTAGCCCACCTGATACACAGTAACATACTATGCTTACAGGAATTCTTAAGCCTACAAAAGAGCCGATATTCTGGAGGTCATGTAACTCAAATCCTCTTTGGGGGTTCTTGTTCCTCTTTACGCTCGCGCTTTATTCTTGGCGAGGGCTGATGATCGCGCTACATTCAAGGCTACAATTTTCTTCATGGGAAGATTCAAGTTGCGCTCCCGACGGAAATTAATCGCTGCGCATTATATAACAGACACTATGGAACATTCATTATTAGATCAATACAAATACCCGAACAAGTACTGATGATTGTGTTGCTTGGTGTTTGATTGCGCAATTCCAACGAGAGCAAAGAGCATCAGAGAAGTTATTTAATGGTTACAGAGACGTGATTACCACAAAAGCAGGGTTAAAAAACGTGCCAGCCGGGCATAGTGAAATAAATTAAAGATAATGGTAATGGTGGTGCATAGGGCCAGTTTTTATTACACATGATAGGACATGCGGTTTAAAAACTTTACATCTGACATACTTTAAAACGCATTTGATAGAGACCAAGGCATCGTTATCCGAAAACAACGATTGGTAGAGCGGATTGTGTTGTATGTAGAGTTGTGGAAAGTCTTCGCTGTTTTCTAATGGGGAAGCTAATGCCCTGTTTCGCCTTAAACAAACGGTTCTGGATATCGACTTATTCGCGTCCCCGCTAAAGGATCTGGCAGAGATTTGTCCCCCAGCCTCCCGCCGCACTTAAAGCAGTACACGCTCGTAAACTGGAATCCGAAACGAAAATTAATTTTTGCAGATTTTTTAGAGCCCCGAAGGTCATCCTTCCAATGGCTTTTGGCACGCGGGAGCCTCTTTTTCTACACTAGACGCACTCGTGCACCTGGTGGATTGGTTCCTGTGCACCGCAGGACACTCTGTTTGTTCTGCGGGGTGGCCGAGTCCACGATGCACATCTTTTGGGAGTGCGCAATTTCGCAGACGCTCTTACGCAAAATAGCCCAAGTATTTGATGTTCCAGGTATCCCATATCAGACAGTGTGGTTCCTTAACCCACTCCTGCGCGCGGCAATAAATCAGTTTGTTTTGCTCCTTGTGGAATGCTCTTATCAGGTTTGGCTGGCCCGCTGCGCTGTCACTTACTCTGAGCGGCGACCAGGCCTCCATGAAGTACTTGCAAAAGTGCGGAAAAAGGTCTGGTTTCACCTGCAAAGAGAGCAGCGGCGGCTTAGGGCCCAGGGCTTCATCTCCACCTGGTGTTCACCGGCAGTATTTTTCGAGGAGGCTGGGTGAAACATTTCTGTCACTTACTCATGCTTCTCCTTTTTTGCAGATTATCAGCACATAAGTATCGCGTTAGTAATGGTGTTTCCCCTAGCATACCGTAATGAAGAGACGGCTGACCATCGCCCCCTTATGCCCAAGGGTAAGGGCCGCCACTCAGAATAACAAAATACTCCTCTTCGGGGGGGGGGGGGGGGCTCATCATTGGTGGCGTAGTTGAGTGATGATGATTGGCTGGGTTGTGTAAAGTTGTGTAGCCCTGCGGTGCGGCACTCATGTGCCAAACCCTCCACCATCTTACAACGACAAGTGTTTGTGCGGTGTTCTGTAAAGTGGCTTGCATTGAATGAGTATACGGACTACGAATACGGCCGATTCCACACCTGCTACCCAGGGGTCTTGTAGATCCCGTGAGCAGATACGAGAGAGCTGCATGTGAGTGCCCTACCTGTAGCCTAGCCAAAGCGACTTCTGTTCGTCTGTTGCGTGTGTCGGTAGTGTATGGTCTCAAGTGTGGCCTAAATACGTTTAACGTGCTTGCCATGTTTTACGAAGTTGTTGTCCAATGTGTGGCTTCATGCCACTGTACGGTACTGTTGTTATATCAACTGTTCTTTGTAGTGCAGCATCGGCAGCCATTTCATTAGCAACGTCATAACCAAGGATCGCACAGTGCCCTGGAACGGAGCATTTAGTTATATCAAGGTTGGCGGTACATGCGGATAGAAGAGCCTTAAAATAATATTAACTACACAGTTTTTAGATTGTTTGTTGGATGACAGAGCACGTACAACGCTGAGGGAGTCCGTATACACGATGGAGTTTAGAAATTTGCGTTGGGCAATGTGATCCAAAACAATCAAGATTCCGTGGGCTCCTGCCGTGATATACTGTTCTGGGCATTCATCATTTCACAGACACGAAAGTTCGGTCCGTGCGCTGCCAAAGACAGAGCGGTAGCAGTCTTTGACACATAACTATAAAATTAACACACTGGTATTTATCCTGCACAAACAAGGAATTCTGCAGAATCGCAATTCTTGGTGCACTACTCTTATCAAGCTGCGTAAAACACAGGTCACAGAACACAGGGTGAAGATTCTGTGATGGGTGTCTTGTTAATGTCTGAAAGGCGACCTTTAGCTGAGGGGCTTCCTCTCTTAAACTAAGTGAATAAGGTAGAGAGATGGAAGGGCGGTTTAAAAACAGTTGTGATGAGGTATCGTTAATGGTGGAATTAAAAGAGTGGTCAGTCAGGGGTATGATTTTCGAAGCATACAACCAGTCCATGTAAATCCTCTGGTTCTATAGGTACCATTTATCACACTCAGCTTAGAGGCTCGGAACTGGGCTTGTGCGAAAAGCGCCACACGCAATGCGTAGCCGCAGATCCAGCACTGTGTCGAGAATTTGTAGAGCCGTTTTTGTTGCAGACAAATAAACGACACGTCCATGGTCCAATCGAGACCCAACCAGGCTGGTAAAAATGCGTAACAGGAGTTGCTTGTCCGTTGCATAGGACTGATGTGAGAGAATTTTAATAATGTGGATTGCTTTTAGCATTTGGGATTCAGTTGTTAAACGTAAGGAATGAATGTCAGTTTTTTATTCAAACAATGCACCTAAAAACTTCTGTTCGTTTTTACGGGAATCGAGGCACCATTTAGAGTAATGCCTGCTTCCGTATGGATCACACGCTTCCTGGAGATAACAACACAGGTGCTTTTTTCTTGGCTTAGTTTAAAACCGTTCTTGTCTGCCCAACTGGTCAGATTTCTGACACCGAGCTGGACATGACGCTCACAGATGGACACATTGCATGATATAAAAGATACCTGGATGTCGTCTACATACATTGAATAAGAAATTGTAGGTGGTAGTGCGTTCCTAAGGGAGTTTGTCTTAAGTATGAACAGAGTGCATCTTAAAACTCCACCTGGTGGAGCACTGTTTTCTTCCATATTAGCACTTGAGAGTGCGCTACCAACGCGCACACAAAATGTTCTTTCGAACAAATAACTGCAAGAGTTTTCATCATGTTGCCTGAGTCACCAAAGGACTTCAGGTCACTGAGGATCCCGTAGCGCCAGGCGGTGTCATAAGCTTTCTAAGGGTCAAAAAACACCGTGGCGCCAAACTGTTTCTGCATAAAAGCATCTTTTATGCAAGACTCGAGAGCGATGAGTTAATCGTCAGTGGATCGCTCTCTCCTGAAGCCTGCTTCGCAGCTCTCGAGAAGACCGTTTTACTCAAGAAAGTACACGAGCCTCCTGTTTATCATCATCTCGAGGACCTTGCACAGGCAGCTGGTCAAAGCAATTGGCCGATAACAACAAGAGAGGAAGGGTCCTTCCCTTCAGGAAAACCAGTAGTATGGCATCCCTCCAAGAGCGTGGAAATTGCCCCGAAAGCTATATTTTATTGTACAGATGTAGAAGTGTTTCAAGCTTGTCTGAGTGTAGGTGTTCTATTATGGTGTATGTAATATTCTATGCACGTGGAGCTGAAGGCTTACACGGGGTCAGAGCAGCCTTGAGCTCGTGAATTGAAAAAAGGGTATTGCAGCAAGTCTACGACTTGTTGCTATAACGCAGGGACGTCTTTTCTGCAGATGTTTTGTGTTGCATGAATGTGTTCGTGTAGTGTGCTGAACTGGACACGTGTTCCAGGTGCTCTGCAAGTGTGTTAGCCTGGACTTCGACTGTGTCTCCTGTTGTCCTAACCAGAGGCAGGCTGTGTGTCCGTTGTCCTTTGAGCTTACATATATGTGTCCAAGCTTTCTGTGTCCGTGTATGAATTAATGGATGTCAAGAAGGTGTGCCTACTCTCTCGTTTTGCCTCGCGGCACACACGTTTTTCAAACGCCATGGCCCGTTTGAACAAAAGGAGGTTACCCGAGTGGGTTACCGAAGAAGGATACCCCTAGCCTTGTTCTCGGCCTCTTGCGCCCGCCTACAGTACCCATTCCACCATGGCCCCCGTCTCGTTATGCGGGGCACCAGAGGCGTGGGCAACGAACTTTTCGGAAGCGTTGAGGATGTGCTCCGTGAGTGGTTGGGAAGCTTTTTCAATGTGTAGTTGTCTTATGGTTGTGTAGTGTGGTTTGGATGTCTTTGTAAATGTATTCCAGTTATCTCTTACTTCGTTGAACCTGTCCTCAGAAGATGGACTGCGTGGGCCTTTACCTATACATGTTAGTGAGGTGGGGAAGTGGTCACTGCAATATGGGTCAGTGCCCACACCCCTAAGAAGTACTGCTTTTCTCGCAAATGTGAGGCGGTGTTTCTCGAACACCCTACGCATACCATTACAAACCTGCATCGTGTTCTACCCGCCTCAGTTCTCCAGTTTCCTCCCTTTGGCAGGAGCGTTTGCTGACTGTGTATTTTCGTTTTATGGCTACTACCTACATTTCTTTGCCGTAGTTCCGCTTCCTTCGGCCCTTGCTGCGTATCGGCGCTGCTCTTACGTCACACGTCATTACAATGCATACAAGTGGTGAGCGCCCGGGGACAAGAAGACGGAAGACGGCAGCAGCGGGCTGTGGCAACGGTGCAGAGGCGCGCCACCGAAGGCGATGCCAACGCCTTCAAAGTCCTTTCTCTGAGTTCGCTCGTTCTTGTTAGTTTTGGTCACTCTGTGGCCCTGTAGGAACGGCGTTATCTCTCTGTGACACGCCCATCCTATTTCTTTCTCAAATACTGGGGGATTACTCACCGAAGCGGCACATCGGCTATGGGGTACGCTGTAATGGAAGGCTCAGGATTATTTCTGACCAGCTGAGAATAGCTACCTGCGCCGCAACATCGACACCCGGAGCCTTTTCGTTTTTCACCTCCAGCCGAATAGCCCCCAGAACGCAGGTATATAACACGCGAGATCAACAGCCCGCCGTATTAACCACTGAGGGAGAAGGAGGGTCCTATTGCTCCCACAATACCAATGTTGGCCAACGCGGTATTGACAGTGTTCAGAAGGCTGCATAAAATGAATGGGGCTCCGTGAGTAATATATACAGATAACCAAAAGCAAAGCATTATGCGTTTACATCGCACAGAACATCTGGCTCATCGTGAGTCTGTGCTCCGCTCTCAACCGGTATGCGAATGGGATCTTCGCGTCGCATACCGCGGTAAATTGCAATAAATTGTGACTTTCCCGACTTCTGGAAGCGAAGTGTGCAGCACCCCAAGTATTAAAAGTATTTATAAACAATATACACCACAATAAAGCTGCATTTTGCTGAAAATGTAATCCTAATGGTGTAATAGTTATACCCCATGGATTTCGGATCTTTAAAAAACCGTTAGTTATTCTAAGCCAGTTTCCTCCTCTAAAAGACCCTGATTAATTTCTAGCATTAAAATATACGGAAGGATCGCATTGTTATAGAAGATATTTTCGTTTAGGCAGAAGGCACTTTTGCGGTCATATGAAACTTCTCTTTTATTTAATAGGTAAATCACACGCAACAGGTTTACAAAAGCAACGAATACACAGAAAAAGTATTTCGAAAAATGAAATTTTTAGCCGACCTCTCCCTTCCTTGTACAGTATTGCCAAGGCGCTCAAAAATAACGTGAAGCAGTGTAATCACATCCCGCGCAAAATTCAGCCTGAGGCGGAAGTGATCCTTCAAGCGAGCGCAGCTGTCCGTGTCAGCAGCAAGGTTTCAGCCGCTTTCATCTCAGTATCGTAACCTCCTGTTCAATGTAGAGGAATGTGTCCGCTCTCACTCTGTATTTTCTGTTTTATTCCCCTGTTCGTGCGAGGTAATTTCTCTCAGCTTTTTTTTTTTGGTAATAGGGAGCGAACTCAAAATTGTTGCGAATAGCGCGGAAAATATAAAACAGTGTATAAAATAAGTAACTTTCTACCAGACGCAAATATACTTCTCTTGTTCGATTTAGTAATCCACGAAGAACACGGAGAGCGACTCAGCTGCGGCAGGAGTGACGTTATGGTGTGTCCTGAAGCGTAAACTCAAACACGTCACGAACAAGATGCTGCCAGCACCGTCTGCCGGAAGTTTCCAAGGAAGAAATGTTCTGGGAAAATTGCGTTCTTGTTCTTTTTTTTTCGTTCTTTCACGAAAGTGTCCCGTTGTG
Organism: Haemaphysalis longicornis; assembly: GCF_048455015.1. NCBI lineage: Eukaryota > Metazoa > Arthropoda > Arachnida > Ixodida > Ixodidae > Haemaphysalis > Haemaphysalis longicornis. Next base: position 135,184,709 of record NW_027526445.1, read on the forward strand.
GCAAGGTTGGCTACATAAAAAACGAAGTAACCATGGAAGAAGCAATAACGAGTGCTTGCGCAATCTGTAAAACGGAAAACATACTTAGGTGCGTTCAGGAAAGCTTAGAGAATTGAACATTGAAACAAACTCAAGGCTAAGGCGTCCCTGAAAAAAAAGTGGAGAAAAACAGAAACAAATAAACGCAGTTTTTTAGGTTTCTTTCTATGTTCTCTTTTGTAATACCAAGAAAATTACGGTTGAGGTAGCTTCGACAGAAAATTAGCGACGTAGCTTCGACATCTTTCGGTGCTTTCTTTTCTTAACACTCCCGTCACCGTGCATGCGCTATGTCGCCCCTGCAAGCAGGTCTCTAACATAAGCAATTCTCTCATCGTCTCGGCAATCTTCAAAGGATTTTATAAGCCCGAAAAGAAGATTTATTAGCACGAAAATATATCTCTTTCAGAAGCCTAGATCCATGGTAAGAGAGCAATAATCTTCTTTCCTTTCACAACTGTGCAGCAAAATGTCGCCGCCTAATTAGGGATTTTTTTTTTATTTGAGATACGAAAGGGCAGTTTCCTTTTCTTTTCTTACCCCAAGACATGACTACTGACCATTCGGAATTCATAGACACCCTTAGCTACGCCGCTGGAGTGTTGCTTCGTGCCATTTTTTCCGCCTATGTACCGAGCCACGAAAGTACAAACACATATCCACGATTGCAGTGCAAACTGCATTGATATTTTGTACTTCCTCATGGGGTGATTATTTTGACTTCATCGCAAGTCCTAGTTTCCCTTGTATACAAAGCATAACTTTTGGAGAGGTAAGAAATAGGGTTTAAAGGGGGCCTGAAAACCAACAAAAGTATGAAAAAAGGACTACAGTTCCAGAGACATTGTGTGTACGAGTAACTCGCACATGTGTTCCCGAGTATGTTCCTCCGGGAGGTAATCCTGAGCGGCTTGCTTCTTTATCGGGTGCAAGAATTACTGTTGTTTAGGGGGGAATATGTTCAACACACCAAAAACATATGGCGACGACATAGGTTGGGAGACCTGGTAAGTTACAAAAAGAAAGATTGTGGCGCTAGCCTTGCAACAATGGAGAATAGTTGGGCAAGGGGGAAATAGTGTGGGGAGGGCACATGGGCACGGGGCTGGTGCTTCTTATTTATGACGTCACACACGCGACGTTTTGCCAGTGTGGGTGCAGCAGCCGCCATTACAGAGATAGTGGTAGTGCGGTGACCATGGCTCTATTTTGTGAGCGCATTGTGACGGCGCTCCTGTATTATTACGTCATTGAAGTCTCAGCCCCCTTGAGAGTGTCCTTGTGTCCAGGTCTATTCCCCGAGTCTTTTGTGAGATTCTTACCAGAGCGCAGAAAACTTTAAAGAAAATTTGCTCAAGTCTTGATTGATCCGTGTTTTGCAAGGTTTAATATAAGGTATTTTGTACTTAGAAATTCAGCGAGGTGGTTTTCATGGCTTCCATGTTCAGCTGCGTAAAGTGAAAACTACTTAAATGTACCAAAAGGGAATTTTGAGTTAAATAATTTACGCAAATGTGTCCGTTCGAAGTTGCGTGGTGTGCCATTGTCTGAGGGCCTGATTTTTTTTTTTTTCATTCAGGTTGGCGTGGGTAATGTTTCATAGGATGACATCAGGGTGCCATTTAAAAGGTGTCGGCAAATCACTCTCATTTTTCTCATTTTAAATTCACAAGTAAGACTACACCACCGCAGCCCAAAATGTCACGCAGTACCAAGATAATGCAAACGGTTTTTCTAAGAGCCTACGCTCGCAGCCTGATGACTGTGCAATTTGGACGTTACGCAAACCTGCTTTGAAGGTATATGTAAGAATCTTTTTGTGCGGAAAATTATATGCAAGAGATCTGCTATTGCAGCAACTTTCATCGAGGCTGCCTTTTGGCTTTTAGAACTTTCTACGGACGATAATTGGTAACCCTTTGAAGTGTTGAGCACAAATACTTCAATGTTTGAATATAAATGTATAAACAGACGGAAATGACCGCAGTGAAGAAGGGAAGGACGGCATAAGGCAGTACTTTTTTTATAATTTTGTCTTTTAAAAAATTATATTACGATTACTAATGTTAACTACCATATTTTATTTTGCCAGGGGGGAGAAAAAAATTAGCAGTGGATTAGCTCTGCTATGCCAGGAGGTACGTAGCGTGTGCTAAGCTTCAGATAGTTATTCTTAGCTTTCCTGGTTACCTAGGATTAGCTTTAGTATCATGCTTACTGCTGTGTCAATGACGCACCACACGATATAGACCTTATGTGACGCATGTATATTTATCAAGCGGTTCCGGCGCCGCGTCACTAATCGCCCCAGAGCTAAGCTGGTTCCACAGGCGCAGGCCGGTGTTGCTGCGACGCATGAGCAATCGGTTACACACCCGGCAACCCCTCGCATGATCGTCAAATAGACAGGGCCGCCACGTGCGGAGTGGAGGTCAGCGAAGACGCTGGGCTCAAGGAGTGTGTGAGAGACGCCGTGCAGCGACGAACGTTCTGTGGTGCAGGGTGACATCACTGCTCAATGCGCATGCGCAGCACGGTGCTCCTGGAGCCACGCAAAATTGCTCAACCTCTGCCAGTGCAGCTCACGCTACAGAAAAATCACGCCATATCCACGGATTGAATGATGATAAGTGGGGCGAAGCTCGTGAGGGGGAGATCATCGGTAACCGTAACTCTCCCGTGAAAGTTCGCCCATTACATCATTAAGAAAGACGTAAGACTGTGTGCGTACATTGTACAAATCAGCTTTTATTTTCGGAGTCAAAGCTCCCAGGCCCATACCTGGTGAAAGACCCCGCGTCATCGAGGACTACCCCGCGCCTCCACCACAATTTGTCACGTAGGATGGGACACAACGGTAAAGAAAGAACTTTTATTTAGGGCGAACTTGTGCCCGAACAAGACGAGAGGAAACGAGCAAAGGTCCTTGCGTCTCGTTCGATCTCCGAGAACGACTGCCTGCGTTCGTGGCGTGATCTCTTGCGTGATCTCCCCATCGCAGTGCACGTGCGCTCGCGCCTCCGTTGGCGAACACAGACAAGCTCGCGCTCCCGGTGCCGAGTTTGCGCTGCCGGTTGCAGCCGGTTCTTGCGCGTGCAACGCGGCCCACTTTGCGACATCTCCGAAAGCATGCGGCGGTCACGTACCACGAGACACAAGGGATGGACAGACCCATGACTTAAGGAGCTTCGCCCCCAAAAGTCCGTCTGTAGGTTACCTAACTACGCGTCTACCCACACCTCCTCCTTACGTGTCATACGCGTTCAAAATTCTGCTAATTTGGAGAGGGCATTATAACCACATTCTGAGGTTTTACGCTTAGTAAAATTCGACCTTACGCTTCAGCGTGGTACCCTGTATCGATACCACGTTTTTTAGCTAGTCTTGATTCCTTCTTTTTAACATAAATATCCAAGAATGTGTAGGGTAGTTAGTTTGGCTTCAAAGGCTACTTGGTGTGCTGTCGAATACATAGAAGCGTATGACCTGGGAGAGCGTCAAATCGCGCTGACATAGCACGAGAATGGAACGGATTTTCTAGAAAGAGGCTCCAGCTGCCCAATTCACGTTGTTTCTGTGTGTGCAGCCGGAATCATGCGACAGAGTGTATTCTTTTTTGACTGCTTGTTTCATAAAAGATATGAGCATTGAAGTAGTGCTGGAATAGAAAATGACATTTTTGGCGCAACACGGTGGATGGTTAATTTGACAAAATACTTACCGCGAAATTTGTTGCGGAAAAACATTATTTGCGAGGGCTCGGGAGTTTTTCTGTGGTGTTACATAATTCTGGAGCCCCTGCATTTCCTTTTACAAAATTAATATTCTCACGTCACATTTCTTTGGGTTTAGGAACCAAGTTATGCGGAGACGTTTTGTGTCTATGAGTTACGTGCGGGAGAGTTGATTGCTGTGGATTGCATTATGCCGCCAATAATGTAAAAAAAACGGCTGGCGCCTCGTATGAATTCTGGAATGGCCGCCGCGAGAGCCGGCCGTCTTGATTTTACGTAACCGGCCTAACTGCTTTCGCTCACTGACTAGCCAGCGTCACAATCTATAATTAACAGTGACTCTGGCTAGTCACTGAGCAGAAGCGGTTTGGCCGGTTAGGTAAAATCAAGACAGACTGCTCTCGCGGCGGCCGTCTCAGGGTGGAGAGGGGGGTAGGGATTGCACAGCGCCTACGAGGCGCCTTCCAAAAAAACATCTACCACATTCAGAGTTTTTCATTCCTGTCCATTTCCTCTCTCCCATTTTCCTCCGGTCTCTTTTTGGGCTTCGTTAATATATTCGCTCCTCACACCATCATCCGTCGTCTGTCTGTATCTTATTTTGTTTTCTTCATTTTCGCAATTTCTTTTTTCAAGCAACCCGACATGTTGCACACTATGAGAACATCAAACGGGAGCATAATCGCCTTTGCAGCCAATGGTAACGTCAGGCAGTGGTATACTCAAGAGGGGTTGCCTGCACCCCCGTTCCCAGCCATTTGTAACCCGCAGAGAATGCGGACGTTGTGCTCACGCATACATGCGTCCGCAGTGAATGGGAACATCGAAGCTGACTAATGATGGCTACAAAACTATAAGGTTGCTACTACAAAACGGGCATGTTTAGACAACTGAGATAAGCAACACGCACTGTATCGTCAATACAATGATAATGTTTCCAAAAAGCAAGGCCTTCGTGCCTTTCAAAGTAGGGAAAAATGTACAGAGAGAACAACTGCATCAAACGCTCGCTTATTTGAATATGAATCGTTCAGATTTATGGATAATTTGAACGTTGCAATTGGGTTCACCCAAATCACCATAGAAATATTAATATAAAAAAGCCTCTTAATTAAAACCCGACTAGGTTTGCCATGGATAAATCGCAGTACGCGCCACTGTGCCGGTACCTTCGGATCCTGGCACACGGCCGGAGTAACGCAGCCATTGCCTACACAGTAATTTGCGTACAACCCAGACTAAAAAATAAGGAGACCTACCTAAACTCCACACGGCGGATGTTATGAAAAATGCATTGTTTGAGAACTACGTCGACGAAGAGGAAGCGTTGCGTGGGGTGCACTGACAGAGGAAGCAATCATTTCTGATCTCCGAAGCGCAGAACCTGTGGTTCCGATAACGACAAAGAGGACGATAACGACGCACTATGCAGCTGTTCACTCGAAAGTCACGGCCGGATGGAATGCCGCCCGTCTCTTCTTCAGCTTTGAAGCAGACGTAGCTGAGCTTTCCGCTACATTAGTCCCCTTGTGGTTGGCATGCTGTAGTTAGTCATGGTTGTTTTCTTTCTAAAAAAAGCTTAGACAATTCTTGACAATTCACACAAGTGCCGCAGGCAGCGAATGAACCTAATTACACATACAGCAACAGTGTTTGATATTAGGCACAGGCAACAGCAATTGCCAAGTCGTCCTTTTAGCATTCGCATGAGTCGCCAGCGCAGTGTTTGCGCGCTATTAGGTGGCAGCACGAGACCGAGGCGCACCTGGGGTAAAAGAAATCGGCAGACGCCTCGTAGGCGTTCTGCAATCCCCCCTCCCCCTTACCCCGAGACACCTTCATTTTCTTCGAGAACACATGCCCGGATTTCACTTTCTATTTCCACGTATGTGAATTCTACTCCTCTATGCACTCTACGTGAACTCTAGATGGGCGTCGTCATATGCATGCCGTACTCGTGAAGCTCGTGAACGTAAGGCGTCCTGAAATTGCCGTACTCTCACGCTGCCGCCTGTCCTCTTGGCCTCTCCTGCTCGCTTTCCGGGGACCGGCGGGATAACTCTCGAGCCAACAGGTGGGTGCTGGTTTCATTGTTCGGGATGGCAGAGTAGAGGGGGGGGAGGGTTCCCGTATGATCATAATGAGTCTGTCTGTTGGACGCTGGCAGAAGATTTGTTTGGTTGTCCGGTGAATTCGCCAGCACGAGAAGTTACGGCACTGTTGCTCCGTATCTGTGATGCTTACGCTGGCTGTATTTTGCATTATGGCGAGAGCAATTGCCGCTTCTTCCGCTTGTAAGGGGTCGTATCCTGGTAGGGTTAGGCTGCTGACATGCTTATTGTGCTGGACGACTCCGGACCTCATTGCTCTTATACTGGGGTAGAAAGACGCGCCCTTGTATACTGTGGTTGGTTCCCTCCCGTAGTATGTGGGCCGTCTTGCAAGAACTGTGGAACCCGACTCCCCTTCGAGAATGACGAGTGCAAACTAAAATGCGCCCTCTGCGGCGGCGACCACCCTACGGCGAGCAAGACCTGCCTCAAGAGCTTCTTGCCAAGAGCGAACCACAGGAAACAGGGGAAGCCTAACGCCGAGCGGAGGTCGAGAGCGCCCTGTCACCAGAAGGGTGACCGCTCATTCCCGTCCTGATCCAGATCCAGATCTCGGAGCTGTCGCAGTCGGTCTCAGGGCAACGTGTGTCGCACTTCGAGATATCGGTCACCCTCGAAGTCCCAAAGAAGGCGGCGGAGCACCCCAAGGCGAAGAGGCCCGTCATCGGCGCAGGTGAGCTGGGCACAGATGCTCTCAGTAAAGCTCATTCCACATCCCCTCTTAGTGCTGAGCTTAAACAAATCCGAGCGGCGAACACGCGCCTAATGGAAGAGAAAGGACAGCATAAGCGGAAATAACCTGTTTGACAAAAGAACTACATACCCTTCGCAATGAAATCAGGCAGCAGGCGCACCGTAATTAACTCCAGAGAAACGCCGAAAGAGAGATCGCTCTCCACCAAAGCCGGTCGAAGCCCCGCCATCGCCGCTCACACCCGCACCGCAACTCGTAGAAATCTCACAACTCGCAACTATTCTGAACTACATGCAAGAAATTTACACCCGCTTTTAAAAGCTTGAAGCTCAGATTCACACTCACCCCGATCGCCTACCCCGGCGCGACATGAACCCCTACAGCAGACCTACTTACCCAAAGAGGATCATCCGACCGAAGACGGCAGGGCCCAAGAATAAACAAACCCTCAAACACAAAACCTCCTTATGGCAATAGAATTGCCGCGGATTCAAAAAAGTGCGGCTCACTCTCCCAATTTATCGCGGCGTCTGCCTCACTCCCGGATGTCATAGCACTTGAAGATACCCTCGCCTTCCCGGCTACGGGACGTACGGAGAAGACACAGGTAATAGACTTCACACGTTAGTGAGCCAACGAATAACTGCTATCCAACACGCTCTCCAACAAGCAGGAAAGTTGGGAATCCTGGTAGAGCTCATCCCACGCGCTAAAGAACTGATATACAGCCTCTTCTTTTAAACATGTATTGGAGACCAAACTGTAAAGCCGCAAGCCTCCACGATGTGATCACTGACGCCATCCGCAAAGCGAGAAGTCATCCTCTTCCCATAACGCCCTATTTCAACGCGGCCCATCAGTTTGGGGTTATACGTACTCTAATGCACGTTTTAATGCTTTGCATGTCATCATCGAAAACCATGACCTAACTCCCCTGACTACGCTTGCCTCCCACAAGCGCATGGCGAACTGCGCCACAAGGAAACTTCACCAGATCTGGCTATCATTGGACACATCTGTGGACTGGGCGCACTTCGGAAAATATTTATGAAGTGACCACGCCATTTTGGCCACCACCATACGCGGCACAGAGTACCGAGTCAAATTCGGCACGGCGCGTCTCACTTACTGGACCAAACACTGAAAAGAACGACAAACAAGAGAAAAACCCAAAAATCATCCACCACTCACTCTTCAAGAGTGGATATCCCGTCTTCACCAGGACGTCCAAAAGCACACAAAAAAGCACACAAAAATAATTGAGATGTTCCATGCGTGGACGCATGGCTCCTCCACATGTGGGAAGCTCACCGCAGTTTAATTAAATTCTGGCGCAAAGGAAAGCTCAACCGTAAGTGAAAAAAAAAACAAATTGCTCAGCTTTCAGAGGAAGCGACGCGCTATGCCTCCTTATTGTGCAAAGAAAAATGGCTCGCCCTCTCGATGGTAGGCGTAACTCCCATAGCACTTCCAAACCGTGGAAACTGCTGCACTTTCTCATAGACCCTGGAAAGAGCAAGGCCGAATCCAATCGCACAATTGCCAGAATCCTTCATCACCACTCGGAAAATACACGAAAGCTGTCCGCCACTTTTACGACCCACTATCTTCCCACTCACCTTACGGAGCCCCTTCCCCATACTCTGGATGCCCCAACCAGCTCCTGGACGACGACATCCATCTGCATGAGGTTACGGCTGCTCTGGACAAGCTTCGCCACAATTCGGCACCTGGAATGAACCAAATACCCAACAAGCCCCTATCTTACCTGGACATCTCTTCCCTGCTTGTGGTAAAAAATTATTTAAATCCCATCTGGCAGACGGGCTTACTCCCAGATGAATGGAAAACAGCGGAAGGTATTCTCATACCTAAGCCGGGCAAAGCACCGAGAACTGATAACCTTCGACCTATTTTCCTCACATCATGTGTAGGCAAATTGTTGGGGCACATGGCTTTAAACAGGCTACAAACGTTTCTTGAAGATCACGATAAGCTACCTACGACCATGTTTGGCTTTGGCGCTTGTCTGTCACGCAAGGCATCTTACTCCAGCTCAAGGAAGAGGTTATGCTGCCTGCCATCTGCAACTCACCCACAGCCATTCTTGCGCTGGATATCAAGGGGCATTTGGCAATGTCAAACACGCCACCATCCTCTCGCAAGTAAATGCTCCCGACTACAGGCTTAGAATGTATCAGTACATAAGTGGTTTCCTCCCAGTTTCTAGGACAATACTTAAAGTGGGAGACCTAGCCACAGATCCCATCCTGTTCAGTGTTTTATTCCTGGCCTACATCACGGCTTGTACGCAGATGACATTACCATCTGGTCGAAGACAGGATCTCTACGCGAGGTAGAGGAGCGCCTACAAACTGAAGCCTACAAGGTACATCATTACGCCAAGTCTTGCGGTCTCCAATCAGCTTCGAACAAGCCGATCGAGCCGATCGAACAAACTCCTTCCTAATAAACAGGCGGAAATATACCTCTGACAAGTCACACATATGATAAGGCGTGTAACCAACAAAACACGGGGAATGCGGGAGGAGAACATCCTCCGCAGCGTCCAAGCACAAATAATTTCATGAAATACATACGCAATATCCTATGCTCTTTTCTCCAAGACAGAAATGAAACAGCTGGATGTTATCATTCGGAAGGCACACAAAGAGGCCCTCGAACTTCCCTTCAGCACGGCCACCGACAAGCTATCGAAGCTCGGCCTGCACAATACAGCCGACGAGCTCACAGAAGCCCATCTTTCGAGCCAAAGATTGAGGCGTGGAGTCACAAGCACAGGAAGGACTGTTCTCTCTCGTCTGGTGCAGCGTACTTATAAATAATTCCCGTTTAGATTGATAATACACAGAATCTATGCTTAAGGTGATCATAATATGTTGGAAATGCACTTTAGTTCTGCAAAACAAATCAGGTGTAATAATTGCGCGGTGACCATAATAAACAATACGCTTTCATAAATACTTGAGAACACTACTACTGTGAAATACTTCATTATTATGCCCAAGCATGCGAACCTACATAAAGTATATATCTAAATACATTTCACATGCATTTCATGTTCGTAGAATGAACATGGTAGAACTACGCCATAAACACAACAAAAACAAGTAATAAAATCTCTTAGGTATATCAAAATACCCTGTCCAAATACCTTGTGTACACAAAAGGCGAAACTTTTGGAGTTGATTCTTAGAATTGTAAAGCCTATCTAAAATTCCCGCAAAATACAGTTCCAATGAATAAAAGCGCTGAGATACTTTTGTCATCACTAAGTTATTGAGAGACACTCAGGCAAACTGAGACTTCCGCTTGCACTTCTCTGTAAGAACAGGATGCAAATAAAATCCGGAGGATTACATGAAAGCTCTACATACGAATAAGTAAGCGACCATGTTTCACTGCACACGGTAAACACAAACCCTTCATCAATAAGTATGTTACAAAAAAATGACACATCGGAAGCGTTGGTACGTAGGTATTGCTGTAGAGGGTTCGAACATATATATGTTTCTGAAAAATAGTGGCACGAGATGGTGAAACATTGCCTATGCTTGCGAGTGTTAGCAGCTCGGTGTCGCTCACGGGAACTCTGTATTAAACTTTCTGAAATGATAGAAGGGCTCAGAGGACGATGCTGAGGCACCACCAAATTCTCAGGACATAAAGCGGTCGGGCGCACTACAGCGTGCGGAGGGCGGTGTTGTTTATGCGTCGTTTTTGTGCTAGTGATGATGCGTGCGATGCCTCTAATCGAAGGAGGCGGCTGTGGAAATGAGTGTGATCACGTTTTAAGGAGATGGTGTGCTCTTGCACAGCATGTTGGTGCGAACTTCGGGTGGATATCTTTCCACGAGGCGTGCTTCGCTCGGTCTGTCTCCTTCGAATATTTTTGCGAATGCGAAGTCATTCGAGTGTAATACAAATATTTTCTTTTTCCGTGCTCGCACCGTAGAGGCACTGTTAAACATTTTTGTATTTTTCAGGTTTCCCAAAAACGTGGGATAGCGCAGTGCATGGGAGGGCCCTGCGAGGCGATCTGTTTGGACACCGAAGAAGAATGGCGCCTTACTTTTAGTGCACTTTGAAGCAGACTGTTTCGATAGGAATTGGCAAACAACGAGACTACGATCTCGTAGCATCCCTCCCATGTTTGAAGCGTCTCCAGCGCACCTGTAAAAGAAAGTGAGTATACACTTCGTACAAGTGAGCGCCTTGTTTCTCGAAAGTAATCGATGTAGCGCCAGCACCGCCTCTTTAGGATTTTATGTTTCGTATATTCACTTGCGCGCTGTGTTTAAATGCAAAACTTCTGAGGTTGTTGCGATATGGCTCTCTTTAGGTAGGACAAACAAAACTAGCTCCTTCGGAAAGTGGAAAGAGCCTTTCTCTGAGGCGCCTGTAACTGATGGTGTTGCCGAAGAACCCTCCTGCACACTTCACCCACCAAGGAGTGGTAGAGGCAAAAAGTGCATGAATCGTCAAAAGAGGAACGGCAGCTACAAAGAAGGCTAAGACAATATAGCAGAAGAAATGTAGACTTTCAAACATAATGGTGCGCCTAAAGATTTGATTGCCCAGCTAAAGAAGCAGAACATTCTAGGAGAAAAGGGTTGGAAAGTTTGCAAGCAACATTTTCTCTGGATATCCCACAGCTTTAGAAGCGAGTTACGGAGAAGATGAAAAAAATCACGCCATATCCACGGAATGAATGATTATAAGTGGTGCGAAGCTCGAGAGGGGGAGATCATCGGTAACCGTAACTCTCTCGTGAAAGTTCGCCCATTACATCGTTAAGTAAGACGTAAGACTGTGTGCGTACATTGTACAAATCAACTTTTATTTTCGGAGTCAGTGCTCCCAGGCCCATACCTGGTGAAAGACCCCGCGCCATCGAGGACTACCCCGCGCCTCCACCACAATTTGTCACGTAGGATGGGACACAACGGTAAAGAAAGAACTTTTATTTAGGGCGAACTTGTGCCCGAACAAGACGAGAGGAAACGAGCAAAGGTCCTTGCGTCTCGTTCGATCTCCGAGAACGACTGCCTGCGTTCGTGGCATGATCTCTTGCGTGATCTCCCCCTCCCAGTGCACGTGCGCTCGCGCCTGCGTTGGCGAGCACCGACAAGCTCGCGCTCCCGGTGCCGAGTTTGCGCTGCCGGTAGCAGCCGGTTCTTGCGCGTGCAACGCGGCCCACTTTGCGACATCTCCGAAAGTATGCGGCGGTCACGTACCATCAGACACAAGGGATGGACAGACCCATGGCTTTAGGAGCTTTGCCCCTAAAAATACACCCACAATTGCAGTATTTGCACAGGCGCTGGGCTATAATTTTCCGAGGGTTTTTTATTAGTGCGAGCGAAGTTCTAGTATGCTCTGCCATACCAGCCCTAATTATAGAAGGCGGTCAATGGTGATCCTAGCTTCACCTAGCAATCACTTGAAATTACCAAACACATACTGCAAGGAAGAGACGAGCCACTCATTACAGCCATGTGGTTGACGAGCTGGAACATGTCCAAATTGCGGGCAATAAATTTTTCGGTTATGTTGACTTGGGCATAAAAATGCCAGATGATAGCCTTACAGAAGGAACAGATGGCTGTGTTTTTGTGATGGCGGCATTCTATATGCGGCTTTAGGTGCCCCTTCTGTATTTTTTTATTGATGCTCTCTGTGGATCCGACAGAGCCCTTCTGACGAAAAAGTGTATATCGCTCGTGACTTCAGTAGGCGTCGTAGCAGCATGAATTGCTTTTGATTTAGTGGCTCGGGTATTTTTCCTAAAGCTGACCTCCTCTGCAGTTCACCAGCATTTAACACCTCCATTAAAGTGCCGAGGAAATTGCTTACGCAAAATATTTGTGATTCTATATGCATGTCCCAGGATGTCACATGATGAAACTGGTACGTACCTGCTTTTGATCGAAAAGCCATCTAACTGTTATCTTAGGTCACAAAGGAAAGCCAACACTGAAGCCAACATCTGGCATTGCTACTGGGGTCTACCTCGCATGGTTTGCTTTAGGTATGTTTAATGTAACACTGCTACTCCCTATTGCTATCGCTATTAAGAGATGTTATATGAGTTAGACGGTTGGTTATCTTCTGCCGAAAAAAATTTTGTCAGGCAGTTCAATTTATCAGAACATTTGAACCAAGCTGTTGATGTTCTGAGTGATCTTTCCAGTCTCTAGTTATAGTGCAGATTTGTATAAAATGGGCAACTGCACAGCTCCAAAACATTATATGCAATTTCCAAATTGTCATCGGGGAACAGAGCTCCGCAAAACAGTCGAATTTCGGAGAAACTGCAAGCTTTGCTGAGTTTAGTTCCGCTCATAGGTAAAAATTATTGGCTGCTTATTTTTGTGAGGCAGCTCACTTTACTGAACCTCTTCACCGTAGTTGGAGGTTGTTCATACGACTCGTGCACCCAGTTTGCCCGCTGTTGCGCAAGACGTTTCTTGCAAAAAGCCGTAAACATAGCCCTTTAGTGTGGTTTAATGCAGTAAAATTTAGGTAAACCATTTTAAAATGCTTCTACAATTTGCGGCCTTGGAACAAAACTTCCGATTCGCGGAAAAAGAACTAGACACCCTTGTTTAATGGGTGGCGTACCGCGTTCGGCCGCGCCGAATACGAGCTCGATGCTGCTTCAAGTTTCCATACTAAAGGGATATTGGCAGATGTACGAGCAAAGTTTACTGCACATGTGCAATTATCCAACTTTGCGGAAATTAGAAATGCAGGTGATAAAAGAGCTCGACATCGCCTCTGCAGTCTTTTTTAGGCTGCTTGAAAAACGAATTAAGCACCGAGGTTACGATTCCACTCCATGGGTGTATGTTAGACTTTAGCTGTTGTAAATGACTGCACGAGGTCTACCCGTGTTGTCTGGCAGGTTGGAAGAGCATGGATGAGTAAACAAATTTTCCAAGCAATTCTAAAAGAGCAGCTTCAGTTACAGCTACATATAGCACAATATTGTAAATATCTGTGCTGTGTTTTTTGTAACAACTTGAGTATGTAATGGCTTATAGTTGTACAAATGGTTTTACCCGTCAACAAAGACTGTGGTAAAAAAAGTATTGGAGCTGTAGATTTTTTATATTGATTGAGCGAACAAAAAGAGTCTCGGCTTTTTTAGTTAGAAACAGACATTTTTTTTTCTATTGAGAATGCGTGTGTTAACAAGCGTGTGTGCGTATTTTTATGCATGGGCACGTGCGCGCCAGCACGTATGTGTAAGCCCATCTAGACATCAGTCAGCCTTAAAGAATGAAGAAAAACCGGGGGAGCTGTTAAGCCGTAAACGTAGTTCAGTGGAGTTGTTATGGGGGCCACAATTTCCGAATATTTGTGAACAGAAGATAATAAAACGAATAGATTAAACACAGAAATGGTAAAAAAGGAGAAAGCGTGGTAGAAACTGTTTTCCACTTGTTAATATATTTTCCAGACAACGCATTAGTAGCAGTATGTATGCGGCGCAACATACGCTGGCTCCTCATGAATTCGATTTATTATTTCCTAGGGCAGTTAAAATGCCACTTTATTTGAAACCCACCAGTCGAGGTGGACGTGGTAACTTTATATGGGCAATACATTACTACAGCAGGAACATACATGCATTGATCACGGCTCTTTATCTAAAATATTCAGTATGCCTTCGTCCTTCTTGATCAGCACATACGAGAAATATTCATCAATAGCGACAAACATTCTAAACAAGTTCATAACGAGCCGCGAGCATCCTCACGGTGTATTTCGCCGAAAGACAAATAGATTCATGATTTCGCCGATGTTTGCTTTAAACGACGCTTTTTCGTTGTATTAATCATTGGGGTTCTTCGGATGTCACCGTTTCAGCTATAGTTCTTATTCTTTCGTACTTTCTCTCTCGATAGCTTGCTGCAGCTCCTGCGGAAACTCATCTCGTGTTGCTTCCACGTTACACCAAATACGTGAAGCTTTCATCAATAGCCCTTCCCTGCCTTATTTGCTCTCTAGATAGACAAAAAAGAAGCAAGCGTTCATGTCATTGTTTTTTTTTTTAAATAACACAGAGATATTCTTTGTACAGTTTTGTGCTTTTATCTACTATCCTGGTATGTTCCGAACAATCCAACTGTGGACACGTTATTGCTTGCCTTATTTTGACAAAGCCACTTGTAATTATGCTATTTCAATGCACTACATAAAAACCGCCATTTGCTCTAACAGAACAAAGTTGTAAAAAGAAACCATGACGGCTTGGAATTCCTTCTATTGTTTGTTTGCCTAACATTTTACGAAAAAAAAACTATATTTCATTTCCTACAGTGTTGTACCCACGACTGAATACTCTGCAATTTATTAACTTCTTTTATTAAAAACCACTTGACATTATTCGGCGGATTGATTGATTGATTGATTGATTGATTGATTGATTGATTGATTGATTGATTGATTGATTGATTGATTGATTGATTGATTGATTGATTGATTGATTGATTGATTGATTGAGGGGTTTAATGCGCCGACGTTTCACAGACGATAAGGGCCGTGGTAGTGTGGAAGGCTCTGGATTAATTTGGACCACCTGGGTATCTTTAACGTGTGCTGAAATAACGAGAATAAGGACGTTTTGGCTTTTGCCTCCAGCAGAAATGTTGTCGCCGCAGCAGGGAATTCAGCCAACCTCCTCGTGCTAAGCAGCACGACACCGTAGACACTGCGCCACTGCGGCAGGTGACACTTTTCGGGAATAAAGCTTCATTGGAGACCTTTTCAGAGTCACTTTTTTAACGTTCGTTCTTCATGGTGCATTCGGTGTTCCAAAATGAATCATCGATCCTAGCTCGTGCCTCGAAGTGCTGTTTTAGCCCTGGGCCCCATGCGTGGACACGGCGAGAACAAGTGCGTTCGCCCCACGTTATCGATCGTCGGCCGCTGTGTGCCTCGACCCGCCGGCTGCACTTCGATCGCGTCAACGTATTCGCTCGGCTGCCTCCGGCCATTTCGACACTATCACATTTGTCTTAAGACAGCAGAGTAAACATAACGCTCCGCGAAAAGGCTGGATGGTAGCGCGAAAGTGAATGCGTTTCTGAAGCCAAAGCCTTCCATTACTTGGATACTGCTTTGTTCTCACCTTCACTGTTATTATGCAGATAGCCACTCCAGTTGTAACATCAAATGTATTGTGCACTGTGCAACTATCGTCTTCCTTTAGCAGAAATAATAACAAGCGTCTATGGCAGGCCAAACCCCTTCTGCGCAAAAAAAGTCTTTGTGAAAATACGTGTCTTTACTGGGCAACAGACAAGGAATCCGACACCTGCGGCTCATTTTTAGTTTCTTCGTTTTTGGCGCCATAAAAAAAAGAACTGCTGCTTGTAGAGTGGCATTTCTTATACTTGCCCGAAATATCAATACTTTATCTTCTGCAAGAGGACCTTTTTAAAAAATACAGAAAACCACAGATTTAGGTTCCATCCAGCCAGGGCCTATCCAGCTGTCAACTATGCTTATAACAGCATTGACTCATTTTTAAAGTGAAGCTCCTAGACCCTAGTTGGTCGGACAGTTTCATACCGTAAACAAAAACCCAGTAGGACCCAGCAGTTTCAGCCTATCACTCCGAGCGCATGCGTCAGGCTGATCAGGCAGACATGATACGTACAGCTTAGTATTGGTTTAAGGAAAACAAAAAAAACAAGCATCGAAGACGCATTATGGATAATAAGGCGCCTGTCAACAATGGACCCCTCGGCCCCGCAATGGCTTCCTGGCCAAGATTACGCTTGAAGATTCTGTTTAAAGACAACGCAGAGTAGTGTCACTAGATAGAGAAGTTCCTGCCCAAGACGCTGAGCGCATGTGTCAGGATAGGCGGGACCCACCTTGCCCAAGAAACTGAGTTGAAGCGAAAGGCCCGCCGAGACGACGAAAAACATTTCATATTCTCCCCCGTCAGCATTTCTCGTTGTTAAAACAGCTTCCCTGGACACGCGCGTTCGCAGGGCGGTTTGACGACCATTTTACAGCGAAGCTGTTAACCCATAGTTGGTCGCAAAATTTTGTGTCGTAAACAAAAAACCCAGGCAGGCCGAGTAGTCTCGACCACGAGTCCGAGCGCATGCGTTAGGGTAAGCAGGGATACAGCATATAACTTAGTATTCGCGTAAAGATAAAAAAACACAAGACACGCATCGAAAGAACATGATGGATGATAAGGCACGTGTAAACAACGGGAAGTTCCCATCCCCCCCACCGCATGTGTTCCTTGCGAACTTTAGGTTTGCTGCTGCTTTTGTGAAAGCGGGTGGGGGCGGGGGGGGGGCGATATCATTCAAGGCCGAGCGCATGCCTCATGCTAGGCACGATCCTCCAGAGAAGCCGACCGTAAGAGTCAAATCCGCCGATATGACGAGGAACATTTCATACCCTCCCCCTTCAGCATGGGCAGTGGTTTACAACAGCTTCACTGAACGTACCCTTTCGGAGGGCGAGATGGCGGCCATCTTTTTTGTTTAAGTACACTCTCAACCGAACAATGTTACATGGATAGATGACTGTTGCGTAACTCTTCAATAAACTCTCAATGGACTGAAGAAGTATTCAATTATTTCCCCGCCAGCAATGTATTCTCAGGAAATAACTTCAGTTCAGCTTCTTAAAGCTTCCACTTTTAACAAAACAGCGCAATTAGCCAAGATGTCCATTTACAAAAGCTCAGTCGGACAGAAAAGTACGATTTCCGAGGAAAACGGTAATACTGCAAAATTAGGCTATTCTGTACTGACGTCTGCTGACATGTTCTAAGCCGAAATAACTTTTTAAACTTTTACACCCATTATGATACGACAAGCTCTACCTCTGCATTGAAACGTGCGTCCTTCGTTGTTGTGTGGAAATTGCTGTGCAGAAAAGTAACAAATATATAATCACATGATGCTAGTCAATCTATTCCTCCTACAAAAAGATGTCTCATTTAAAAAAACCCCAGTAACCAAGATATGATCATATGTCTTAAGTTGAGAGCTAGACATATATTTCTTATATTAGAATATGTTGCCTGACCTTTACCGAAGTACGTTTGGTTACTTAGATTGTTTACAATAAAACAATTCATGGTCGCAAAATACAGCTGTACACGTCCCATGTTTAAAAGGTTCCTGTGCAAGCCCGACCGCTTGCTCTACATTTTGGGACGCGCTGGCTTGGCGAATAAATATTAGCCCAGAACTTTCTTTCACTTATATTGTCCACACTTTTCGAATTATTGTATTGGATATCACGCTAATCATGATGCGGGTAGAGCATAAGTTAAACCCATGGACAGCAAGGCTAGTTAGCACCAGCGTACGAAACAGGCTCCTCCTTATCTTGGGCGTCTCTCGGGAAAGGTGCCGTGTGCACCATTTGCAAAACGAACCCAGCAAAATATTTCAACTGTAGTATCAATCTTTATACCTGGTCGAGGGATTAAATATCCCCTCAATACATAATTTAGGAGGGTGTAAGTTCAGTGGCACACTTCCAACTACGGATGTGTGTAAATCTGCAAATTTCCATTTCATTTCAAGCTACGCGTTCCGCTTGTTTTTATTCCACGGTTTTTACGATTAGGTCCTATTTTCATTTTTTCTTGAAAAATCTTTGTAATCACACGCACATACGTTTCATTTCCAATCGTATTCTGACCTTTGGTAGAGGGGAAGCTGGGGGGGGGGGGGTGGGGTAAAGGTGCAGCGGGCACATTCATCCCTGCACGCTATAAGCCATTTTTGGAATTCCTTCCATGATAACTTCGGCGCGTGACTAGGTTTCTCACAACTCTTAGATAGACGCTCTAGCTTCCATTGCTGTAGAAACACCACAGACGTGAAAAAATGTGTCCAGAGGTCGAATTTAGCGGAGACATTATTCGGATTTCAAAAACTTCTGCGACAGAAACACTTGCACCTATCTTGTGAAGCGTAGAAAACCTTTTACACGGTCTCAAAAACGCCTGTATACGTGGACACCGAACTGTATCAATTGCCATGGTCATTTGACACACTTAATAGCTTCATAGAATATAAAAATAGGGTAATATATTTTTCTGCCTACACTTTGTTTAAGGTGTGCACTCTATGTGGACCTCCACAAAAAAGACTGCTAAAAAGAGTAAACAATAACTGTTCAGTAGCCGCGCGGTTTGGCGTCCTTCATTTTTAATCTGCTCAGTCCGAGGAATATTGTAGTTTCCATCCGACCCGGGCAACTGGCATCTCAAACATACGAAAGCATTTGTTGCCCAATTATCGCCGTTGACATTTCTGCATATGCCAACATTAGCCGTAGATTTAGCCCGTACAATGTTGGTTATAGTGCTTTGATAAGTTAAATGCAAAAAAAAAGCCAAAAAATGGGTGGAATTCAGGCGCATGGTCTCGTACACTATTTATTGAGGAAGTAATCGAAATGCATTTAGTGCGCCTAGCTATAACGCAACGCTACAAGCAGTTAAACACACAGTGAGTGGTTTGAAATTGTTAGGAGACGAGGGCACACTCTTCAAATACGGCGCTCTTTTTTGCTTCTTATATTGCATACGCTCTCCCTTCACGATCGCGCACGGAGGTTCGCAATCTCTCACTTCCTTAATAAACCTCCAATATGAAAAACGTACGGATATGCCGCACCACTCAGCTCGTGCAACACAAATCGCAAAGCAGATGCTGCTCCGCAACGAAGTGCCACGATGCGAAAGGGAAGAGAGGGCAGGTAGAAAAAGATTGCTGAAAAACAAAGGAAAGGAAAGGATGGAGAATTTGGAAACACGGCTTCAGAGGAAAGGGCGGAGCGATCGAAGCCAGAGTGCGGTGCATTTTTGGCGCAGGGATTTGTCTGCGCCAGATGAGAAGCTCCTGACACTACGCGTTCATGCATTAAGCGTGCCTGCGACTAGCTGGATATTTCAAAAGGAATAACGATTCAATATGAGACGTTATTTGAGAAGCCTTCATACGGCCTTTGAAACAAAGTTTCCACGGCGTTGCCCAAAGTAGGATTAGGCTGCCGTTATTCTGTTGTTCTGTAAGCCCTTCGCGCGAAAAGGCAAATTTTATCGATTTTTTTAATTCGTTGCGCACATATTTCTGGTTGCAAGGAACAATGTGAAGGCGAATCAGAAAAAGGTTTCGGAAATCAGTAGTAACGCCATTTTGAACGAATTGAGACTATAAAAAAACGCGTCTTGAACTCCTTTCAACGCATTTATTTGGAAATTGTCAGCATCAGGACCCCTAACCTTACTCTTACGACGAAAAATGGCGTGATAACTTGGGATTCTCTCGCGGGGTGACAAATAAGCTCTCGCCAAATTTTGTTACCCATAAATGCCACTTAATTAAGCGTCGCCGAGTTTTTTGCTACAGAACTTGGTGTTGCTGGCTTATTATGTCGTAAAACATATGATAAAACAAGAAGCCATATTTCGGCCTTCTCACTATGTCCCCTTTTAAATCATTGTTTTCTTCTTCCGTGACTCGGATCAGAGTATTTGTCAACTGTCAGTATACTTGTTAGTGACCCTATTGTTGTGCGTCGATTTTAACTATAGGTCGAACTCTTGAAACTTGTTGAGGTTGTTTGTACTTGAACGTTGTAGTTGTAGGCAACCAGAAGACAACAATACATCTTAATTTGCTTTGAAAGAACTGGACTTCAGTACATCACTAGCTCCATTTCATCCGCGGAGGCCGTTTGCATCAAAACATTGAAATATTAAAAAAAATTCATACTGCGTGCTACAGTGACGTGATATGGGCAGGATTGACTTTATATAAGCTAGCAATAAAACAATTTTCAGTCTGCTAAGATCACGTTAGCATTTAAGTGATGCGTTCAACCGAACAACACGCCTTTAACACACGTCCGACCATGTACCGATCGGTTAGTTCGGCGGCCGCCAATCACACATAAAAATCTCTGACGTTTTACAAGCGCAGTCAGAAAGTGGCTGCGCTGTCGCCACTGCTTCACATGTTTTCTTTATTATCTCTGTTCCTTCTTGGAAGTTTCCAATAAAGTTGGCGTGTTATCGGAAAAAGTCATTATTTCTAATAAACCAGACTGCCATTTTTTGTTCATCGCCAGTTAGAACGCAACGTCGGGCAGTCTCACCTTCATATGGGTGGCCTGGAACAAAAAATGGCAGTTTCTCTTCCCCGACACACACACGCACGCACGCACGCACGCACGCACACGCGTGAGGGCGCGCACGCACACACACACACGCAAACACGCACACGCACACGCACACGCACACGCTCGCACACACACACACACGCACACACGCATACACACACACGCACACACACACACGCGCGCACACACGCGCAAACACGCACACACACGCACACACACACGCACGCACGCACGCTCACGCACGCACACGCACGCATGCACACACACGCACACACACGCACGCACAAACACACACACACACGCGCATACGCACACGCGCACACACCCGCACACACACGCGCACACACACGCGCACACAGGCACACACACGCACACACACACGCACACATGCGCACACACGCGCACACACGCACACGCACACACGCACACACACACACACGCACACGTGCACGCACACGCGCACACACGCGCGCACACACGCACACATATGCACACGCACGCACACACACGCACGCACGCACACACACACACACACGCACGCACGCACGCACACGCACACACGCGCGCACGCGCACGCGCGCACGCACGCACGCACACACGCACACACGCACGCGCGCATTCCCGGCTTGTCTGGGCACGGCTCGGTTCGTATGCTCTTCATTCGGGTGTTTCGGGCTGGGAAGCACGAGGCGGGGGACATCGTCTTGTACTGGTCTCGACTGGGCTGGGTGGTCCCGGCGCGGCTTCGTTGTCCCTGGTGGCTGCGTCCATGCCGATGCGATGCGATGCTGGGGCCGGGATGGGGATGACGAACCTGCACCTTACCAAATGTTATGGGGCGGCAGATAACACGAACCATGAGGCGATGAAGGGATGTATTTACATGCCTATTTACAGGCAGCCATTCCTAGACCGCGCTCGCTGCGCCCCGCACCCATCTTCTTCCTTGTCGTCATTAGTGTTGGGCCATGCCGGCGTGGGAATTGTCCTGTCGTCCCGTGACAATCTATATATATATATATATATATATTGTAAGAGGCCTTCAAGGAGACGGCGCTCACTGATAGAGCGGAGGAGACAGACGCCGTTAATTTGGCGAACGCGCAGCCAAGCAGCACTAGCCTCAGGGATGATAATGATCATGTACAGGTGACCAAGATGAATCATTACTGAAAAGGATGACAGGTGATAATGATTACACATAAGATTGAAATCAGCGAAATATTGTGCCGCGGAGAACTACAGTGCTTACAATATATATATATATATATATATATATATATATATATATATATATATATATATATATATATATATATATATATATATATATAGTCTGGAAAACTAAAAACTCATACAGAGCCCTCAAAAATATTGTAGAGACAGAGGCACACGAGAAAGACGTAGAAAAAATAAAAATAAGTTTCCTTACGTTTCAGGAAGAGGACTTCCTTTCTTCAGAGTAGAGAAAATGTAGGTTTCCAACATTTTGTGATATAATGTTTCCAACATTATATCAGCCCTTCGCTATCGGATGAGTTTTGGCTTGCTGCCAGCATTCGTTCAGAAAATATCTTTCCATCATCAATGCAGCAGTCAAGCTTGCCGTCATGCCAACATCTGCCGTCATTTTAGCAGCGTGCCTGCCAAGTTTTTGGCAAACACCTTTTCAGAAAGGTAGCTTTTGTGATTTTCTCGAAACGTTCAATGCCACCGCTATGTTTCTGTTATTACAAGCGTCTCGCTCTCGTATAAATTTTGGCTTTCTGCGGTCATTCATTCACTCAGAAAATGCCTTTCAATCATCAATCCAACATTTAAGCTTGCCATCACGCCAACATGTGCCACCATTGCACCGCAAGCCTGCCAGCACCTTCCAGCGTCCCCTTCCAGCATCTTCCATTACAGTTTCTTACGTACATCAAGCTTTCCGAGGTGACCATCAAACGCAATCAACCTTGCCAGCAATGAATCTTGATGGTTGGTTGATGGAATTTTCAAAAGGGAGTCAAGCGTGTGGCGAGCACTTCTCCCTCAAAAGCATCCCTCAGGACAACAGTTCTAGGCCGGGGGTCCGAAATCCATCGGGATTTCGGACCACCGGCGGAGAACCTGTTACGAAGCAGCCCACCACTCTGCTTCAAGCTTTGTGCAGCACTCCTCGGCAATGTGGTCAAGCCTCCACTACGTGCGCCTTTCGAGTAGACGCCTCTCGTTCGGGGACTGATGTTCGCAGCCGGCGGATACAAGCACGCCACTTCATGTCTGGGGAAGTCTGGATCGCTGTCACCTCTATCGCTGCGTGATTCAAACTTAGGCGGGGGTAGACGAGACATGCTTCGTCTTTTCCGATGGACGCGGAAGCCGTTGCGGAGACCTCCTGTGTCGTCTCTTTTGGACTCAGCGTGCGCCGCTACTACCGACCGTTCAAGAACTCTGGAAAGAGCGTTGTGTGTGTCTGTACCGTTCGTGCGATGTGTAAAATTTATAGGGGACGCTTGTTTGACCATTGGCGCTTTGAGTTTAAACAAAACGCCCGCCCTCCTCCGCAATTGCTGTAGTTCATTCCTGTTTGAGCGGTGAATCAATGATGTCACTCTGCTCGAGTCCTGTTCTATAACGTCGCCCGTCGGGACATTGTTCTTGCCTTGCTTCGGCTCATCTCTCGCCATGCATTAAACAAGTTAAGTTTACCTTCGGCTTCTGGTCTTCTTCGACGCAGCAAAATTGGCTGGCCGCTCGTTTCACCACGCTACTACACGCATGTCCGAGACGACTGAGGTCGGGTCGGGTGCGCGTTCCTGTGGGACACATTCTCAAAATTATGCTCCTTCGTTTAAATGTATGAGGGCAGGAATATAGTTCAAATTAACTGCGCCATTTTTGGTTTGCCTTAACCACCAGCCGACGAGCGATCCATGTAGGCGAGTGGGAGTGAATAAGTCTTATCTTCGCAGTTGATTAATTTTATTCGGTGCATATATTCGCTTTGTAAGGTTTTTAAAGCTTTGTGCAGCTGACGATGACCTACTAGATGATAATCATGTCGGAAAACTGTTTCGCGGATATTTTCAATTGAAAAGTGTGTGACATCACCGAGAGCAGAGTGGGTCATATTCACATTCTTACCGATATGAACTGGTATGGCCCATGTGTACCGCTGACGCATGAAACACAATTTAACCATTTCTTCAAAACTTCTGCATTCAAATTCGCCCACAAAAATTGAGTAAGTGTTGTCATTAGCAGGTGTAGCGTGCACTTGGAGATTTTGGTGTTTAATATTTACAGCTGGCACTGTAAGGCGTACGGAGTCAGTCAGCAAAGTTACACAATGTATATAAAAAATAAACTAAAACCAACATTTTTAAAACGTGTTGAAATGACATGCTTGATTGTCACAAAATTAAAAGTTCCGCAAGGACTAGTTCTATCCTTTTATTTATTGACTATATTTATTGCAGTTCTAACAATTGAATAAACACGTGAAATGTATTTAGCAAATTGACCAAGACGAATGCGCCAGCTGGACTGAAGATAGCGTGCAGATCCACAAACACCTTCTCGTTCCTTGCGGATATCCTTTATGTTCGGGCAGTTCTGCCTCGAACAGCATATATGTGTCATTGGGAACACGTTAGTGCCGTTTTGCGGCATATCATCCAATAAAGAGCAGCAGTTTAACTGAGCGGGCTCTTTTGAGGCACAGTCAGTGGGCCGAAGTTACTTCCGAGCTGTAGCGTCTGTCGTCACTTTAACATGGCGGGCTACAAGCTTGGTTACACAATAGTGCCTATACCCCTACAAGAGTTGGTAGTTTGTCGTAATATTTGCCATGCGGAATACCTGACCACCTAAAGTGACTGATGTCTGCTTCGACGCCGTCATGTTCTTGTTGCAATGTGGCGCTCATACCATTCTATGTTAACTTAAAAATTCTGGCCGACCCTATTCCAAATGCCTTCGCTAGGGTGGTTGCCGTGCCTCAAGTCCGTCCCCACGAAAAGGTCGAAACCCCGAATTTTTTTTGTTAAATTCAGGTACGGGTTCGTGTATTCTTGTTTTGTTGGCCTGTGAGGGCATATTTTGCGAATGTTGAAGGAGCAATTTCTTTCCGGTTAGGCAGCATGCTGCGCCTTGAGCGGGAATGCATATCAGAAAGTTACGCAACAAAAGTACAGGAAGGTACAGTGGTGATCATTAGAAATGCTATGCATCTGTTCACTTTTTTGCAGGAACGTGAGGCTCCACCCACTGCGCACGCGTTGCTCCGGCTTTAGAACCCTGAAAAATGGCCTTTTTGAATCACCCCTCCTACAACATACAAACAATTCCTTTCGTTCCAGGCCTCTCACCTATCCCGCTAGCTCATTTTAAAAGCACCGTTCTCTGACCGCCGTGCCGTTTGTGTCGACCGGTATCAAAATTTTTCCACCGTCACTATCAACTGATTGGTCTTCCGCGTACTCAGCCGCGAAGTGAGATCACAACTCCATTTTACAACGCGTCCAAGCAGTGGCGGGAGGCACCGAAAAGACGGACGACGGGTATGATGATGATGAATAAATCTTTATTTGCCAAGCTGGTGCAGATATTAGGGCACCCGCCCGGTGGGGGGCTTCCCTATTCCGGGATACCCTCAGCTCGGCTGGCGCTCCAGGCCCTCTTCACTAGTTCACACTAGATCCCAATGTCTGGGCTCGTCAGGCTGTTCACCCACTACTTGTAGGAGGGGGAGGTTATTGGGGCAAGGCCTGGGGTCTTCTGGCACTCCCAAATCTGGTGGTACAGTGTACCCGGCGTTGGACAGAAATTGCAGGTAGACGGATATTCGGTGGGGTAAATCGCATAGAGTAGGGTTCTGTGGGGGTACGTATTCGTCTGTAGTCTTCGAAGGGTGGTGGCTTCTGCTCTTGTTAGGTGGGAATGCGGAGTCGGGAAGGTTCTTCGGCGTTGACGGTAGTAAGTGAGAATGTCAGCATACCTGACAAGCGGTTCTGTTTTGGGGGCGGCAAGCGGTGTTTGTCCCTCTATGGTAATGGCCCGGTGTATAGGCGCGCGGGCAGCGGCGTGAGACGACAGGTTAATCCGGCAGAGGTTGCCGTGCAAACATATCCGCGGTAGAAGGTAGGCATGAGGGTCTACTCTCCGTACGTGCAAACTTGATCTTTTTACTGCACAGCAGTGTATGTCGTACCCCCCCCCCCCCCCCCCGTTTTCATTCCGGCAAAGCAGATTTACTCGGCGCTCCTCCTAACTCCCCCTCTCCAGCGCCGACCATACTTTTCCAACGGTTATGACGACGATTAATCACCTGGACACAAAAGACGCCTCTTTCATAATTTGCGCAGTCGGCTGCCTGCGGCAGTAGCGCTGTCATCGGATGATTGCAGAAAATCAACACCAGTGCAAATGGGTGTAAAGACGCCCGAAAGTCGCTGCCACTGCCACCGCCGCTTGGAATTCCAGTTCGCGCAAAAGCTGCTCGCCCCTGCCGGTTTCAAACAAATTCCGGGTTGAAAGGTCAGCGTGAGCTAATTATTCTTCCTTAGTTTGAAAGCCATTAAGAACAACATTATCGCGTAGGCGGCCCTCGTTGACTGGCAGGTCATAGTTCTTCTGGTGGAATAATAATAATAGATCGTAGTCTGGTCGCATTTAAGTGTTTTTCTCTCCATTCAGCAGTGTATTTCACGCCAAATTAGGCGCCCACTCTCCGTTGCCGGAATACTCATGCACGGGTTGGGGGGGGCAGAGATTGAAGGCGGGCATGCACGCACAGCAGCTGTTAATGCCGCTACCGATGGCATACTTTTTGTGGTACTGGAAGGTTTAAACCGGGAGGTGCCATGGCTGACTTCGCCTAGTCAGCTGTCCTCCCCAATGGAGCGTTTTGGGTCTCGTTTGGCGTGTTACACAGCCAATGAGGTGCGTACGACTGGACAGTGGAACGAAAACCCAACTGAGTGGCCACTCGTATAGTACGAATCCCTCGAGGTGTTAACTCGCTACGCGATGAACGCATGTCACTCGCTTAGAGGAAGAAGAGCGGAAGCATGACTTGGCGCGAAAACCACGGAAAGCCGCTGCTATCGCCGTTGCCGCTTTAAGTTCCCGCTGGTCGTGTCGCGGCGAATTCCTCCCGGATGAGCAGCAACTGACCCACTTGGAACGCGGAAATCGGCGAATATAATTGGTTCACCTTAAAGGGCTTTCAGAGTGACGTGTTCTAAAGTATTTTTCACTTATACGCACCCGCGCCTGACCGGCTTCCGGTTTATGCGTGTACGGGTTGGGAGAGGAGAGCGACAGGGGGGGGGGGGGGGGAGGGGCGGGCGGGGGGCAACGCGCAGATTTAGGTTTCATAGCCTCATGCGGACAGGTCCGTTGTGTTGGCGTGAAATTCAACGTGGCTGTCAAACAGCCCCTTGCGACCTCTCCGTTGTCATCTGTGGTAGTGTGAATTGGGTTTGCGTGTTACACAAACAGTAAGATGCCTACGACGCGGCAGTGAAAGAGACAGCTCTACGTTTGTGCGCTATGGTTAAGCTCGGGCCTTTTCGAAATTTTATCCTCGTTATTGGCTAGTAAGTATGCTCAGTCGTAAATTACAAACAACGTCTTTTATTTCGTGCACTCTGTGGAGGGCGCGCTGCCTTGCAGGTCATCGTTGTTTACAGAGTGCAAGGGTACTGAACTTTTTCTCTCCCTTTACGTCCGTAGATAAATGGCGGTAAATTTACCTATATTAGTTTTGTTGTGCAACGCAAGAGTGCAGCGCAACATCAGCCACCAGGGAAATAACATGGTGCAGCAACATAGATAAAGCAGTGTCACGTGTTTGGCCGCAAAAAGAGAAAAACAATGACTAGAATTCGCTATTCCACCCATTTTCATATGAGAGCTTGGTGCAGTAAGTGTTGATTCAGGTACCAATTCAGCGTGGAGGCGGAAGAGTTTTCGAGTCATATTCGGCAGCTACATGCAGCAATTCATAGCGGTTTCTGACCATTCAAAGCCTGCTTAGTGGTCTCAACTTAGGCAGAACAGGGATTTTTATGATTTTCATCCTAATGAAACTATTTCGCATTGCGTGGCGAAAATAACGGGCCTGGAACGATTAATGATAGAAGTAGCACTTCATGACAGGGAACGAGATTCCTGAATTAGGAAACATACTCGAGTAGATGTAATCATAGTTCAAGCAATGAAAGAGAAATGGGCCTGCGCTTGCCATGTAGTGAGATGAACCGACAACCGGTAGACAATTATAGTAACAGAGTGGGTGCCAAGACGTAGGTCTAGAAGAAGGAGAATGCCAATACCACAATCAAGTGATGAAATTGGGGTATTCGCTAGCTAACAGTGGACTCGAGCGGCAAAGTACAGAAGTTGTTGAAATTGATTGGTAGGGTTTTTCGCCCTGTAGTGGACCTGAATGATGATCGAAATTAATTATTTATGGATTCATATAAGTGGGTTTAGATATTTTAAGCCCCCTGTGTCCTGTGTGAAAGGACTCTTCCAGTTTTGATAGTATAACAAAAAAGAAAACGCTCTTACTAACATTGAATATGGTTGGGTTCTGGGTTGGAAAATGACGTTTCAAGCATCTAATAGCGCTACCTTCTTGTGCCATGAACAATTTTTAGGAATGAAAGATTTAAGAAGCTAGAGTACCGGAAAAATGCAATTATATACCATAAAGTGGAATCCTTACCTCTCCCTAGTGCTTCCAAGCAAGCATGGAAATGAAGCACTATACACGATAGATGTGTAGTGTAATGTTGCGTAATACGTTTGTCAAGATGGAAGAGAACGGTACAGGTATGGTGGCTTGTCGCTGCCAGCTGCAATGTTTTAGTAGCTTTCAGCTGAAAATCTCAGTTTCCTTCAATATACACAAAACAGCAGCATTTGCCGCCGTATCCCGTTTCCGTCGCGTGTTTCTGACAGTTCATTTTTCTTAATTTTTGCCTTGTGCCTTTGAAAACCTACATAAACCTCCTACGCCGAGCGAATAAAAAAAAAACAACTCTGGGAAAATGACACATCTTTTACCGGTAACAAATGAACGTCTTTTAAAAAAATTGCGAAATACCAATAACAAGGCCCTATTGTTGGCAGCGGCGAGAAGGAAATTTTGATATGCAGCGAAGCATAAACGCAAACGCGAACGAGTCGTGTTCTTCCAGCACCACCTCATAGTTCGTGCTTAAGGCTAGGCATAAATTTTCCAGAGAAATAGCATGCTGCGCGCGTGTTTTTTTTTCACAAAGGCTACCTAAAAGGCAAATTTGGTCACACACAGAAACGTAGTAACCAAAAAGGAAATTACAGCTCTGCCGAGCGTATTTTCACGTGATAAACATAGTTAAGACAAATGACAGCGGCTCAAACGTTTGAATAATGAAATAAACTGTTGACACTAACCCATGAAGAAAATACGTGAGAAAAGCAAAAACAAGTTCGATAAAATTTGCGACGGAACTTTCCTATTTGCCGTTATTGTTACAGTTCGTAATGCGAAGCTCACGACTGAATATGTGGAAACAAAGCTGCTAACTGCCACGTCAATTCATCAAGTGGACTGGGCACACAGAAAAACATTTATCGAATGCAGAAGGTATTTCAGAGGACAGGACAGTTAACTATACATAGAGGAATACGACGTCTTGCGGTTAGCGTTTCCAAAATGTCTTTAAGGGTCGTGTAGCCTCACGTTACAGCAGATATTTTCAAGGCAACCGTCGGGTCTCGAGAGAATTGCAGCAAGTAGGCCCAGCCGACGCCGCTAACAGCCAAGGGAGCGTAGCCCTAGTTTTGATGTGGAACTGGCGTCGCAGCGTAGCCCGAGCGTCCCCGCCTGTAGCACAGCTGGTTCTCGTGCCTGTAGCCACCGACGGTACGTTGCCGCGGGCTCTTCTTCCAGGATCACAGCCTGGAACGTGTTGCTCGGCCTTAGGCGTAGTCAGGCTCCGATGACGCTGAGGTTGGTTCCAGGACCGTCGCCTGGTCTTCTCTTCTTCCTTCTGACCAGCGCCCTGACCAGCAAAGAAGAAAGAAACGGGTAACAGGGGCAGGCTTAAGAAAAGACATTTATCACAAGGCAAACCTCAAAACGTTCACACACGACAAAAAAAAAGAATAGAGTATGAAAAAAGTAGAATTACGGGTCGAGGTCAACTGAGTATTCTCTTACTGATCTGCAAGGTCTGGCACAGAGTCCGTAAACAAGCCTACCTAATGTCATACGCGGAAGTGGGAAGGCAGCGTGGCTGTGAAGATGGCATGAAGGGGTATGGGCCTTCTCGTCTTGTTGTTGTGCAACCGCATGAGTGCCACTCGATTCGGGTGCGTCGCTGTTGCGGGGGCCGTCCTAGCGGAGGACGACAATTCGATGAAGCTGACTGAGAACGCGCCCGTCGCCGGTGGAGCCGCCAAGGCGTGTGTTGGCGGGGCCTCGGGAGACCGGAGCCGAAGCGTCGTCGGCCCGCTCCCGCCCAGGCTTGTGTGGCAAAGTCAATGTCTTGGGTCGCGTCACCCTTGGCTGTTCCGGAACCCGGGGTTTTCCTCCGCCTCTGCCTGGATCACCCTTCTTCCTCCTCGTCTTCCTTGATCTCCGGGGCGTCATTGCGGGGGGTTGGCCTTGACTCATTGCAATACCCCCCTTTTTAAAAAAACGTTTTTTCTCAAAAAACTCCTCACCAACCTCTCCCGGTAAGGCAAGGATTGACTTTAAGTCCAGAACCGCTGTTCACTCTCCGCACGGTTATTGTTCAGCATCACATCGCTGACGCCCACAGCGTTTCCAATGATGCACTCATTCTTCACTCCAGTCGTCACCCATTGTTCACCCTCACCTTATCACCGTACACTTCACTGCTGACGGCGCACCGTGCACTTCCTGTTCGCACATTGTTCCCTAATAGCACAAGCAGCCCCTCACCTTCTCTAAGCTAATCCCATGTTACTCATGTCCGCTCCACACAGCTCACCCAAATTCACAGTTCACCCATGTTCGCACAACTCACAGTTCAACTCTTCTCTTACTACAACTGACCACTACACACCTCTGAATACATCTATACGACGGGTTTTTTTTAGTACAACCACAATTCTGCCTGAACCCTTACAAAGAGGTAAATTGTTTTCTTTCTGTGTGAGTCTGTTTTCTGGCCATATCCAGTCCCTACTTGCCGTCAGGTCTTTAAGCCGATTACTTAATTTTCACCTTCTTCCAACGAGCCCATTGCACATCATTCTCTAAGCAACCGCGTCGGTTCCTGCGAACAATCCTCATTGTACCGTTTACGCTACTGGCACACCACCGTTCCATCAACGGTATGTTGTGATACCGACACCTTCGTATCACCCATTTTTTGCGATGGCGCGCACTCCTCAGGCCAGTTCTTTCAGCTTATGACACCCCCATACTTTTGCGCGGGCGACCTTGCTTACGATGCTCACTTTTGAGCCTCTCTTTGGGTTTTCGCACTGTGGCCACTTGTCTGTATATCAGCCTGGCTGCGTGCGCTAGTTTGCGTTCCTTTAGACATCTACGTTCACGTTCTCCAAGTTGTATACGCGTCAAGCCCTTTTCCTCTATTTGGTTGAAACTCTTTCTAGTGGATGCATGCTCCCTGCTGTGTGCTCGAGAATGCTTATCTGCAGCTCGCAAAACATTCTAGCCCGTGGCAAATAGCTCGTGTCCCACTTCCCTCTCCGATTGGGCGATTTGCGTCTCTTGGCCGACTGTGCGGCCTTCTATCTCAGGGCATGGTCCTACTCTGCCGCCAACTTCACTCAATGCCTCAGCATCGTTGACTTCTGTCACAAACCGAGTGTTTCCCTGCCCTTTTCAGTAATGAGCGTAACCTCCGTACTGACAGGCATGTTTGAGGCATGCAAAATAACACCCTCAGGTCTTGCACAATTAAGAGACGTGCACGGTGCACCATCAACATACACTTCAGATTTGAACACTTATCGTTCGGAACCCCTACAGGAACCTGACTCCTCAGAAGTGTTTGAGAGCGCCGCATGTTGTTCGTCTGCTGTATTATCCGTCGGCTCGAATCCAGGCAGGTGGGATACTGCAGCCAAACGCTCAACGCGTCCAAGCCCTTGCTGCTAATATAGTTAACACTTCTGCGAAATAGTGAGAACGTTATTCATCATTTTTTGTCGTAGTTTCAACTGCGTTAGAAATACAGGCTATGAAGAACCATAATGTTCGAAGTGGTTCATAGATTTATTTCACGACCTTTGTTGTGTCGTGGAAAGCTCCTGTGATTCATAAATTTGAAGGTAATTCATCCAAAGATTGGAATTGTTACTGGGGTCTCATCTGGAAGTTTTGTTTATCTACGCTTGGGGGAAATATACTATATTCTCGTGGTAGCGCTATTTCGGACCGTTATCCGAGCTCAGTTTAAGGTTTCCACACGCCCCACAAAATCCATAAGACAGGCTGTTCATTTAACAGAAAATTTAAACCAAGCTGTTTCGGTGCCGTTATTGAACTTTCCAGCAGGCTAATTAAGAGCAGGCTTTAAAATACACGCAATTGAATAATTGAATTAGTCCGAAGAATTCTATGCGGTGGCACCTTGTAACTTGGAAGCAAAATTCCCTAAAATGACTGATCTGGTAGCGATTACAGGCTTTGCCGAATTAAGGTAAGCGCCAAGATAAAACTTCTGGGTTGCTTAGACGTGTTAGGAAGTTCACACGAATGCATTCTGCATTCTGTCGAAAGCGAGAACTGTAATATTTTGATGGTGCGCTTGTGGTGTTTTTTGTACCGAGTATAGACTCGATGAAGGCCAAGGTTTATATTCCAACGGCATATTGGCCGTGCTATGGCTGACGTACTAAATGTTTACGGCACTTGTGCAATTATGTATAGGTTTTGTCAGAAATTCGAGATGCGATTGGTAAAATGGCAAAGAGTTTGAGGCGCCCTAAATGAATTCCGTGACTTGTCATGATTCCACGCAATGGGCTTATGTTAGTCTAGATTTCTAGTTGCGACTTGCGGAAAGTCTACCCATATTTTTTGCAAAATCGAAGAGCCCAGAGGAGCCGCGACAACTTTCCCAGCCATGCCATGTAGTAGCTTCAAAAGCAGCTACAGCAAGCACGTTATTCTGAAGACGCATACGTTTGCTGCGATTTTGATACGATGTTATGGGTACGAAGCACTACATTTTTACAAAGCGCTTTTGCCCCCAAACAGAAACCGCATATAAAATAATTAATCAGGAATACACTTCCTCTCACGTTTTTTTTCAAAAAAAGTGTCTCTGCCTTTCAAAATGACAAGAGGTATTTTATAATGTTTGGGATGTGTGTATGTGCGTCCATGTCGACATCAAGTCCCCTCTAAACAGCAAAACAAAACCGGGGGAAATTTTAAACTGCAAATGTACAGCAGAGGATCATTTTGGCAGGTCAAAAATGAAAAATGTACTTCATCAGAAGACATCAACGGAAATAAATGCACCACAATATACAAAAAAAAAGAAATGTGGATTACTAACAAACTTTTGCGTGTTTTTTCAATGAAACTACAAGACTTTGCAGAAGGATCACTAAACACGCACCGTAGGAGAGGTGGACTCCAGAAGAATTTCATGTCGTGGAGCAAATACAATGTTGGTTCATTTCAAACTCAACCCTCGATGCTAATGTGTGTAGTTTTATATTGGCGTTACGTTATGACCGCCGGAAGATAAATTCTTTGATCACTGCTCTTCATCCATGGTTACGTTGCCTAAGACTTAACCCTTCCTATTGAAATCCAACGAATAGAATTTCTTAAGCATGCTGAATCGTTAAAACAGGTTTGCGATGAACAGCGAGCATAATAAGTGTGTTTATCTCTCCTCGCAGTCCTTATAAAAAAAAATCTTTTCGTGCATGTGCTGATGCAGGTTTTAGGCGAAGATCATTCGTTGTATTAACAAATCGAATTTCTTCGTAATTCGCCGTCGGAGCTAAATACCTTGTTCTTTGATATTTAATCTTTTAATGGCTACCTTAGGCTTACGTAGAAAATATTCTCCAGTTTCTTCAGTACGCCCTAAAAGAGGTGGCCTTTGTAGCAGTTGTGCTTTTAAGGGCAGAGCTGTTAAAATTAGTCTTAACATGTCCAACGCAAACAGAAAACCTCCAAATGGCAAGAAAAAAGCGTTTGCCCTGGGGGGAGTTGAAGCTGGCTTCAGCGCTTCTACGTAGTGCACACTCCGCTAACCCTTTTTCCTTATTCGTTCAGCTAATAGACGAAAGCAAGCAGCTAAAAGCGTTATTTTTTATATCAAGGTTTTGTGAATAAAAAAACACAAATACTCGCAGGTCACTGGAACTATTATGAAATTTTATTTATTGCCCTGCTAAGCTTCAGCACTGTTTGCCTCATTCTGGGCAAACCGCGAAATATTTGGCAATTTAAATGCACAAAAACAAATGCTCATATGCTGGCAATAAAAAAAACACTTGAAAAATAAAATCTTGGCTGCTTCAATTTACAACTCTTCTGTCATGACGTTTTAGAAGAAAAACCTTTATTATATTCCTACATTGCGGCTTCCTTGACTCGACAGTATTCAATTTCGGTGGTTTCAGTTTTTGAAAAACTCCTGCCCCTGATCGAGCACTTTGATAACGTTTTCCGGAGATTCTCTTTCACAGCCATTTTTTTTTGTCTATTCATAGTGCGTCCAGTGTTCCAAACCGAACCATTGCTCCTAGTGCGTGACTCGAAGCGCTGGTTTCAGCCTAAGCCTAACTCGTAGACACTTGGGGAAAGGGTCTGTTCGCCCTATGCTAGCGATCGTTTGTCGCTGTTTGCCGCAACCTGCCAGCTGCATTTCGATCGTATAAACCTATTCGGCCTCTGGACGTTTCGACGTCGATATTAGTTTTGTGTGACCAGAGAGTAAACATAACACTACAAGGAATGGTTGGACGGAAACTTAAAAGTGAATGCCTTTCTGACCAGTGTTGCCATCGCTGGGCGTCAGACATCCGCTAAAAAGCAATAAGAAATCCGCCAGATTCCGTTAGATTCTAAAACATATCCGCTAAATTTCCCGCTAGGGCATATTTTATTTAAAATACCAGTGTAATTTCGTATGATAAACACCTTTATCATTATTAAATGCTTCCCAAAACTACGAGAGCTGAAATAATATATAAAACAGTCTTCCAAGGAGTCTAAAAGAACACTTCAGGTTTCAGTGCTGCGGTGGTCGTCATTGGTCAACCTGGTCACAGAAGAGGCTAAAAGTTTTAAATGTTCACACTGATGAAAAAAAAAGAACTCACAGGTCAACGAAAAACACATCGAGGTCTTCGTCGCCGCTGTCGTCGTCTGACACCATCTCCACAGGACCGCTGGTACTTGTTGAGGGACCAGAAAGGTGACTTGGTTGCACATACGTTGCAGATGTCCCGATCGCACTAACAACTGCTGCGGAAAGTTTGCAATCAAAACAACTTTTCTGGTGTCACTTCAGTCTCGTTCTTACGACGAGGATGGCGTTTGTTGTTTCAAGCTTCGGCTTTGTCCTCATCTTGGATTTTACTATGTTAAGCTGACTAAACCTCATCTCTACTTCGGCATTTCAATACGGCAGCCCGAGCATCGACATGGCAAATCCGGCCAGCTCGGCAAACGGGTTTTCGCCGCAGGCGTCCTTATAGGAGTGAACTTCACACCAGAACGACTGCGTGAACGATATTTGCTTTCAGTCCAGAAAGATGATTTTGCTCTACTGGTTTTGTATTTTTCGATTGTCTCAGAGCCGTTTTGAAACCTGACATATTTGTTTGTCTGAGATAGGCGAAGCAAGTGAACAAGAGCCCTCCTAACCTCTGAAGTTAAGCAATTTCCGCATTTTAGAGGACACAAAAATGGTTTCTTGCAGGGCTATTTTGAATCGGTTCACTGCGTGAGGTATCCGCCAGAAATCCGCTATGTATGAAAATGGCCCGTCAAAAAAT
The DNA here is from genome assembly GCF_048455015.1 of Haemaphysalis longicornis. Taxonomy (NCBI): domain Eukaryota; kingdom Metazoa; phylum Arthropoda; class Arachnida; order Ixodida; family Ixodidae; genus Haemaphysalis; species Haemaphysalis longicornis. The sequence goes on from NW_027526445.1 coordinate 135,220,501, forward strand.
CCACTAGCCGATAGACTAATTCTGTCCCCGTCAGAATAAAATGAAATCCGCCAGATTTAGCGGTAAATCCGCTAAATTGGCATCACTGTTTCTGACACAGAAGGCGTGAAGGATTTGCATACCGCTTTCTTCACTTCTTTCCTGTTATTACGGAGGTAGCGTTAACAATAATGATGACAATAAACGTGTTGTGAAATGTACAACCTTTGTGTTGCCAAAGAAGAAACAGAAAATACGCAGCTAAGGCAAGGGAAACCACTTCCATACTCACAATGCTTCAATGGAATTGGCGTTGCTCAGCCACAAAGCAAGAATGAGGTTCCTGACATTAATATTTTTTTCCGTTTCGTGGTGGCCGGCAAGAGTAACATTGCCGCTTGCAGTGTGTCATTTCTACTGGCACTTCTCAAAAATATTGTTCGCGTTTGCTCGGTGGCTGAGGAGTTATGCTGCTCATCCCAAAGACGAAGGTTCGATTCCCTGCCGCGGCTGCCACTTTTCGGATGCATGCAAAAAGCAAAAACGCCTGCGTGTTAGATACTTTGGCGCACGTCAATGATCCCGAGGTAATCAAAATCAATTCGGAGCCATCCACTAAGGCGCTCCACGTCGCCTGTCTAGCGTCGGTGCGTTTAACTTTACAATCAATCAATCAATCAATCAATCAATCAATCAATCAATCAATCAATCAATCAATCAAATAAAAATACTTCTATGCTTGATTCACAAGATCGCCTTTCGTTAGAACATACAGAAAAATAAAGATTTCGGTGCCATCCGGGTAACCTTATCCTAAGCTCACCTAGGCTCATAACAGCAGCTACTCTATGTTCCTGTTACGATAAACCGAGTCAAACAATGCTATCAGCATAGCTAAATGTTGCGCGCCCTTCATTAGGTTCTTCACGGCATCGCTATGCAGGCAATTGATGTAAAGGGAGGAATGTTCTAGAGAGAACTTCCCTACGGCGGGTTTTATTTCTTATTCTGTTCCGCACAAAACAAAGAAGATGGAACGGCTGTGAATTGACGAAAGGTTAGTGCGAAAAAGAACAGACGCCCGAAGAACGCGCTAACACTTCCGGATTATCTTTGTTTTATTTTGAGATTCCGCTGCGGGCCTATTGATTTGAGCTAAATGTGATTTTAAAAAGTGTTTCCGCTGAGTGAAGTGAGTTCCTATTGATACGTCTGTTTGTGTCGACAGAACCTTTATCTTGAAATTATTCCCCAAACAAATTAACAAATATATATTCTGATAAATACAAGACCAGAAATTCCTGCCATAATTGAAGCATTGTCAGAAAGCAAGCCCACAATTCCTGACCCCAAGTCGCTGAAGTAGACTGCAAAACAGGTATTTCTTATTAATTCAATGTATTACTTTGTCTTACCAACTGTCCTTTCTTGTTTACATATACTAGCAATAAAAGCATCCGTGCTCTCTAAAAAGTGCTCCCAACGCGGTTTATTCAAAAAGTGCCTCCTGTGAAATACGACCACGCTCCCTATGAAGATAGGAAGACATGTACTCAACACGCGGCGTTTTGATGTTCGTACATAACTTTTTCTCACAGTATTGCCGGTACTTTGCCAATTATCGTATTTATTATCACAGTAATCATGGGGCCGAGAGAACGCAGAATAAAGCCAAGGGACATTGCCTCCTATGGATCAGTGTAGAAGACCCACTTTTCTTCGCTTTATGTGTTGGTCATCCGAGGCGCGTGTTCGCTATTTCGAAGACCAAAATTGGGGCCAATATTTGAAATTCTGTAAAAGGTGTTTTTAGGCCCTTTACATGTGAAGCTCTTAAAATTACCCCGACAAAGTGACTTAAAAACACTCGGACACTTCAGACTTCTTACCAGTGGAGATGTGGTTCATTGTGGTTCATTTCATACTATGCCCTCATCTTTGTATTTGGCCAGGCATATCGAGATGACGTTATCGTTTCATGACACAAAGCCTCTGTCATGATCATATTACATGGCTGACTTAAATGGTTTGCTTTGTGACGTATCCGGTATTGACGGGTGGCTGAGGCTCCGAAGGGAATTGCAACACTTCCAGTGAACAATTTCACTTTTTCCTTCACGTCATAACCTCTGCGAAAGTTATGGCTATTGCCAGCACGAAGCTGCAGTGCGTACTTTGCTCGTCGCAGCATGCACGTTCTTCCGTTTCTACTTTACTTATGTGGCTTTCTTTTCAAAGTGGCTGTCGAATGAATTTTTTCTTGGCAATTGGGATAAACCGGCCAATAGCCGCAAAAAGTCTGACATGACGTAACTCAAACGGAGGAAGACCGCCCCGACCGCGAAAAACAGAAAAATCTTTTGCGCAATACTCAAAGATGCCTGGTAGGCAGGGAGCAAAAGTTTTCGGCTGAGTACTTCAAATCCCATTATCTAAGCACTGGATTTTTTTGTGTTCAGCAAGCCTTAACGATTAAGAAAAAAGTTAAAAACGTAGTGCACAGTACATTTGATGCCGCTAGTAGTACCTCACTGATCGCCTTTGGGCACTTTTTTTAAGGGTCATCCCAGGCGTACTTCTATGGTCGACGTGTCCAGTGGTACAATGGTCTCGTGCACCGCAGCAGATACATTTAGTCCAATTGAAAAGCTCGCGCTACACGCACACGCACGAGACAGCAATCAAAGGCTTGAAAAGGTGTCTCCTACGATCATGATTGTTTTCTTTACAAAGGTCATTTCACAAAATTCCCATTGATTATTACACAACTGGGCAATTTGGTTCTGTAAGTGCTTAGTTTTGCAGTGTGCTCATTGCGTACCCATGTCGCAAAGGGGGTTGCGCCGAGATTACACTATTTGCCGATTACTTGCGGTCTTTGAAAGGTTTCATCAGTCACAGAATATGCAGTTTTCACATGACAGAGGCAACTGGTAAGCTGTGTGCCTGCAGCATACCAAAACATTTGTTGGGCAGTCACTGCTACAGACTTTAGAAATCGTACAAGAAATAGAAATAAATCAAGTCCGCACGAAGTTTCGATACAGAAAATTTTAATGGAGTGTTAAAAAAATATTGCATTCTGCCCGCACCATCCCGAACCCCTGCCGTTCCCATCCTCTGACCGGTGGGAACGCGCACTCGCCAGCGTGGTAACGAAGATACGGGAATGAATTTATGCGTCTAGCTTCGGTGCAACGATAGGAGGCGTGAATCACATGCAAATGCGTTAGCTGTCGTTAAGATACCCAAGCACAATAATATTATACACACCTGTTTTTTTTTTAGGATAGTGTTTACACACTCCTTTGACAACCGCGTGTGGAGAGCCGGCAGCTCTAGCCTTTGTGAATAGTGCTCTAATATAGAGATTATACTGTCTCTATGTCACACCGCTCACCCCGTTCAACGCAAATAGTGTCGCAACGGCCGCCCCATTCGCACGAAGTGCCAAGAGGGAAACGTACAGAGATGCCATGGATGACGCGAAGATTACTGAAAAATAGAAACAAAATGGTGTGGAATGGAAGCTACGACCTCTGCAAAATGGGAAGCGTGATCATAGCCACAGGCCGGAAATTCAAGGCCCTGGGATTTATTAATGCAAGTTGGGAAGACTATCGGAATCCGCGTTCCGGCATCTAGCACATCCCCGACTTGCCGAGTCCCTCAAATGGTAAAACTAATTCATATACGCAACCACTTTGCCGAGGCACCATAGCAACTCCAAAATGCACTGAACAGAATTTCTCGACAATGCTTAGTTCAGTTTTTATGCATGCAGCGGGAATGACGAGAGAGACTAAACATTTTCTTGATTTTGTTGCGAGCGTATGTAGGTACACAGCAGCAATTTGAAAGCGAACGAAAGAATATTCTGGAATCAGTAGTAATACCTGTTTTGAACTAATATATTCAGTGAGATAATGCCATATGCACATGTTTTTTTTATTACTTCCGTTGCAAACCTAGTTACAAACATCTGGGGACCCTAAGCTTTCTCTTACGATAGAAAAACTCTATATAAATCAGGTTCCTCTTCGTTACGGCATCTAGTGAAGCCGTTGAGATTACCTTGGCTGATTTATGGGCTGCTGGAAGTATAGAATCACTTAAGATGTAGCAGAACAAACCGGACATAATTTAACCGATCTATTAATCATCGCCCGTCTTCCCTCACCTTTTATCTATTTATATCTCGTTTGCAGTGCTCTGCAACGTTAGAGAATCGCTTTTTAGGATTGTATTGATGCTCAGCCTCAGTTGACGCAATATTACGCCGATCAACGTGCCAAGCGTCGTTGAACCAACGGCATGTGAAATAGCGGGTAGAAGGTTGACAGCGGTTCATAACAAATGGCTACTTCACTCTTAAACGCAACATACCGCATACCTGCTTCTCTCATTCCTCTGAAAGGTCAGCAGTTCACAAATGAATCGGTTATCATTGCCCTTCTGGTTTCAGTCACATGGAACAACGCCTTAAATGAGAACCTGAGGTAGGCGGATGGTAGCGTTCGTACCATGGTGATGACAGACAGGACCAAACGCTCAATGGCGCGGAGTGGATACAGCGGGGCCAGCGCATGCCCACACCTACATTCGTAGGCAATGGGCAGGTTGGGCTGGTGCATAGCGGCGTTCGCAGTCAAAATGTACCGCTTACTGTCTCCCTCTTGCGGTTGCGTGAATAGGGGACGATGCATTTTTTGGCAAAGTAGCCAAGGTACTCGTGACTGTTGGTCATAGTGTTATATACCTTCATAGAGGCAATGCTAGCGAGCCTTGCGAAAATAGGCCAAATGTATACTGGGGGCTCAATTTGTAAAGCGTGTGGGTACTACTTCAACTAGCAGTTTTGATGATACAGCAAGCACTGATATTTAATAAAAGAGAAAAAAAGAGTTCGTACAGTCATTGACGACTTAGTTTGGGTAGAAGCGGTGTCCTCTTCTACTGCATTTCTTAAGTCTCATTACCATTGATGCATTCTCGTAATGCACGATCCTGTGATGCTGCCAGGTACAAAAACGATGTAAGGTCGGCCACGGCACCTTTAGCGAAATTTAATGGAGAGATGACCTGATTCATTAGGTTGCTGCGACAAAACCTCAAAATAATTTTTGTACGAGTAATGTGCCGTCACATTGGCAATGAGAGGTGGGCTACACCACCTGGTGATTGAACTTCATAAATCGTACCTAACAATTTGGAAAGAAAAGCGTTTTTAAAATTTATTTTGTGGAGGCCTGTGAAATTAAAAAGCTAATTTCCTTGTGTTCGGCCGCTTTACAAGCGGGGCAATACGCCTTCGTTTCACACGTACTTTCTTATATTTATCAGTTTTTGTTTAACAAAACCTTTAATAAAAACACCCGTCATCACCATTTTAATTCAGAATTATTTAGGGCTGAAGGAGCATTCAGAAATATTTTTTTGAGAATAGGCCAACCTTTCAAATTATTTCCCTTTCCAGCGTTAGCAAGAAACTTGTCCTGCCAGGAGTTCTACATTCACATTTTGCGTTTCGCAATAAATTTTAAAAAAGACTTCTTTCTAAACGTACCATCGCACGACGCAGTTTTCGCTCAAATATCTACCGACACAAACTTGTTATTTGTCAATTATACGGTGGATTGTGTGTGCAATCGCCTATCGGCCGAAATGGTGTCAGTTCGCGCATGCGGACGTCCACTTTCTTTACAGAGGCGTTATAGTAATTTTATTCCTTTCTGCTGCAAGATTATAGAAACTGTTGTAGAAATAGAGAAGCTATCCTTCTTCGTCGGTTTCATGAGCCTCAATGTGATAACGCGGTCGTAGCGGGTAGTAGGGGGCACGGGAGACAACAAACGCCATGGAGCAAGTAAAATACGTATTGAACGACACACTTTGATACACAAAGCATTTGTAAACTAGTAAATATTCTGGCAATATTTGTTTTCGCCAACATTCTTGAACAAAAAGAAAACTAAACATATTTGTGGGAAGACAACAGTACATTATTCATAATTTCGTCGTTCTTCGAATTAAAAATCATGGTGGCTCCATCTTCGTGGTAGCAAATACAAAAATACGACGTCGAAAGACAAAAAAAAAACTCTCAAGGCGCCCTCTAGTGGCAGTGTTCAAAATAAAAAAGTAACAAAATGTCCAATTTGGTGAAGCGAGCAACGGAACACTGCAAAAATGAATTGGTGCGAACAGGAACTTATACGCTGAGCTTGAAAAATTCCATTATGCTAATCCGTGCTACTAAGGAACGCCAGGGAGCCTAGCTATAATATAAGCGTTCGCGATATTGGGGCAGTGTATGTGCAATACTTTTTGTCAGCTTTTCCTTTTTCCACCACGTTGTTTTGTATAATAATCATCATGGAGAGCTCAATTTGTTTTCGTTTCTTGTATTTTTTATTCTGAAGGAGCCTTTTATAGAATATTTATGAGGCACCTTTGCGGTCTGAATAATTACAATGTTAACCAATATCCCGAAAGCCCGACCGTAGATACCTCTAACACATAAAAAGCTACCGCTAACGTGTTCATAATAGTTGAAACGATTAATATTCTGTTTCATCGCTAACAGAAATTCACTGTCTTTCTTATGGACCAGGAGTACCAGATACAAGCTCTATTGCGCGATGAAGCCCTGCATACGTAGCGGTTTCTTTTTAGATGTTTGTTTAATTCGGAGGAGAGCATATTCACACTTGCGAATGTCTCAGAATCGCGCCCACCAAACAAGCATAGCTTGCCCGCTTTAATATAAATCTTTTATTTTGGGACGATGTGTTCAGGCATCACAGCCTTCTAAGCGACTGTGCTGAATACGTTCTGTTGTGGTGGTTGTCGGGTTTTATGTTTATGGTTACGTCTGTTCGTTTTTTTATTATTTTTCGGAGCTGGCCAGCCAGCCTTGCGTATAAAGAGACACGAAGCTTTCTCAATGCGCTTTTGTCAATTGCGAAACTTTGAAGTTTGCGATACCTATGTCCACTCTTCGCACTTGTTATAGGCAGGGTCAAACAAAAATTGTCGGTGCAGAATCACGAATAATAATTCTGAGGACGCCGCAACAGTCAAGGCTACTTTTAAAAAAATGTTTCCCTAAAGCCCCATCTCGGTGCGCCGGGAAAGGTAACATAAATGAGCGGTTTAGTGGCGGCGGCAACGAAGCGACTACGAAAGTCTGCCATCTTCGGAGCCAATAAGTGCAACGCATTGCAAGTAAGGTAGGTCATGGGTACCTCACGCCATTCGGGAGTGCCGGAATCTTAAATCGATCCGTTACAAGCGTCGGCTCGTGTCTTTGGTGTCGTGCGGTCGTACGAGCGCGGAATACGGCCACAAACTGGCAGAAAGTGGCATTAGCACAATATGGAATTCCGGCGGTGAGGATTTTCCAGGCAGCCACATTTAAGCTCTCCAAACCTTCCCTTTGCAAACCTTTCTTTTCCATCACGGAGTGGCGCCCTAGTGATAATTGAATGATGCTACTACATATTAAGAGCTGTGAATGACAATAAATCAATGTCAAATTTACACCTGGTGAGTGCTCTTTCCAGTGTTGTGTTGCCAGTAATTGTGGCTGAAGCATTACTTGGGAAGGTAAATAGGCCGCTCTTAAAGGAGCCATGAAGAGAAAATGCAAGTTGGTTTTATTCGAAAGATTTCGTGTTTTATAGTGCCCCCAGCGCTTGTCCGGATACAAACGGTGCTTTATTCACTGAGAAATTAAACAATTTAGGTTAAAATGTTGATTTTCCCGCTCAATCGTGCGTTTTCGTGGTCCCAAGTGACATCACGCAAACCGACCGCTCTGCTGCCTAGAGTATCTTCATTCACGCATCCGCCGTACAGGGTAGAGACACGTAACGCTGGCGCCGCCATGTTCGGTTGCTCGCTCGCCGCCGAAGCAAGTCATTGTGTCAAAACCGCGCTAAAATTATCGCCGCAACGCGGTTTACTGAAGAAGTTTGAATCATATTGTCTGTTTCGCGTTGCTAGGTCTCGTGGGAAACGAAAAGAATAACGCGTTGAGCCCGTTGGCCCAATTGCGGCGGCACGGGACCGTTCAAAGGTTGTCTCCACCCTGTAGCGGTGTTGGTTTGTTCCCGCGTTTCTTTACGTTCCGTAACCTAGATGGCGCCACCATACCGTGGCAAGCGTTTGGTTTGTTTTTGCCCGCATTTAAACCTGGCTTGTTTTTGTTCTGGGAGAAAATATTCGTTCCCTGAAACAGTGCTCGATCGACAAATGGGGTCACGTAAGACACCGTTGCTTGCGTCAATCGGCCAGTGTCGTCTGAGACAACCCCAAGCCCCATAGTGCTGTGCAGCTAAACCAAAGCATGCTGTGCGCAGTACGAACAGCAGAACGCATCAGTACTTCTATGTTTACATGTGCTTTCGTAACTTCCACTGTTTGTCCCATCATTCCTATTGCTTTGTAAAGAATGTGCCCTAAATTTAAGCGCAAATCGCTCGTTCGTCTAGTTTGTAAGCTCTACCTAATTTGCGTCTGCTTCTGCCAGCCTCCGCCAATCGCAGAGCTTAGCCCATGTGACATCACAGGTTCTGATGCGGAAAATGAGCTGGTGGGTCGCATGACCATTCCCGTTTTTCCTAATTATGTAGCTTATTTGAGCGAAGTTTACGTTAAAAGTGGTGTCAGTATGATTCTAACGAGACAATCTTTTGAATGAACCAAACTTGTGTTTTCTCTTCATGGCTCCTTTAAAATGACGTGTCGCGCCGCCTTCCAAAGTAGCACTCACCACCACAGCAGCGCCCTCCGTGTTCCACGCACATTTTCGAAGTCCCAGGCATTCTCTATCAAAGCGGTTCATTAATTAGGTCTTTTATTAGTTGAAATGCCACGCTTAAGATTTTTCTATTTCCATAGACAGCTTCCAACGCCAACGCAACGGCGTTGCCGGCATTTTCATTTTATAGGTCTTTTTTTTCAGTTCCGAACACGGGACTGGTGATAAAGATTTAAGATTTAATGGTGGAACGCCGTGCCAACACATGTAATATGACTAGCCACAGTGCAAATATCAGGGATATTTTTTTCTATGCAAGTCGAAGTACAGTAAATAATACATGATATAATAAATCATAATACTGTAAATAATATATGCAAATATTTTTTGGCGGATTTATGAACAGAAAAAGTTGCCCTTTTTGTTCGTTTGTGAGCATTTCCGAACACACTGATCTCTGCACCATCTGGGGATGCCACAATGATGTTTTGCGACCTTACCATGATTTTGTGCAACAGCTTTCATCGTTGATGTTTATTTTCACCAGCCTCGTAAGATTCTGTTTATGTCTGTATGTGGGATATTGTTCGATCTGTACGCGCATGTGTATATTTCACCTCACCGTCTATGATCCTGAGAAAGGCTTAATTATAAATAATAACATTATCCTGCAACGATTACAGGACCTTCCCTAACATAAGTACAGCCCGAATTTTCGAAGTCACAAAACAAAGACCTTCTTTTCTGAGAGCTTGTACCCATGTGTGTAAGCGCTTTCTTTTTCCGCGAATGTCCGTGCTCGCTGCCGTTAAGGAAGCACTTTTTTTTTCGCTGAAGTGTCAAGTCGGGAACCTTATGGAAATTAATCGCTGTAGGTTTTGCAAAAAATATGATGAAAGATCCATTATTGGATCATTAACAATGCCTGAGCACGTATTGTATTCACCTCGAACACGAGGCGACGTTTCTTATATGCCTTACGCAGACCATTACAGAAGGGCATTGGTTTCCACCCTTCTCGGATGTCAAGTTCGCTCTCTTCTGCAGCAGCAGATGCTGCCTGTCTCTCCTTTTGTTGATTAATTCATTCATTTAACCGTCTTCTGTACAGGATTAAGTTTCTGGTCAATCTAAACACGCCGTGCTCGTAAAGTGACCTGGCACATGGGGAAACACACATTTCAATTACATTTCATGAAAAGTAACGCGGTACTTGGGTAAAGTAACGTAATAATACTTGCGTAGTTGTACACTGCTAGCAGCATTCTTTTGCCGTCATTCTAATTCCGGCGTCCCTTGCTGCGTACTTGGCATTGCACTCGGGTCATACGCAATTTTCACCACGCGCAAGCTATTAGCGCAAGGCGTCCAGAAGCCGCAAGACGAGTGCGCCGGGATGTGCAAGCGGTGAAGATGCAATGCAACCACAGTCAATGCAAGTGCCGTCATGCTGCTCGGATTGCATCCCGCATTCTCCCAGTGTACTTTTTCTTGCTCTGTTAAGTCTATCTGTAGCCATGGTGGGACCGCGCGTCATTTCACGACATGCCCAACCTTGCCCTCACTAACGTTTGGGGGACTAATCACCCGAAGCTGCACCTGGGTATGAGGTGCGCCAAATGGAGGGCTCTAGATTAATTTTGACAAGATTGGAATATTTGCTTTGCGCTGTAATCTTGACACACGGACCATTTCGCGTTTTCCCTAAGCGTTGATTGCAGTTGCCAAGCCCGGGATCCAACGAGCGTACTTGGGATTAGCAGAACATAGCCTTAATTGCTGAGCCATTACGGCGAGTCGCATTGCTCACTCAATAATAATGTTGGCCAACGCCGAAGTTACATGGTGCAGGCAGTTACAGAAAATGTCTGTTGCACAGGAAAGAATATATATTGATAAACTGAAACACTGAAACAAAGTATTATATTTTTGGACTGACTCGCAGAGCACATCTGGATTATCGGGAGTCTGGGCTCCGCTCTCGACCTGAACGCGGATGAGTTCGTTGCGTCGCGCAACACGCTTCCATGCAACCCATTCCAGCCAGTTCGGATGGCTGGGGGCGACGTGCCTAATATCCTGGCTATGAGACCGCAAGGTACCCAAAAAATATGCAGCGCAATAAATGTGCATTACCTTTAATGTGGCTTTGCAGATTTCAAGTCGACCGTGATTTATTGTATTTAGATATCCACCTTTGAAAGATGCCGACCAGTATTGAGAATTTACAATATCAACGAAACAATTGTAATATTACAAATTATTTTTGCGGTTTGGGCAATGATAAAATTTTTGTATTGTATGTGAACCACTCTTCTATTTAGAAGTGAAATCATAAGAAACAAAAGTTTTAAAAAAGCAACAAATACAGGAAAGAATATTTCGAAAAGTAAAATTTTCTCCTACCTCTGCATTCTGTTTACGAACGGCCATAGTGTTAAAACAACACGTGAAAAAGTGTACTCCCATCTAGCTAGCAACTAAGTTCCTGATGGAAGGTATCCTTCAGGCGAATGCAGCTGTCACGGCCAGAAGCGAGGTGTCAGCGGCTTTCAACGACATCTCCTACGCTTCACTTCAATGTCGACTGAGTTCTCACCTCTCCCTTAGTATTTTTTTTCATCTACGGGTCCCTGTGACCTCATTTTTCTCAGTTTTCTTTTCTTTTGTAATGTGAAGCGTACATAACGTTTTTCCCAGGGCGTAGTATTAGGACCAGGGTGATATAAATAGCAAAGTTTGTACCAGAGCTAAATGTATGTCTCTTGATCGTTATAGAAAAGTACAAATAACATGGAGAGGTACTCAGGTGCGCCATCACTGAACGCTCTGATGTGGCCAGCTGGGTAAACGCAATAGCGCCTGGAACAATTTGCTGCCACCTCCATGTGCTGGAAGATTCAAACAATTAATTGTTCCACAAAAAAGTGAAGTCTTCTTCCGTTTTACGGAGCGTTCCTGTTGTGGAGGGGCTGGGTGCATGAAAAAAAAGTAACCAAGAACCAAAACCGATATTCTTGCTCATGTGGCGCTTCTTTCGACTTTGCCCCGCCTATATGTGGTATTCGGAGTTCAGCTTGCATGCAAAGAATAACTTTTGGAGAGGTCAAAAATAAACGCTGTAAGAGCTATTAATAATTAACAAAAGCTTCTCGGGGACAAGCATTTCACACATACTCTGTTTAATTTGGGTCCTCGTCTGCACGTACGCGTATGTTCCCAGAGTGGCTTGCGTGCGCTTGGGGGCAACAATTACACTGGTTGGGGGGGAAGGAGGGTGCGTCAACATGTAACAAATAATGGTGGCGGCGCTCAGTGGAGGCCTAGGATAGATGAAGAGGAAAGTATTGTGGCTCTAGCTCTGTAGCAATAAAGACTGGTTGGGAATAGAGGTAAAAAGTGTGGCGATTGCGCTTGGGCCCGTGATTGAGCTTCTGTGATCATGACTTTGATATTGCGGCAGCAGCAGACGGGACAAAAGATGCATGGCTAGTGAAGTAACCATTCCTCCGATTTTGTGGGCGCGGTGTGGCGGCGCTGCGGCATCATGACGGAATTCATGGTATACAGAATACGGCAATGACCGCGTTAGGGGACAACAAGAAACTGAACATTGCTAGACGAGGAGCGCGCTAACCACCGAGAAACACATTCGGGGTCAAACCAATTTCAACGCAAGTTTAACAAACTCTTTCCGCTTTTTTAAATTTAATTTCAGGCGCTAATTGTCTACAAATCAAAATAAAACAATTACATTTTTGCAGGGATAAAATATGACTGCTCCGCTCACCATTTTTGAGATGCGAAGCATCTCAGAATCGGGGCTGTGTCCCTCCCCCTCTTGTTGTCGTTGTCCGCCGTCCGCACTGTACTGCGCATGCGCGTCTCGTCAGCCCCGTCAGCGTTTGGTCTGACGTCAGTGCAGTCCACTATGAACAGAAATAGTTAGACGGCACCCGGTTTCAATCCCACGACTCTCTGGCCGCAACTGGAGGTACGTGGCGCTCTTCCCACTGCGCTACAAACCGAGACGGGAGCATGTGCTACGAACGCGCCTTATGTCCTTCACTCATTCAAACTACGCCAAGAAGCTACCGATGCAACAAAGGCACGAGAAGCTGAACATCAGCGGAAAGGACGAACTCAAAACTACTGGTACCTTCAGTCGACCCCATGGCTGCATCGTATACTACTCAGGGTTCCCCGACGGGAAGATGCTGTAATTTTTCGCTTTTGGAGCTGTAAAAACTTGTTTGCACAGTGAAGCTCGTAGAGCCTCATTGGTCAGAATATTAGTCGCCCTAAACAAGACACCCGAGAAAAACCCCGAAGTTCTCGCCCAAAACCCTGGTGAATAAATCAGGCTAACCAGGCAATCAGCATAGAGCTCGGTATTAAAAAAAAACAAGAAACAAGCATCAAACCGCACGATGGATGATAAGGTGAGGGTGAACAGCGGGTGCCTGCCACGTGTGTTCTGGTAAATATTAAAATTGCAGATTCTCTGGAAAGGGAAGCGGGATAATCTCATCCCAAGACTGGTATATGCATGAGGATAGGTAGGGCCTACACGTTCTCTTCCAAAACGCCGAGCGCATGCATCAGCATCCAGAATTTTCCACCATAAAAGCTGAGTTCAGGCGGCAAGCCCGCCGAGACAACGAGCCGCATTTCATACTGTCTCCGATCAGCATATGTAGTGGTTTAAAAGAGCATTACGGGACATCTGGTTTCGCAGGGCGGTATGGCGTCCATTTATTTTTGTGTACGAAAGAAAAGTTTGATATTTCAGGATTTGTTCAAATTTTTCAGAATTTGTTACCACTTGTTCCCATTGATATTTCAGGGTTTGGTTAGGTTTGCGTTATTTTTTTTTGAGATACCTTTATTGTCTTCATTGTGAGAGGGCGGTGTGCACAGTAGGTGGGATTCAGAGGGAGTACACAGGTAATAGACTTCAAGGCAGTTGTGGTAACTAAAAGAAGGTTAAAATGCTGGTGGTAGACAAGTTGCGGAAACAATAGCCTAGAACACCTCAACCGTGTAGCGGACGAAATTATTCTTTAGCCTACCTTTTGGGGAGCGGTAAATTAACATCAAATTGATTGATTGATTGATTGATTGACTTACTCATTGATTGATTGATTGATTGATTGATTGATTGATTGCTTGCTTGCTTGATTGATTGATTGATTGATTGATTGATTGATTGATTGATTGATTGAATGATTGAAGATACATCACATATGTCACCACAACAAAGAGAATGTCTATGTTTGTGTCTAGCGCTACATTTTAGGAGCAGTATGAAACATTTTGTTCATTACAGTTCTCAGGTGTCCTAGGTTATATTTCCCTAACGGCTCGTATTCCAACAGCCTTCTATGCTTCTTCCATTTCACGCTGCGGCATTGAAGTGTACTGCATGTGTTCCACCTCTAAAGGATGCCTATGTACCACACCGCCCAAGCACAACACAGAAAAAAATAACGCCCTCATTAAAAAAAGAGAACCAAACCACGAAAAGAAATCGTGCAAAACCTTAACTGTGAGACGCTGCATACCTGCACAAAATATTAATTGGCGCAGTTCAGGAATTCAAGTGCTATAATAATGTAAATGCACATATTTCAACGCGATACAAAATATTAAACAGGATAACAAGGCCAAAGGCAAAGTCAACTAACATAGCCTAATCGAAGTAAAACGACGAAAAACCGGTCGAGCCTGCTTTAAAAATCACGAATTCGCTAACGTTATGGAGCATCTTCCAAAGAGAATGCATGGTACCCTGGAATATAATAGTCCAGAACCTCTTTTCTGTTCTTCGGGACAACGTGATGCGCCGTGTGTCGTTCTCCCTACATCCACCATTTACAGAGCTGCATTCTGTTCTATCCGACGTAGGAGTCACGTATGACGGTGTCACATTTCTTGTGCCACGTGTGTGTCAGTTGTCATGTTAGCAGGTGGATTGGCTGTCTGTCTATTTTTTCGGGGCCGACCTCTATCGGCATTTCATCCCTGTAGTTCTTGTCCGTCCCGCTTTTCCGACAACCTGAATGCGCACTCGTGCCTCACGTCATTCTGATTACGCACAAGCGGTCCGCGGGAGGCTGCAAGAAGCCGGGAAGATGGTTTCTTGGGCTGTGCATCGTTGCAGACGGCGCACCAATACATCTAATGCCATTGCCATCATAGTAATCGGATTGCATCCCCCGCTCTCTGTGTACGCTGTTTCTTGCTTCGCGAGGTTACTCTGTGGCCTCGCAGGCACGGAGCTACGTTTTTGAGACAGGACCAACCAATTGCTCATTGAAATTACGGCAAATTAACGCGCCGAATCTCAGCCTTCGCTTCGAGGCACGCCGTAACCAAGCTCCGGATGGAATTTTACCCAATGCGGATATTTAACGTGCGCCGACATCTCGACCCACCGGCGTTTTCGCTTTTCGCCCCCATATAGAGACACCGATGCTTGTATCGAACCCGCGTCCTTGGGACGAGCACCACAACGCCTTACACACTAAGCCAGCACACCGCGTCCTTGTTGTTCACTAAATAATAATGTTGGCCAACGTGGGAGTAACGTGGTGCAGAAAGCTAAATAAAATGGATGTTACGTTGTCACGATACACAGTGAGAGCTCATTGATTCGAACTTCAATATTAAGCTTTATGAATAATTAGAAACGTAAGGTGTGCGCGGTAAAGTATCTATAGAATTCTATGTATGATTAACGCCCGTAATTCGAACTCGTGTTGTTTCCTCCATGCACAACTCGAACTACGCACCACCGCACCGGCGGCTTGGCGGTTAAAAAATGGCCATAGAACTGCATCCGCCGACTACACAACCGGCTGCGTCATATTCATGAACCAAGAGGGAACGTGGGTTCGGGTAAAAACCAATCTGAAACCCCCAAGGTATGCGTTTTGTAAAAACGTATTCTTTCCACGCCACGCAAGCGTGGATCGACAAGGGGTCGTTTGTGGTGCGCTTAGAGATGAGGGCACCACGTCTCAGCCCAGAAACGCAGAATATGTCGATGTCGGTGACTAAAAGGAGAAGGAGAGTAAGGAGGAGGAGGAAGAGGTGAAGGACGTGGAGGACACGCAGGAGGAGTACGACGCAGAGGATTCGGTGCAGGGGGACGAAGCACCGCTCCTGCCGTTCGCTCAGAAGTAATGACCCGACATCATGCCACCCTTTTTTACTGCAGTTTTTAATGCAAAAAAAATTCCCCCGCAACTCCCCGAAGGGAATCGTGCAGAAATGCGAATGCATTGGGTGCACCGATGAGTGTGTTGCGAGTAATGGCGTAATTAATGACGAGAGTGTGAACGTAATCATTTATTCATCAGCACCTGTTTGTGTTATCGTTGTACCTGACGGCCACAATCACTGCCTTGTGATCGCTAAAGTGCACGGTCAAAGGGTCTTTGAGAAGCATACGCGCGTCACAGTTTCGCGTAAAGACAAGATCAATGCAACTCCCGTGAATGATAGTGGGGCACGTGTCGAAGCCGGCAGAGAGACAATGCATAGAGTGCCTGGTCTGCATGTACTCGACCAGCCACTCGCCACTCTTCTTGCACACGTCAACGTTGAAGTCGCCAACCAAGACTATGGGGTCAGAGGGTTTGTAGCGCACGCGCACACTTTCCATAGCCGTGTCCAGCTGCGCGGCAACGGCGTCTCGAGCGAGGTTGGGCACGAGGTACACGGTCACCACAAAGACTCCGTCTCCGGTGTTGGCAAGGGTGTACAAGTCCTTGTACGGAGACGTGTATCGAACGGGAGACGTGGCAACGGCGTGCGATATCAAGTTCGTATACACGTTAGACACGAGACTAGCACCGCAGTACTCGCCGTCCTTGCCGCTTCGAGCAAACTAATACAGCTCGCTTCAAGCGCATGCGTTCGGCACTGAGCGCGGAGAGATAACACCTGCGGGCGCACGCCGACGGAGCGCGACAATCCCCGACTAAGAAATGCATTCGCATTTACGACGACGACGACGAAGAAGGCAGAACTACGAGGCGCGCGCTCACGTGCGCTCGCGCTGGAGGAATGCAGGCGCACGCCGCTCGACGGACGCAAGACAACCCCCGACTAATAAATGCATTCGCATTTAAAAAACATTTCGCTACAACCACTCGTGCGAACGAAAAGTGACGGGTACAGCTTTTAACGAGTGAAGGGAGGCCAAAGTCAAAATATTTTTCAAGCAGTGGAGACGACATGCCCTACTTCTTTCGAAACACAGTGTATGGTTGTAATTGGTCACTGTCATTATTTGAAACTTTGAATGATTTGAACAGGGTGGCACCAAATTGCGGTTCAAATGAACGAGCTTTCACTGTATGTAGGTAAAAGAAAACGAACTAGTTTTTACACCCAGTTGCACAACACAACTGGGTTATCGTGTGCCTGAGCTATGGTCTCAGTCCTTATGTGAATGGGTTCGTTGCGTCGCTCAAGCTGCTACGTGCAACACTTCCCAGTGATTTCGACGGCTGAGATCGACACCTGCGGCAACCACAGTTTGAAGGGAGAGTTATCATAAATTACACACCGCATTGAAGGTTTATAGCACTAGGGTTTTGTGTTCGTAATCTACTATGATTGATTTTCAACAGATTTAGACCCCTGAAGGACGCCGACAAGTCAGGAGCAGTTGAAACAATACCAGCCAATCGCACTGTCATCGAAGATGACAGTGCGATTGGTTGGTATCGTTTCATATTCATTGTTTCAACTCATTGTATCATTCGCCCCTCCAGCTTCGCCATCGCTGCTCCGCCTTCGGTAGCTTCTCCGCGGGGTTTTCGGGGTGAGCGCTGCGTGGTTGACAGAAGCTCATGCAGTGTTTTGGCTGTCTTTTTTCTCTGTTTGCCTTTACGCCCCCGCTATATTTTGTTGTGGCCATGTCTGTAGGCAAATAGTACAGCCTGTAAAAGGCTTGTCTATAACACAGCGTTCTTACTCTCAGCCCTATCCTGCCCCGCCGGAGGGCGATTTGAATAAAACTACTGCGGAATTCTAAAGTATTAGCCCTTCGCTTTTGCCTCCGACATGTTTGGAACGAGTATGTTTCGGAAGTTTTCGGATGTAGCTGGTTGAAATTGAAATCGCTGTTATAGACAAGCGTTTTACCGGCTGTACGTTTGGGGCACTTCAAAAAACTGCTGCGTCTAGGTAGAGGGGTCAAACGCCTACAAGATATATCCGGGAACGCAGTTCTGGGCGCTTTTTGCCCGCTCTTAAACGCCAACCGCATGGAGCGTTTTTGCTCGCGAAAACGCGCCGCGGACGGCACAGGCTAGCTGACGCCACCGCGGAACCACCCGCACGCTGCCGGGAACGCGGGTGGTAGCGGCAACATGGCGGTGGCTTCGGGTGCGAATTTGTGTGAGGAGCTCGAGCGACCGCTGTAAGTGTTCTTTAAAATGCCGCTCAAGCACACACCAAGTTTCTTGTGCGGTAAAGGAGCTGATAATGTGGGTGAAAACAGTACTATAAAACATCATCGCCGCTGCAAATGAAAGCGCCCACACAATATTTCTCCCGGTGTTAAGCCTACATATCTCTAACGGAGCCAGCCGGTAGTGTCGAGCGCTTAGAAACTGCCGTCATGAGGCGTGCGCCACCCCATTGGCGCACGTCGTCAGGCTTATCCCACTGCCAAGCGTGCCGCGCGTCCTTTTCTCAACGAGGTACAAGCTCTCACTGACGCAAAATCGTTGGTGCGGTCGTGAAAATATCATGCGCCCAACGCCGACGCGCATGAATCACATGCAAAAAGGATCCACGAGGTTCACATTTTGCAGGTGCGGTGACGGCAGCACTATATCCCCACTGTCACCTCCTAGTTCGCCACACCAAGTGAATTCTCGCCGCTCCGTTTCGAAGTAGTACTGGCAGGATGACAGTTGTATTTATTTTTGCAGTGCAGAATACAAACGCGGTTATGTTTCGAGTATATACGTCGTTGAAAAATATCATTAGAGGTGTAATTATCAAATATTAGAAAATAACTTGCGCCCTAAGTAGGAATATAAGCCCACGGAAAAATGTTCATTATATTCCAAGGGTGCTCGTCGTTGAATAATATGTGTTCACTCACGCCCTATAGCGAGAACCGTGGAAAGCTAATTGAACCTGGGAATAGTTAATGGTCTGCAAGACGACAGGAAACAATTGCTAGCACGGGAAAGAAAAAAACCATGCAGCTTCGTAAATGTTTATTACCTTTCTCTGGTACTGCTCAATAACCCAACAAAGCGCGAAATGCACTCGTGTTTCGCAAGGTATGGGGGGAGGGGGGAGCGCCTAATTATTTTTTTTTTAATGCGGACCGAAATGAAGCAATGAACTTTTAAGTCACACACAGTCGAACAGCGCTTTCAGGTTTTTTTTTTTTTTTTTCGACTTCCACGACCACCTGATCATTCCGAAGACGTATTTTTTGAAGTACACAAGGATAGCAGTCACCGAAAGAATGTTGTATCTGAGAAGCGCTCTGATTGCGGTTTGTTTTATATTGTAAAGGCTTTCTGTGTCATATGATGATGTTTAGAAGAAGCATTTAGACGCGGACGCGGATTACTCTAGAAGCCCCTATCCGCGGTGCTAGCGAAACATATGTAAATGTTTGGGAGTGCTCAGGATGCGTCAAGCATTATAATTTTTGTCGTGCGCTGATTCTCGAGTATACGTTTGCATTATACATCTGACGTGTTTCGTAGAATGTTTCTGGCATTTGTACCACATTAATTTAAACAGGGTAATGGTCAATAGCGGAGGTACGACATGGGCATCCGTAACTTGCGTGTTTTCAGGTATGAGTGCTCCGGTGATTATGTAAGCACACAAACACAAACGAGCCACTCAGAGGGTTTTTTGTGCCCCCCCCCCCCCCCCCCCCCCTGCAGCGCTCTGGACCTATAAAACTGCTGTTCAAATGAAGTGGCAAATAACCCGAAAATGTAAGTTAGACGTTGAAAACATAAAAAAAATTTACCTTTCAATAAAAATATCTTTATGCTAGATCGGCATTCTGTTTACAAACTGCCATGGCGCTCAAGCAACACGTAAAAAACTGAAATGGAAAGCGAGCGCAAAACGGCGTTTCAGATGGAACGGATCTTTCAAGTCTGTATATAACAAAAGACTTCATGTGGTTCTTTGCTGGGCGCCAGGTCACCCTGGGATTGCCGGTAATGAGGCGACAGATCAAATGGCGACTACTACTGCACTTACAAATACAGTGAACATTAGAACGCTACCGTACACCGACCTGAAACCAGACATCATGCAACACCTTCCAAAACCTGGCAAGTACACTGCAATGAATATACCGACAACAAACTAAAAGAAATCAATCCCTTCTTGGGACGATACATCACCCACACACGCAACAGACACAATGAAGTTGCCGTGGCTACGTTAAGGATAGAACACACACTTGCAACACGCTTACTATCTCTCACTGGCTCCTCAAAACCATATTCACCGGTACGGCCGCGTGGATTTCGTGGCGCTTTGAGTCAGGCATTTCAAAGTGAGAACTTCTTACTAGCACTCAAAAGGAATTTTTAGTCATAAGTTTAGGCAAGCGTTTAAATTTGACTTTAAGGTTTGGGTGGCGTGAACAATACCCAGAAGGTCGATTTTTATTCAATTACTGCCGGACGAGTCGTTGGAGGTAAATGCGAGAGGCCTTAGTTTTGCAGTATACCTAAGTAGGTTCATGATGGTAATCATTATGATTATTGTGATGACTGTATATTACGGTATATGTGATGATACCCGGATATCTTGTAAGAAAAAGTGTCAGCACTATTTTTTGATATCAAAATTTATGCGTATGATTACCCCGCACAATAGTGAAATCTTGTACCATTAAAAAGGGCCGGCATACGGTGCTTCTATTAGCAAAAGCTCGGAACCAATATACTGCTCTTCTCTTTGAACTTTTTTGTGAATAGTAATGCTAACTGCCATTTCCTATTTTATTAATAAATAAGTTGGAGAAAAACGTGCATTTACAGTAGGAGGAAACCCCATACTTTTTATTACACATCGCAGGCTTTCCGAATTCCGCTATCAGGGCAGGGCATTATCTGAGGTTATAAAATGAGAGGACCATGGGCCGAGACCTTTTGGTGATGCGATGGTGGTTCTATTTTACAAGATGGAGTCTAGAGGAAGACGAAGCAGCTCGAGCGGGAGCTGCTCCCGCATTATACAGGCACCGATGATAATGATCACATCGGTCTAGCAATGATGATGATCTCTAAAGTTTTAAAAGAGGTATTTATGCTTAGTGCATCTGTACCTTAGACTTGATGGTGGTAGCCGTCATCGCTGTCTGTTTTTTTTTTAGCTAGTCGGGTTTCTTTCCTTTTAGGTTAAATGTCCAAGGACGTGGAGACTATTGGGAGGGATTGGAAATCGCTGTGGCAATAAATGCTACGCGTTATGGCTAGGCATCGACAGCAGCACGTCATTTGAGAACGCAGTGAATCCCGTTGACATTTAGAAATGAAACGGTGTGCTATAAAATGTCTGCAGCTTCGGAACTTGTTATTTTTGATGTAAACAACAAGAACTATGCTACAGACTGTACTCGTTTTTATTTCTTCTTACGTACAAATTCCGTGGATGCAAGAAGCAATGCAAAGGCAAGAATTTTTGAAGGCGTCAATGGTGGCGGTTACTTTGAACTAATATTTTCCGAGATGTTTATTGCGTTAATAGGTGGTTTGTATTTATTCATAATCAAATATTCGGGATTTAGGTAATTATGGAGCTACTATGCTTCCTGTTCGTTCGTTAATATGTGAGAAATATACTTTTCTTTGAGTTATGGCGTAGGGTTCTCACGATGAGACTTGTGTCACTGACTTTCACGCTGGTGTGTTGTTTGTTGCCACTTGGCTGATGTGGCTAAACACAGAAAATAAAAAAATACCCATCACATTTAAAGATCTGTATTTGGCCTGTATCATTCTTTTTTTATGGATGGTGACGATAATGATGATTGCTATTGGTTTTCCCTCTGTAGCGGGGTGATGACATGTCACCTTACCAAAAAGGACTAATATACCTATGTTTTGTAATCATGGTTTATACTAGGGCTGCTTAGGGGAAGGCACACAAAGCTTATTAGGCACGAAATACTTTTTTTTTCTGTTACCGGTGGTAGCTGTCCTAGGCAATATTCACCTCTCTGCTTTGCGTCCACCAGCATTGTAATCTTTTCGTCGCCTTGACAGCCCTAAATTTAACTTCATCTGTGCTACCTTAAAATACTACGTCTTATGAAAGCTGAAACTTTCCTTATGTATATTTGGATGGATACCATCGCATTCTATCACTATGCGGCGCATAGGTTCTGTTTCTTTTTCGCAGACAACGCATACGCCATCATTTTGTGAATACTTCTCCACAAAGCTCTTAGTTCGCCAACAACCTGCTCTAGCCTCAAAAACCAAAGTACCGCCCAGGGAACTATCGCAGAAATTTCCCTTTTTGATGTTCAATTTCTCAGCTCTGTACATCACTACGATGTTTGAGCTTCTATTTTTCTCTACGTTTATTGGTTTCAATCTGCCTTGCCTCTTTTTTTTTTACCTCGGCTATTTTGGTTTCTACAATGTTCTTTCCGTATTCAATCGATAGCCTTCTAGTCTTCCTAAACCACTGCGTGTCCACACTATTCAAGCATAGGTACCAAAAAACTTTAGCTGCCAACTTTTGTTGATCCATTGCTCCCAACCTCATCTCAAAACATATTTTACTGTATGCTTCCCGAACTTCAATTGACGCCCAGCCCATATCTCCCTGTACTGCTTCGTTGGTTGTTTTTCCATGCGCGCCTAAGGCCAAACGGCCTACCGTTCTCTGGCTCACCTCAAGGCCTGATAGAACGTCTGATTTTAAGCAGAGTGCAGCATTCGCAAATGTGAGAACAGGAGTCATTACTCATTTCGACATTCCTCTCACTACTTCAAATTTTGTTATACCCCCTAAGAGCTCTATGCTTAATTATAGCTGTTTTTTCTTTCCCTTACCCTTATGTTGGTCCTCCTGAGTTCTTAAGTAGTGATCTCCTTGGTTTGTCCAGTCTCCCAAATATTTATATTCCTTCACTCTGGGTAAGTCGCCTTGCTGGATAGACACTGCGTCAGTGGTACCGTCATGGAAAACCATTCACAATTTTTCTACGCTAAACTTTACCCGAGTCGGTCGCTTCGTGGTCGCTAATATATTAAACTATTGCATATCGGTCTTTTTATCAGCTAAAGGAACAGTGTCTTCTGCGATGAAATAACCCAGAATACGCTGTTGTACCACTTCGGCTTGCAGCATATGGGTTAGGCTGAGCCCTGCTTGTCTTCCTTCCAGTTTCTTATCTAACCCTGCCATGTAAAGCACAAACAGTATTGGGCTCAAAGGGCATCCCTGTTTCAGTCCCTGTCTCTTTCACCTCTCTCTTACTGTATTCACTGTGGTCATCACTCTGTAAGGCCAGTGGTTCGGCAGGATTTATTTTAAAATTTTCATTTACACTTTTTTCTTCACGCTACCTGAGATGCTGCACACGTTGGAACATAATACCGGGGCATAACCACTTTCGTAGTCAACGCTAACGGCACTGCCGGGTACACTTGCCAGGGTATACGCTCACCCGCATGCCAAGCCAATAAAACGTTGCAGGGAATTCGTACATTGTGCTCGCGTATACCAGCGTTAGCAGTAAATGGGAAAATTGGGGGTCCCTTCACTGGATGTTTAAAAAAAACCTGATTGTTACCCCTACAAGGCAATCCGTTTGTAGCTTAAAAAGCCGAGCAACAAGCATTCATGGTCGATGTTATTGTAAGATTCAATAACAGCAATTTCGCGCTGCCTTGCTAAGGTGCGAAGAATATACAATACAGTAACGAAATCTCCAAGTGGGATTATATCTTCTTCATGCTGTTCTGATTAGAAGCCAGCCAATCTCTAAATATGTAACAAAGCAAAACCGGGAATATTTGGTCTTATCTAGTTTTGTTTTGTTTACGACGGATGCCAATTTCGCCCGGCATTTTTCTGTCCGGCTAGTATTTCTTTCCTTTCCGCCATGTGTACCGCCGTCCGGTATTGCCACCTGATAGAAGGCCAGTGCAGACGGTTTCGGCGACTGGCGTAATCACAAAAACAATAGGTAGGCAATTCTGGTTGACGTTGCAGTATATTAGACACTTTCCCTATGTGTGACATTACGTAGAATCTCTGGCTCGGCCACTAGTGTAAAAGGGCAGAAGTTTTCTAACCTTTTTTTTAGATATTAAACCCTCCCCACGTCATACCAGGTAAAGGTGGCTTGTGGTGGATTATTTTATGGCGTTTTCCCCGTACCATGAACAGCGAAAAAGCGCGTTTAATAATGTGTATGCTGTTTTTGAGAAATAATCAAGGCAGTACGCCCAAATCACAACCGGAATTCACAATTACCTACGCCGAAAAACACCATCTGAACTTCGGAAAGCGTTTCGGGGTTTTTTGTTCCTACCAAGCGTTACTAGAAAACTTCTGTTATAAGTAATGGTATATTTCTATTCGGTTTTTGAATTCAATCTTAATTGCTTTTTCAGAAGTTTTAGTGCCACATTACCGTAGTTTTTCATTGACGTGTTGCGACAGAGGATCTGATTTCAATAGTGTAAATTGCGTTAGGCCTTTCTTCTACGTTTAAAGATTGCGATATCGCAACAGTGTGTCGGTTCTGCCGGCGTGCGTTCTGTCGAAGCATTTCAATAACTTTATTTCTCTGTAATGGGGCCCGGTTTGTAAGATGTGTAAGGTTATGCGCTGCTAGTGGCACGTCCCCGATCTCAATCATGTGGGAAGCATACCTTTTTTTTTAATTTCTTTGTATTAATGAGACGTGTTTGCATCCATCATTATTCGGCGCGGCATGCATGATTCCGAAGTTAGGCAATGGGAAGTGCGGAAAAGCGGCGTTCCTTCCCCACACAAAGGGCCGAATGTGAGCATAGGTATGGGCTGGTAATTTAAATGGCTGATTCATTCTGTATACCTCTACAGTTGGTAACGGTACAGTTGATTGATTTATTTTAGGGTTTAACGAATCGACGCAACGCGGGCGATGAAACGCGCGTTAGTGGAGGGCTCCGGATTAATATTCACCACCTAGGGATCTTTATCCTGCGCTGAAATGTCGTACACGCGGACGTTTTTGATTTTCGCCTTCATCAGGAAAGCGGCCGCCGCGGCCGCGAATCACTCCCGCGACGTTGCCCAGCAGCACAAGGCTTTAGCCAGTCAGCCACCGCGGCGGGTTATAGTACAGTTGCTTTTCGTGTCACGGAATTAGTTTGGCACCCAGGTTTTGCAGTTAGCATTTATATCGTGCCTCAACGAAAAATATTTCGCTTCGAGGCAAACAAACTCTAACAATATGCTTCCAAATACTGTTATTTATTAGAACACTCATAAATAAAACACGACTATACTGCTTCAAATGACGCGTGTGGGTGGAATCCCATTTCCACCCTTTTTGTGCTCGCGACATCTGATTGTTTATTAGTTGAAAAGAACGCCTTAAATGTGTGTAGGAAATCGCTGCAGCAACAAAATGTGCGCAGCCTGCACTAATCCTTCAAGACTGGTGAAAAAGCAAAGCTGTCGGCGCCTGCGCTGGAGACCCTGCTGTTGCGTCTCGTATTATTTCCCAACTCTCCGCTGAAAGTTGGGAAGCATTGAGCGGAAGTTTGTTTCCCGTATGCTGGCCGCTATGCAATATCGAATTAGAAATCAGCACAGCAGGTTGGTTGAGTACAACGTTTTAGTTGCATGTATTGCAAGTACCTTCGCCGGAGTAGTTGTGAGTCAAGCGCCTTGACTTGGCTGTAAATTTCTTCTTTTTTATTATAAAAACCTCAAGTAACAAAAAATTTCTAAAGGCTTTAAAACATAGCTCAAAACATGCATCAAATAAAAACATTAAGCACTTCAAGTTGAGTTGCGTTAAAAACATTTTGGCTTTATCTTATGAGTTAGGTAACACGGAATGCTGATAATATACCTAAGAAGATATGTCATCCTTGACGCCTTGTTTACATAATTAATACTTCTGCAATTTTTCTCACCTAAACGTTCATCAGGGCCCGGTTGCCCGCACGCAGAAGTTCCCGATTAAGGTTCCTGCTTACGAATAAGGCGCCAATAAGTTTAAGACGGCCACGGCAAATAAGCCGGTGGCCAGAAAACCCGACGGGAGCGCTACCTTAACCGAGCGTTTGTAACAGTTTCGGGCAAACGACTTATTACCTATACAGCGCTAAAGTTGTAGTTGAGAACTTATTCCCGCATTTATCGCGTTCGGGCAGACGGGCCCAGGTTTGATAGCACGTGTACGCATTTCTACATAGTTGGAGTCACAAACTGCATGTAGAAATTTAAAATTTGTATCTAGATCGTGTACGTGTTTATGCATTCGCGTTTTCTTGAACTATCAGTGCACATTTTGCGCGCGTTGAAGGAAACATTTCCCTCGGATTAGGCAAAAAACTGTGGATCAAACGGAAATACACACGAGAAAGTTATGCAACAAAAGGATGTGAAGATACACCGTTGAATTTTAGACATGCTTAGCATCTGTTCGCTATCTTCCGCGAATTTTAGGCTTCACCCGATGAGCGCGCATTGCTGCGGATTTAGAAAGCTACAAAGTGGCTTTCTGATTCACCTTTCCTGCACCATACAAACAGTGCCTTTCGTTCCAGGCCTCACACTCATCCCGCTAGCTAATTTTATCAGTGCCTCTTGCTGTCAATCGTCTTTTTGTGTCCACCGGTATCAAAATCTTGCCACCATGACTATCAATTCACCTGTCTTCCGCTTACTCAGTTGTGAAGTGAGGTCACACTCTATTTTACAACTCGTCCGAGCAGTGACGGTAGGCACGGAAAAGTCTGACCAAGGAAAATCCGACAGAGGTGGCCGTACAAAGATATCGCCGGTAGAAGGGTAGGCATGACGGTTTACTCTCCGAACGTGCGATGTTGTTCTTTTTTCCTCGTCTGCCTCAGTGGATAAATTTCGGTAAATTTGCGGAATTTATTTTTGTAGCGCAACACAAGAGGAACGTCAGCCACCACGGAAGTAATTTGGTGGAACAACATACATAAACCGCCGTCTCCTGATTAGTCGAAGAAAGACAAAAACAGTGAAAAGAATTGTTTATTACGCCAAGTTGCATATGAGAGAATGAACAATTAGATTTGTAAGCTCATCAAGCACTGGGCCTGCGTTTTGAAGCTTGTTTTCCACACTCGGAAGTGGCGCCGCGAATGGGTAAAGCTCTAATGCGCCGTGGCCAATAAAAACGTTCTTTGTGGCCATTCATTAAATATTATAAATGTTTTAAAACATTCCGTCGCAAACCCGCACCAACAAAGCTATACCCGTGGCTGCCTCGTTGGGGGGGGGGGGGGGATTTCTCCTGAAATTTTGTTTTTTATTGTGTAGATTTTACGCTTGGAATTAAGTTGTTATAGTCTCACTTTCTCGGCGGACAATGAGCTATTTGGGAGGATATTAGTAAAAATAGAGTAAGCGTTAGAAAACGCTATCGTTACGACTAAGTACCGTCATCACATCTCACATTTTGGCACGTCAACCTAGAGGTACTCGTAAACAATTCGCTACAATAGTTGCTCAATGCTATACATAAGCCATAAAGAGGTCTATATATATGCTTATGCTCAAGAAGGTGTACTGTTCACCCCAATTATATACTAACAAAAGTTATAATCATTGTACATGAAACTGAAAATGCTGGTTGATGGTGCCTCCTATGAAAACGCCATATCTTTGGCACACTACCGCATCACAGCACTTTGACATCCATGCCGAAGACATTCATAGCTATCTTGATATCTTATATCTTATACACCTATTTATGTAGGCCTCCGCTGATGCGTGTACCTCATGCACTTAATTTCAAGATAATTGCTGATTCCGCCGATCTTGTTTAAGTCAGCTCGTCATCGCGCTGTAACGCATGGCAATGCAATTGCTTCATAAAATACTCTGTCCTTGAATTAATTCCCATCAACTACAGTTATTCGAATATTACGAATGACTTCAGAAATTTACTTTTTAATGCATGCTAGGACATTTCGTTTGCCGTTTCTCAGTAACGATGATGTGGAACACGGCACATTTTGGCCCAAAAGAGTGAAGTGTGACTTTTGCAGAAGTATACAGATTTTCAAGGTAAGTAAAAGATTCCCCCCCTCCCAACGCTGACTGTATGTCAGAAAGCCACGAGAACGCTCTGTCATCAGTAAAAGCTTGTCTCCTGGAATAGACAGAGTGAATTTATATCGAAAGGTATACTACGCCATGTTTCCCAAGGTTATCCATTGCGCCGCAATGATCTTGAGCCACCGGAGCAAGAGTGGCTAGTGTGACTTCGTGCCTACTCATGCACGGTTATGAACTGCCTACAGCCTACCGACTCTCAACAGCTGCCCTTCCCAGATTGCTTTTCGCAGAAGCATGATCATTGACTTTTCATACCCTACCTGGCTCCCTCGGAGCACTTCTTGTTGCAAGTGGTAAAGGAGGCACTCTAAAGGTTAAGAAGATATCAAGGCCACAGCGACCTGCTGTTTGGAGAGTTTAATTTTAGAGTTTTTGCTTAGACGGTATGAGCTGCAAAAGTAAGACATTAAGTGCATTTACCTATCAGCCCAATGATATGATATTATAAATCCAATTGCTTAAGGCGACGGAGCACCTTAGGGGATCGGGCTGTCGGCGTCTCCTATCGGCTGATGTAGTCCCGGTACTAAACACCGAGACACTCGTTTTCCAACGCTTCGAGGTAGAACGTTTCATCTCCATTGGCAGTGCCGCTAACTAAAAGAACACACGACAATACTGGTTTCCCAACGCCTCGGGCAACTTCGGTGTGTCATACGAAAACAACTTACAGCTTGTGTGTCTCTTGTTTTATTGCTTAAACCCGGTTCAAAGAAAGAGACGGTGCCACCGGCTCATCAAGTGCGCGATTGATTCTCCCACCGGCGCTTCTCCGACGACCAATCAGCGCGTGCTCTGTGGTTAGAAAAAGACTTACAATCTTTGAATACACTTATACACTACATGCTTCGCCCCTCCACAGGTTTCGGGTTACCTGAGATGGCATGGGATTTGTTGCAACCGTTCACTTGCTTCCCACTGTAGATAGATAAGTATTCAGGGTGAACTTCATATCAAACTGGTATTTGAATATATACGACACAGGGGGCTTTATATATCTTCGGAATTTTTATATGATGATAATTGTTGGTATACGCGGGTCGGTAGGGTGATATGATAAATCCTAGGATAATTAGCTTCTTTGTAAAAATACTGTATTTTTGTGTATAACAACGGCGGACCGATTTAGTTTTGATACTAAGGCTTCATTAAATGCCGTAAATGGCTTTTCACTTTTCTTATTTTCTACCAGCTGCTTTTAAATTTATCGGTAGGCTGACTAAGAGCAGTGCGAAATCATTTATTCGGCAAATAAAGACTTTGCAGAATTAGTTTTCTTTTCAAATCTCTAATATTAGCCGCCTCCGAAGTATGTGTATTACTTGCATGTTACTGCTTTTTAAGAAAGCTTTCGGAGTATTTATTCAGAAATGGAAAATAGGTGATACCTCTTATTTTTTTAAGCATAAGTTGGTGTGATTTCGATTGGTGCTTTCTTGTGCGTAATGAGCAAGTGTGGCAGAAAGTTAAGATTTGTGAGAAATGGTGAGAACATTACCCACCATGGTCGTAGTTTCAAGTGCGTTTGAAATAAATACGGTGAAGGGACATAATAATTCAAGTGGTGCAGGAACCTATTTTGAGACCTTTTCCGTGTTCTTGGAAAACATCTCTGAATCATTAAGTTGAAGTTCAATCATTGAGAGTAGGAGATTATTGCTTAGGTCTCATTTGAAAGTTTTGTTTTAAGTACACTTCGTGGAAGTGTACTATATTCTGGTTGTTGCGCTTTTCGGGTGGTTATCCGAGCTCAGGTGAAGATTTCCACAAACCCCAGAGCATCCCTGAGACAGGCTGTTGATTTAGAAGAAAATTAAAATCATGTTGTTTCGGTTGCTCAGTGAACATTCGGGAAGGTAATTTAAGAGCAGGTTTTAAAATTCATGGAATTAAAGAGGTCCAAAAAAATTTATGCGGTTGCCAACGTGTTACTGGGAAACAAAATTCCGTAAAATGACTCATTTGAGGCCTCTTACAGGCTTTGCGAGTTAAGGTCTGCGCAAAAAATAACACTCCCTGTTGCTTAGTCAAGATAGGAACATGAGTCGATTGCGCCTTTTTGTCAAAATTGGTTGGGATCTGTACGACGCTTGCACTGAGTTTGGCCGCGGCCCTGCAAGCATTCCCTTGCGCGCATCAGCGCAATTAACCCTTTTTGTAGGGCCTCATTTAGGAAAATTATTGGGAAAACAGTTTAAATTGCGTATATTAAGTTTGGCATCGCCCGAAAATTAATGAATGATCCAGCGAGAACTGTACTCTCATTTTTTTTTAAATTAGGACATCTAGTGTTTCGCGGTACCGAGTGTGCAGTGAATGCTGGCCGAAGTTTCTATTTCAACGGCATGTCGGCCGTACTATGGCTGACGTACGAGGAAAGTTTACGGCACTAGTTGAATTAAGGCTTTTGTAGAAAATACGAAAAGCAAGTGCTAAAGGGGCATTACATCAGCTCTGCAAAGGTGTTAAGGCGGCCTAGAATCAAACTCTACGCCCATGTCATAATTCCACGCAATCGTGGTATGCTACTGTAACTTGTAGTTACGTGTTGCTGGAAGCCACCCCATATTTTCGGCAAATTGGAAGAGCCCCGAGGACCGGAGAACTTTTCCCAGCTATGCCAAGGGAGTTGTTTCAG
Source organism: Haemaphysalis longicornis (assembly GCF_048455015.1). NCBI lineage: Eukaryota > Metazoa > Arthropoda > Arachnida > Ixodida > Ixodidae > Haemaphysalis > Haemaphysalis longicornis. The sequence goes on from NW_027526445.1 coordinate 135,251,232, forward strand.
TAAGATCTAAAGAAAGCCCGTTATTCTGAATATACATGACGCATACGTTTGCTGACATTTATATGAAGTTATGGGTACTCACATCCTGGACTTTTACAAAGTGATTGTCCCCCAAAGGAGACCGAATAAAACCGAGGAAGGTAGCACCACCTTTCCTCTCATATTTATTGATCAAGTAGTGTCCCTTTTGAGGTGGCACGAGATATTTCATTTTTTTAGGAATGCATGGGTGTCCTTGCGTAAGTGTGGGTCCATGTAGACGTGAAGTCTACTACTCTAAAGAACGAAAGAAAACCGGGAGGAAATGTTGAGCTGTAAACCTGCGGCAGTGCAGTATTTTGGAAGGACAAAAACTGAAAATGTATTTTGACATAAGACCTAAAGGAAATAAAAGAACAAACAAAAAACCGAAAAAAGAAAGGTGGAGTATTAACTATGTTTCGTTTGGTTTTTCTATGCTACTCCCAGATTTTTCAGAAAGAGCACTAAACACGCGGCGTGAGAGAAGTGGGTACCATGAGCATTTGATATAACGAATGACGGAGAGCAAATGCAATGTCCGTTTATTCTAAACTCAACTCTTAAGTCTAATTTGTGTAATTTTATTTTGGCGATCCCATATCACCGCAAGAACATAAATTTCATGGTCACCGCTCTTCTTCTGTGGTTACGGTATGTCTTAGCTCCTTAAGTATGCTAAATCGTTTTAAAACAGGATTTTGACGAGCAGAGAGCATCATAAAAGTGTTTCACTCTCCTTGCAGTGCTTACCAAACGAAAAAAGTGTTTTGGTGGAGTATTAAAACACATCATGCGTCTTTTAAGCGATGCTGATCCGTTGCATTAAGGACACGAGTTCTATTGTAAGTCGCTGTCGGAGCTAAGTATCTTGTTCTTTGATATGTATCGGTCAATGGTTACCTGCGGTTTACGTAGAAAGTAATCCGTAGTTTCTTCGGAACGCCGCAAAGGAGGGACAGTTGAAGTAGTTGTTGTCATTACGGCGAAGGTGTTTAAGCCGGTCCTTAGTTGCCCACACAAACAGAAAATCTACATTTGGTACGAAAAAGGCGCATCCCTTAGTGGGAGTCGATCCTGCGTTTCTCGCCTTATAAAACCGGCGTATTCCGGGGGCACAAAACATTTCCTTTTGGTACTCGGAGCGTTGGTTTTGAGCAGCCAGGTCTCCCACGAATGTAGAGGGTGCGCTAACTCTGCTGTTCCTCCAGCCTTGTGTCACTAGTGTAAGCATTTTTGTTCGTCTTATTCCTTCAATGGATTTAGGAAGACAAGCACCTAAGAGCCTTACTTCATGTCAAGGTTATTGCGAATAAAAAAGGCACAGATCTATTCTGAGGTCATTTGTACTATTTGGCAATTCTATTCGTTATTCTGCTAAGCTCCTGACAATAAAGCAATCGGCCGTCATTGTTTGCCTCATAGTGGGTCAACCTCGAAATATTCGCTATATAAGTGCAAAACAACCAATAACTCTTTACTGGTAGCAAAACAAAACCTTCAAAAGAGAAGCATGGCGGCTGCAATGTACTTCTCTTGGGTGACGATGCTTTTAAAGAAAACCTATATTATATTCCCTACTTCGCTGTACGCTTAATTTGGCAGGATTTTATTATCGAGGTTTCAGTTTTTGAAAACCTCATGCTGCTGATTGAGCACTTTGTTAAATGTTCATGGATGTTCTCTTTCGGAGACATTTTTGTCTTTATTTCATACTGCGTCTGGCGTTCCAAAATAAACAATCGATCCTAGCGCGTGGCTCCACGCGCTCTTTTCGCCTATCCAACTTCGGGGACACCTGGGGAAGGGCACGTTCGGTCGACGCTATTGATCGTCGGTTGCTGTTTGTATCGACCCGTCAGCTGCATTTCGATCGCATAAACCTACTCTCTCGGCTGCTTCTGGGAGTTTTGTCGTGTTACTACAGAGTAAACATAATGTTCCGTGGGAGTGGTGGACGGAAACGAGAAAGTGACTGCCTTTATGACAATGAAGGCATCAGACCGCTTCATTCACTCCTTCACTCCTATTACGGAGGCAGCATTATAGCTGGCCTTAAACCTGTTGTGAAATGTGCCGCTTTCGTGTTGCTTTAGCAGAAATTACGGTACACGGCTATGGCAAGAGCCACCCGTTCCACGCAAAAAAATCTTTTGATGGCAATGGCTCTGCTCGGGAACCAAGCTGGAATCAGATTCCTGTCAATAATTTTCTGTTTCCGATTCGTCGTTGCCGACATAAGTAAAGCTGCCGCTCAGGGTTTGTCATTTTTTCGTGCACTTCTCAAAAATACTGCTTCCCTTATTCTGCAAGAACACCTTTTCTTAGAACATTCAGAAAACCAAATATCTAAGTGCCATTCCGCAACGCATACACTGTGCGTGGTAACATGTGTCGCCATTAGCTCCTTGCGGCGTGGCAGTTGTGTATTTGATAGTTTTTATGCTACGAAAAGCGGATATTCGGCCGACGGGCCGCTGTCTAAACATGGGACGCTTACAGCACAAGCGCTCATTGCAAGGAGACAAGCATTCCCATTCTGCTCATCAATGTGCGAATTGTGGGTGGTTCTCATGACTTTCCAGGCACTTGGGTTATCTCTAAACCCAAATATCAACGTTTACTGAACAAACAGGAGCTTATCAGATTAAAGAAAAATGAAGACAAGTGCGTCAGCATTACCCTTTCCTTTCTCTGTATCCCGCCGCGGTGGCTCAGTGGCTAAGGCGTTGCGCTGCTGAGCACGAGGTCGCGGGTTCGATTCCCGGCCGCGGTGGCCGCTTTTCTGATGGAGACGAAAAGCAAAAACGCCCGTGTGTGCGAGATTTCGGCGCGTGTTAAAGATTCCCAGGTTGTCAAAACTATTCCGGAGCCCTCTACTACGGCGCGCCTCATCACCTGCGTTGCGTCGGCGCGTAAAGCCCTACAATCGATCAATTCGCTTCTCTGTAGTTAGCTGATAGTAAATTTGTGTTCCTGTCAGGTCGCGGTCCGCATTAGTGTGGTCTTTGGCACGTTTACCCTACCAGTGCTGTAATCGGTGTGACCAAGATGATAGTGAATTTTTCTTAGTATCTGCAGGCGGTTAGCATTATGAGGTATCTGGAACGTACAGTGTCACAATGCTTTACTTGTCATAGAATCGCGGTTGACAAGATATGTAGCCATTGACTCTTCAGATTGAAGTATGTGTTTCTTTTTTTTCTAGAAACATTCAGTTGATAGTTACACGCTGTCGTCGCCGTTCATCCTTCTTATGTCCCGTCTGGTTAGCGCTGCTTGCTGGATACGGTCAAAATGAACCAACTCGCTCAGCTTGCCATTCTTTTGAAGCTGATCAGAATTTCAAATACCCTCATTACAGCCGCTACTACAAATTTGTGTTGAGGTACTCTGCACCAAACAATGATATGCGCATAACTAAATGCTGCTCACCCCTTCAAAAGACTCTTAACGGCCTCGCGAAGACGGTAACTGATTTAGGGAAGGAGTGTTCTAGAGAGAACTCCCCTAACGACGGCGTATATGTCTTATTCTGTTTTGCATAAAACAGAGAGAATAGCTCAGCTTCCTCTTGGAGAAAGCTTAGTGCGTAAAAAAGTGGGACGACCGAAGAACACGCCAACCTTACAACATTACCCTAGTTTTATTCTGAAATGTCGTCTTCTGACATTTTTATTTGAGCAAAATGGGCTTTCTTAAAAATGCTATTTCCACTGATTGCGGCGAGTTCCTACTGACACGTCTGTTCGTTTCGGTAAAGCCTTTAACTTAAAATTCTTCTGGTAAGAAGTTAACAAATATGTAGTAAGCTAAATACAATACCGCAATTTCCTACCATAATATAAAGACTTGCATGAAAGAAAACTCACAGTTCCTTAGCCAAGTTCGTTGAAGTTGCTTGCAAGACAGATATTTCTTGTTCATTTGGTGTATTACTTTGCCTTTGAAAGTGCAGTTTCTTTCCAACATCTATTTGGAACAAAAGTATTCATTTTGTCAAAAAAGTGATCCCAACCTCGTATCTTTAGAAATTAGAAAGTGCTCCTTCAGAAAACAATGACCACGCGTCATGTCAAGATAGAAGAAACGTACACAGAGCGTGGCGTTTTGAAATCAGTTCGTCACATTTCTTCCACTATATTGCTCGTACTTTCCCAATTATCATATTTGGTATCACCGTAATCGTGGGGCTTAGAGAACGTAGAATAAAACTAAGGAACCATGAAACTGGGGCTCTTCTTCGGTTTGCGTGTTTCTCATCCGAGCCACCGTGATGGTCATTTGGAAGACCAGATCTGGGAACCAATGTTTATAATGGCTTTAAAAGTTATTTGTACGTGTTTAGAAGTAAAGAGCATCACAATAGGTAGTAAAACTCAGTCGGACACTTGAGACTACTCCCTTGAGGCGATGCGTTCAATTTCTGGCCCATTTCATCCTATGCCATCCTCTTTGTACTAGGGCAGGTCTATCGAGATTCTGTCATATTGCCGAAAAACGCACGCACGCACACACGCAACCACACACGCACACGCACACACGCACACGCATGCACACGCACACACGTACACGCATGCACACGCAAACACGCACACACAGTTCTGGTAGCTTCAAACTGCCAATAAAACGAACAAAATATATAATGAAAAGAAACTGCCGAGGCTTTTTCTAAAATCCTTATGATGTTAAATAAGATACTGCCTTGAAATGAATTTTAGTGTAGTGCATCTGGAAGAAAGAAACACACAAAGTTCCTTAATAATTAAATGGCATTTAGAATGGAATTAGATGTATGCATGCATTCTTGGGTAGGTGTGGCCATCGTCCCTGGAAAATACCTAGCAGAGAAGAGCGTAAACTTAAACACTATTCGAAATTATGTCGCCAATTGTGCAATAGTATTTAGCAGGTTAATCAGTACTCTTTCAGTACTCATTATTCCTTCTTTAAAACCATCCATCTCCCATTTCGAGTCACTGGTAGATCATTTTCGTGAACCTTACATCGTTACATGCCACCTGTATGCGCAGGATTTTTTGGGGGTGTCTTCGCACACGGATGCCCGAATTCATCTAATTGAATATTCCCCAAATAGTTCCTGTTCAGCAAAATCCAACCTAATCACGCCAATTATGCAAATAACGATTGCTCACATATTAATGTGGCCATTGTACAAGCAATTCTCTGGCAGTTTATTGAGTGGGATGTAGAAATGGCACATACAGTAATTATACTTTTACTGGACGTACAGTGGTCATTACGTAAAGTCAGGAACTTAATCATCCCTTCCTTACCTCATGTAGAGGCAAAAGTAGTTCACCATCCCGTCAAAGGTTCCATGAAGCCGGATCAACTGGAGCAACTTTAAAACAAATAGCCTCCAATACACGCAGTGAAGGTGTTTTAAAAGCAAAGCTGTGAACGACACCCACAACAGCTGCCTATGGGACGTAAGTTGAATTCCCTCACGTGGCTCTACATAGAGTGAAGCCAGAGATTCTGCCTACTTTTACGTGGAATTCGCAGGGGAAGAGGCGTCGGCCACAGCCAGGCTAGAGCGGCGGACGCAGCCGGTGTAGCCGGGACGTGCGTCGGCAAAATAAGCTGATGAGGAGCGTCACTCGAATGGTGAGACAGCGGCACCTATCCATCCCGATGTGCTAGTTCGGGGCTACATCACTGCGCGACAAATGCGCGGACACCGAAAGAATTCGGCATGTGAGCTTAGTGATTCCCATTTATACCGATTTTAACTGGTTAGTTTAGTATGTTTTACAATTGCGTGAAAGCTGAGGGAAATCTCATAATCTATATATATGACGTCTGGTTTCTCCTTCCACCTATTGTAATACCTCTTAAAACACAACCGAATTGGTATTCGCCAATTTAGAAAGCGGAGTCCTATTATGGCAAGCGCGGCGCAAAAGGTATCGTTTGTTTGGCGCTCTGATGTGGTCTCTACAGCTTGTTTTGGTGCGTTGAAAACCAATCTTTATTTTTCTGTGCCTTACGAACGCTTAATTCCTTCGGTTCTGGCTTACCCAGAAGGTGCTTTCGAACAAGCTAATCAAGCCGTGCGAAGGAAGCACGTAATGGACACGAAGGTGTGAAAAACAGACCCAAAACAAGCATCGCTGAAGCATACGACAAAGGAGGATTGCACCGATGCGCCCGCTGGTGTGTGCGCGCAGGAAACGCTGGGGAAATTCGCCGAGCCATGTAAGTTATGCTGCGGGAGTGAAAATGGTCCTTCCCTGCGAAGGAGCGTTGTGAGTCTCTTGCCCCGCTTGCCACGAAATAACCGTTCGCTGGTAACGGTGGAAACCTTTGCTTTAAAAAACTAACTTACGCAACACATCGACAACACGCTACTCGGGGACGAAGATGCCAAGCTCATCAGGATGCACATCCTAGATTCTGCAGAAAAGTCTATTCTCCAAGCCTCTGGTGCCCCACCAGCGCAGCGTGACCCTGGTGCAAAAAGGAGTGTAGGTGAGCACGAGAGACGCCGTAGGAGGCGTAGGGCATCCTTCCTTGATTTCCCACGTCAGATAACTTAATTTCCTTCAAAAGTACAGAGGTTTTTAGAAAGAGTGTGCGCATTGAGGCAGGACAACAACGTTCGTTCCTTCATAACAACCAAAAATTCACATATTGATGCACGCAAGCTATGGACGCTATTACGAAAACTCAAAGGACCACACACACACAGCCATGCTCAGGTTAGCAGAACAAAAGACAAATTGGAATATCAGGTGCAGTACTCCGACAAACATCCGTCGGTCAAAACCGACGCCTGTTTGTCGGTTAAAACCAGCGACGGGGTATTGGTATACAAATGCGTGTATTTTGTGTGGGAGCGTTGATGTGAGGGGCTGAAAATGGTAGGAATGTCATTTCGCACGCTGACGCGCCAGGTGTGGAGCATGACACAAAGCGACGGGGCTCACTACAGGTCGTTGGTGCCATGTTCCACGTGACAATGTGCGCATGACAATGTGACAATGCGGTGACAATGTGCGTGACAATGTGGTGCATGCCAATGTGCGAAGCAAGATTTCCACCGTTTCCCGCCCTTCAAAGCGAATGTCCCACTCCCAAATACGTGTATGTGCATGCAAACATCGCGTCACTCAAAACTACTGCCTTTTGGCGGAATTCGGTGCCGCTTTAACTCACTTTTGCAAGGATTCGAGCATGTTCGCAGTTCTGCACATCACACAAACAGTTTCAGGAAACACCTAATGCCTCGCGAAAAGAAGTCCCTACTTAACAACCCCAAATCACCCGCTGTGTAAAACGCCCTGTATTCAAGAGCTTAAAGATGCTTTTAACACATATAAGCATTCAGTCTTAGAGTGAGGCCATAGTAGTGTTCCCCTATCTTAGTCGGCCTATCACCCTTACAAACTTCTGCAATCAGCTATAAAAGATGGTTTTCAGCAGACGTGTGTAGTTCTTAGATTTCAAGGGTGTTCTCCGGAGGTGACCGGTAGGCTTCAGAGCGGCAAAATCCAAGACGAAGCAACTTGAGGCATTGTGTTGTAGATCAAGGGTACCTATATTATAACGACCTTGTCTTTACTGTGTGTTTTATTTGGAGAAAGGCTTTGACCGCTTGACATTACTGCAACCTCAGCTACTCGTTTTATTTCATTCAGTGGGCAATATGTTACACACTTTTGCAAGTTACATGTCTCTAACAACACTTCGATAATAGCCGATACTGCACTTTTCAGTGTTCATGTTTGTGACAGCGGGGTCTGTCCACCTTCTTGCTTATGCTAACTTCTCATTGGCCCACTTCATTGGCTCGTGTGACTTTCTGCCTCTTTTTCCTCGCGCAGTCACACTGAGGAACATCCCCGCAGCAGCTTGCATTCGCACCCCGAGCACTCTTAGGGCATGTTTCGGACAGGCTGTCGCATCGCCATAATCGTCACAATGAGCTTTCCCCCTCGCAACATTATAACTGAAGGTAAAGCAGCCGCAACACGATTCAGACATTTCCCCTAGCTTTCAGACAGGGCATTCCGCTGCACTCATCACACGTTTTATGCGATAATGAAATTGGTTGTGGAAAACGGATTTTTAGGTTTGGTACATAGGCCAAGTTTTTACTGTTTATGTCATATCCCATGCAATTACCCTCGCCGTATACACCAGTCACCTCATAATTAACCAAATTAATCTTTCATTTCTCCTTTTTCCGTAGTTATGCCAAGGTCAAATCTAATTTTTCATTTCGTTTTTTTGGCGCTCTTTACTCCTGGCTTGCTTTGCGACAAACAATCTGCAGTCATCTCATAGTCTTAAAAGCGATTATCGAAGCTTACGACCAACTTTTGTTATCTTTACAGCTGAAGATACGTCGCTCTCACGCGTGAACATGCAACGTTTTAATATGCTCTGAACGGCTTTACAACCCCAATGTGTGGATAAGAACGCTGAAGAACATTGATAAGTACAAGTGGAAATGTTTCGCAAGAATATATATACTATCTTCCGTAACATTTCCGCTGCAATGCAGTAGACTTTTACAAGAAGTTCCCAAAAAAAACATTTTTGTGTGAAACACTGCAGAAAAACTTTACAGCACCGTGTTAGTGTGCTTATTATTTTAAATTGCTCTTTTAGAATTCTTTAGCACTTCAGTACACTGTTTTTTTATTGTGATCATATTTTTTTTTTGAAGAACAGTAAAATAAACATTTACCTTTAGCTGAAATACTGCCTGCTTCTTATCTAGTGAATCTAAAAATTCTGGCTATGATAAAAAAGTGCATCATGAGCTAAAATAGGCGTGTGGTATGCTGGCTCTATGGCTGCAATCATGCCCTAAAACTTTTAGGTTTTTAAAATACCTCTGATTTCAACGTGCGAAAGAAATTTAATCAAATCCCGTAGTTGAAATCACACAATACGCTATAAATTATGGTAAGGACCCATCAACAAAGCACAATATCTAAATACCCTTTTCAGGAGAGGGAAAATCATGAGGTAGGTATCTCCAGCCACAAGAGCATTACAGATTTAATGAGCCATTTATCTAAAGCTACTTAAATTAAGCCGAGTTTTGCAACAAAACCCGTTAACTGGACAAATCTCGACGCTTGAAATCTCTGTTAATAACGGCTCTTTTTCCAACAGTTTCAAATATTGCTGGGAAATTTGACTATATTGTAACTTAATAACACCAACAGCACACATCTCGTTAGCATGTATGGATTCTGCATTGGTTTGATGCAGTATTGCGGCTAGAGATTACTTATAATTTTTGTTATATAAAGACGCAAACCTTAAATTATTAACATATTTAAAACACCATCTTGGGCAGACTCAGTATCGAGTCGCTTGATTAAACCTTATCTCGATCAATATAATGAGTGAATCTGTGTCGAGAATGCACCAGCCAAGTCTGTCACTACGAATTTGAACCCATCTGAAGTTCGCTTATGCCACACCCAGACACCTGAGAATGGGCGAGACACTGAGAGTGTGATGCTGAAAGTTTGGTTGTAGGAGGTCGGGCCGTAATTCCGGGTGACAGAAAAAGCATGCATAAGGCATGGTCGAATAATTACACGAGACTGTAGGGATGACAGCTTCAATTATTTTATTAGTGCCTTAACGGTGATAACTTTACAGTATTGGGAGTACATGAGGCGAGCAGCGCGGTTTTGAATTTCTCCTAATTCGTTATTAAGGTGGCTTTGTGAGGGGTGCTAGATTGAACAAGGATATTCTAGTTTTGATCGCACGTAGGTTAACTAGCTCAAAGGTCCTGTGAGCCCCATTTTAAATTGCGGCGCCACCATCCGAGTGCGCGTGGGCTTCTCCGCAGATGGTTTGAATATGTGTTGCCCATCATAGCGACAATAAATGATTCGCTCCAAGGAGTTTGTATTATGATGTAAGGCTGATCCGAACTGAATTTATGCTACAGGTATGCTGTTCTGTGCCCGTTTCCTGGGTGAACGCCATCAGGGTACTTTTGTTGAGACCTAATGGAATGAGAAATGCATCGCTCCAAGCTACAATTAAATCTATATCAAGTTAAAGTTTAGCGCTGTCGTCGGGGGGTTTATAGATTTGAGGGTATAAAGGCAATGTTCGTAAGAATATACTTTGGTTGGTATATTCATCACCATTACCATCTTCCCTCTTACCATCACCATTATCATCAACAACAAAAATAGGCTATTCAGACCCACTGCAGGGCGAAGGCCCGCGGACTTCCAACAGCTCCGGCCCTGCCCTGCTTGAGTCAACTGCTAGCCACCAAACTTCCGTATTTCATCCCTCCATTGTGTTGATGGCCTTCCCGTTCTTCTATACGCCTCGAGCGCAGCCGGTAGGGGCGCCACTGAAATCCCCCTTGCGGCCCGTTTCGAAAGCAGGCGCGGGAGTCTCCGTCCCGCTTCCCACTGTCACCGCTGCATTTGCGGCATGTTTACGACTGAGATTTATCTTTTGCGGGCGTTGGAAATCCATGTTTATGTGGAGCAGTCCCTCTGTTCCCAAATAGAGTGTGTTTACGACAGTGTAAATGTTTCTGACGCGACCTTAGCGTGGCATATTCGGTCTGTGTAAGCGCCAGGTGTGTGTGACAGGCCAGCATTGCGGAACCGTCGTATGCATGGATCTGATTGCAGTTACACTGCCCTGAAATTACTAGCAGTGTCTCCGTAACCACCGGTACCTCAGATGTTCATGCTATGGGTATACACTACGATGTAAATCAGTTTTCTGCGCTTACATATTCAGCGGAACACTCATACCTGACAGCACGCCAGTTACATTTGCCAATAATATACCTCAGATATTGATCACCACCATTTACAAGCCAGTGTGTGTTTATTTTGGGAATATTTAACGTAAGTACGACGGATAATGCAGAATTATACTCGGGGATCAGCACATGACAGAGTCGTCTTGTCGTGAGGTGAGCGCCCGCAAACATTCATCTGCTACATATATCCCCATGCAAGCAGCAAGCAGACGGGCTTAGAATATAATCGGCGTCCGCGACTAAACGCCCCTTCGAAATGTCGTCACATGGCACAGGGAGCCTGCAGAATAAAGGAGAAACTAAAATCAGAGGGCCTTATCGGATACCACACTCTTCCAAAGAAATCATCGCTTGGGAACAGCCTACCCTTTCTACTAACAAAAATGCGTCCGCCGAATGATCAGCCGCTCGTTGAAGTCGAAAAACAAAAGGAAAGGGAACGCGAGATTAGTATGTGTGATTACTAAAACATTCATTGCTTGATTACGCTCCGCATTTCTACACAGCGCCCCCCTTCCCTTCCCCCTCCCCCCCCCCCCCCACCGTTGTCTCGCGAAAAAGCAGTGCATTTCGCGCCTAGTTGGTCTGTTGAGTCATACCTGGCTTAAGTTTCTACGAACTTCTTTAGCATATCAGAAGCTGCACTGGGTTTTTCATTCCCGTTAGAGCAATTCTGTTTCTTCCGGACTAGCACAGCGTTTATTTTCCCGTAGTTTCATTAACTTTCCTTGGTTTTTGCTACAAGGCGTGGGTGGGCACATATTTAACGAAGCACAGCCTTGTAATAATTTTCGCATGGCTTGCATTTTTATAAAAGGCATGAGTTTTCCGGGATTGGGTAATCACATCCCATAAAGACATTTTTCTGCGGCGTATATATTAGAAACAAAGCCGCATTCGTTGTCCGCACTTCATAACGAAAGCAGCCTCTCACTATGCCAGTATCAGGTCTAAACGAGGCAACAGTAGGATTACTTGTTCCTGACGTATTCGGAGGTGACAGTGGTGATATGCTGCTGCAGCCGCCAACACCCGGAAGAGCGGCGACGAAGCGCGCAGAAAATCGCGCCCTCGGGTAGCTCTTGTTGGCGTTCGAGAACTCCACGGAGACGCAGCTGCTTTTTAAGGGACCTAAACGTACTCTTTGCTTATAGACGTCACCATACCAAGTTTTATAGGGCGCGGAAATGCGAAAAAAAGCGAAACAGAACCAAAGCACTGCCCGAGCCCCTATCAGCCACGCAGCATAAATCCCGTAAACACCGCGGAGAAGCGGCGGCAGGTGGCGCAGCAATCGCTAAGCTCGAGGCGCATCGCCATCTCTAGTATCCACTCCCTTGTCCTAATTATCCACCGGTTGTCGGTTCGTCTCCCTGCATGGCCAGCCCAACGCTATTTGTTTTTCTTTACCTGAACTATGATACCATCGACTCGACTTTATTTCCTGAATAAGGAAGCTGGTTTCCTGGGCTTCAGTGTTACTCCTATCCTTATGCGTTCCATGGCGCCTTCAGCCGATCTAAGTTTGCTTTGAGTTAGTCAGGTGCCATGTGTCCCTCCGTATATCATCACTGGCAGCATGCATTGCCTGCTTGTATAGGCGGTATTCCTTGAAAAGTTTAGTGGTCATTTTCTTCGCTTGGCAACACTAGAAACGGCCACAGACGTGGCCGATGCGCCACGGAGACGGCGCGGCATGGGCCACGGCGCCCGCACGCCGAAGAAGAAGAAAACAACGGCGTGCGTCATCTGCTCCGTTCCAATCCGATTCTAAACTGTGGCGTGAACAGAGATGTTATTAATCGCAGTCACATTGAACTCGAGGCAATACTTTGCGTTCGGTGAAGTAGAGTTTCTAACGTGAAACACAGTCGTGTGTTTCACAGTCGTGCTTAGCATGGACAACTACCGCCATCCTGCGGAGCCCGACGTAACGAGTGACGGCACACCAAGGCCGGCTACAGCGGCGGCGCGCGATGTGTCGATACGGCCTTCGCAGCGACGGCGAGAACAATGCAGCCCAGTCTTGACGTAAAGTTCCGCCACCAACGCGCGCACGCCGCTGCTCTTGGCTGCTCTAGCCCGGCTGTGGGCGCACTCACACGGTTCCATGGAGGGGAAGAGGGGTGCATGATCTGCATGCCGTGCGCACAACGTCACCCAGCAAAAGACGCTGGGCCACAGATACTTGGTTGCCTGCATGCATTCTACGCCATTGAATACCGGCTACATTTTTGTTTGAGTGAGAGGTAGCCAACTCTGTAATTATGGCGAGTGCTGGCCGAGTGTTGTACAGCCCTTACCTATTCTGCGCTCGATTTCTCTCTTGTGGATGGGGTCAGCACTACCAATCTGTCACAGGTAGTGTTGTACTTATTCTGGCGTTTCGTTTACTAAGCTAAAGAACCCATTGACATGCTTATTCCTCACCCCTTTCGATTTTTCATATTAAATTTTACACAATGGCTGCGTTTTGTGATTGTAGTTCCTGGAGGATTTTTTGCAGTTGTTCTCCAGTCTCTCCACCAACGCTGTGTTGTCTGCCAACCTTATGTGACTGAAGTGTTCTCTGTTGATCCTTAGTCCTGTGTTTTTCCAGCCAACTTTCCTGAATACCCTCTGCACACATGCTGTGAACTGTTTCGCCGCTCTGGTGTCTCACCGACTTTCTACGTTTCGGATCGTAAATTTTCCTCTTTGCTTGTGAAGTGCTATACTACGCGTACATTCCATATGCATGTCGTCTAGAATGTTTATGTAGGACTCTTTTATTCTCGGGTATTTTATTCTGTTAGCCCGGCTTCGGTACGTACTAAGTCAAACACTCTCCCATAATTTTATAAATGCGTTGTAAAATGGTTTCGCCCACTCTGCGGATTGTGGAGTACCTTAGATGTGAACGTAAATTTTGACCGATCTTTCCAATGCTTTGGAAAGAAATCCAGAATTTTTTTTATCCATTCGGGCCTCTCGTAGATAATGGGATCACCTGCTCCAGCTCACTACTATTCAGTACTTACAATATCTGCTACTTTGTATACTTTTGTTGTATGTGCCGATTTGATGAGTGGGCAATGTGCTCTAATGATGAAAATGCTGCATCTGAATACGGTGTTTCTTTATTGATCTCAGGATTCATGTACAAGCTGAACTGTATGTGCATTGTATTTGCCTATAATTGTAATATTTTTAAAGTTACTTTAGGTGTATAGAAACCCAAAACCTGAACTGTTAATTATGTTCTGAATGCATGTATTTATGTTGTAAAGACACCGTGGTCCCGTCAGGCATGTTTTTGCCTGTAGCCTCGGCGCCCTCTTAGGTAGTCTTAGAAAATAAATAGCAGTCTTTAACCAGAATAAACTTGTGATATATTCTATCGCGACCTTTGATTTTTTTTTCTATAGCTGTTGAGTAACCCACGGTGTGATGACCTTTTTGTATATCACAGCAAGTCGTAACGGAAATTCATTCCTGGCAGTGCTTCACTTTACACAAAAATATTTTCTGATTGATTTAGGTTTGCTTCGTTTTACACATAATACCAGGTTACACTTTTTATTAATACTCAAACAGCATGAATGGCATCTTCGCTATAGCTTCCACAAGAAATTGCAGAGTCTTTTCACTTTCTGATAGCCCTCTAACCTTTAGGAAAGAAACAAAATATTGGGAGATGATGGCCTAAATCACAGGCTATAATTCCTGAAAAAACTAATGCGTTTTTCTCGAAGTTCAGAACGCATTGGTCAATTAGTGCGGAACTTTGTAGAGTAATTCTTGTAGGTGATCAAATAACATGTGAACAAGAATGTGGTCCAGTTCATTCTAAAAGTAGTTGATATTGCGTGGTAAGTATTAGAGCACATACAGGGTGTCCCAGCTATCATGCACCAAGATTTAAAAAAAGAGCAATGGCGTTACTCGGAGAAAACCTAGTGCATAATGTTTGCAGTACCGTAGAGAAGCGGACAGTTCTTTTTTCGTTAATGAGACTTAATTAATTGTAATACATTACTTATACGAGAATCACTATACTAATAACTGAAGCGTCAATAAGGGACATGTAAGTACCCACGAGGAGCATCTAACTGCGGAATTTTAAGCGACGAAGTAATTGCGTACTCATTTATTCTGACTGATAAAGAAAACCGGCGAATAATGAAAAATACCACGTGACGGCCCTACCGCGCGCATTGTAAAGGAGTGTCCCCAAATAAGCTGATTAAAAGCAACTGCTTCGCCTTTCACCCGCCCGGAGAGACAGCACATCAGCTTGATAATGGAATGCATGGAAGGAGCAGCAACAGCAAGATTTGCGGGGCGCCTGTGCAGATAAGGCACAAACTCGGTCGCGATTTCTTCTTTCTTTCTTTTATTTATTTCATTATTGCTAACTCAGAGGCAGCCTGTTTGAGTGCATTGCTTTACGATGCGGGCGGAGGCGCTGTCACGTGGTATTTTTCATATTTCGCGGGTTTTCTTTATCAGTCAGAATAAATGTGTACGCAACTAGTTCGTCGCTGAAAATACAGCAGATAGATGCCCCTCGTGGGTACATACAAGTGCCTCATTGACACTGTAGTGACTAGGACAGTAGTTCTCGAGTTAGATAATTAATTTTAATTAACTAGTTCGGTCTAATTAATGAAAAAAATGCTGCCCACTTCTTCACAGTACTGCAAACATTATGCAGTACGTTTTCTTCGCGTTACGCCATTACTCTTTCTTTAAATCTTGGTGCATGAGAGCTGGGACACCCTGTATATTTAGGTTGCCGATCATGCCAATTTCTACATTTAACAAGGACGCGTTCTTCATAAAAGTCCAACATATTCAAAAAATTTTTTTACGTCGCCAGACGGAGGGTGAGAGATTCAAGCGATAAGTACTTCAGCCCACTTAATATTGTCGCACTAAAGTGAACGCTAACAAAGAAGAATTGAGACAACCCCCCGTAAAAAATATCCGACTTATCATTAAGCGAAAATCCACCACGATTGCGGTTGTTTCTCTAGACGCTTCCCCACCTACATACTCGTTGTTCAGCACCATCATGTTTGTATAGAAACTAAGGATCCGTGAAAACAGTCAAATTAGTCGGTTAGAGAATCTAAGGCAGCTTTAAAATGAAACACTTTGTTCTTTATGTCCTTGTATTAACGTGTAATATCGACATCTTTTACCGGTATTTGAACGACGACTGTGTCCAGCAGAGCTAAATGGCGTACAATCATAGTTCGTTGCTTCATGGGCACCTAACCATAAAAAACTAACAAGAGAATACCGATCGCTCAGATAATCTTGTAATTGTTTGCCTCACATTTAATCGGAACCACGGGTGTGACAGCTACTTTTCGCACAAACAACTTCCCGTCCTTCTGCTATGTCAAGTGATAATGTTTTTCTCGGTCCTTCAACTTCAACATTCAGAGCAGAGCTTTATTCTGTGAATTTCAGTTGTCGAAAAAATTGCACTGGTCTGTTTGCCGCCCTTAGTTATGCCTAATTTGGCATCCGTTCGCTCTTGGGTACGCGTGACAAAAAACAAAGCAGCACGTCCAGTGCTTTATCGAGCTTGAGACTTCAGCTTCAGCTTATCCAGCTTCAGCCCGTGTATACCTTTGACGTAAGACGGGGTCAGTTCAGAGAGATACAGGTCAGCTGCAGTTTCGATCATTTCTTCTAGTAGATTCTCGTTTTCAGTTGGAGCTGGCCAAAAAATTTAAAGGTCGGATGTCGACTGCACTGCTCTATTTGATTCCACCGCAGGCAAGCGTTCAGTGACTCTAATCTTTCATCCCTTTCTTTCTAGGCAGTACTATCCCAAAACTGCTGTTTGAGGTTAGCAAGCACCGCGTCATACTGGTCTGACGAAGGCTGAACCGAGTGCTTTACCTGGTAGAGTGTTTCTTTCACTAGCATGGAAGAATTCAGCTTGCTTAGAATTTAGAGGATTTTTGCCAGAATGGTGTTGATTCCTACGCAGATTTTTTCAATGGCCACTCCTTTTCTTGTTTTCGCTTTCCTGGGGTGAGCCCTTCGAGCTGCCATAGTACCGCATGGTTGGCACTTTCTCGGTTTCCTGGCTTGGTCATCACTTTATTTAAAGGCGGATTTCTGCACGCCTGATCATGTGCCGATGTTATGGCCGCAGCTGTACTCGGGTTTGCGCCAAGTAGGGTATACACCATTATCAGGAAGCGGTTTATTGAAAACTAAGCATGTAATAGACATTCGTTTGTGGCATTTTGTTAGAAATAAGTGAAATCAAGAAACCGAAACTAAGTCAGAAAAAACTGCATCGGCAAGAAAAACTCCGAAACGTTCCCTTAGGACAGAAGTGGCAAAAAATAGTTGAGATAAAGCCCTGAAACCTGAACGCAGATTGTAGTTTGTATCAAGAATGAGCCATGTCCGCTATGACACGGATCGAAGTGATCCAGATGTAATTTCCCACTGGGAGTTCGCTGTTGGCGTGACTGTTAGGACTCTTTCGTGAGTGTTTTCAAAAGTCTTTTTTCTTTACTTTTCGGAACTGGCTTATCATGAACTAAGATGGCAATTACGAGATCGCCGTAAGATATGTCCCCATACGTCGACGGCGAAGGGAACAGAGGAACAAGTTAACAAAGTGAAACATAGATATGATGCAATAATTTCAACTTGTCTCTCCCGTTCCTACGGAGCAAATCGGGTTATTATTTTTTTACTGATATATTTACCATTTTACTAGTTAAATATTCAGTCGCCTCTTACAAGCCCTGGAAATCGCCCCATCTCTCTGGGCCCGGGCCACATAATTTAGCTGAAAAGATATAAGCAGGCTTCTCGTGAAGCCTGTTGTAAATTTTTGACGCGGAAATAATAAGCCTGCTAAGTTCGGCAGTGTCTTCAGGCGTGCGGAAGAAGAGTGTCCTATGGAAAAATTTTAAAGTAGCTGCTACTGCTGCCAAGAGGACTCACCTGCCCGTTGTGGATCTTGAAGTCCTGAGGCACTGCTGCTCTTCAAGCCCTGTTGCATATGTTAATTTTTTTTCTGTCAAAATGACATTTCACTCTACTTGAAAGTCAATGCAATTATGTTGTATTACACACGCAGCATAAGATTGAATGTCTGAATTCATGGCGAGCCAAATCCTAACATGTTATTCAAAGATTCCTGAAATTCACCGCACATTTTAATCGCTCTTGGCAATAGACTCCCCTTAGTTGACAGGTAAAAAATATCGTATAAAGGCTTTCACATCGCAGCCTTTAAGTCAAACAAAAACTTACGCTTTGTTCTCAATTTCGTTTTAGGTGGGTTTGGCTCATTTCTAGAAAATCCCTTGAATTGAAAAAAAAAATGGTACAGAAATTGTAAGCAGCGGGCATAAGGAACACTTCAAGACCGGCAACATAACTTTACAAAAACGTTGGCTTCAATGCACGCTGTGAGGGTGGTTGGTAAGCAAGGGTGTAAACGACACCCAGAACAATTTTCCATGCGACATCAATTAAATTCACACAAGCGGCTCTCCAAAGAGACAAACCAGAGATTCTAGCAGCCGTTACCTAGGATTTGCGGGGGCGGAATTCCGAACGCAGCAGCGTCGCCCAAGGTCGGGCTCGAGTGGGGCGCACCGCGGCTCTAGCCCGGTCGTGAGTCGGCAAAGTGAAAACGAAGAATAGCGTCATTTGAGTGTGAGGAGGAGGACGGCTACTGCGTCATCGCTTTTTCTTCCTCCCTTTCACTCTTGTTTCATGTTTTGCCTCCAAAGCGCCCTTCTCCTTCCCAGCCGCGGAATGAAAACCAGCATCTGCACCGCCTTCTCACACGCGCGGGCGTTGCTTGGGCTTGAGAAAAATATTACAGACTTTGGCACGAGCGATTGTGGACAGATTATGGCCGCCTTCCCCAGTCCCTTGTCCTTTCACGTATTTCGTTTGCTTTTCCCGCCAGTAATTTGGGTTGTCGAGATAATGGTGCAGTGGTACAGTCGGGGACTAGTCGGGACTAGCGCTCGTCCCGTGTCACCGCCTTTTTCTTGTGTCCTCGTTTTAGTGCGCTTTTTACCATGTCGGGGACTTAATTTTGCAGACCACGCGAGCGCGTGACAAAAGCCACCGATGCGCGCTCTGGAGGCCCAGCACCTGTTGTCGAGACCGGCGCAGCGCGCATGCGCGTCCCTTTTATTCGCAGGCACGCCGATTTTCTCGCTTCCTGTAGCGCTGCAGCAATGGTCACTCAAGCACCGCATAGCGACGCCATTGTAGCATTCCTTTCTTCCCGATGGCACATTTTGGGGCCTTTGCGAGGGCTTTGACGGAAGTGCTCCTCCTCGCGTCCTGATAAACACTTGCGCGGAATGTTTTTTTCTTTGTTTTGTGCTTTATCGTGTATAGACGATGAGACTGGCGGCTTGCGAACGGCGTCCCCGAATGAAGCGCGTACGAAGCATTCTCACGGTACCGCTCTACCGACGACGAAATGCCAGCTTTATGAATAGCGAACCTTTATTCACCTTGTTTATTTTGTAATTTGTCCACTGAACATATATTTCAGCTCGCTCTCCGCTGCCCATAAAGTAGGCGATTTGCAAGTTTGATAAAAGAAATTATTTCGGTGTTTTTGCTGCCTACTTCATTACTTAAAAATGATAGAAATGCGTACCCATATAAATTGTCTGTTCGTTCTGCGCGTCGGCATTATTCAAACCGACACCTCGGGTTTCCATCGAGGAACGCCATAACATTTTTCACTACTTTTCGCCGTGATATTGCCGCGAACCATACATTGGGTTTGTTTATTTGTGTTTTGCTTTTACCGCCCGGCTGCGCCGGTCTGTGTTATCTCTGCGCCAAGGGAAGCGCGTGTTCCATTCTTTCTTTCTGTGCCGCATGTGTTATCTGTCGTGATAGGGAGAGCATTCCGATCTAACGTGAACAGCCCAGAATAATCTTCTTGGATCTACTATGTTCTCGATGCGAATCGACGTTTCGAGAACCACGCGCGCCGAAAGATAAAAAGCCTGCAGTGCGGACGCCGGAGCATTCGATTCGACGACACTCGCCTGTGCAAGTCACTTTGTTGACCGCTGCTTCGCCGCCTCTGTATTCTTTTGAGTTGTTAGGGGAGCACAAGTTCGCTCCAATAAACGTGTTTCTAATTCAAGACAACTGCATCGGCCTTGTCTTCGTGACAATATTAATCGCTACTCTTTTATTACTAATGAACGGGTGTTCAACCACTGAAAAACAATCAGCTCCTGTTTCGTTGTTGATTTTGTCCTTCCGCTCAGCTGGGCATCTGCAAGGTGGCCCTTTTCTGATGGCGCCAAAAAGCGAAAAGGCTCAGTGTATTAGGGATTTCGGCGCATGTTACACGTCCCCAGATAATCAAATTTAATCCTGAGCTTTCAACTACGGCGCGCCTAATCGCCTGTGTAGCATCTGCGCTTTAAAACCTCATAATTAATCAATAGAAGCCGACCTTGAAAAATTGCTAATCGACCAGATTTAGGGGAAATCCCCAAGGTGGGATTTCCTGAACCAGGACGAATTTTTCTTCAACTGCGAAGTTTCCGAGAAAGCTGTATAGCTTTCCTTTGTAGCGGTATGGCTGCATTTAGGTGGATGTCAAACTTTCCTTTACTGAAAAATTGCTTCGGCCTTGGATCAATTCATCCCCGTAGGCATTAATTCCTCGCCTAACAGCACCTCTTGGCCTATTAGTAAGCCGACAAATGTCCCTTTGAAAAACCTCTTCTCAAAAGTAGCGAATAATTTTACGGCATTCAGTGAGAACCCGAGGTGCCATTTTTACGAATGCGACGGGTAGAGCGAACAGACAATTTAAATGGGTACGCATTTCTATCATTTTTAAATAAGGAAGTAGGCAGCAAAAACACCGAAATAATTTCTTTTATCAAACTTGCAAATCGCCTACTTAATGGGCAGCGGAGAGCTAGCTGAAATATATGTTCAGTGGACAAATTACAAAATAAACAAGGTGAATAAAGGTTCGCTATTCATACAGCTGGCATTTAGTCGTCGGTATACAGAGCGGTACCGTGAGACTGTGCTTCGTACGCGCTTCATTTGGGGACGCCGTTCGCAAGCCGCCAGTCTCATCGTCTATACACGATAAAGCACAAAACAAAGAAAACATTCCGCGCCAGTGTTTATCAGGACGCGAGGAGGAGCACTTGCGCCAAAGCCCTCGCAATCATCACGTTAGGCCCCAAATGTGCCATTGGGAAGAAAGGAATGCTACAAAGGCGTCGCTATGCAGTGCTTGAGTGACCATTGCTGCAGCGCTGCAGGAAGCGAGAAAATCGGCGGGCATGCGAGTAAAACAGGACGCGCATGCGCGCCACGCCGGTCTCGACAACGGGCGCTGGGCCTCCAGAGCGCGCATCGGTGGCTTTTGCCACGCGCTCGCGTGGTCTGCAAAATTAAGTCCCCGACTGTACGTGGAACTCCTAGATAAGACGTTGGTTCTCATGACCGCGTCACACCGTCGAAAACACTTGGTGCTTGCAGTCATTCTTTATGCCAGAGGCCCACACAGTTGTTGTACTTAACGGAATGGCCCGTGAGATGTTCAAGGCGTTAGAAACGCTTTGTTATCTACGAAAAAGCGGACACATCGTCCGCGTACGCCTTACCCTGGCTTCGGACGATTCTTGTGAAAATCCCTGTATGCTGGTGCTGTTGTTAGTTTTTGTACATAATGGTTGCAGGTAAAGCGCGAAAGAAGGAAGGAAAAGCGCAGCTCTGTCGTGCTGAAACGCACACACCTGTATGCCCTGTTTTGTCGGTGGACTAAAATCTTCGTTCTACAGCCACGGTAGGCCATCTTAACACCGTCTCGTAAATCTTTTATAAAACCGGCAAGTACCAAGATTTTTTAAAAGAATCAACTGAGACACCTTATCAAACGCCTTCTCAAAGTTCATGTGTAGCACCGCTACTCTCCTAAAATCCATGCCACATGCCTCCAGAATGATACGTGCGATATGGACGTTAGTATAAATCCATCGTCCTCTTATTACGGAAGTTTAATGGGTACCTACCACCGTTTTGATAACATTCTAAATTCTCTGTGCTAGTGCCTTCATGAACAGTTTTTAATCAGTGTTAGTCAGAGTAATGGGCCAAAAGGCTGTGACTGTGGATAATTGTTCTGCATCGTCACTCTTAGGAATAGCTATTGTATGTGATTTTGAGAAGGACGGAGGCAAAAGCTCATACTTCAAAGATTCGCGGAAAACTTCATACAAAATACCCCCCACATCATGCTGCAAAAATGCATAGAACGCAGTACTTAACTAGCCAGGTCCCTGCGATTTTTTGTTATTTAAATTGCTTATGACCTCTTCGATTTCCTCCACGCTTATGGGGCTCGCTAAGCTCTCAGTTGTCTCTTTTTTAATTCGTGCATAAGGCCAATAAAGGAGCTCTCAAACCCATCTTGTGCCTGCTTACTAAAAAAGAGTTCTTATTGTTCAAAAATTGCGTATTCAATTTCAGCCTGACCCGGCACTTCGGAGAATTGGTATTATATTTTCTCAATTTCATTCTTCTTTGCTGCCTTTTTTCGCGTGAAATTGCGCGTGTCGTTGGCATTTACCCGGCCATGAGGCTCTCGGAACGTGCCATTATTGCCGCCCTCTTATACCTTTCTAACTCGATGTCTTCCAGTTCTTTTTTTCTTTTTCATCTGTGCATGTCCGCAATAAGCGGTCCGGTGGTTTTCCTCTCTGCATCCGGCAACTGTTTAAGCTAGTTGCGTAATTCGTTCTCTTGTTTTCTTTCTTCATGTCGTATTTTCGTAGAATGCTCAATAGCTGCAATCTTCACTCCTTGCTTAAAGCGCTCCAATTTCTTGATACAGTTTCTGCATTCCGTCTGAAAAATTTCATGCCTGTTTTTGCGCTCATCATAAAAACAAACGTTAAACCCTTAACCAGCTTTATTTATTTACAAAGGGCCCAGTTAAACATTGCCCTGATTTGTTTCTTGCGTCAAACACCCACCGTAACCAAACAATTAAGGCTCGATTGTTCCACTGAATAATCATTATTTAAGGTTTTAAGGGGTTCCACTGAATAACCCTTCCGAGAGGGGCCTAGCTCTTACGACTCTTAAATCCCACCTAATCTTGAATGGCTAGCTCCATAAAAATGCGTTAAGTTCCCAGCTCGTGCAGCATTTGCGTATCATGCAACGTTTCCGAAGAACAAGCGGCTAATGCTTAAAAAAAGTGGCCGTGTATCTGCTCCCTTCGTTGCAAATGTCGACAAAAGACGATAGCCTTTGTCGACATTGCCCCAGTAAATGCCTCCCTTGGCTTTCCCGGTCACGTCTCCTGCTGGTCCTCTTCCGCACCGCTTTTAATAATGTAAACGCACTAAAGGTTTAGTCAAGACGATTTAAATTTACCGCATTCCACTCCTCCAAGCCGGGTGCCTCGATGCCAGCGCTGCCGTACGGCAGAGACGTGCGTGAATCGAGGGCCCCTACTTCAATGTTTATAGAACCACGTTGCCCTACTCCACGTGCGTTCCAAAAAGACGGTGGAACCTGGCTTGTGGAACCTTTTGTAACTGTTGCCGTTTCATTTCTTAAAATGCCGCCAGAAGCTATAATGGCGCGGGCGACAGCGGGCGATGGAGGAGTGAATTTTGTTTCTGCAGTGAATGTAGTATTTCATTTCGCAGAAACAAGCATCTTTGATCTTTTTATGAAAGAACACTGCAAATGTCACTTACGTATAATTTGTTGTCTAATATTTGCTTAATACCTTGTTTTTGTTCAACAATGTTGACAAGTATGAACATTATACAGCACTTAGAAGTTTAGCTTTAACTGCGAGTATATCAGACTATCGCGCAGACCTTGTATCACTTTTCCGGGGTGGCTGAATGAAGTTACAGACAGGGAGACCGACATCCAGAGAGACAGACCAAAATTTCTGGGTTTGAGTAGCCCAAGAAATACTATCGCCCTTAAAAACAGCACTTCGGCCAAAACGGGCGTTTTCATACGAACGGTCCCCTTGTCTACAAACACCTTTAATTTCGCCGAGAAAAAATAAACTACCCGTCACAGTCAAGAAGTTTAACTTTATCTTTAAAAAAGTTCGCGGTTGTGTTGTGGGCGCAGAAACACACACAGCCCTTCAAGAATACTGGTCTTGTGTGTTGTGTAGGCTTTGTATTGTTGTCGTCTATATATGCAGACGTTTTACCGCATTTTCGTGATGTTTGTTTGGAATTCAGCGTTCGAAAGGACTAGGGGTAGCAACCTTGGTAACCATTTCAAGAAGCTCAAAGGAGGAGGGCTAGCTTCGCCCAATCTCTTTTTGATACAACTTAGGTCGCGCGTTTTTTTTTTTTTTTTTGCTGGTCCAGTCATACAAGTTTTGCGCACCATTATACACCTTTCTTCGGGTTATGCTTTACCTGATTTTCCAGTTACAATTTTTTTTTGGTGGCTCACTACAGTTTAAGTCGTTTTTCAAGGGAAGTTATTTTTTGATGTCGGTTTCCTAAGGCACGCATTTTTCGTGATCTTCTTTCTTCCGCGGCACGCAAGAAATAGATTGGGGATGTGATCGAATGTTTAGTTCCCGAACCCTTGTGCCGCTCTGTATACCATGGGAGCTCAGGTCAGGATGTCGTTCAGAAAGTTAAAAAGATGATTCTAACGCGGCCTGTTTAGTCTTTCTTTCTGATGCACGCAGAATCTCTTCGGTTATGACGTAGGTGGCAGCCAAGTAGCTCTTGCCGTGGTGTGCGGACTGTTCGCTCTGCAGGAAAGCAGAGAGTATTGAAAATGTATTCCTGGACAGCTGGGAAACAGTCTTTTTTTTTAAATGTGCTGCAGCGCACATTGAAAAAATATCTGCATTTGACGCCCATTCAATTCGATACCGTGCTTTAGGTCCAGATGTTTGGCCCTATGACATGTTCTTCCTCCTGGGCCCACATTTCTATATGGAGGAGCCCTATGGATGCACGTAATGCAGATCTAAGTGCTCTTTCTGTTTTATTACTTTGTAGAAAGCACGTGCGCGAGATGTTCCCTAGAACAGGCTGAGACGAAGAAATATTATAGGTAATGAATGACTTAGCTTTCATGAAAGTACGCGTTTTTTAACTGCTCGCTCGAAGCGGCGCCGTCCCCATTTTCTTTTCTTTCTTTTTGCTTCCTTTCTTAGTCAGTCACCGCGGCTGGTGCTGTTGTATATGTGATGTTTTCCCATTTTGGCAACAACTCAAAACACAATGCGGGCGTAGCCTAGTCGCTATGACGACGGGCTCTCGCTCCCCTCCTCTTCGGGACGAGGTTTGACCCCGGACTGCGGCACTAGTTTTGTTTAGCCTTGTTTGGAGTCTGTTGTTGCGCACACCTCAACGAATACGTTGGCTGGTAAAGGTAGAAATCTCTGCTCTAATTTTGAAACACTAGTGGTGGCAAACGACGCGAATTACAAGAATGTACATCTGTAAATGTGGGACTAGCCTGAGATTTGGGAAGGCTGGAGAGACTGACGAGGCGATGCTTTCTCTGCCACTACCGCTGCGCGAATGGGATAGTTGCTGGATGGGCCTCGCCCTTTCAAGGCGTTTTTGTCCCGTATTCGAAGGAAAAAATTCAGCGAAGTCTTCGGAGCAATCCTGAATGAGAATGCCAGACACCGCAGCCTCTGATAGCCGGAACAAGTTTTTCTCAGATATTTTAAAATGCAGGAGTTACTGACGGACCGATACTTTCGATGTCACCGTTGCTGTGCGTGCGTAAAGACCATTTTTCGCCTCGCAACTTGGGTCAGCGGAAAGGATTAGCACTAACGGTTTCGTGACTCATTGTGACCGTTTGTGAGATTCGAAGGGCGAGTTTTCTACCCGTGCGCAAACAGCATCGATTCTTGTACTATTTCAATCCTTTTGAATTGTGAAGTGTAAGTATCCCAGCCGAATGTTTTTGTAGGTAAGAAGCATGGTCGCGCGAGTAGTGGCAGCGTTACCTTGCACTCTTAGCTCGGCGGGTAGCCTTAGAGTGGAAATAGTTTTTTATGCTGTGATATTTTAATTCCAAATAAATTGCTTTTTGTGTCAGATTACAGAATGAACCGATTGTTGTGGTATTTTCTTCGAAAATAAAGTATGAGCTCGTTTTTTCTTCTTTTCCATGTTTCAAAATAACTTGTACTGTTCTGTTTGCTTGTAACTGCCTATAGTACCATCGTGAGGAAGGGGGTGGGGGGGCGGTGGGGCTAGTAGCAGGCGGAGTAAAAACACGGTGCCTCGCGGGGAATTGCAGAAAGCTCTTGGGGCGTAACCGCATGCTTTCCAAGAGAGAGTAGTAGTATTCTTCTGCAGTATCCGGGAACGCCGCAGCCAATACAGCTTATTCACGCCCAAAGGGAGTGAGGGAACACTGCCTTGGAGACAGCATTGCCATTCCCATACAGGGTTCAAGTACTCCGCCTCGAAAGCAGCAAGTAAATTGCACGAGAAGTATTTCGCCTCTCGTTTTGACCGCCGCGCGCTACTTTTGGGAAGAGTAGCCCACTGCTTCCAAAGGGGGTGAAATATGGGACAAAAGTTTTTACTCCTCGACAGAGTGCCCAGCACTCCTCGACTTGTTAGTGTGACGTCTGAGCTGGAGACTGCACGCACACACTGCGCAAGTCAGGCACAAGGGCCTCGCCACTTCCTAGCGCACTTAAAGGAAATCAAAATCAAAACTGAACTACACATTTTCTCTTTGTTCGCTAGTGACAGCCTAAATACTCTGAAGGGTTTTTGAAAAGCTAGTAAAAATTATTTGTAACTATATTTCTTCAGGTCTTTGTTTTAGGTAAATAATTCCTGAACAACGTATCAGCGGTATGAATGCAATTGCTCTGGCCACTATGGGAATTGGACGCGTCAGCGCCCATGATTCGTACGGACTCTGAGCTCGCGTTACCCTCCCTTGCCTCCGATGACAAGTTTTGTCCATTTTGGAGCAATAGTGGCTGCCTGTCTCTCCTATCGTTGCAGGCTGCTATCAGCATTCATTTGCCCTCATTCTAATTCATGCGTCTCTTGCAGCGTACATGTCCTGCACTCGATTCCCACGCCATTTGCAACAGGTAACAAGCGGTGAGCAACAGGAGTCCAGGGGCCCCAAGACGGGTGCGCCGGGCTGTGCGAGCTGTGAAGAGGCAGTGCGACCGCTGCCAAGGGCGCACCGTCATGCTGACCGAATTACGTCAAACATTCTCCGATTGTGCTCTGTCTTTCTTAGTTAGGTCAGAATGTAGCCATGCATAGACCCCGCATCATTTTCTCCACATGGATAACCTATTCATCATTGCAATTTACTGGGATTAACGACCTCAGTACGGTCCTGCGCGCCGCCTTGTTGTGGAGTGGCCATCTCCAAAGGAGGATTGCCAGACGGTTTTATGTCACTGGCGGCGCCTGGGCGCTCGTTCGTTTGCTTTAGTTTCTTCGAAGCTGAACCTGCGGTATACGGCGCGCCACAAGGGAGAGCTCTGCATTAATTTTGACCAGCTGGGAATATTCGATGTGCCCCGCAACGTTGACACGCGGGCGTTTTCCCGTTTTGCCTCCTTTTCAATAGCAGCTACCGACGCCGGGATCGAACCTAAATCGTTGGGATTAGTAGCACAGCTACTTAAGGGTCAGCCACTACGGCAGGTCCTACTTGTCACATAATAATACTGGTGTCCAACACTGAATTGACACTGTGTGGAAAGCTGTATAAGATAAATATTGGGCTGCGAATATTATGTATTTAAAACTGAAAAGAACACATAAGTGTTTACAACCACTCGCACAGCACATCTGGGTTATCGTGATTGTCAGCTCCGCTCTCGTTCTGTATACGAACGGGTTCGTTGCGTCGCGCACCGGGCTTACCTGTAACACATCCCAGCCAATTCGAGTGACTGGGAGCAACATGTCTAGCAGCCTCAGTGCGAGACGGCAAGTTTTTAAAAACATATACAACGCCTTAAATGTGTATAGCAATTAATACGGCTTCGTATTTTTCTAAACAACAGTGGCTTATTGTAAACAGGTTTCCACCTCTGAAAGACGCCGACAAGAATGGAGCATTTAAAAATGTAGAAAACAATTGAAGTATTAATAATATTTTCGCGTTCTGGGAGGAGATGCATTCGTTGTATTGTAGGACAAGGGGTATTTTAGCTGATAACAAAATCACACGAAATAAAAGTTTTACCAAACCAACAAATAAAGAAAAAAAATTATTTAAAAAAAGGAAATTTTGAACGTACCTCTGAATTTGGTTTACGAACTGGCATGGCGTTTAAAGAATGCGTGAAAAATTGTACTCGCATCTTAGTCAAACCTAAGTATTGAGATGGAGGTGATCCTTCACGCGAGTGCGGCTGTCGCTGTCAGGAGGTAGGATTTAGCTTTAGCTGCTTTCCACTCCATTATCTACATTCCCGTTCAATGTCGACGAAGGTCTCCCTTCTCACTCAGTATTTCTCTTTTCATTAATGCGGTCCTGTGAAACCAAACTGATAGAAGTAACAATCTTTCTACCAGACACAAACATATGTCGCCTTTTCATTTCAGCAAATAACATAGAAAACTGAGACCTCCTTAGCTCCAACCTCACTAAACGGTTTGATGTGGCCTGCTCCGTGACCGGAAAACCGCCCTGAACAAATTGCTGTGGCCCCCACCGGCTGGAAGATTCAAAGAAATAACTGTTCAACAAAAAATCATTTCTTTTTTTGTTTCGTATTACGAAGCGTTTCTTTTGGGACTGGGTCGGTTGCCTTGAAAGCACAGTAACCAAGAACCGTAACCGAGCTTCTTGCTCATGTGGTGCACAGTTCTACTTTACCTCGCGTACATGTGGCAGTTCGAGTATCTTTTGTATGCAAAGGAACTTTCGGAGAGGTAAAAAATTTAAGCTTTAAAGTTCGCCAAATAACCGGCGTACAGTCTTTGGGGACAACCATTTTACACAGCTTGCGGGCAGTTCTGGCCCACTTCTGCTCGTTCGCGTATGTCTCTAGAAGGGGCATAATTCAAGAGCGGGTTGCGTCCGCATGGCCATAAATAATTACACTTGAGGCGTGTCTTTTTCTCGACATGAGCCAGATGCAGAAACCGAAACTAAGTGAGATAAAACTGCAGTCATGAGAAAAACTCAGCAACTGCCTCTTAAAAAAGGGACGGAAGGAAAATAGATGAAGTAGCGTTCTGAAAACGTGTACGATGATCGTAGTCCATAACTGAGCCAGATGCTGCTGTTTCACAGATCAAAATGAGCCAAATTCATTTACCCAGTGGCGCTTTGCGTTTGACGTGACTGTTCAGACTGTTTTGTGGGTGTTTTCAGAAGGTTGTTTTTTTTGCTTCCAGGAGAAGCTTATCGTGAATTCAGACTGCAATTAGGAGATCGCTGAAAGATTTGTCCCAGGATGTCAATGACGAAGTGAATGATGCACGTTAGCGAAATGAAACTGATAGATGTTAAACAATGATTTCATCTCTTCTCTCCCGTCCTGACGAAGTAACTCTAGGTATATTTATCTGTTTACTTCTGTATTTACCATTTTAGTACATATTTAAATAGCAGCCGCTTACAAGCCCTTAACAATACAGTCCTCCTGCCCCTTAGAGTACTACCCACTTCATTCAGGTGAAGAAGAAGACGTGATCAGCTTTCTTGTGAACGGTTTGGAAATTTATGGTAAGGCAATGAATCCCTTGATAACTTCGTGAGTGCCTTCAGACGTGCCCAAGAAAGGTATCCCAGGTAAGAATTTGAAAAGAGCTTCTAATGATGCCAAGAGGACTGCCGGCTCTCCACGTGCACTTATACTGTTCTTGAAGCCCTTTTCTTTATGTGTAAGGCTGTAATCACCAAATCGCAATCGCAACTCTCTTGAAAGTCAATTTTACAAAGTGTTTATAAGAATACCGCATCAACATGAGCGTTTCAAATCACTCTGAGCCAAATCCAAACTTATCATCCCAATATCCCTCAAATTCATGCCACAATTTTTAGTTACTTGTGGCCATAAACTTCCCATTTCTGACATGTAAAATATATCACATAATAGATATTTAGCGTTGCATTTCGATCGGGTAATAAACTTCCGCTTGTTTCTCACAATCACGTTAGGGGGATGTGGCTCATGTGGAAAACAAAAGCCTCTCTTGTGAGCTGAGTTAAAGGGGTGTCAACACATAAAAACAAATATGGAGGCGGCCTTCAGTAGAGACCGTTCACAGAAGATGATGAAAAGATTGTAGCACTAACCCTGCAGTAATACAGACCGTTTGCGAATGCGGGAAATAGTGCGACGTTGGCGTCTGTGTACGTGACACGCCTTTTGTTGTTATGACGTCCGGTGGCGCCGAAGTTATACCATGGAGCACAGCAGCAGCATAGCTGGGAGACATGATACGTGGCTGGTAAAGGTACCATGACTCCGCTTTTGTGGGCGCAGTGTGGCGACGCTGCTGCATCATGACGTCATTCATGGTATATAGTAAAAAGCAATGAGCGCGTTTGGGTACAGCAACAAACACGACATTGCGAGATGGGGCGCCTGGGTTACGGCCGAGAAACACATTGTGGAACCAACCCATTTCAGCGCCAGTTTTGCAAACATTCCGGTTTCCCAAGTGTGCATTTGGTCAGGTACTGTCGTTACAAATGAGATCTAAACAATTATGTTGACACGCATAAAAAACGACTGTTCAGCGCACCCTTTTCGCCCTACGCATCTGTAACAACCTGTTTCTTGAAGCGAAGCTGTTAGCTTCTCGTTGTTGGTTAAATGTCTTGACGTAAACTAATACACAAGGCAAGACACACCAGTTGTCGCCCAAAATGGCGAGCACATCAGTTAGGCTAAGCAAGTGTGCAGCATAAGGTTCAGTATTCCTCTAGAGAACAAAAAAAACAAAACAAAAAAAGAGAAACCAGGTGATGGGTCATACGCCGCCGGAAAACAATGGGAACCCTCCACCATGTGTTCTGGTAAAGATTAGGTGTGCAGCGTATCGCCAAAGAAGAGAAGGGTAAAAGTTATTCAAGGCCTAGAGCTTCTGGCTGGCTGGGCAGGACCCACACGTTCTCGTACAAAACACCAGACGTATACGTCAGCACCCATAGTTTCCCGCCAGAGGAGCGCAAAGCTAGCTACGGGCCCGGCAAGACAATGGACATTTCATAAACTTCCCGATCAGCATGTGTAGCGGTTTACAACAGCTTCCCGAGACTTCTACTTTCGCTGGGCGGCATGGCGTCCATTTTTTAGTGTAGGAAAGGAAAGTTTGATATTTCACAATTTGTTGCCTTGTTGTGGTTTGCATTTTTTGACGGTACCATTTTTGTCTTCGTCGAGACAGGGCGGTGAACAGAGTAGTTTGAGTTCAGTGGAAGCACAGAGACAGAGACTTCAAGGCAGTAGTGGCAACTAAAACGAGGTTAATATTGTCACGAAGACAAGGACGATGCAGTTGTCTTGAATGAGAAACACGTTTATTGGAGCGAACTTGTGCTCCCCTAACAACTCTCAAAAGAATACAGAGGCGGCAAAGCAGCGGTCAACAAAGTGACTTGCACAGGCGAGTGTCGTCCAATCGAATGCCCCGGCGTCCGCACTGCAGGCTTTTTATCTTTTGGCGCGCGTGGTTCTCGAAACGTCGATTCGCATCGAGAACATAGTAGATCCAAGAAGATTATTCTGGGCTGTTCACGTTAGATGGGAATGCTTTCCCTATCACAACAGATAACACATGCGGCACAGAAAGAAAGAATGGAACACGCGCTTCCCTTGGGGCAGAGATAACACAGACCGGCGCAGCCGGGCGGTAAAAGCAAAACACAAATAAACAAACCCAATGTATGGTTGGCGGCATTATCCCCCCTCTAAGGGTGCATCGACCCGATGCTAACATAAGCGACAGTCCGAACAAAGGAAAATAAAAGTTCGTCATCGTCCGTAGAAAGGTTTTAAGCGAACCACGTGGACGACTTCAGGCCGCGTGCGTTGTCGTGATGTGCCGGAGTCACCATCGGGGATCACTTCGTAGGTGAGTTGGCCAACACGTCGTAGAATCTTGTAGGGTCCGAAATACCGTCGCAGGAGCTTCTCACTGAGTCCGCGTCGTCGGATGGGAGTCCAAACCCACACACGGTCCCCTGGGCGGTACTCGGCGTCTCGGCGTCGGAGGTTGTAGCGGCCCGCATCCACCAGCTGCTGATCCGTTATACGAACTCGAGTGAGCTGGCGGGCCTCCTCCGCACGTTGAAGATATCCGTGGACGTCGGCGTTGAGGTCGTCGTCTTCTACGTGCGGAAGCATGGCGTCGAGCATCGTAGTCGGCCTTCTACCATAGACAAGCTCGAACGGCGTCAGCTGCGTCGTCTCCTGGATAGCCGTGTTGTACGCAAACGTGACATACGGGAGCACTTCGTCCCAAGTCTTATGTTCAACGTCAACGTACATTGACAGCATATCTGCGATTGTCTTGTTCAGACGTTCTGTTAGTCCGTTCGTTTGGGGGTGGTACGCCGTCGTTCTTCGGTGATCCGTCTTGCTGTAGCGTAATACTCCTTGCATCAGCTCCGCAGTAAATGCCGTTCCGCGGTCTGTGATTAGGACATCCGGGGCTCCATGTCGCAGCACAACTTGGCTGATAAAGAACTTCGCCACTTCTTGTGCAGTCCCCCTCGGAAGAGCGGCGGTCTCTGCGTAGCGCGTCATGTAGTCTGTCGCTACGACAATCCACTTGTTCTGTGATCGTGACGTAGGGAACGGGCCTAAAAGGTCCATTCCAATCTGTTGAAATGGTCTCGATGGGACGGCGATCGGTTGCAGAAGTCCGGCGGGTCTTGTCGGCGGCGTTTTTCGTCGTTGGCAGTCACGGCAGCTCCGGACGTAGTGAGTGACGTCAGAGGTAAAGCCGGGCCAGTAGTACCTCGCCTTGATTTTTCCAATAGTGCGGGCTGTGCCCAGATGTCCGGAAGACGGGTCGTCGTGGCACGCTTCCAAAATTTCGTCACGAAGGTCCGCGGGAATGACGAGAAGGTAACTCGCTCTTGTTCCGGGGCTGAAATTCTTCTTCACAAGGACGGAGTTTCTCAGGCCGAATGCTGGTAAGCTGCGTTTGAAGGTCCTAGGAACGGCAACGTTGCATCCCTCGAGGTACTCGATTATGACGCGTAAGTCGGGGTCGGCACGCTGCTGGGCGGCTAGGTCGCTCTCCGTCACGATCCCGAAGAACGCGCTATCTTCATCAGAGTCTTGTGGTGGTGGGTCGACGGGGGCGCGGGACAGGCAGTCGG
This sequence comes from Haemaphysalis longicornis, assembly GCF_048455015.1. Taxonomy (NCBI): domain Eukaryota; kingdom Metazoa; phylum Arthropoda; class Arachnida; order Ixodida; family Ixodidae; genus Haemaphysalis; species Haemaphysalis longicornis. The sequence continues at coordinate 135,284,398 of NW_027526445.1, forward strand.
CGTCGGAGTGTTTCCTGCCGGATTTATAAACGACTGTAACGTCGAACTCCTGCAGGCGCAAGCTCCACCGCCCAAGACGGCCAGAGGGGCCCTTCAAATTGGTGAGCCAACACAGCGCATGGTTGTCTGTGACAACCTTGAATGGCCTTCCATACGCGTATGGGCGAAATTTTGAAATCGCCCATATAATAGCCAGGCACTCTTTCTCAGAGGCAGAATAGTTTTTCTCCTCCTTCGACAGACCACGGCTGGCCTAGGCGATTACCCTTTCGCAGCCGCTATGCTTTTGGACAAGGACGGCACCCAAGCCTATATCACTGGCGTCCGTGTGCATTTCCGTTTCGGCATTTTCGTCGAAATGAGCGAGCACGGGCGGGCTTTGCAGGCGTTTTTGCAGCTCGCAGTATGCTTTTTCTTGGTCCTTTTCCCAGCTGAAAGGGGTGCTATCTTTCGTCAAGCGCGTGAGTGGCTCTGCAATGCGTGCGAAGTTTGCGACGAAGCGCCGGTAGTATGCGCACAGCCCGAGAAATCTTCGCACGCCCTTCCTGTCTTTCGGCCTTGGGAAGTTCGCAATGCCTGAAATTTTTGCCGGGTCAGGTAGGACTCCCGCGGCGTTGACGACGTGGCCCAAAAACTTGAGTTCCCCATATGCGAAACGGCACTTTTCAGGCTTCAGCGTCAACCCCGACGTACGAATGGCCTCGAGTACAGACTCCAACCTTTAAAGGTGTTCGTCGAAAGTCCGGGCGAATACCACTACGTCGTCGAGGTATACGAGGCAGGTGTGCCAATTAAGCCCAGCTAGCACAGTGTCCATGACTCTTTGAAACGTCGCCGGTGCTGTGCACAGCCCAAACGGCATCACCTTGAACTCGTATAGGCCGTCTGGGGTTATAAATGCAGTCTTCTCTCGGTCTCTCTCGTCCACTTCAATTTGCCAGTAGCCGGTCTTCAGGTCCATCGATGAGAAGTACTTCGCGTGGCAGAGGTGGTCGAGGGCGTCGTCGATTCGGGGGAGGGGGTACACGTCCTTTTTCGTGATTTTGTTCAGTCGCCGGTAGTCAACGCAAAACCTTAATGTGCCGTCTTTTTTCTTTACGAGTACGACGGGCGCAGCCCAGGGGCTTTTCGATGGCTGTATAATGTCGTCGCTGAGCATGTCGTCGAATTGAGTCCGGATGGCTTCCCGTTCGTGTGAAGAGACGCGGTACGGTGACTGTCGGGTAGGTCGGGCTCCATCTTCGGTTATTATTCGGTGCTTCGCTAGAGGGGTCTGACGTAGTTTTGCGCTCGACGAAAAACATTCGCTATAGCGACGCAGCAAAGCCAATAATTTTTTACGTTGTTCTTGCGGTAGCGCCGGATTCACGTCGAATTCCTGCGGGAGCTTGAAGGTTTCTACGGGTGTGCGTTCAAAGTCGGCGACCGCGATCACGTCACTTGCTTCTTGCGTTTCTTCGAGGAATGCAATTGCCGCGCCCTTGTTTAAATGCTGGTACTCCTCGGTGAAATTAGTAACCAAAATGTGGGATTGGTGTTCCTTGAAGCGCGCAATGCCTCTTGCGACAGACACACCACGGTCGAGAAGCACCCTTTGATCAGTGTCTACGATAGCGTCGACGTCAGGAGTAGCATCTTCACAGTAGACTGCGACCATCAAGCTTGCGCGGGGTGGCAGGGTGACATGATCATCGGCAATCCTTACAGCAGCACGTCGTTCGGGGTACGGTTCCAGCGTCATGGAGTGATGGGGGGAAAAAGTTATTGACTTAGTCTGCAGATCGATTATTGCACCGTTGTCCATCAAAAAGTCCATTCCAAGAATTACGTCGCGGGTGCAGTTAGGCAGAACGACGAACGCCGCAGGGTACGTTGTGCCGTCTATGGTGACGCGCGATGTGCACGTTCCACTTGGCGTCACGAGGTGGCCTCCTGCTGTGCGTATGTGCGGACCGTCCCATCTGGTCATAACTTTATTCAGTTTAGACGCAAATGGTCCGCTCATTACTGAATAGTCAGCTCCCGTGTCTATGAGGGCGACTACGTCAAAGCCGTCGATGGACACCTTGACGTCAGATGCAGTCTTCCTCGAGTTCCGGGTTCGTCGGGGCGTCGTATCTCTGCTTGTACGAGTTGATCGTCGGGCACTGTGCATCGTCGTTGTCGTCGTCTTCTTAACGGACGTGTCGGTCAGGTCGGGTACGCGTCGCGCCGTGTAGCTGTCGTCGTGTTCGGGAGTCTCGTCAGGGTTAGGTCGGGTCGTCGGGATGAGGGCATGTCGTGAATCACTGTCTTCAGCGCGTCCTTGCGTCGTTGGAGGGTTTCCAGTTTTTCGCCGTAGAGCAACTTCACCTCCAGAAGTTGCCGCCTTTAGTTTCCCCCGCCTGGGCTGGGAGACCTTCCACGTGCGAAGTCAGCACTGCTACGGCGGGCCGGCGACTGGTACGGGTAGGGCGACGGCGAACGGTTGAAACAGGCTGGTCCACGGCTGGTGTTCGACAGGTATTCTTCAATCTCAGATGGGTGCTGGCCGGGTCGGGGGCGTGGTGCGTCGACGGAGAAACCACGTAGTCCGAGTCTCTAGTATGGGCAGCGACGGTAGATGTGGTCGGCCTCTCCGCAGTGGTAGCACAGAGGATGATTATCTGGTGTTCGCCATACGTCAGTCTTCCTCGGCGTCTGGGTTTGTGCTACCGGGGGTCGGGCGGGCGACAGTGGGCGGCGGTAGGGCGGGGCCTCTTGACGACGTGTTGGAGCAGGGCGGGGTCGGTGAACAGCCGCGGAGTACGTCATAGCGTGGGGCTCGCAGTGTACTTCGCATGCCACAGAAGTTCCCAAAGCGTTTTGAACTTCTTCCCGGATCACGTCAGTTAGGCAAGTGACTTGGGGTTGCGTCGTCGGGAAAAGTTTCCGCAGCTCATCTCTCACTACTGCGCGGATGGTCTCGCGTAGGCTATCAGCCGGAATCCGCATGTTGTCGACGTAGTTCGCACTGGCCGCGCCAACAAAGTTCCGGTCATACTGCTTAGCACGCATTTCGAGAGCCTTCTCAATCGTGCAGGCTTCGGTCACGAATTCAGCGATGGTTTTGGGCGGGTTGCGGACAAGTCCAGCAAACAGCAACTCCTTCACACCGCGCATCAAGAAGCGTAACTTCTGTTCTTCCGTCATTTCGGGGTCCGCGCGGCGAAATAGTTGCTTCATCTCCTCAACGAAGATCACTACCCCTTCGTTGGGGTGTTGTGTCCGAGTTTCAAGCATAAGTGCAGCTCGCTCTTTTCTCACAACGGTAGTGAATGTCTTAAGGAACTCCCTTTTGAAGTGAGTCCAGTCGGTCAAAGAACTCTCATGGTTCTCGAACCAAGTTCGAGCAGCATCTTCTAAGTAAAAGAAGACATGCCGGAAAGTTTCTTCGTCGTCCCACTTGTTGAAGATGCGGACGCGCTCCAGCTTCTCCAACCATTCTTCGGGGTCTTCAGCGGGGGCTCCCCGGAACGATGGTGGTTCCCGGGGCTGCTGCAGGACGATTGGCGACGTTGTTTCTTGCACCATGGTGTTGGTTGCAGCGTTCCTTTTCTTGGGCCCTTCTGGCATCAAACCGAACTCGGGTGGTAAATCTTGCAGGCGGAAACTGGCTCTTGTTGGACTGGCTTGGCGGCTTCCCGAAGTTGTAGTGGGCATGAAGGGTGCTACCCAGCACCTCCACCAGATGTCACGAAGACAAGGACGATGCAGTTGTCTTGAATGAGAAACACGTTTATTGGAGCGAACTTGTGCTCCCCTAACAACTCAAAAGAATACAGACGCGGCGAAGCAGCGGTCAACAAAGTGACTTGCACAGGCGAGTGTCGTCGAATCGAATGCCCCGGCGTCCGCACTGCAGGCTTTTTATCTTTTGGCGCGCGTGGTTCTCGAAACTTCGATTCGCATAGAGAACATAGTAGATCCAAGAAGATTATTCTGGGCTGTTCACGTTAGATGGGAATGCTTTCCCTGTCACAACAGATAACACATGCGGCACAGAAAGAAAGAATGGAACACGCGCTTCCCTTGGCGCAGAGATAACACAGACCGGCGCAGCCGGGCGGTAAAAGCAAAACACAAATAAACAAACCCAAAGTATGGTTGGCGGCAATATGCGGGTGGAAGACATCTCGCGAAAAAAAATAGCCTTTAAAACTTCACACCTGTTATGGACCAATTTATTCTTTAGCTTAACCTGATTTGGAGCGCTAAATTAATATCAAATTGATTGATTGATTGATTGGTTGACTGATTGATTGATTGATTCATTGATTCATTGATTCATTGATTGATTGAAGACATCTAGCGTGTGTCATCTCACCAAAGAATATGCTTATGTCGGTGTCTAGCGCTGCTATTAAGACAGGGCTCAAAACAAGTTTTGTCCTTTACATGTGTCGGGTGTCATAGGCGATATTTCCCTCATGGCTCCTCTTCAACCAGCGTTCTATTTTTCTTCCAGTTACCGCTGCAGCGTTGACGTCTACTGGTGGTGTGTCACCTCTAAGCCCTGCCTTCTTACCCACCGCCCACTAACAACAAAGAAAAAAAAACAGATACCTTGAGAAAAAAAACCCAACGAAACCATGAAATAGAAAAGTTAAAAAATCTCAAGTGTGTAACGCTATATACCTGCACAAAGTATATAATTGACGAAGTTGCCTAATTCGATTGTTATTGTAATGTTCATGTACATATTTGCCGCGATACAAAAGGCAAACAACAATGAGAAGACCAAAAGCAAAGTCACCTAACACAGCCTAATGAGGAAAAACGACAAAACACAGCCGCTATTGCGACTAATCGCCAAATCTGACACTTGAAAAAATACCAGTGAATACAAGCGACAAAGATTGGCCATGCATTAATAGACAATTCTCACCATTTTTGTATAATCTTGCCTGATTCCCACAAAACGTTGGTACTTTATAGGTCTCCTCTGCAGGTTTAAAAAACGTCGTTTGGGTTTACTTGTTCTTGTATTGTTACTCAAAAAACTACCTGCTCCCACTTCACCCATTAGGCTGTAGTAGGTAAGGTTTGAGGTGTTTCGTTTAGGGCTTTTTTTGATAGCCCCCAAAATGAATAGCGTATGCCCGGCGCTTCCGAGTGTTGTTCTAAACGCCAGGGGGGAACATGATTATATAACAAAATTTGGCGGCCCTAATCGCAGCGCCCCGAAGACATGTGTTAGCCTTTGGCCGTTCACAAACACGCTTCATTCCATGATTGGGCCGCGGCAACGAGCCCGTAGATGAGCCTGCCGAGCAGGCAACATGTCTATACCAGACGGCATTACAAGCACAGCTGAAAACGAGCAAGTGCTGGTGGTAAATGTTAACTAAACTTGCAGTATCTGTATAAAAATAAGGCATATTTTTTTAGAAATGAGCCAGACCCACCTACCCCGAATTTGAAAAAAGCGGAAGTTAGCTAGGGACCTAAATGCAATGCTGTCAAAGCTATTATATGATATATTTTGCACTCATGCTAGGAGAAGTTTATTGCCACAAGTAATTAAAAATTATGCATTAAATTTGGGCAACCCAGGGGCGATAAGTTTGGGTTTGGCTAAAATTGAATTTAAACACTCTAGTTAATGCGGCATTGTGGTGAAAACGTTGTGAAAATTGACTTTCAAGGATGGTGCGATTGAGTTTTGGTGGAAAAGTCATGAACGCATGCAACAGGGCCTCAAGAACAGTAGAAATGTGCACGGAGAGCAGGTGAGTCATCTTGGCACAATTAGCAGATGTTTTCGAATTTTCACCAAGCATAACTTTCTTGGGCACGACTGGAGGCACTCACGAAGTAAGCAAGCTTTTCATTGTTTTGCCACGAATTTCCAAAAGGCTTTACAAGAAGGCCGCTCATATCTTCTTCTTCAACTCAATGAAGTGGTTCGTCCTCTCAGAGGGGCAAATTTTGCCAGGGGTTGTAAGTGGCAGCTATTTAGTTAGGTACTAACATAATAAAAATGAGAGTAAGAAAATAAATATAACCAGAATTATTTCGTATTAACGGCTTAAACAAAATGAAATCATTGTTTCATTTCATTTCGGTCTCACTTTGATTTTGTTCACTTCGTCTTCCAACCAACATCCGGGGCAGATCTTTCGCCGATTTCGTAATTCCAGTCAGAACACATAATAGGCGAGCTCCAAAAAGCGGAAAATAGGAATTTCCGCATGCACCCACGAAACATTTTGAATACTCAAGCCAAGAGCGAACTCGCATTTGGCAAATGGATTTGGCTCATTTTGATCCGTGAAACAGCAGGTTCTGGTTCATTTTTTAATACAACCCGTGACCTCCGTACTCCTTTTCAGGGCATTATCTCAACCATTTTCTTGCCATCCCTTTTTAGGGGAAAGTTGCCGAGTTTTTGTTGTCGCTGCATTTTTTTTCGAATTTGTTTCATTTTCTGGATCTGGCTCATTTTTGGATCTGGCTCTGGATCTGGATCTGGCTTCACCAAACAAAGCATGTTTCAAACGAGTCTTATCTTAACGTGAGAATGGCGGCACGCCCACAACGAAATAAGACCGCGCATGTTTCCCTGGTCAGTGGCAGCGCCGTGGCCACGCAAGTATCCACCCGAACGTACGCCCGCTCCGACGTGTTCTTCTTGGGCGGTTTCTCCTCGCCATCTTCTTTTACGTCTTTTGGTTTTCGAACTCTCGTGGGAGTTGGTGTTACGCGGCAGCTGGCCAAGTCAAGCCGCAACTTGGGTAGCTCTGCGTACCAGAGCCTCCTAAATATCTTGGCTATAGCTACCCAACGCTTCTCTCCTGACTCGCTGCTGGAGATTTGATGGAAGGTGCCGTAAGGGCAAGCCAACATTGAGTGTCCTGGAGTGGCACATTGATTCTCTGGGTTCAATTGCTGATGCTGCGAGCACTTTCTTTCTGAGACGCCGCAGGAATGTGCCGTCACCGAGTAGACTATAAGTCGCGCTGCGCACAAATTTTGCTTCAGTGAGTAACTTAATCGTCAGCCTTTCTTGCGTTTCCCACATTACTGCAGAACTTCTGCTATCGGGAATGACATCTTTCTATTCTGTATTTTTCTAGGCACCCGTAGCCATCTTGTTCTTAAACATCACATTGATTGATTGATTGTAGGATTTAACGCGCCGACGCAACGAAGGCGATGAGACGGGCCGTAGTGGAGGGCTCCGGATTAATTTTGACCACCTGGGGATCTTTAACGTGCGCCGAAATTTCATACACACGGGCGTTTTTGCTTTTCGCCTCCACCAGAAAAGCGGCCGCCGCGGCCGGGAATACATTGATTGATTTATTGTGGGGTTTAACGCGCCGACGCAACGCAGGCGATGAGGCGCGCCGTAGTGGAGGGCTCCGGATTAATTTTGACCACCTGGGGATCTTTATCGTGCGCCGAAATCTCGTACACACGGGCGTTTTTGCTTTTCGCCTCCATCAGAAAAGCGGCCGCCGCGGCCGGGAATCGAACCCGCGACCTTGTGCTCAGCAGCGCAACGCCTTTTCCACTGAGCCACCGCGGCGGGTGGCCGGGAATACAACCCGCGGCCTCGTGCTCAGCAGCGCAACGCCTTAGCCACTGAGCCACCCCGGCGGGTCTTAAACATCACAGTCCCAGTGCCACAGTTTTAAGGCCTGCCACTCCGGCTGGAAGTATCCGACAAATAAATAAATAAATAAATAAATAAATAAATAAATAAATAAATAAATAAATAAATAAATAAATAAATAAATAAATAAATAAATAAATAAATAAATAAATAAAAATTATATTCCTTCCAATCTGAAGCAGGATGACCTGCGAAGCTGGACGCAGTCCACTCGGTGCAAAAAAGAAAACACGTTTGTTGATAATTAGCGATTGACCATAACTCCTAATCAATCAGCTGAATTAAAATTGGAAGGACCCGTGCTTCAGTGTTGCGGACAAACCCTGAACTGTCTGTTTTAGTCCCGCGTGGAAGGCATAGTGTACCACGCCAACACAATCCGCTCGAACACTGAGAGGACACCGCATAAGTCGCATTGGGCTGTTTGATGGCCATGTGTAAAACTTCCCTACAGCACAACGGACACGTCATCAGTAAGCGTATGAAACCTGTATCTTCGCATACACCACCCCCCTCTCAACCCGTGCACGCCGGCGGCCTGTTATGTGTGCGGACTTAGAAGTGAAAGAAACCATCGAAGTTGTTCCTACAAAAGCCCTTTAAGCTGAACAAGTAATATCTCCCCACGTCGGTGTTCCAAGCGGGCAAGTTGCCATTCATCCGGGAAGGATTCGCAGCTACTCGACGAGCGGGAACTAGGGGACACAAGGGCTGCTTCCTTTTGTTTTCGCGCCTATTCGTGCTTCTTTTCGGGACGGCGCTTCTTCAATTCCCTCTCCTCCTCAAAGCGAACGACATGCGTCCGTCCCATAGCGAGTTAACATTGGAACGTCTCGAGTTTTATTCTTGCGGACAAACATGTGACTGTCCGTTTCCCTCCCGCGTCGCAGACATCGTACTGTAAGTGCAACACACCAACCCCGACAGAAAGCAGTCGATTACGGAGTACAGCTGTCAGGACGCATTGAGCCACGTTTAAATCTCTACTGCCACTTCCACGTTTAAGTCTCGAGCCAGCAGAACAGCCATTATCTGTCGCCGCATCGAGTTCAGCTGTGCGTGCACGCCCCACTTCTGCCCCCGCCCCTCCCCGCAACCCGCGCACGCAATAAGCGGCAACCGTGGATGGGCGCATGCTTAGGCGTTAAATACACCGGCGAAAATGACGCTCGGAAACGCTTTGGAGTTCAAAAAGAATTATGGGCTCACGCTGGCGTTCCAACCGGAAAAGGGGCTCGTTAATTCATGCCTACTCGCAATCGGAATTTCCGGCGGCAACGGCGCCGGCGGCTTTCGGTCATTTTTAAGCCCATTCACACTTCTGTGTGTTCTTCGCAATCACCTGGTAACAGCGCTACCGCCGTTGTCACCCGATAACCACACTCATGAAAGTGGCATCGGTGGTGGCGAGGGAAAAAGCAATTGTAATAAGAAGGTCGGTGGTTGCGAGGAGTAGCCCCGGACAGGGCCGAGTAAATCGACGTCACCGGAATGAAAACTGGGGAGGTTAGACATATATTCTTTTCGCTGTAAATAAATAAATAAATAAATACAAACGTCGTTATTCTGCGCCTTTTTCGATTTCGCCGCGGCTGCTAGCCGTCCGCTAAAGCTGTGCTCATCAAGCATCTGCGGAAATACTTCAGCGCTGCCACCCAGAAGCTACGACTGAGGCCTCAAGATTCGAGGGCTGACCTGAATTTGGCTTATGGAGCAGGGACAACTGAAGTGTCGAAAGGAAAGCAGTGATACTATGGCGAAGACGAAAGAGGAGACAGGCATTTTCTACAGTCACCGCGCCTGCGCAATGAAGTTCATTCAACGCCAAGTTAGTGCTTGCATACTCGCCACACACGTGCACTGGCTTTGCCCACAACAAATGCCACCACACCAAAGCGTCTTGCCGCCGTAAAAAACAAATACAAATATCGGTTAATTCACGTTCCGATATGTTACACCTGGACTACGAGCTGCGGCGTCAAGGAATGCTCAAGACTAATTTCGACCACCTGGGGATCTTTCAAGTCCGCCGATATCTCGACCAAATGGCGTTTCAGTATTCTTCTCCCGTCAGGATAACGGCCACCGTAGCCGGGTATCGAACCCACGTCCTCATATTCCGCCGCACAGCGTTATACCTCCTGAGCCACCGCGGCATGTTATCTACCGTAAATGATGCTGTCCAACTGTTGGATAACCTAACTAATACAGGGGGCAAATGATTAACGACATTCTCTGAAATCAAGCAAGGGAATGATCCTGAGCCGAAAAGAAATAAATAAAACCCGGTCATCATCCTCATCCGAACTATGATGGTGCCTAGTGCAAATACGTTGGTCACTCCCAGAAATCTCCGGGTACGTTTATCGAATGCCACATAAGTCCCCCTTTTCCCATTTTCATGCAAATAGATCATAAACCCAATAGGGATCGCCCAATTGGTCAATGGAGGGTTGATCTACAAAACCCAGTGTAAAGGGTATTATCACATTAATTTTCAGATTACGTCTCTATCTTCCCATGGGTATGTCTCCGCTGCAAGCTCCGTCTTGCAAACAATGGCCGGTGCCACGCCGCCGAGTTAAAAATCACCCTATAGGTGTTACGGATGTCGTCCCAAGGAACAGCCACCTTAGTATGCTCGGCGTGGCTCTTGAGTCAGAAGGCAGAAGTGAACTAAAATCACCAAAACAGATAAAGTTTTTAACCTTTTGCCCACATTAAAAACGCCTTACCAAGAAAAGAGCAGGAAAAAAAAGTAACGGCAAGTCTAATTCAGGCACTGAACATGGGTGGATATTGCGGAACCCACCGCAGTACAAATATACCCGTACAGAAGAAAACCAAGGAAACACATCATCAGGGCAGCTTATAACACAGTCTGTCCTCAACCTCGTAATTTTGACGGTGAGATGATCTGACAGCCGGTGACCACATGGGTAACAGAGGGGATAGCCAGAGACGGCTCTAAAAGAAAAGCAAGGACGGAGAGATGAAATAAAACCATTCGGTGGCAAAAAAATGCGCTAGGGCAGCAACGGACAACAGCGGTTAAGGCAAATAGAAGAGGCCTTCGTCCAGCAGCATATGTAATAAAATGATGATGATGACAATAAATAAACCCTGGAATGCGGTATTCATAAATTTTTGATGAAATAAGAGAAACCACTTTCATTGCACAAAAACCACTCTCCTAGCTGGGAAAAGAATTTCGGGGTAAGCCATGGAATAAAAGGCAGGCTCCCCCTATAAAAATATATGAGTGGGCATTATAGTAGACATATGTCCCTGATCTAGATACTGTGATTAATAACTAGGCTCTACCAAACACATGGGTCCAAACCTACACAAAACAAACGATAAGAAACGATCAAGTTCGTTTGAGGAAAGCGCCAAAATCATGCGACCACAGCGTACGCCGAATCCGGCATTTGTGCGGGGCAGCAATTGTGGTAAAAAACTACTCAAACAATATTTGTGTCTGCATGGCCGTTCTACGTACAGCGTTAAAAAAACGGAAGTTGGAGGCATTCTCTTGGCAAACAGATTAGTGGAAGTACCGAATAGAAGCATACACATCATTACAGCACTCAAACAGCATCGAAATGTTTTCTGTAGGCAGCATACATAAGCGTTTTGGTAAGATACTACCTTTCACAATTTGGAAAGTCAACAACGTCAGCTGGACATCCGGACATTAGTGTCCGGAAGAGAAGGAGGCTCATACCAAAAAGCAACGCGATCTCACATACCGTGCTCCCTGCGAACGCGGTTACCACACTCCTCTCCACGAACGATGCTAGCAATGTGTTTTTCACTTGCACAACCTTTTTCCTTGTTTCAATGGGGTCTCAGTGGCGAATTATCGCGATCCTTGTGAAGGGTAAACTAAATCAAGTGTCTACCAAGGTATGTGGGCAAATATGTTCTGTTGCAACATCACAGCTTAAGTTACAACGGTGACAAATTTGGGGAAGCATCCATCCTTTTCCACTCAACCTAGGCATGTCCAATGGTATGCTCAGGGCAGAACAACAAAGACATTACATATTACAGTTCTATGTAGACATTGGAGACAGCTGTGACAGGTCGTTACCTCAAGATCACCGCGAACTGGTGAGAGGGCAGGGGAAGGAGCCGGTGCACCTTGCGCCTTAGACTTCATTTGCTATCCCTGAGATCCCTACCATCTCCTTACCACCTTTTTCCTACACCCCAAGTATCTCTTCCCTAAAAGAAATTACCACTCTCTCTCGCGCTCTCTCTCCTCTCAACAATAAAACGTGTTCATTCCTGCCTAGAAAAATAGAATAAACACTTTGAAAAACTGAAAGTGACTCCTCGTTCAAACTGACCAACATCCCGCAACCGCAACCGTTCACGTTCCATCTTAAGCCACAGAAGAGGAGAAAGCTTTTGTATCTCCTGGCCACGGTAATTATTAAACCGGTGCTGTTCATCTTCGGAACCTAGAACATTCAAAGCTCGTGAAGCGTAGAACGCAAACACTCGAACTTCATTCGAAGTAACGCAAACGTGTCTTATATCTTAAGCCCGGAATTTAGTTGTCAACTGTAACGTTTTTACGTAAAAGTAGTGACACAGGACTTAATTGCATATTGCATGATGTCTTAGGTCTACATTCGGTTTATCATCCAGCCAACGACGAATCAGCTTGTACGCACCGCTGCCCCCGTGTCTTATCGAGGAATTTTAGTAATTATGTTGCCTCAACAGAAGCCCTGCTTGTTAGATGTGTAACAGTTTGCGGTGGTGGGGGCGACAACGCCGATCTTAATTACGTGGGGAGCCTAGGTTGTTTTCGGAACATTTCTTCATAACAATGAGCCGTGTTTGCATAATTTCTGCCCCGACGCAAAATGCGTAATTGGAAAATTAGGCAATACCGAGTTTCTTAGCCGCGGTGGCCGCTTTTACGGTGATGGCGAAACCGAAAAGGCCTTTGTGTTCGAGATTTGAGAACATGGCAAACATCCCCAAGACGCCAAAATTAGTTCGGAGCCCTCCAACACGGTGCACATCATGGCTGTGTAGCATCGGCGAGTTAAACTACCTAATAAATCATAATCACTTAATCCCTCGTGGGGTGAAATTCGGTGCCTTCGGCGGACCACTACCGATGTCAACATATCTGACGATACTTTGAGTAAAGATCTTTATCCGGTACAGGCCTACAGTTCATTATAGAATATTTTATTGATGTGTACCGTCATTTTTGCGCGCCAAATTTCGGATTTTAGCATTTATACTGAGCCTCGAAAAAAAAAAACATTTCGCTTCATGGCAAACAAACTGTTAAAATGAGCTGAAAATATTTTAATATCAGATAATCTATGTAAGAAAAGCGACTATACTGCTTGAAACCACACAGGTGGACGGAAATATATTGACTTTGTTTACTTAAATACAAATTCTTTTCATTTTAAGACAAATGAACACTTACTTTAAGCGTATATAGACAATTGCTTGAGCAAAACGTGGCTACGGGGCATGCATTGCGTGCGAAGCGGCCTATGTAAAACCTCTAGTGTGTTGTGCAATTCTCCAGGGTTATGTTGTTCTGCTACAGCTGCCTTTATGTGCCTGGGCTTCACGTTGGTGCGCTTATTCTTACTGTTGCTTAGTAAAAAAAACAAGGTTATATTGCCCCGAACCATGTATGGGTTTGTTTATTTATTGTTTGTTTTTACTGCGGGGCCACGCCCGGCTGTGTTATCTCTGTTCTAAGCAAAGCGCATCTTGCATTCTCTAGTTTTATGCCGCACGGGCTATCACATTCAGATAAGCAGACTGTTTCGCCCTAACGTCGCTAGCCCAGAATAATGTTCTGTGATCTACAACGTTCTCGATGTGAATCGACGGTTCTAGAAACACTCGTACCAAAAGATAAAAGCCTGCGGACCACACGCCGCGGCATTCGGATCGACGACACTCGCCTGCGAAAGTCACTTTGTTGACCGCTGCTTCGCTGCCTCTGTATTCTTTTGAGTTGTTAGAGGAGCACAAGTTCGCTCCAATAAACTTGTTTCTCCGGCAAGACAACTGCGTCGTCCTTGGCTTCGTGACATCTGGTGGAGGTTCTGGGTAAATGCTCCCTAAGCCCTCGTCAAGCCGACAAACAAGCCCAACTCGTGTCAGCCGCCGACAGCAAGGTCTCCAGCCGGAGTTTGGACTGCTTCCTGATAAAGTAAAAAAAGAAGACCGCTGAAAACCACTATGACCAACGCAGGCACCATGACCATCGCTCGCAGTCCTGCTCTCGTTCTCAGCAACCAAGGGAGCCCCCATCGTTCTATGGGTCACCTTCGGAGGACCCCGAAGACTGGTTGGAGGAAGTCGAACGGGTCAGGCTGTTCAATTGATGGGACGACGCAGATACACTGAGGCAAGTGTTCTTCAACCTTGAGGACTCCGCAAGGATCTGGTTCGAAAACCATGAGAGCTCCCTACAGTCTTGGAACGATTTCAGAACGCAATTTGTAACGACGTTCACCACGGTTGTGCGAAAAGAGCGGGTCGAAGTCTTTCTGCAGACGCAGACACAACACCCTAACGAAAGTGTTGTTGTGTTCGTCGAAGAGATGAAGAGGCTCCTCAGGCGTGCTGACCCTTGAAGTTTGGGAGGAAGTTTGGGAGCTAAAGTTTGGGAGGAAAAGTTCTTATTGCGATTTACAGGTGCCTCCAAAAGAAAAAAACGCTCCAACACGAGGATGTAAGGATGTCACGCTGCCATTGCTGCTTTTAATAAAACAGTTGGACAAATTTCGCAAAAAAATGCAAATTAATTGCAATATGATTTTCCACGACAACTTTTTCCACAAAATTCACATCTTTTGTAGCACCAAAACACAAACACGACGGCAATGCGACGGACGTATTGCGGAGCGTAATGGTATCGCTACTATTAAAGGATAAAAATGCACGATTATCTGCAGCACACGTGAATGCAGACTCATTAGTTCAATACCAATGTTAAGAGTCACAATTGATGTTTGATAACGGAGGACATTAGGCGCAAGAACCCCCCATACAACCCGGGACTAATGCTTTTGTTTAATTTGTTGCCTGGGCCTGGTTTGCAAGAAAATTAAGAGAGAAAAGGTCGTTGAGTGTCTTTAAAGAAAGGAAAGCCATCTAGGGCAGGAGATAGCATTTATACTTAAACGAAGAAAAATAGGGGAAAAGACAAAGCGACATTAGAACGGCGAGAAAAAACTGCAAACAAGAAGCCAGCTTTCTACGTTAAAACGCTCGGTATTCTCAGGTGGTACATCTTAAGAGACAACAGCAGGTTCCAGAGAGAGTCAAGGCGTGTGGTGTGTGTAGTAGAAAAGTTTCGAAGGATGCAGAGACAGTGAGACGTGGCAAAGACAGGGTAATGTTGGAGGAGGGAGGAAAAACGTGGGAGATACGTCGATGGTTGCTTGGGTGGATGGATAGGAAGAAGACATGTTCTTAGAAAGCCGTCTAGACATTTCAGCTCGTATCGTAGGGATGAGCGAGAAGATTAAGTGGGAATTCCCCATGTGAGCGTGATTGAAAAGCGAATTTGTAAATGGCATCCCCAATGGTTACCCATGCGACGTCACATTAATTCACACACGTTGCTCTACAAAGAGTGATACCAGAGACAACTGAAATGCGCTTAACCACACAGTTTACTACTTGAAAAAGATATTCTATGCTAAGGTTAAATCAATGCAATATTGATGAATTGTGCATGAGTGAGTTGTGCCGGTGAAGCACATGAGTGGAAACATTTTTTTATAAAATGAAAGGAAGCTCAATCCTGGTGTTAGACGGTCTTTCTCCTCCTTCGTCTCAGACGCCGCCGACGGAGCCGACGAGATCGGAAGCAGAGACGGAGAAGCCAGATGTCATGCATTGGTGTAAGCTTCATTCGATTTTTACGAACTCCTAGCACATGCGCAAGGCTCGCACACGGCCGCTACACGAGCCATTAGCGGAGTGCACAGCTCCGCGAGAGGTCGCGTGAAGCTATCACGTGGCATTCAGCGAGAAAGCAGGAGGTAAACCGACAGATGTGCTCGGTGAGTGCACCGCGGCTATCTCCATCGTCCCCGCTTGGGGTCGTAGCTCAATCGGTAAGAAAACTGGCTCTCGTTCTGTTTCGCCATTCGTTCCAGGTTCCAGGTAATATTCGTGGAGGTGCCAGTAACTTGTTTTATTTGTTCGCGGGAGTTTTCTGATGACAGCAACAGTCGCGACAGAAAACTTGCGGGGTAGAGGTAAAAAGCTTTTCTTAAAAGTGGATAAGGTGAGTCATCACATGTGAGATTTATGCATGTGATTTTTCCGGTGGTCGTGTATATTGTTGGTTAGTAGTACGAGCCCCCACATGTAGCTTCTTGGACGATATGCTTGGACAGGAAATATTGTGCTGTTCGAAAGTTTTCCCCGCTTCCTTCGACAGTCTTCGCTAATTGTTTTGTGCACAGAAGACACTGCACAACAGATGTTCCTGCGCCGAAGTTTTAGTAAGATTTGCGTCTCCCATTTCTAACTTTCCCCAAAGTCACTATAGTTGTTTTTAACAATGCCACTTTGTACAGAATGTGTACAACATGCGTGTCTAATTATAGAGGCATTTTTACATACATACATACAAGCGTACATACATACATATACATACATACATACTTACATATAGACACACACACGTATAGGCATACACAAACGTGTATATATACTATATATATATATATATTTTTCTTGACTGCCAACACTTATTTTTTATATATATATATATATATATATATATATATATATATATATATATATATATATATATAGAGAGAGAGAGAGAGAGAGAGAGAGAGATGGAAAAGGGAGAGAGTGTGGTGGTGATAATTGTATGATAGATGGTGGTCAAGGAAGAGAGGAATACTTGGGCCAGGTTGTGGGCTCAATTCGATGCAGCGAAGTGAGGATGCCACCTTGCCCACAAGTTTGTGTCTTAAATATGCATATCTCCGTATATACAGATGCATGATTGTTTGTCGATTTGTACGAACCCACCGCGATGGCGAAGAAGCTAAAGTATAACAAGGTCGAGAACTGGGCCAGTTGCTATACATTTATTCTGAAGGAGCAGCGCAAACTAGGCAGGACAAAGTGTAGGACACAACACGAGCGCTCGTGTTGTGTCCTACCCTTTGTCCTGTCTAGTTTGCGCTGCTCCTTCAGAATGAAGCTAAAGTATAGTGCTGCTGTGCCTTCTGAAGGAGGTTTGTTTTTCGCGACGCCGGCCGTTTTTTTTCGCGGGCAAATACAAACAAGACCATGTGTCGCAGTTCCTGCACACATTGCATGTCTCCAGTCAAGTTCGGCCCACCCTAGCGTATTTGGACGTGTCGATAATTTTGTGCACCAGCCGTAACCACGTCGTAAATCGAACTCTTCCGGCATTACTGAGGGAAGATCATAACCATCCTAAACCTCTTATCCAATTAAAAATTCAACGCGCAAGCAATATTACGGTGAGAGCGGGGGGCGCACTCTCCGCAGCAAGGAAAAGCTTCAATACAAGAGCATCGCAGAAAATATTCCTACACTACCTGTTCCTGACTAATCGGTAACCCCCATGCACCTACGCATTCTTCGACACACGCACTTAAAAAAAACCTCCTTACACCCGTTCGTTCTTTTCTTTGCGGTATCCGACACTCCCCAGCATGTCGCAACTTTACTGAAGTATATACGCTACTGTAGAACATTGTATTTTCTCCTTCCCCATTGCATTTTAGTCCCCAATTTTTCCACACCCTTCTCTTTCGATATATCGGACTTGGATAGCATCGCACCAGCATACGGACCAGTTGGCGTTAGCGAACCTCCCCAGGACATTCTCGACGCTTCATGTTACGGTAGAATAAAGTTTTTTTTCTTCTCGTACTCCTGTTCTTACATGATATCTCAAAAAAGCCTCAGTAGTAATTTTCTAGGGTAATTTTGGTGCACGGATTCAATCCGCTCTTGCCAATGGTTAGCTGTGGCCAGAGAACTCTTCGGAAGTTCAGCCCGTCGCGTGCAGTATAGGCTATAGATCCCGTGCGCCGCCTATCTCATTTCACAAACGCGCACAGATATTCTGGCTGCACTGCTGAACAATGTTTCCCGAACAGGCTCGGCACCTTCTCTCCACCGGTGTTGGGACGCCAAGACGCGAATGTGTGGAGGCGACGGATGGCGCGAACACCGCGGAAAGGCGGATAAAGGGAAGGACGTGGAAAAGGAGGGTGTAAAGGGAGACGGCGGGGAAGCGCGATCGAAGGCAGCGGCCGGTACATATTTGGCTCAGGCGTTTGTTTGGGTCGGATGAGAAGGCCCGAGAATCTCGCGTTGCACCGTCGAGAATGTCCCCTACTTGCTTGAACGCTCGTAAGAGGAAAACGGATCGATAGACCCGAGTCATTGCCCAAGGCTTCAAAGCGCGTAGACGCTAAGAGAAAATAGGTACGGTGCTGCCAAAATATCGATTGTGTGTAGGGTTTAACGCGCCGACACAATACAGGCGATGAGGCGCGCAGTAGTGTAGGGCTCGGGAATAGTTTTCACCACTTGGGGTTCTTTACGCGCGTCAAAATGTCGTACACACGTAAGTTTTTGCTTTTAGCCTCCATCATAAAGGCGGCCACTGCGGCCGGAAATCGAATCCGCGTCATCGTGCTCAGCAGCGCAACGCCTTAGCGCCTGAGCCACCACGGATGGTGTGTGGGTGCCTGTGTGCGTGTGTGTGCGTGCGTGTGCCTGCGCGTGTGATGGTGCATGTGCTTGTGTGTGCGTATGTGCGGGTGTGTGCGTGTGTGTGTGTGGCTGTGTATGTGTAAGCAAGCAGTCGAAACAATGTTGCAGGTCGTAGTATCGTTTTTGCTTTTTTATACACTATGACCGCATACAAGAAGCGATGCAATGTGGAAGAAAACGTTTTTTTTTTTTGTTTCGGTCATCTATAGTGACAAACATGTTGGACTAATGTTTGCTCTAAATGGCATGGCAAACACAAGGCTTCTTTTTTTAGATGCAAAGCATCTCTTGCTCGGGGCTATGTCCGGCGTCCGTCCGTAGTCTGCACCTCTCCCCCTATACTATAAAAAAAGATATAGTTAGCGGATCCCGGCTTCGATCCCATGACTCTCTGGCCGCAACGGGAGGTACGCGGCCCTCTTCCCAATGCGCTACAAAACCGAGACAAAAGCAAGTGCTACGATTGCGCCTTATGTCCTTTATTCATTCAAACTACGTCAAGAAGCTACTGATATAACGAAGGCACGTGAAGCTGAACGTCAACGGAAACGACGAACTGAAAATCTATAGGAGGATGTTAGCGTCTCTTGCTCGGGGGGATGTCCCGCGTCCGTGCTCCGTCCGCAGCGCCTCTGATGATGATTCTGGATAGATGCCCCTAGGGACTGGCCAACCAAAGAATCCGTCACGAGATAGCTTCGTGTTCAACTACCGTCGTGATCTTCCCGTAGGGGAACCGCTAAAGACGAATAAGGAGAAGAAGACAAAGCTGCGAAGACGAGGGCGTGTACGTTGCTCTCGCCCCGTCCGCAGCGCTTCTGAATATGATTTTGGCAAGATGCCCCTAGGTATTGGCCAACCAAAGAATCCATCTCGAGATAGCTTCGCGTTCAACCACCGTCATCATCTTCCCGTAGGGGAACCGCCGAAGAAGAAGAAGGTGAAGAAGACAAAGCTCCGAAGACGAGAGCGTGTACGTTGCTCTCAGCCGGTGCACCATCGTCAACAACCTTTACCTCACCAACGCTGACGGAGACAACCGATTCTAGCACAGAGACGACAACATCGACAAGAACATGACGGACGAGTTTTGGCGTCCAGAGCACCACCGCCTACTCACCGTAACACAACAGTACTTGCGTGTCTTTGCCACCGGTGTGTACCCTGACGTGGAATTCCCTCTGGCGCTACTAAACACCAGATCCCTTAACATGACGGCAACACAATGGAACCACATGAAACCCCCATGATGCTTCGCATCCTCATCAGGGTTCCCCGCTGGAAGACGGTGTAATTTTTTATTTCTTCAAGTCGGAAACATTCGGACCACAAAACCTTGGTGTCTCTAGCCTTCCGTTTACGAGGTAAAAATACGCATCCGTCAATTCTCCCTTAGTTATCTCCCTTTGTTCTGCAGATGGGTTCATATTCAGTGTCACCGAGTATCGTGCCGATGAGATTATTGTTACTAAGTGTACGAAATTGTGAGGATGGAAGAGCACAAACCGACTGCAATGGTTCCTTTTCATTCCAGCCCGTTCCTTTCCCCATTATTTTCTTTTCTTTCTTCCTCTTCTCAGTTGCTCTATTCACGTCTCTCGTCACACCGACAGTGTAGCACTTGAGGTTGGCGTTCTTTTTTATGTTCACAGCTTTCTACCAGCCCCCGTGCGACATTGAACACGATGGGAACATATATGAACGGCACCTGGTCACTTTTGCGGCCACAGGTAATCTCACCCTGGGATACACACGCGCTGCAAACGTATGGTAAGACCATGCTACCGGATACCCGCACAGGCGTTTCGAGCCAATGGGACATAGAGGATAATATTTAGTTTATGTGGAACGTCCAGCATTTCATAATAATGTTCGCAGTGAATGAAAAATTTCATGCTGGCTTCATTCTACGGTTTTAGCCCGCGTTTTAAACACGCGTTTTAGCCAGCTGAGCGAAGCGACGCAAGGGTGACGTTCAAATTATTTTTAATCGTTAAAAATTCGATACCCGCGTGAGTAGAAACAATTAGGCAGATGCACAATGGTGCAAAAATACATTCATGTGAGGGAACCTACTGCACCTTGTTGTTTTGAAAGGCCATCAAAACTATTCACGAGAGAAAACAAAAAAAAAATTAAGCGCATATTGCGACTTGTCATACGGTTTCAATATCTGCGATGTCTCCTTCAGCCTTCACATCCCACACGACTTCTTTCGACGAAACAGCCGCCGTTATGCGAACCATGCAGGCGACTGTAGAGGGAATTCGGAAACCGTTTCCAGCCTGTAAAACATTTCCAAGAAAGTTCTGCTAACGGGGCTAATATAGTGGAATTCCATATTTTCTATATAAGTCGTGTGCGTCTGCTTCTTTAACTTTAGTGCTGCAATAAACCGGCTTCAACTGGAAGAGTAGTGACACATGAACGTAATTTTTGTAGCATGCGAACTTTTAGGTCTGCCTTCGGGATCAGACCGCAGGGTATCAGTGTGTTGGTGCGGGGGTCCATGAGTCTCATCGAGGCGTTTTAGTAATCTCATCCTCCCTATAGGTGTCCTGTTTGCAAGAATTTTAATTTTATGCTGTCCTCGTAAAGCTCTTGCTGCTTTTATCGCAGGCGGGAAGATGCTGAATTTTTGGAATATTTATTATTAACAAAGGGGCATGTCTACAATAATAATTAGGTCCCAGCGGGCATACATTAGGGGTGTACCCATCCACTAGAGGCTTATAATTCGTAGCGTCGGGGCACAGATAAGCGAAAGAGATATTTTCGAATACCATTTTACTGGTGTTTTTACCGTGTTTTCTTGTGTTCGGGTTCTATTCGTGCGTCTGGGCTTCCGTTTTTACAATTTATATCTGTCCGCAAGGTGGTGGTGGTGGGGATGTTTATTAGCGGGCGGACGTAGCCTTGTGTGGTATGCCGGCCATTGCCCTCCCAATTACCACACTTTTACCGCTCTGCGAGGGAAATTACTAGGAGTCACTGATACTTACAGGTCTCAGTGACGCCTGGTGATTTCAGTGGTAAAAATTTTGGGAAAGCATCTCAAAAATTGAATGCGGGTTTTTTCTCCATTCTGGGCTTAAACGTAAGAGTTTTGTCATGTTTCCCCAAAATATACATTTTCCATTGCGTGCATATTGGTTGTTATGGTGGTACCGTCGACATTAAAAAGGCATTTTTGTTCTATTTTCCTTAATTGTATCCATGCAGGGATCATCTGTCATTGATACAAAACATATATAATTTATACAATTCTCAAGAAGTCACTATCAATGCAGTACCTCGTGGACCGCAGCGACGATAGGGTTTCTCGCGAGCTAAAGGGCTCCAGGAACAAAATGATGATACATGTTTTTGATGATAATACAAGTACATCTAAAGGTCTGCATTTAGTTACCATTCCAGAAAAATTGAAGATGTCTTTTTTTACAATTAGCCTATAAAGTTTGTTTTCCAGATTTTTTTTCAAGCATACCTCCCTTTTGTTGAATACTGACTATACTTTATACAGGTTTATTATTCGGTTGCTCTTTTTGTAACTGTCAGGAGCATACGCGATCAAAATATGAACGAAGTAACCAAGCACATTTTGCGATAATTAGGCTCAAAGATAAAGCAAATGGGCTATGAACCAACCTTGACAATTTATTACGGAAAATGTATATTTTTGTCAGAAGCAAATCATGTTTAGTGAAATGTGCTTCAGGCATAAATTGAGCATGAAATTTACGAATTTCCCCTCATAAATATTTTCGTAGATAGACGTAGGATGATTTGGCAGAGGATCAGGGAGAGGGAGTGGCAGATGTCCACCTTGGGGAGTTGCAAATTTTTTGAAAGTTACACAAATTTTTCCCCGCGAAAATATCGCTGAATCTCCACTTTGCAATAGTTACGGAACGATTTAAAAACTTTTACGCGAATTGAAGCGATCGATCAACCGGCCTCGGTTCCATCTTATGTATCACCATTGTGTCCCTCAAAAACCGGAGGATCAGACGCAAACTGTTTCTTCTTGTGATGCAATGGCCTTTAGGAAAAATGATACTACCTAACGAGGCATTGGGGGCGGCTCTCATTAAAGTTGTTTAAAAATGATTGGCATCAAGCTAAACAAACTGGTAAAACACACTTCAAATTATTGTAATTTAAAATAACCAAGATATGTATGCGCTAACATACAGCCCTCCAGTGGAACGTGCAAGTGGAAACCTATTGCTTTCGTGTGTTACCATACATTTTTGGGTTATTGTTTGGAAGGTCACTGTTACTCGAAAAATTTATGCAGCGATTAACATCGCAAGAGCGTGGGAGGTTGTCTTACACTGCGTAATGGCGCCGGTGGTAAAACTCGTTTTGTGCGAAATTTTCCTCCGTGAAGTAATTTGGTTAGGAGGAGCATTTATATGTATCTTCACATTGGTGCTTTAACCTAGTTACCATTTACTGAACTAAAGTAGTTGAAACTTGATTTTACGAAACCCGATTTTCCGAATTTCCCGATTTACCGAATTAAATCTGATTTCCCCATAATTTTCCCATCGGTTTAATGCTTTTACTAACTCCAAATAACAAAACAAACTTCGCTGCCGAACCCGATTTAAAGAAGCATTCCAGGAAAAAAAGGTGCATAGAAAAAGCGGGTTTTCCAAATTTATAGCCTATTTACAGTCTTTCAATGTGCTTCCAGCGTAGGAGCGGTAGCACGCTGGCTCTACACTGCCAAATAAGCTTCGGCATTTGTATTTCCAAGGCTGCGTGAGGCGCCAGAAGCCCGCAACACGAGCAGGAAGATACATCGCTAGGTTGGTTGGCAGGGCTTCGTCGCCGTGACGAGGTGGCCGGATGACTTCGTGAATGCCAAGGCAGACGCGGACATGATACAACAAAAGATTTTGACGACGAGGAGATAGTGCAACATGTTTCCTCCGCACTAAAGGAGTCCGAAGATGCGAACGATCCGGATACTGTATAAGCTCCTGTGCCCACACCAAGCCAAGTAATGGACGCCGTCGACATCCCGAGGGGGTGTGCTGGAGAACACGACGGTACCGAGGACACTGACGTCACTGGCCAGCTGCGAGAAGTATGTGCTCCCACTGTTCACGAAGCGCGCGCATACGGAAATCACAAGGCTTTTCACTAGGCAATAAATTTGTGCTTCTCAGGAACAAAATTTGTCGTTCTCTCGATTGCACGAAATTCGCGAATAAGCGAAATATTTTGCGGGCCCCGGTGACTTCGTTAATTCGAGGTTCAACTGTACTTTTTACCAAGTGGAGAGCATTTTGGGATGCAGTTCCCCGCCAGTTGGTAGCTAGCCGTTGTTATCATTGTACCGCTTAAAAAAACATAAGGGCAGAAGCTTTACTTCGGCATACTACGCTAAATGTACGTCACATTTCTCTGCAACACTCATTGTAGGAAAACCAGCTGCTACATTACTTAGCGACAGACACGTGGGAAACAAGACGACAGGATGGGCACACGGACACGGCACTGATAACAACACTTTGTTCTTAAACAGCGCGTGTCTATGTGCCCTTCCTGGCGGTATTTCTCCTTTGGTTTTGCCCCGAATTTGCAACTGAGTATAGGTGCCTTTATTGAGAGGCTGGGATCTACGTTGAATTTATAATTTCCATGGTCACGTTTGAATGCAAAATTATGAGTATAGCATGCCAAGTTTGTACATTGCAACATTCTTGCTGTCGGTGTTCCAAACATTTGTTGATGTGGTAATTGTTCTCCTTCAGGTGTGTTGGGAAGTCTGTAACTTTACTGGAGGTCTGCTTAAGCTTTTAGTTCCGCCATGTAGATTTACAAAAAACTCAGCCCAGCCCTGCGCACCTGAGCGTATGCTTCGTGAGGAGCTGCCGGAGTCGGACCGCTGCACCTTCGAGAACCCTCTCACCAGTGTTCATGGCGAGATCTCTCTGGAGCTGTTCTCTCTCCAGTTCACATGCATTCGAGCCTGAAGTGGGGAGGATATGCCGAGTTCGCGCTGCAAGTGCCGAGGTCTCGAAGGTGGTTGCCGAGGATTTTAACTAGTACAAACGCGGTCCACTTCGGCTGAATTTCGAAAGCGTGCGGCCAAATGATCAATACCTGCAAGTTATAGAGTACTCGAAGCGGCAAGTTCGGAAACAGGTGTGAGGTGCAACAGCCGGGTCGCCAACAGAGGAAGAAATGCCGTCCGTTCTGCTGTGTCTCCTGTCTTGCACTACAAGTTCAAGCTGTGGCATTTTTGTTCTTGCCACAGGCAGACTTTCCTGTGGAAATAAAGGCACCAAGTTCTGAACACATCATTTTTCAAAGGGGTGAATTGGAATCATTTGAGTTGCGAAAAATGAAGGCTACATTTGTTCCGCTCTTTACAACACAATTTTGTTTATGGACTAGATTGGTAAAATAAAACACCCACAAATCTAAGAACCGCGCGCAACAACTGCGCCATTCCTCTCCGTACCTGGTAAACGCCCCCGCTCCTTGTACGCAATGACGGGTCGTGATTACAGTGTTTGTAAACAATCAAAAGAACAAATCACTAATCCTTGTCGAAGCCCACAATCCTTAATTTTGTTAGGGCTCATTCCTGACATTTGTCACGTTTTTTTTTTTCAAGATGTGTGCAGATTTCGTGACCGCCAAGGCAAAAATTGGCTCTTTGTTAGGCATCAAGAGGCCAACTGGACGGAAATGAGCAGCAGAAAATGGTGCAACAGTAACGAAAGGAAGATTCGCTGGTCGCTCTTTATAATACTATAAGCACCTATTCTCTCTCTTTAAGAAACATGACGCTGGAGCATACGTTGAAGCCTTGCTTGAGCTTTAAAATACACGAAGAAATTTCTCAATCGGTCCACACTCACCATGCGTGATGGCATTTTTTCTCCTACCCATCTCATAAAATATGTTTGCTCGCATTAGCAGCGGCATTATCTAGCTATCCCTAACTTTGTTTCCCTTACGTGTAAGCAGTTTGGCGCCATCGCTGCTGCCAATTCGGCCCGTAACCGGAAGAGGTTAAGGACCGAATCGAAAATCCGAAATGCGGGCAATCCAGGCAGAGTTACCAGTTCCAACGTCACCCCAGCGCAGGCAATTCCACCGAAGGCAGGAATCTAGCATTCGCGTTCCTCTCCCCCAGTGCCGCCAGTTCTCTTTTAGTGTTACTCTGTGTGTAAGTATCGACGGCGGAAAATATTGCCGATATTACCTATTGCTTACGCAACTTATATGAACCCCGTCTGGTGGCACGTGTTAGGGAATATATAGAGGAAGATAAAAACACTGAGCGATTGTAATCAGTGGCACCTGACAGTGAATTGTTGTGAGACTTGTAAGAGGTACTCAGCCAGAGGATAGATGGGTTGTTCGCGTCACACTCGGCAACCACATGCAAGACTTCGTAGCTATTTCCAACAATTGGGAGCTACGAATACGGTAGTAACGTGCGAAAAACGGGAAAAAAACATCTCCCAATCGTGTAACAATCTAAATGTTTTACTACCTCGCTTTAAAAATAATTGTAATACGTGTGTTTCAGGCGGAGTCCCTGTTTTACATTACAGGGGGTGTTTTCTTTTCCAAATGTATTGTCGCAAATCTGTACGCTACATCTAAAAGAAGCTGACAGGATCTCAGAAGTAACGATAAGCAAAACAACGGCGTTTTGAATAGACAAAACTCTTGTATAGTATCAGGTTCAGACTACTTTCTTTAGCGACTGAATATGCCCCATGAAAAAAAATCAATATTTGAAAGCAACAAGCGTAGAAAAGATTCAATTTTACGCATATATTTTTCATCCTACCTCCGCATTGTGCTTGCCAACAGCCATGGCACTCAAGTAAAACACGTGAAAACTGTGTACTAACATCTTTCGCAAATCTTTGCTCGAGGTGTAAGTGATCCTTCAAGTGAAGGTGGCTGTCGCTGCCAGCAACAGGGTTTGAACAGCTTTCAGCTAAAGCTCCTATAGTCCTGTTCAGTTTCAAGAAAACTTCAACCTTTCACAGCGTAATCCATTTCCCCCACGTGTCTTTGTCAGTCATTTTTTTTTTTAATTTTTCTTTATTATCTCTATAAAGCGTGCACAAACGGCTGGGCTGACCAAAAAGAATTCAAACAACAGAGTTAAAAATCGAGCATCCTATTCAACGACAAAATATACGTATTTACAACAAGTTTGTTGAGGGCAAAAAGGAAGAAAACTACACAGCATTACCCCGGCTGGTGATTTGGTGATCTCTGGAGCATAAACTCCAACTCGCACAGTACCTAACACTGCCAGGGCCTTTTGCAATTGTTGTCAAAGCATTAAATCTGTCAGCAAAAATTGAATTCTTTGTAATGGCTTTTTACAAAGCCTCCATGAAGTGTTATAGGTGGTCACGTGACACCTTAACACGAAGAACTAATTCCCAAGTGCGAAACAAGTCTTTAAAAGGAAAAGCACTCTTTAGGTCCTTCATAAAATGTTCATTGTTTGCACAAGGCAGTAAACTCGTTAGACTCTCCCATCCTAAAAATATGTGTGAGAAAACTAAAAGCACCTAACACAAAACTTGCGACATTACTTCCCAAGTTGATGATGGCGTTGCCATTCGTGTTTATGAAGCTCACGTGCGAACATATTGCGAACACTTTCGTAGCAGACTTCGTAACAATTGTACAGCTCATACATTTTTTCGTAACTTTCTCCAACGATGATCACAACGCTATACACGTCCAAACGTAATTGGGTGTTCTTGAAATGCTTTGAAATGATTATGAAACATTGGGTTTTAGTACGGGCGCAATTTTTCAGCGCAATATTTCTTTTTGGCTTTATTGTCAGAGAGTAGTAAACAAAGTGAAGCAACAAAATTGTGAACCAGGATTTTCCAGAAACCTACAAATAGTTCCCACTGAAGAGTCGGAGTTTACTGAATTAGAAACATCATTAGGGCGAATGCCCTTAATGACTGATTGATCAAAGAAAGCTACAGCGTCAGCGTCAATTACCGAAAATAACTCCTTCCTGTTCGTTTCATAGCGCAAAGCGTTCTACAGCATCAGCAGGACCTCGGTAGCAACAAGATATCGTCTTTCCAACAACTACAGCGCACATAAACAGAATGGAAAATATACAGCGCTGATGTCCATTATGGCCAAATATCTTATTCTAAGGAGGCAAACCTCTGGCACGCGTCAGAGACTGATCAAAACCATTCAGTGGTGGAGGAGGAGGAAAAACGTTATTCGGCTTCAGAGCTAGTAGGTGGGCGGGGTCCCTATTCCAGGACTTCGCTGGTTCTACCGGCCGTATTCGCCCTTTCGGTCAGCCATAACGGTTATTCTGGTCATAGCTGACAGGTTCATTCTTCCACTGCTAGTAGGTACGGCTGGGAATTTGTTTCAATGCTCGGTTATTCTCGAACTCCCAGACCATATGATACGGGGACCGGTCACTAATCAGGGGGCGGGACGAATAAGTACACCCGGGGCCGCCCCGCAGAAGCTTGAGCAAACTTTGGGTCAGAGAGAGCCAGACTGCGGCCGCGCGTTCATATGTTCGACACCTCTTGGTTGTTTGTTTTTGCGATTCTGCAGTTGTTTTTGAAAGGTGTCTCGTGCCCGAAACGTGTTCCGGCGAATAGTGTCCCTGTTTCTTGAGTGCTTCTGTGCGGTTTCCGGACAATTACGGGGCTCGACTACTGGCGCACGCGAAGCCAAAACTGTACGTTGTGCGTAGCCGGGCACGCGTACGCCGTGGAAGAAATTGACGGGACCGACATCGTTGCGAAGTGCTATTCTCAGCAAGGGAAGCGTATCCATAGCGCTTCTCTCCAGGTCAGTAGCAATTTTTTTTGTGTATCACGGCCTAATAAAGTGACTCAAGGGTATACAATGGCGATCCACGACAGGGGCGTGTTTGTGCTGTTGTTTCCTCTGTTCGCGCAACCACACTACAGTTACTTTTTCTGGGGCCCCTTCTTCAGCTCGGTTGATGTTAGCACTGATTAACAATTCATTCTTAACGTTATTAGCTGATGATTAAAGTGCCCGAAACCCAGTTCCACCCAATATGAAATTTCCTGATCCAGCGTACCGAGCGGCGGGTTCTTTATGTTTAGATTACGTTTAGTTTCGGCTTCTGTCTTCTGAGTAACGTTAAAGACATCTTATCGGGTAAATGTGATACAATTTCTTCAGGCCATTCAGAATTCTCCATAACCGTATTTCCTCCTTACCCCCTCCACTGGTTAAAAAATAATAACCTCAACTTTCAGCGTATGCTTGGAACGCCTACGGATTCTTGGAACGCATTAAAAGGGTCAAATAACATGTATGAATGCAACCTTTCCTTAGATATCTTTTCACGCTCTCCTTTGGAATGCGATATTGAACTCTACTCTTCGCGACATGGTTTTAGCGCTACAAAAGGGCGAACACAAGAAAGAGGACTTTATAGGCGCTAAAACCATGTTGTGCTTTGTGTGACAAAACCATGTTTTGTAGCGCTAAAATCATTTCGCAAAGTTCGCACCAACTAGCCCAGCAGCAAGTCCTATTCTGTACTATCCCGTGAAGAAAGTAGGGCAGTAGGCGGGTGCCTCTTGGCATTGCTTTTGGCACCCCCCGCAAATTGTTGTGAGCATATTGTTGTGCCGCCTTTTGGCATACAATCGGTGGCGTGGATGTCGAAAAGAAAACGTTACTGCTGATGAAAGAGCAGTTTCGAAAACCTGAATACCTTGTGTTACGCAAAAACTACGGAATGCGATTCCCAAATAGCGCAGTATGTGGTGTGTATGAAACACTGAAACCTAACATTTATTTTTACGGCCATTCGCATGTATTTGTAGAGCAGAAATTCATTTATTACGACGCCCCTTCTCCCACGACTGCCCGGGAAACCTGCACAAAACTATGCCAGGCTGCCCTTCGCAATTGTGGTATTCCTTCAAGCAGCAGCAGCGGCGCTGCCACAACTTCTTTCGTGCAGCATTTTGATCGTTTCGGACACTGCAGCTAGTCATTATAACTATGTTTCTTTTAAAAAAATGTACGCCACAGAGCGCCGAACCACACGCAGCGCGCGTGTTTTCACGTGTGCTGAACGGCCGGCCGCGAAATCCACCGACCCAAAGTTGCTAAGCGGCGGCGAGAAGCGGCGCTGCAGTCGCTGGCAAACTTCAGTGCCCGGTGCCTATAAATTAGCGCGCTGGCCGCAGTAATTGCACAGGGGTGTACAGAGTGTGGGGTGAATGACGTGAAGCCTCGTGGGCTGTGGAAACGTGTTTGTTTGTAGACGGTTGAAGGTCACTCCTTGTTTTTTGCATAGCGAGTCAGCTTCTGGCGGGTAAGTGCGCCGGGATAGCCGGTAGTTTTGCGCTTCGTCGCTGCAAGAAGTGAGAGGGTGATCTGCCTAGTCGTCCTCCTCCAACGGTGCCCGGTTTGCTATGGGCTGCTTGATTTCCGCTGAGTAGCGGAGTAACAAATGGGCAGGCGTCAAAGGCGTCAAGGCGTCATTGCTTTTTGGAAATTCTTCCCGCCGTGTACGCACGACACGTGGCTTGGGAATCAGTCATGATGTCACTGGCTCGGATCTGTGCAATGGCTAATGCGATCGCTGTCTCTTCCGCTTGCAGGGTACGCACTGCCTTGGACTTTTGGTCGTGATGAGGGCCGTGGGGGTTGCGACAACTGCATTTTTGGTGTTCGCTCATGCGTAGTCTACTGCATCTGTGTACAGCGGTGTGGTAGATTCTCCGTATAGTTTATCGAGGGCTTGGGCTCTTCCTTGTCTTTTCCCTTCATGGTGTTGCTGGTTCATGTTTCGTGGAAGTGAGGGTACTCGCAGCATTGCCCGAATGCCCATTGGGATGTCTGACGTCGTTTTGGTGGTTTGTAGGTGTGCGTAGTCTAGGCATTGGGGTACGTGGCGTCCAGGGGGTGGGGTTATGCTACGGGTTTTCTCTGCGCGGTAAAGTGGGCTACAGTCAGTTCTAGTGTTATTCAATCCAAGTGCTTCCGGTCGAGCTATTGATGTACGTTTGGCAAAGCATCGACTTGTTTGTGCGCATTGCGGATAATTGTGTTTATCTTCTGCTTTTCTCGCACCTGAAAGACGGTTTAGGGGGAGACATAGGTTATTCAAGAAACAACGAACGCTCTCACCCAATGCATTATGTCTTTCTTTTTCAGGCCGTGCATCTGATTCGCAATACTTCGGAACATCCTATCTCATGATAGGTCATGTCCAATCTCCTAAATGATGAAGACGGATGAATATTATGTCCAATCAGTGATACCTTTATGTCCATGCACGTGTAGCGCCGCCTCTTTTGTGCGAGTAATATCTCGGATTTAGGGGGGGGGGGTCTGGTTATTCCGGAACCTTTTGCATAGGTCGGAAATACGTTGGCGGCCTGTTGGAGGAGGTCTTGCATTACTCCTGTCGATCCTTTGTTCATCCATATGGCGATGTCGCCGGCATATATTCTGTGATGAATATCCGGGATATCAGCCAGCTCCAGGGGAATTTATTCAGCACCATGTTAAAGTATATGGGCGACAAGACCGCTCCTTGCGGAGTTCCCATTATTACCAACGAAGTCATCTCGGAACGGAGGTCTCGAACCTTAATAACGGTTTTTCTGTCTGCCAGGAAGTCTTTTACTTTCTTCCATTCCAACCATACATTTATTCCCAAAACCGAGATCGTCGAGGTTCTTGGGAATCGTAGGGCTGGCCACATTGTCAAATGTCCCTTTCAGGACGAGGGCAAGAATAGCTTTACGTGCGGTCTTGCATGCTGCCTTGCATATGTCATTCTTTAAATGCAGGAGGATGTCGTTTGTCGAGAGGTTCGGGCGGAAAGTGAACATCACTCGTGTAACTTTTCCAGATGTTCTAGGTATGTTTGTAATCGGATAAGTACGATGTGTTTTATTAGTTTTCCGATGCATGAAATTAGGAAAATTTGTCGAAGGTTGTCGACGCTTAGCGCGTTGCCCTAAGTAATGCTGATTACTTTACCAGAGGACCGTACCAGAGGTCCATCAATAATTCCTAAAATCAGTCAGAGCTAGGACGGAGCTTTCCTCTAGATTTGGGAGTGCCTTGTTGGACACTTTATAGATGCCTCGTGACGTATCGTCGGATTTGACCAATGCGCCCGCAGCTCAGCTGGGGTTATTGAGTGGTCGAGTGTGGGGTTCGGTGGACCCATGTTTACAGGGTGGTGTTGTTTAGGGCAGGCTGTAAAGTACTTTGGTTTAAGAGTCTCCATGAGATCCATTGTAGAGCCCGGGTATTGCGGGATGATGGTTTGCGTGGAATTGCTGGTTTCATCCACCGCTTTTGCTAGGGTTCTCTAAGGCGGCAGAGTAAGTTTCAGGTTTTTGAGATGGCAAGGCTTCCATTTAGTCTGTCACACAGGTGGAACCAGTTTTACCGATTGAGCTGCGCAATATAATTGGCTGCTTCCTCGTTTAAACTGGCTATGCCGATGCTGAGTTTTCTGTTGTGCCGCAGTTGATTCCATCTTTGGAGTAAGCCGCGACTTCCCTCCAGGAGATGCAGTAGGTGGTTATCTACTGCTAGGATTTGGTCACACGTTTGGATTATTTTGTGTGCTGGATGGTTACATCGCTAGCAAAGTCTTGTCCCCATTTTTGTATATCAACTATTCGGGCGTGCGGGTCATTGATTTGTTTCTCTCGCACCGCATCCCACTTTCCTATCTTCGCCTGTCCTAGCTTTCTTCTTGTCAGTGTAAATTGCAAAGGAATGGGTCTGAAGCAGCCGTATTGAAAACTAATTCGACAACGCTTGGCGGAAAAAGGGCATATCGCGCGTTGAACTCGGCAATTATGCTGTCACAATTACAGAGCATAAGTTTTATGTGTCCATTGATGATAATGTTTGGTGGTCGCCTAAAACTGGTAATATATATTGACAACGCTTTAAATTTTCGCATTTAAAATTCTTGTCTTTGGGGTTTTGCATGAGAAAAGCTTTATTTCGGAGGGTTTAGTGCGTACGATTGTTTGTACACATAAAATAGAAAAATAATGCCATATCAGAAACCCTCAATGATATTCTCTGCTCCAAATAGAGAGTTAGAATGAATAATAACCCATTACAAAAACCAACGTTAGCTATTCTGCACCTATTCTAAGCGCATCTGAAGGAATGTAACGTGTCACAACGTTTGCAGAGTGTGGATTTAGCATTTCTCTCACTAGCGCAAATCTCAATTGATGATTTCCCATAACCTCTTTTAAGAATGCCACACAGGAATAAAATGTTTTCTTTTAGCTTAACTTTCACGAAACAGTGGACAGAATGTTTTTGAAAGTCACGTCAATATTAAAACAAGTGAACAGAGTTTTGTTGATATAATGAGATATCTATTTATTAGAAACTTTGAGTGGGAAGAATGGTGTAACACATCGACGTCGACTGGAATTGGCTTGGAGAGTACTTTGCCGTATTAACCGCTTCGCTAAGATATATCCTGTCTGTAACAAAATACAGAAGAAAACAGTTCTTATTTATCGCAGTGCTGTGTAGTGAGCATTGTTCTAAATTACCTTTAAAATATACAGGCATTGAATTTTGGTGTCTTGGAGAGAAATTTAATGTTATGATTAATCACTGTTATCTAAACGATGAATGCACATGTTTACAAGTCATGGCAGTAACTGCCAAAGCGATTTTTTATGGGATGCTGGTTTGGCAATAAATATTTTATAGTGTTCCTGGTTCTCTCTTTCCATACCAGTTCAATGCAAGATTCTTGGAACCAGCCCGCATTAAAATACAGCCCTGAAGAAGGAGTTTCTAACTCCGAAACTGTTGGCAACAAAAAACGGGAAACGTGTCAGTCGACTTCGTTCACTATTTTTATCCCGGCCCATCGAACTTCATGATCTATGTATATCTATGTCTATATATATATATATGTATATATATATACAGTCGAACACGGAGATATCGAACTCCAAGGGGATCGCGAAAGAATTCGATATATAGATAATTCGATATATAAAATACGCCTATCTGAAGATTATCTGACAACTCCGCACATCACTGAGAGTTTTCTAAAGTCGTGGAAAACGGTAGTTTACCGTTTTGACCCTCAAAGCACAGAAAATCTGAACCGCAGCATGATGACAACCGCACTTTATTTATCATCAAAATGTCTTTGAGCTTCGCTTGTTTTTTTCTCCCGCGTCGTAAAGTTCGCCAAATTGTCTTCAATATTAAAACACGTACAAATGAGAAAATCAACGCTGTACACTGTGCCACAACAGAGGCGAATAACGCTGACGTAACCTCGGCTGCAGTAGGCGGTTGGGAACGTTGTCAGGTGCTGAGTGCCGTTATCTTCAGTATCCGAACCGAACACCTCCCCCATCTGGAGGCGTGCAACGAAGTCGCTTTGCGCCCGACACGCTCCGGAATAGCCGGGGCGGGTTGTGCTGCATTCGCCTTTACATCAACGTTGATGCGTGCATCGCCCTCAAAACTACTGCGAGGAATTCCGAACGCCTTCTCAACTAACATCTTTTTAGCATCCTGCACCCGACGAATTCCCGGCTTCGTTGCTCCGAAATGAATGCCTTGGACAAAACAAACATACAACGCCACATCGGCCCCCCTGCACTAGCCACCAAACAGCTCAATCACAAAAAAAGAGTACCTCCGGTCAATTTCTTTTGCTCCCTTATGTCCTTACGCCCCAACCACTATCCGCGTTCCAGCTATCATGGAGCTGCCCCTCGTGCTAGCGTGAAAACAGCTGTTGAAGACCATCGAAGCGACATAATGCCGCAGATGCCGCCTCTGTCGCACCAAGCCAGGTAGTTCCTGCGATGAGTCAACATTATCATCAACTCCACCCCATCAGAGGAAGAAACTTTCAGGGGCACCTTCGGCGCGGAATTCGATATATCGAATTTGCCCGTGATCAGGAGTTCGATACACGCGCACAACACCCCTATACTTTTGCATGGGATTTTCAAGGGGATGTTTGCACTGTTTGATATAGACATTAATTCGATATATCCATGTTCAACTGTATATATATATATATATATATATATATATATATATATATATATATATATATTGTCAGCTCACTTTGTAGACATTTGACCCCTCGGTATCATCGATAATCACAAGTGGAACAACCTCTTGTTCCCCACGAAACGGCAAAAGATTCTTGGGTTCTCTAAAGCGCCGAGTGACAACGCGAAGAGGAAACCTGAGGTCTGCGTGAAGCAAGCTAATGAGACGTACACGTTGTACATCGAGGACGTTCTAACACTGTGTCGCCGCGTCGACAAATATATGCCGGAGTCCGATCATGTCCGTCGCATTCTAAAATGTATCGTCGAGTTCGCTTTTAACGCTCCTGTACTGCACAACCTTTCTACTTGAGCAGACGTATATATACCTGTCAGCGTATCGACGAACTTCAATCAATCCGCCTTCCATGGCACGCGGCGTGTACAACTCATCTTGGAAACGAATGCCTTCGTGCTATGATTAGAGCTATAGGTCGCGAATAAATGTATGCAAACATCTCATTTCGCGCATGGTGTTCGCCAAACCGCTATGGTTCATGGCCTTCGCGAGATGGTAAAAGAGGAGCTTGCGCCTCTGCCTGTTCTGGTGCCTCATGTCCATCGGGTTGCCCCATCAACACCGTCCTACTCGTAAGTCGCTGGCCAGACACCTCTGCCGCTGTCCCCGATCATGACTCACCCTTCGTCTGGCTATGTTGTGGCCATGCATCACGCGCCGAGCTCAACGCCCTACTTTCCACCAAGTCAGGATGCCTCTGCCAACCGACCCGCGTGCTACTACTGCGGCATTCAAGGTCACATCTCTCGCTTCTGTCGACGCCACGAACGGGATAAACGACATGACTATGCTGCCTATGAGCACGAGAACATACCCTTGAATTGCTACGGCTGTCGGCGGCGTGCGTACACGTCGCCTCCACGCCGCTTCCCGTCTCTTCCTTAGTCTGACGATGTTCTCCGCAACTACCGTGGGCCACGACCCCTCACGCGTGCCCTAGGTCGCTGTTCAGTTTCCCCTCTTCGTCCTGCGTCTTACGTCACCGACCACCGCCAGGAAAACTAGTTAATGCAGTTTTGAGAGGGAAACCTGCATCTCCTGCGAAGCTTACAAGTCCTCCAGAGCGTCCGTCGAACTTGCTACCTGTTTTAATTGTAAGGTGTTTGCTTCGATGCCCGTATTGACACTGGTGCGAGCGTTTCAGTGATAAGTGTGGAATTTTGTGCTCGCATACGCAAAGACCGAACACCTCACCGACTCTTTTTACATGGAGCGAACAGCAGCGTGCTTAAGCCATCCGGACAATGGATAGTGCAAGCCATCCGGACAATGGATAGTGCAGATTGTTGTTGGTTCTCTTCGGTATCATGTCCAGTGTGCGGTGTTGTCACCCTGTGCTCATCATCTTATTTTCGGTTGGAATTTTCAATCATCCGGGTCCGCCGTAGTTGCATGTGATCACACTGAAATTCAACTCCCGGATACAGAGCAGCTCAGCCGCATTTCTGAAGTGCCACAGCTACACCTCACAGTAAGTTCAGATTGCATTTTCAACCCCCGCCGCGAGACGCTATTTTCTGTCAGTTCAAACCGAATCACTGAAAGAGACGTGCTTATGGTACCCTCTCGACGTTTCCTACCCAAAGGCGTCGCCATCCCGATATGCCTCGTCCACTTCACACGTGGATAAGCAAAGCTTCTGGCTTCAAACACCACTGCCAAGTCCATATTTCTCGTCACGAGCGCTACTATTATTTCGGTTATGTCTTACAATACGCAGTCATTACTTCCCCGGTGCTCAGTCCCTTCCGTTGCAACGCCTGCAAAGTATGAGCCAGAAATTTCCACCCTTAAGGCTACCACCACCAAATATCTCTTAGAAAGCAAAACAAACCAGCTACTGCCGCTCCTAGAAAAACACAATGACACATTTGATTGCCTTTCGAGCCAGGTGGGGCAACCTTTTGTGACCGCGCATCAGATGGAGACGGATGGACCCCACATCGTCTGCCGTCACCCGTGCCGTGTGTAATCGTCTGAACGAAAAGTGGTCGACTAAAATGTAGCGGACGTGCTGCAACAAAACATCATTCGGCCGTCTTCGAGCTCGTGGTCTTCCCCCGTAGTTTTGGGCCTCAAGAAGGATGGTTCCATGAGGTTTTGCGTGGACTACCGAGCTTTGAACGAGATCACTAAGGAGGATGTTTACCGAATGCTGCGTATAGATGACGAACACGGCTGCCTACACGGGAGGAATTTTTCTCCAGCTTAGACCTGTGATCTGGTTATTGGCAGATACCTTTGCACGAGCCTGAAACTAAAAAGACGGCGTTTGCTACTCCAGACGGTTTATTCTACTTTAACGTAATCCCGTTTTGTTTATGCAACGCCCAGCCACGTTTTAGCGCATGATAGACACTGTCCTTCATGGCCTTAAACGGAAGACGTGCTTGGGCTACCTGGATGACATTGTTATTTTATAGTCACGTTTTTCTGAACATTTCCGTCGTCTCGACGAAGATCTGACTCATCTGTCCAAAGCCGGCTTGACTCTGAAAACAAACAAGTGGCACTTGGTTCGCAAATCTATCAAAGTTCGCGGTCACATTGTCAGCAAAAATGGTACCAGGCCCGAACAAGACAAAATTTTTGCTGTTGCCATTTTCTCTCGACCTCAAGAGCAAACATCCCTTCCCAGTTTCCTTGGTCTGGAATCCAATTTCCGCCGTTTCGTTCGCAATTTCGCCACCCTGGCCTCACTGCTCAATCAGCAGCTGCATTCCGGTAACCTATTTATCTGGAGACAGGTCTTCTGAAAACCTAAAGCAAGCACTTACTTCCGGGCCTGAACTCTGCCATTTCGATTACACGGAGCCAGACCTCCTTCATACTGATGCCAGCGGGCATGGAATTGGCACCGTTTTGCAACAACGCGATGCTCACTCGCTTGAACGAGCGGTTGCATACACAAGCCGCTCTCTGACATGCGCAGAAAAAAATTATCCCATCACACAGCAAGAGTGCCTGGCTGTTGTGTGTCGGTACAAAAGTTCCGGCCTTACGTTTACGGCCGAAATTTCACAGTCGTTACAGATCATCATGCCCTCTGTTGGGTGTCTTCTTTTAAAAACCTGTGAGGAGGAGTTTGGTGCTGGATTCTCCGCTTGCAAGACACCGACTTCACGGTGATCTATAAGCCTGGTGGCAATCATCTCCACGCGGATGAACTTTCCCGATGCCTGCTGGTGAATCCTTCCGATGACGTTGCCCGACATTCCAATGCGCCACCTTGGCTCATTGCATCTATCGATATTTCCATCAACGATACCCCCGACTTGGTTCCCGTCAACGCGCAGACAGTTATTGTCGGACAAAACTAGACCGGCTCACCGACGCCACACGGCCACCGAGTAGCGGCCTACGTCGTCAGCTGCACCCGTTCCATCTTCTAGATTGCGCACTGTACCGCATGAACCACCACAACAATGGAGTTGGATGGGTTCTTGTTCTGTCCCGTTCACTCCGTCCGCGCATTTTGGAAGCTTTGCACGTTGACCCGACTGCAGGCTACCTCAGATTTCAGAAGACCTATGACTGTGTCCGACGACGCTTCTTTTTGCTAGGGCTCTCTACAAGTGTCGCCAAATACGTCGCCTCTTGTGCACCTTGTCAGCACCGGTTACGCTCTACTCACCCCATGTCGGTCTACTCCAGCCTCTTCTGTGCCCAGCGAACCCATTTGAAGTTGTCGGTAGTCACCTTTACTGTCCCTTGCCTACGACCGCGGCCGGTCATCGCTGGATAATTACTGCCGTGGATCACCTGATTCTCTACGCTGCAACCACTCCACTTCCTTCAGCTAGAAACCTCGATATCGCTCACTTCTTAAACAACATTTTCCTACGCCGAAGAGCTCCCCGCGTTTTGCTAAGTAATTGAGGCAAGACATTACTGTCTCAAATTCTTACCGACTTGCTTCTAGCTTCCAACACCTGCCACAAGACGTCGTCCAGCTATTATGCACAAACATACGGCCTCACAGAACGCTTAAATCAAAATCTTTCTGATATGATCTATATGTAAATTCGAGCTGATGATCGCAACTGGGACGCCATCTTACCTTTTGTCACCTATGCTTATAATACCGCAATTCAGTGCACAACAGGATACTCCCCATACTACCTTGTATACGGCCGTGACCATTCGCACACTCTGGATAACTGCTTCTGCGCCGCTCCCTTGTCACCTTCTGCGACACCTAACGAACAATTTGTTGCTCAGATTGCACACGGTCCCCAAATGGCCCGCATGCGCACTGGAGCCAGCCAACAGCATCGAAAGCAACGCTACTACGCTGTGCATCGGTCTCCTCAATTCCGACCCGGTGACGAAGTCTTGGTGTGGACGCTGGTTTCTAGTCTGGGCCTGTGCGAGAAGTTCTTGCATCGTTTCCTTGGCCCGTACAAGGTTCTCGAGGCGACCTCACCTCTAAATTATCACGGCACCCCGGTTTGCCCAAGTTCAGACCGCCGCCATCGTGGCACCGAGATCGTGCACGTTTCCAGGATCAAGGCCTTCAATCGCCGCGACCAACTCTGAAACGCTGCCAGGCGGCCGTTCCTTTCAAAGAGGGGGAAAATAGTGTGAGCTGGGTTTGTGTCTTGCTGCCTGCTAGAAGACATTTTCCCGCATCGGTAACAATATTCATAACCAGGAGCTTGCCGCTACCGCATCATCTGCTGTATATACTCACCATCACCGGCACAACTTCGTCTCCGGGTATCATCATTAACAATGACGCTGAGTCGCCATCTTCTTTCTTCCCCGCGTGACACCTCCCCAGTGCTATTCGGCTGTTTCCGAAATATTTATTAGTACCGAATGACGTTTGTTTGTCGTATTCCTTTGACACAGTCGTAGATAAGCGGAAATATAAGTGGAGAAAAAATCCGCCGTTCTTTCCGGGAGCGGGAGAAAACCATTTTTTCTCGACTTATATTTTCGGTTATTTATCACTGTGTAAAAGAAACATGACAAACGCACGTCATTCGCCACTATTATATATTATGAAAACAGCCGGATAGCACTGGAAATGACGACTGCAAACTTGATATATATATATATGAAAGAACTATATGGCCCGAGGGATTGTCCTCAGTGTCAGCGCTATTCGGTTTCTTCGAGGTTATTCAGAGCGCCGAAAGGGGTGATTGTTATTGTTGTATGATATAGGAATACGGAAATCAAAGTCGAGAAAATACCGCCGTGACCCGACACGGCACATGTTTTCTCGAATTTAATCGATGTATTCTGTGTCATACAAAAATGATAATCACCTTATTCGGTGCTCTAAAGAACCTTCAAGAAGACGAATAGCACTGGCAATGAGGATTTCATCTTTGATGTAAGCACATATATATTTATAAATAATATACAGAGGGATCCCGTTTATGCTCTTCGCCATAATACACTATCGGCATAACACGTTTGATGTTGATTCCCGGCCGATGTACCTTTCAAATTTGTGCATTGTCTTGCGCTTCCTACTATCCCATTTTTTGCCGGATATCACATATTGCGGCTGCGTAAGTGGGTACTCAACGGCCTTTCTAGAAATCTTACGTTTATTCCAATGCCACAAACAACTATCGGTATGTTAAAGAGCAGCCAATTTCGCGTCCAGCACCGTTTATGGGGCAAAAATATCGCCGCTAGGAGTGGGCGTTCAAGTCAGTTATGATGATACATCAGGCGATGCACTACGCCATCTAGCAAAACGTACCATATTTAACGAATGGGACGAATTTCCCCGGCTGACAGAGACTTCCCTTCCCTGCTTCTCACGCCAAACTTCGCTCTCTCTCTGCCTTGTTGCTGTGCTCGGTGGTGCTACCAGGCTTGCGGAAATGTCGAGGAAATGAAATGCGCTCAGTTTAAAAAACAGTTAAAATTAATCGCAAATTCGAACATAACCTGAAGATGAAGAGCGTGGAATTCGCACGCCACCACGGTTTGCAAGCTCGGTTTGTCGTTCGACAACCCTAATATCAATAGCAAGAGGAGCTTCGAAATAAGCTGATGGTTTTCGGCCCCGGTATAAAACAAAAACGAGGTGGGAAGCATCAGCAAATAGAAGACGCCCTCTTTACATGGGTCAAGGACGTTGGAGTAGTTCTGAGTGAACGTCGACGGTTCAGTACTGTGCGAAAATTTGATAACATCGCGGTGTTGATAGAGTAAAGAATTCCACGCGTCCGGCGGCTGGCTACACAAATTTAAGGCAAGGCACCCATTACCGCACAAAACATTGCCCGCGTAACGAGAAATACCTTCACCTTGTTCTTTTACGTTTCAGAAGAATTTACTCCTGGACGTTGAAAAGAACAAAATGGCGCACGAATTGACGAGGTACTTCAATGTTGCTCAATAAAAGTGAGTTTCTGACGAAGTATGCATAGTTTCCTCTTTTTAGCCTCTTCGGATAATACGATTTTAGCATATTACATTTTCTTTTCCAGTTACTGTGAAAAGCGTATCACCGACATTTCACTGTAGATATCTATCTATATATATACCTATATCCCTATTTCTCTCTCTCTCTCTCTCGCTATGTATGTATATATATATATATATATATATATATATATATATATATATATATATATATATATATATATATATATATATATATATATATATATATATATACATATTTATTGCCGCAAACCATGTACGGGTTTGTTTATTTATTGTTTGTTTTTTTATTGCCCGGCCGCGCCAGGCTTTTGTTATCTGTGTCCCATGCGAAGCGCGTGTCTAATTCTTTATTTTTATGCCGCACGGGCTATCTCATTCAGATAAGCAGGCTGTTTCGCCCTAACGTCGCAAACCCAGAATAATCTTCTGTGATCAACAATGTTCTGGATGTGAATCGACAGTTCCAGAAACACTCGCGCCAGAAGATAAAGCCTGCGGAGGGGACGCTGCGGCATTCCTTTCGACGACACTCTCCTGCGGAAGTTAATCTGTTGACCGCTGCTTCGTCGGCTCTGCATTCCTTTGAGTTGTTAGGGGAGCACAAGTTCGCTCCAATAAACTTGTTTTCCTTGAAGACAACTGCGTCGTCTTTGGCCACATGACATCTCGTGGAAGTGCTGAGTAAATGCTTCCTACGCCCTCGTCAAGCCGACAAGAAAGTCGCACTCGTGCTATCCGCTGACAACAAGG